>NC_091989.1:56131784-56743102 GCF_044704955.1 Pristiophorus japonicus
CTACAAACATTCTTTTTACATTTTTAATTTTATTTTATCCTTCATAATCATAAATATTTGTAATCAAGCAGGATTTCAGTAATGGTTCTAAAATTAACAAAGCAATTATGTTTATCTTTATATGTTTCTAAAAATTACTATTTGAACAGTTTTAAAAAGTTACAGTGAATTATTGACAGTGGCTAGTTTATGTTAAAGAGGCATGCAACAATTCAAAGCTTGTAATGAAGTACAGTTTGAGTAAACAGTCGTGTTGGATAGTGATTTTCAGAATCTATTGTGCTCTGAATGTTTAACACCAAATATATTGCTATATACTTTTTACATGCTGTCGTACAGACTGTTTTCATGAACTCTTATATGTTGTCCATTTACATACAGAAATATTACATACTATTATTTTAATATGGAGTAAAAAACTGTAAATTACATATAGTTAATATTTACTTTTAGGCGTTATTAGAAGTAGACAGTCCACCGGCACGAAGGGAATTGTACACCAGTTATCTTCATGGATGCTAACACACAATAATCATAGACACCTTTCTTTTTGATTTTCCTCTCTGTGTACTGTGGCACACAAGATATTCAATCGTGCAGTATACCACAGTATCATCTCAACAGTGTGAGGAATAAATTACACAATTTAACTCTATTTCTGATACATCTTACAGATAACTGGATGATTGCTAAACACTGAAACTTAGAGGTCAATGATTGTAAAATTCTTGTGTTGCTAAGATAATGTTTAAGAGCATTTTAAAGTATTGTCAAGTCATAATCTGTACAAGTCCCTAGAACCGCACAACTATCACCATGAAGCCATGACAGTTGTGGTTTTGAATGACTAAATATTGGCAATTATGACATTGGAAATCAAGCAAAACATTTGGTTATTACCTGTTTTTTAAAAATAAGCAAAATATAATTTCCCCTAGAGCTGCTGAGAAATGTGCTTTCTCGTTACACTGGATCTCTAGAGTTTGTTTCAGAACTCAATTTACATTCATGCTATGGAATCCAACAAAAGAATCTCATTGCAGAAATTCACAGTGCAGAAATTGTGCACTTTAATTCAGATATAATGTGAGCTATAAATGCTATCAAGGGAAATAGCCCAATTAAAATGAATGGGAAAAATAAAATCCTGTAATGAGTGCCAGCATTAAATTAATGCATTTCAATTTTTGTTTAATTAGGGCTTTGCATCCCGTCCCCCCCTTTTTATTAAAATGTGTGGTTTTTAAATGGTTATTGTGAGAAAATCAAATGTTTTTCCTTCCACCAAACAAGTACTGAGTACTTCTTAGTTAGATACAGTACAAATAAAAACCTTACACGGCCATAATAATGGCCCACATTGTCCCTGTCCTGTCCCTGCTATAAATTCTGTTTGTCAGACTAACACTAATGCAGCTGACTATTGCCAGAGTTTAAAATTGCCATTTTCAATTTCAGCCACAATGGCAGACAAGATGTTAAAGTAATACATCAAGATAACATGATATTAACGATTCATTTTGCTAACCTTCTACAGCATTTTAGAGATATAGCACATAGATAGTGATGGGTAATGTGCCCAAAAAAGAGTAAACCTATTTTCATTTGTTTTGAAAAAAATGCTAATTTTTAATAATTCTTTCCAACAACAGACAGGAGTGCTCGTGTCGTTTAAAAAAATTATAAGACTTAGGTGGTCAATTTTTGACTTTTCCAAGAGGAAAAAAAAACAAGAGTAAGCAAGTCTCCCAAATGGAAGCTACACTGAAATGGAGACATCCCCCAACACATCAGTAACCCTCTGCCACAAGCTGGCTATCAATGGCTTTTTTTTTAATTGCTTTGTGTTATAAATTGTCTGTACCACTGTGCCACTTGGAAAATCTGAGCCAAGTAATGTTGGAGTTAGAGCTGTTTCAACCTAATGGCAGAGGAGCACCACAACTGCGGGAATGGGTGATTTTGTCCCTTAAACTTAAACTCAAAACTCCTTAATATTGGTCCCCTAAATGGGCATTGCAACAATGTTGGGCAAATATCACTGAACAATTTGCTTTTTCTTACGTGCTATTAATATCAAGGGTTCAGATTAGATGTCTGTTACTGACATTTTCTGCAATGAATTGTTTTTTTCTTCCCTCAGTTTTAGAATCAAGTTTAACAATTTCTCGGAGCAGCGATGTAATCACATCATGGATAACATCATTCTGCACAACTTTGTTTCCAAATTTAGTAAAATATCTCACAAGGCATTTTACCAGACAACAGTGCCTCTTAAATCTTAAATCTTTGTGCATGCATCATAAGGCCGGAAAATTATGCTTTGAAATATGTTATTGCTTTGTCACAGCAGATGTAGTCACACTGAATATTTTTAACCTAATTTTACATTTATTGTTTTAACCCAGGCCTTGCATATATACTTTATTTATATGTTATGCTTTGTTTTATTTTAGCTGAGCGAAAATTGTATTCTTTATTAGATTAACTTTAGGGTTTCTGAGAATGCAAATATAATCTCGATAAATCACACAACCACAGAATAGACAACATAGTGGCAAAACAGCATATTTAGGGGTTTAACTCCCTCTAGTCTTGCAATGCACATCACATTAGTGTTCAATTTGTTTGTGTACAATTTTCACAAATCATTAACCAGTTTAAAATAAAGAGAAAGCAATTTTACTCAAAACACGTTAAGCAGTACTCTACAAGAGGAAATTAACCCCCTTAAGGTTTGAATACTATTGGGAAGTATTGGTTTATTTTTAGATAACTATCATTTCTATTAAATTCACAAGAGCGGATCTATAGTCTATGATTTGTGTTTACTACTTTATAGTTTTAAACCTATTATCTGTTCAGAAGTAAAATTAATGCTACTATAATTTTTAAAGCAACAAGTTATTTTCATTGTGTTATCGCCTTGGTTATCCAATCCTTAAAGCCTTTTTCACACTGTGTTACGATTTAAGTAAATCAGTCTGCACGCAAGATCAGACCTATGCTTGTGATTTTAATTTTTTGCTTCTCAGCACATAACTATTCCTAATTCACGTAGCTGCTTGGTGAAGTTTAAATGCCTACTTGTCCTACTGTCAGCAGTAATTCCACAGCTGCTATGCTTCGGCTCACAGAAGTAGCACATTTTAGGAACAGAAAAAGCGACTGAACACTTGGTGGGAGGAGAAATGGTCACATTAGTACAGATCTTCTGCAATAAGGATTGTGTCATGAGCATTTTCTACCATAACATTAAGCTTCATTCTTTATTAATCTGGAGCAGCATAACTTAAATAATGAGATATGAAAACAATTTACAAAAGCAAAATGCTGCAGATGATGGGAATAATAAATAAAAACAGAAAATGCTGGAAATACTCAGCAGGCAGCATCTGGAGAGCGAAACAGAGTTAACGTTTCACCAGAACTGGAAAAAGTTAGAGATGAAAGCAATTTAGTTGGGTTAGTAAATAATCAGTCTCACATTGGCACACACAAGTTTTACAATGTGCTTATCCCTCTACAAATTACAAAAGCAAGGAAGTTATACTAAACTTTTCTAAGTCACTGGCTAGGCCTCAGCTGGAGTATTGTGAACAATTCTGGGCACCACACTTTAGGAAGGATGTCAAGGCCTTGAGGAGGGTCCAGAGGAGATTTATTAGAATGATGCCAGATGTGAGGGACTTTAGTGAAGAGATAGAGAAGCTGGGATTATTCTCCTTAGAGCAGAGAAGGTTAAAGAGAGATTTAATAGAGGTGTTCAAAAGTATGAAGGGTTTCGGTAGAGTGGATAGGGAGGAACTGTTGCCGCAGGCAGGAAGGTCAGTAACCAGATAATTGGCAAAAGAACTAAAGGAGAGATGAGGAGACATTTTTTTTATGCAGCAAGTTGCTATGATCTGGAGTACACTGTCTGAAAAGATGGTGGAAGCAGACTCAATAGTAACTTTCAAAAGGGAATTGGATATAAACTGGAAAAGGAGAAATTTACAAGGGGTATAGGGAAAGAGGTGGGAGTGGGACTAATTGGTTAGCTCTTTTAAAGATTTGACGCAGGGATAATGGGCTGAATGTCTTCTTTCTATGCTGTATGTTTCTATGTATCCCCATTGAGGATAGGCTTATTTAGCTGTCCTCTCATGATACAATACAGGCAGTTGTCCAGGAGGTTGTGAGTCTTCTGGGGAGATTGAGCTTCTTTGTAAACCTGGAAAAGTCCTATCTAAGCAAGTGCAGGATCTGTATGCATCTAATTCCATATAACTCTGGATTATAGTCAATAGGTTGTTTCCCAACCATAGAATGCTCTCACCTCCAAGCAAGAGTTAGGATTTCAAAGGGTTTTATGAGTTCTGAGATTGACGTTTGCATATTACAACTAAACCTTCTTGCAAAATACTATCTATTATTCCAGAGTGAAGAGATCAAACAGGAGATGGCTGGAATCCTAAAATAGTGGTCTGAAGAGGCAAATATATTAAGTAAATTGTAGCTACAAAGACAGCTCCCATCTCTTACCCTAGTGACTGAAGTTGCCCTCGCAGGGTGGAGTGCACCTCTTCAGGGAACATTGGTACCAGGCTCAATCAGGAGCGTTTCGAGCACAAACAGATTTAAGGTTTGAACAGATTAACTAGCTTGGAGCACAGGATCACATTCGACCTATTTGAGTGCATGCTTTCTTGCAACCTCTCATTTCTTATTTTAAGGATTGTTACTCTGGTTCTTTTTGTCTGGTGGCAAATCGTCTTTCCTTATCTGGCATTTGGACAGAGTAGTCTGAAATCTTTACCCAAAATTCCAACTGACTTGCATTTTCCCGTCAGTATATGTTTCTTTTGTAGAAAGCAGCTAAATCTCAACACACAGCATTACCTGCATATCCCTGAGTTCTCATTCTGCTCTGCATGTTGATGTTATTTTTGTGTGCGCCTCTTCAGAGCAATTCCGTTAGGGCCAAAATTTCCCTAATAAAAAATAATGGCGCTCACTTACCTGGACGCCCATTTTTATTTGGCCCCACAGCGCTAAAAATAATAAAACAAAGTTTTGTCCCACCATGCGCACCTTCTTGTGCCGGCGCTACCCGAGCTAAACTCGCAGGACGGGACTTCCAGTGTTCACTGGATCCGCACAGCGCATGTGCTCCAGGGAAAAAAAACAGGCAAGTAATCACGCATGCGCATTGCACATGCGCAAAGAAAACATTTTAAAAAAACGCACTGTGTATGCGCACAAAAAAACACTGCGCATGCGCTGTACAATGTCTAACAAACAGCATGTGTGGGGACTGTGTGGATCACCATTGGAAATCCATTGGTGGCAGAGATGGATTTGCAGGTAGGAAATGCAGCTTCGATCACGAGATGGCTGCAATCAAAGGGCAGAGAAGGCGAAAGGGGCAGAGACGGAACCAGACAAGGGGAAGCAGTAAAGGCGGAGATTTCTCGTGGAAGAAATTGAGCTCCTGGTACACTTAATTCCGAGCAGATGGGAAGTTATTGGAAACAAGGGGAGCTTCGGTAAAAAGAAACTTAAACCCGCTGTACTTGCAAAAGTTTGGGACCAGGTCACAGTCAAATTTAATAAGAACATAAGAAATAGGAATAGGAGTAGGCCATACGGCCCCTCGAGCCTGTTCCGCCATTCAATACGATCATGGCTGATCTGATCATGGATTCAGCTCCACTTCCCCGCCCACTCCCCATAACCCCTTATCCTCTTATCGATTAAGAAACGATCTATTTCTGTCTTAAATTTATTCAATGTCCCAGCTTCCACAGCTCTCTGAGACAGCGAATTCCACAGATTCACAACCCTCTGAGAGAAGAAATTTCTCCTCATCTCTGTTTTAAATGGGCGGCCCCTAATTCTAAGATCGTGCCCTCTAGTTCAAGTCGCCCCCGTCAGTGGAAACATCCTCTTTGCATCCACCCTGTTAAGCCCCATCATAATCTTACACGTTTCAATAAGATCACCTCTCATTTTTCTGAATTCCAATGAGTACAGGCCCAACCTACTCAACCTTTTCTCATAAGTCAACCCCCTCATCCCCGGAATCAACCTAGTGAACCTTCTCTGAACTGCCTCCAAAGCATGCATATCCTTTTGTAAATATGGAAACCAAAACTGCACGCAATATTCCAGGTGTGGCCTCTCCAATACCTTATATAGCTGTAGTAAGACTTCCCTGCGTTTATACTCCATCCCCTTTGCAATAAAGGCCAAGATACCATTGGCCTTCCTGATCACTTGATGTACCTGCATACTATCCTTTTGTGTTTCATGCACAAGTACCCCCAGGTCCCGCTGTACTGCAGCACTTTGCAGTCTTTCTCCATTTAAATAATAACTTACTCTTTGATTTTTTTTCTGCCAAAGTGCATGACCTCATACTTTCCAACATTATAGTCCATCTGCCAAATTTTTGCCCACTCACTTAGCCTGTCTATGTCCTTTTGCAGATTTTTTGTGACCTCCTCACTCATTGCTTTTCCTCCCATCTTTGTATCATCAGCAAACTTGGCTACGTTGCACTCAGTCCCTTCTTCCAAGTCATTAATATAGATTGTAAATAGTTGGGGTCCCAGCACTGATCCCTGCGGCACCCCACTAGTTGCTGGTTGCCAACCAGAGAATGAACCATTTATCCTGACTCTCTGTTCTCTGTTAGTTAGCTAATCCTCTATCCCTGATAATATATTACCCCCAACCCCGTGAACTTTTATCTTGTGCAGTAACCTTTTATGTGCCACCTTGTCAAATGCCTTCTGGAAGTCCAAATACACCACATCTACTAGTTCCCCTTTATCCACCCTGTTCGTTACATCCTCAAAGAACTCCCACAAATTTGTCAAACATGACTTCCCCTTCATAAATCCATGCTGACTCTGCCTGACTGAATTTTGCTTTTCCAAATGTCCTGCTATTGCTTCTTTAATAATGGACTCCAACATTTTCCCAACCACAGATGTTAGGCTAACTGGTCTATAGTTTCCTGCTTTTTGTCTGCCTCCTTTTTCAAATAGGAGCGTTACATTTGCAGTTTTCCAATCTGCTGGGACCTTCCCAGAATTCAGGGAATTTTGGTAAATTACAACCAATGCATCCACAATCCCTGCCGCTATTTCTCTTACGACCCTGGGATGCAAGCCATCAGGTCCAGGGGATTTATCTGCCTTTAGTCCCATTATCTTACTAAGTACCACCTCCTTTGTGATTGTGATTGTGTTAAGTTCCTCCCCCCCCTGTAGCCCCTAGACTATCCACTGTTGGGATATTGTTTGTGTCCTCTACTGTAAAGACTGATACAAAATATTTGTTCAGAGTTTCTGCCATCTCCATGTTCCCCATTACTAATTCCCCGGTCTCGTCCTCTAAGGGACCAACATTTTCTTTAGCCACCCTTTTCCTTTTTATATACCTATAGAAACTATTGCTATCTATTTTTATATTTTGCACTAATTTACTTTCATAGTCTATCTTCCCTTTCTTAATCATTTTTTATTTGTTCTTTGCTGGCTTTTAAAAGCTTCCCAGTCTTCTGTCCTCCCACTAGTTTTGGCCACTTTGTATGCCCTTGTTTTTAATTGGATACCGTCCTTTATTTCTTTAGTTAGCCATAGATGGCTATTTTTTCTTGCACACCCTTTTCTCCTCACTGGAATATATTTTTCCTGAGAGTTGTGAATGTCCATGACCCCGAGAACCGGTGCGCAGCTGAAAAAGAAGTGGCAGATCCTCGGACAAGCAGTGACTGTAAATAATAAATTATATTTACATTTATGTGGGTTTTTAAGCACATGTATATTTATGCACTGCAATAACATCTGTAAATGTGATCCATGAATGTGTATACATGTGTTCAGAAGATGGTGTCACAGATCAACTGAGAATGGTCACAAACTGGAGGAGGTCCGCCAAGTAGGTTGCAACTAACAGCCGTGGAGCAAAGGATAGCGTCCATGATTAAATGTCACAGGAGAAGACCAACCATCAATGAAGAAACTGGTCCCAGCTTCCCAATAGAGGGCAAGCCCTGCAAATGGCACAGTCCGGGTTGGCTAAATGTTACGTACTGCGTGTACTGTCTACGCTTCTCCATCCTCAGTTCTGCTAACCTGCCATCTATCTTTTGTTTCAGAGGTTGAGCATCAGGAGGAGACAGAAGGTGCACCTGAAGTTGAAGGAGAGAATGTTCAGGAAACTGCCACTCCAGATATTCCAAATCAGGAGAATGATGGGATGCTAGAAGGTGTCAACGACGATGACATGGTCACCTTGGATTTGGAGATGATGAACCACTTGAGCATTCCAAGCCCTCTCATGAATGAGTGCAAGGGTCAAGGATGTCTCAGAGCGGTTGCAGGACATTTTGGAGCGGGAGGGTGAACAGCCAGTTGTCGTCGTGCATATAGGTACCAACGATATAGGTAAAACACGGGATGAGGTCCTACAAGATGAATTTAGGGAGCTAGGAGTTAAATGAAAAAGTAGGACCTCAAAGGTCATCATCATCATCATAGGCAGTCCCTCGGAATCGAGGAAGACTTGCTTCCACTCCCAAAATGAGTTATTTGATGGCTGAACAGTCTGATACGAGAGCCACAGACCCTGTTCGTCGGGGGAGGGGGTCAGTATGGCTGGTTTGCCACGTGCTCCTTCCGCTGCCTGCGCTTGGCCTCTTCATGCTCTTTGTGTTGAGACTCGAAGAGCTCAACGCCCTCGGGGATGGAGTTTCTCCACCTCGGGCGGTCTGCGGCCAGGATCTCCCAGGTGTCAGTGGTGATGTCGCACTTTACCAGGGAGGCTTTGAGGGTGTCCTTATAACATTTCCGCTGTCCTCCTTTGGCTCGTTTACCATGAAGGAGCTCTGCATAAAGCATTTGCTTTGGGAGTCTCATGTCTGGCATGTGGACAATGTGACCTGCCCAGTGAAGCTGATTGACTGTGGTCAGTGTTTCAATACTGGGGATGTTAGCCTGGTTGAGGACACTGATGTTGGTGCACCTGTCCTCCCAGGGAATTTGCAGGATCTTGCGGAGACATCGTTGGTGATATATCTCCAGCGACTTGAGGTACCTTCTATACATCGTCCATGCCTCAGATCCATACAGGAGGGCGGGTATTACTACAGCCCTGTAGACCATAAGTTTGGTGTTAGATTTGAAGGCCTGTTCTTCAAACACTCTTTTCCTCAGATGGCCGAAGGCTGTGCTGGCGCACAGGAGGCGATGCTGAATCTCTGCATCAATGTCTGCCTTTGTTGATAAGAGGCTCCCGAGATATGGGAAATGCTCCACGTTGTCCAGGGCTGCACCGTGGATCTTGATGACTGGAGGGCAGTGCTGTGCGGCGGTGACAGGCTGGTGGAGGACCGGTAGTAATCTCAGGATTGCTACCAGTGCCACGTGCTAGTCAGAATAGGAATCGCAGGATAGCTCAGATGAATACATGGCTTGAGGAATGGTACAGAAGGGAGGGATTCAAATTCCTGGGACATTGGAACCGGTTCCGGGGGAGGTGGGACCAGTACAAACCGGACGGTCTGCACCTGGGCAGGACCAGAACCAATGTCCTAGGGGGAGTGTTTGCTAGTGCTGTTGGGGAGGGGTTAAACTAATATGGCAGGGGGATGGGAACCTAAGCAGGGAGACAGAGGGAAGTAGAATGGGGGCAGAAACAAAAGATATAGAAAAAAGAAAAGTAAAAGTGGAGGGCAGAGAAACCCAAGGCAAAAAAAAGGGCCACATTACAGCAAAATTCCAAAAGGGCAAAGTGTGTTAAAAAGACAAGCCTGAAGGCTCTGTGCCTCAATGCAAGGAGTAGTCATAATAAGATGGATGAATTAACTGCACAGGCAACAACTAATGAATATGATATAATTGGCATCACGGAGACATGGCTCCAGGGTGACCAAGGCTGGGAACTCAACATCCAGGGGTATTCAACATTCAGGAAGGATAGACAGAAAGGAAAAGGAGGTGGGGTAGCATAGCTGGTTAAAGAGGAAATTAACGCAACAGTAAGGAAGGACATTAGCTTGGATGATGTTGAATCCATATGGGTGGAGTTGCCGAATACCAAAGGGCAGAAAACGCTAGTGGGAGTTGTGTACAGACCACCAAACAGTAGCAGTGAGGTTGGGGACAGCATCAAACAAGAAATTAGGGATGCATGCAATAAAGATACAGCAGTTATCATGGGCGACTTTAATCTACATATAGAATGGGCTAACCAAACTGGTAGCAATACGGTGGAGGAGGATTTCCTGGAGTATATTAGGGATAGTTTTCGAGGCCAATATGTCAAGGAACCAACTAGAGGGCTGGCCATCCTCGACTGGGCGATGTGTAATGAGAAAGGACTAATTCACAATCTTGTTGCACGAGGCCCCTTGGGAAAGAGTGACCATAATATGGTAGAATTCTTTATTAAGATGAAGAGTGACACAGTTAATTCAGAGACTAGGGTCCTGAAGTTAAGGAAAGGTAACTTCGATGGTATGAGACGTGAATTGGCTAGAATAGACTGGCGAATGATACTTAAAGGTTTGACGGTAGATAGGCAATGGCAAACATGTAAAGATCACATGGATGAACTTCAACAATTGTACATCACTGTCTGGAGTAAAAATAAAATGGGGAAGTTGGCTCAACCATGGATAACAAGGGAAATTAAGGATAGTGTTAAATCCAAGGAAGAGGCATATAAATTGGCTAGAAAAACCAGCAAACCTGAGGACTAGGAGACATTTAGAATTCAGCAGAGGAGGACAAAGGGTTTAATTAGGAGGGAGAAAATAGAGTATGAGAGGAAGCTTGCCGGGAACATAAAAACTTCAATCCCATCAATTTCCCTAACACAATTTCCCGCCCAATAAGGATATCCTTCAGTTCCTCCTTCTCACTAGACCCTTGGTCCTTTGTACTTCCGGAAGGTTATTTGTGTCTTCCTTTGTGAACACAGACCAAAGTTCTATAGATATGTGAAGAGAAAAAGATTAGTGAAGACAAATGTAGGTCACTTGCAGTCAGATTCAGGTGAATTTATAATGGAGAACAGAGAAATGGCAGACCAATTGAACCAATACTTTGGTTCTGTCTTCACGAAGGAAGACACAAATAACCTTCCGGAAGTACTCGGGGACCGAGGGTCTAGTGAGAAGGAGGAACTGAAGGATATCCTTATTGGGTGAGAAATTGTGTTACGAAAATTGATGGGATTGAAGGCCGATAAATTACCGGGGCCTGATAGTCTGCATCCCAGAGTACTTAAGGAAGTAGCCATAGAAATAGTGGATGCATTGGTGATCATTTTCCACTCTGGATCAGTTCCTATGGACTGGAGGGTAGCTACTGTAACACCACTTTTTAAAAAGGAGGGAGAGAGAAAATGGGAAATTATAGACCGGTTAGCCTGACATCAGTAGTGGGGAAAATGTTGGAATCAATTTTTAAAGATGAAATAGTAGCGCATTTGGAAAGCAGTGACAGGATCGGTCCAAGTCAGCATGGATTTATGAAAGGGAAATCATGCTTGACAAATCTTCTCGAATTGTTTGAGGATGTAACTAGTAGAGTGGACAAGGGAGAACTAGTGCATGTGGTGTATTTGGACTTTCAAAAGGGTTTTGACAAGGTCTCACACAAGAGATTGGTGTGCAAAATCAAAGCACATGGTATTGGGTGTAATGTACTGACGTGGATAGAGAACTGGTTGGCAGACAGGAAGCAGAGAGTTGGGATAAACGGGTCCTTTTCAGAATGGCAGGCAGTGACTAGTGAGGTGCCGCAGGGCTCAGTGCTGGGACCCCAGCTCTTTACAATATACATTAATGATTTAGATAAAGGAATTGAGTGTGCATACGCATATAGATTGGGCTAACCAAACTGGAAGCAATACGGTGGAGGAGGATTTCCTGGAGTGCATAAGGGATAGCTTTCTAGACCAATATGTTAAGGAACCAACTTGGGGGGAGGCCATCTTAGACTGGGTGTTGCGTAATGAGAGAGGATTAATTAGCAATCTCGTTGTGCGAGGCCCCTTGTGGAAGAGTGACCATAATATGATGGAATTCTACATTAGGATGGAGAATGAAACAGTTAATTCAGAGACCATGGTCCAGAACTTAAAGAAGGGTAACTTTGAAGGTATGAGGCGTGAATTGGCTAGGATAGATTGGCGAATGATACTTAAGGGGTTGACAGTGGATGTGCAATGGCAGACATTTAGAGACCGCATGGATGAACGACAACAATTGTACCTCCCTGTCTGGCGTAAAAATAAAAAAGGGAAGGTGGCTCAACCGTGGCTATCAAGGGAAATCAGGGATAGTATTAAAGCCAAGGAAGTGGCATACAAATTGGCCAGAAATAGCAGCGAACCTGGGGACTGGGAGAAATTTAGAACTCAGCAAAGGACAAAGGGTTTGATTAGGGCAGGGAAAATAGAGTATGAGAGGAAACTTGCAGGGAACATTTAAATGGACTGCAAAAGCTTCTATAGATATGTAAAGAGAAAAAGGTTAGCAAAGACAAACGTAGGTCCCCTGCAGTCAGAATCAGGAGAAGTCATAACTGGGAACAAAGAAATGGCAGACCAATTGAACAAGTACTTTGGTTCGGTATTCACTAAGGAGGACACAAACAACCTTCTGGATATAAAAGGGGTCATAGGGTCTAGTAAGAAGGAGGAACTGAGGGAAATCCTTATTAGTCAGGAAATTGTGTTGGGGAAATTGGTGGGATTGAAGGGCGATAAATCCCTAGGGCCTGATGGTCTGCATCCCAGAGTACTTAAGGAGGTGGCCTCGGAAATAGCGGATGCATTGACAGTGATTTTCCAACATTCCATAGACTCTGGATCAGTTCCTATGGAGTGGAGGGTAGCCAATGTAACCCCACTTTTTAAAAAAGGAGGGAGAGAGAAAACAGGGAATTATAGACCGGTCAGCCTGACAATCGGTAGTGGGTAAAATGATGGAATCAATTATTAAGGATGTCATAGCAGTGCATTTGGAAAGAGGTGACATGATAGGTCCAAGTCAACATGGATTTGTGAAAGGGAAATCATGCTTGATAAATCTTCTAGAATTTTTTGAGGATGTTTCCAGTAGAGTGGACAAGGGAGAACCTGTTGATGTGGTGTATTTGGACTTTCAGAAGGCTTTCGACAAGGCCCCACACAAAAGAGATTAGTGTGCAAAGTTAAAGCACATGCGATTGGGGGTAGTGTGCTGATGTGGATTGAGAACTGGTTGGCAGACAGGAAGCAAAGAGTAGGAGTACATGGGTACTTTTCAGAATGGCAGACAGTGACTAGTGGGGTACCGCAAGGTTTCTGTGCTGGGGCCCCAGCTGTTTACATTGTACATTAATGATTTAGATGAGGGGATTAAATGTAGTATCTCCAAATTTGCAGATGACACTAAGTTGGGTGGCAGTGTGAGCTGCGAGGAGGATGCTATAAGGCTGCAGAGTGACTTGGATAGGTTAGGTGAGTGGGCAAATGCATGGCAGATGAAGTATAATGTGGATAAATGTGAGGTTATCCACTTTGGTTATAAAAACAGAGAGACAGATTATTATCTGAATGGTGACAGATTAGGAAAAGGGGAGGTGCAACGAGATCTGGGTGTCATGGTACATCAGTCATTGAAGGTTGGCATGCAGGTACAGCAGGCGGTTAAGAAAGCAAATGGCATGTTGGCCTTCATAGCGAGGGGATTTGAGTACAGGGACAGGGAGGTGTTACTACAGTTGTACAGGGCCTTGGTGAGGCCATACCTGGAGTATTGTGTACAGTTTTGGTCTCCTAACCTGAGGAAGGACATTCTTGCTATTGAGGGAGTGCAGCGAAGGTTCACCAGACTGATTCCTGGGATGGCGAGACTGACATATCAAGAAAGACTAGATCAACTGGGCTTGTATTCACTGGAGTTCAGAAGAATGAGAGGGGATCTCATAGAAACGTTTAAAATTCTGACAGGTTTAGACAGGTTAGATGCAGGAAGAATGTTCCCAATGTTGGGGATGTCCAGAACCAGGGGTCACAGTCTAAGGATAAGGGGTAAGCCATTTAGGACCGAGTTGAGGAGAAACTTCTTCACCCAGAGAGTGGTGAACCTGTGGAATTCTCTACCACAGAAAGTTGTTGAGGCCAATTCGCTAAATATATTCAAAAAGGAGCTAGATGTAGTCCTTACTACTAGGGGGATCAAGGGGTATGGCGAGAAAGCAGGAATGGGGTACTGAAGTTGCATGTTCAACCATGAACTAATTGAATGGCGGTGCAGGCTC
Organism: Pristiophorus japonicus; assembly: GCF_044704955.1. Lineage (NCBI taxonomy): Eukaryota > Metazoa > Chordata > Chondrichthyes > Pristiophoridae > Pristiophorus > Pristiophorus japonicus. The sequence goes on from NC_091989.1 coordinate 56,146,091, forward strand.
GAAGGGCCGAATGGCCTACTCCTGCACCTATTTTCTATATTTCTATGTGATATCTCTAAGTTTGCAGATGACACTAAACTGGGTGGCGGTGTCACCTGTGAGGAGGATGCTAAAAAGCTGCAGTGTGACGTGGACAGGTTAGGTGAGTGGGCAAATGCTTGGCAGATGCAGTATAATGTGGACTAATGTGAGGTTATCCACTTTGGGGGCAAAAACACGAAGGCAGAATTTTATCTGAATGGCGGCAGATTCGGAAAAGGGAGGTGCAATGAAACCTGTGTGTCATGGTTCATCAGTTATTGAAAGTTGGCATGCAGGCGGTGAAGAAGGCAAATGGTATGTTGGCCTTCATAGCTAGGGGATTTGAGTGTAGGAGCAGCGAGATCTTACTGCAGTTCTACAGAGCGTTGGTGAGGCCTCACCTGGAATATTGTGTTCAGTTTTGTTTCACAGAAACATATAAGATTCTGACGGGACTGGACAGGCTAGATGCGGGCAGAATGTTCCCTATGTTGGGGAAGTCCAGAACCAGGGGACACAATCTTAGGATAAGGGGTAGGCCATTTAGGACTGAGAGGAGGAGAAACTTCTTCACTCAGAGAAGAACCTGTGGAATTCCCTACCGCAGAGAGTTGTCGAGGCCACTTCATTGGATATATTCAAGAGGGAATTAGATATGGCTCTTACGGCTAAAGGGATTGAGGGGCATGGAGAGAAAACAGGAACAGAGTACTGAGGGAATGATCAGCCATGATCTTATCGAATGGTGGTGCAGGCTCGAAGGGCTGAATGGCCTACTCCTGCACCTATTTTCTATGTTTCTATATTTCTATGTTTCAAGCATGGGAGCTTTTTAGGTGTGACGTCTGGGGCTGTGGGTCCAGGTGTGTCGTAGCAAGCCACACCTGCGAGACATCAAAGGAGGGTGCATTGTAGACCTGATGCAGAAACAATGGATTTGGAGAACATAGGACATCTTGTAGAGATGAGCAGGGAGAACATCCAACAATCATACTGGCTCCTGGAAGCTGTTGGTGGAGTGAGGGCAGAGTTAGGGTCTGTGATTACAGGTGGAAAGACTTTCGGGACAGTGAGCAAGGTCGTAACGGCAGTAGCGGGGCTAACCCAGGCTGTCTTGATGCGAGGAACGCTTTCTGTTCTGCACCAAAATCAAGGGTTGATCCAGAGGCTGAGGATGATAACGAAGAGCCACCCAGGCCTTCCACAATGACACATTTTGGCTCTGTCCCTGTTGTAAACCAGCAACAAGAAACGTCGCACTGGAAAAAATCCAGATTAAACCAGGGGTTAAGGGGGTCAGAAGTCTGCAACTACGGCCACTGGGGCAGGATTGGCGTACAGCGCTCAGGAGGAGGATAGCTGGCTTGTTTGTTTTTTGGTTGGTCTGGTTGATTGCTTTTTACAAAGTTTGCCACTGTAATCATTAAAGTTTCTGAAGGTGCGAAGGTTTTAATATAAGTCATGTTAAGCTAATCGCAACTGTGCTATACAAAAGTTTAATAAACATATTTATTTTGGACTTTTAACCTGACTGCTGCCCTTCATTTCTTAATGCTGCACTCAAACATAGGGTAAAGGAATGGGCACAAGATGTAAAATGGTCTCAACCCTTGGAACATATTAGTTTAAATGATACAGGGGCAGGTTCCACGACTGAGGTGTTCATGAATCCTAACTTTTTCTGGGTCACTGATACATGCAATGCAGGACCATGGTGCATGTATCGATGATCCTGACCCAGTGTTATTAGATCCATGAACAACTTGGTACAGGAACACGCTAATTTAACATCTCCACAAATATATTGTACATTATTGCCCACCTCAGCACTCCAACACTCCATTTAAATATTCAAGATTTGTGGTGGGATTATTTAATAATAATGTAATGTCCAGTCTTTATTAGAAATCACTGCTGCTTTCCCATGAGCCTGGAGTGTCTTGCACTGTCTTCTGTGTGTAAACCTTCGGCCTGGGATAGCAGCGGGGCCGCGTGGGTGGAGGACCTTCGGCCTGGGATAGCAGCGGGGCCGTGTGGGTGGAGGACCTTCGGCCTGGGATAGCAGCGGGGCCGCGTGGGTGGAGGACCTTCGGCCTGGGATAGCAGCGGAGCCACGTGGGTGGAGGACCTTCGGCCTGGGATAGCAGCGGGGCCGCGTGGGTGGAGGACCTTCGGCCTGGGATAGCAGCGGAGCCGCGTGGGTGGAGGACCTTCGGTCGGGGATAGCAGCGGGGCCGCGTGGGTGGAGGACCTTCGGCCTGGGATAGCAGCGGGGCCGCGTGGGTGGAGGACCTTCGGCCTGGGATAGCAGCGGAGCCGCGTGGGTGGAGGACCTTCGGCCTGGGATAGCAGCGGAGCCGCGTGGGTGGAGGACCTTCGGCCTGGGATAGCAGTGGCAGCCGTGGACGAGGAGAAACGGCAGAAAGCTGCCCTTGCTGTTCACAGAAGGAAACGCCATTTTTCAAGCTTATTTGAAAAACCTGGTGGATGTCTCGGAAGATGGAGCCTGGTGGATTATCTTTGAAGATTTTTTGAAGATTTTGGATGATTTTGGGACCCAGAAACAACGATGGAAAAAGTTTACATTTTTTAAATTTTATGGCCTGAGTGCAGTTTAACATCGCAGGAGCAGCATTATTGGTAAGTTTTCATTTAACATTTTTACTGTTTTACTTACTTACAGGTAATGTAATTGTGCTAAAAGTTAAAGTATTAGCGAAGGAATCCATTCGGCCGGGTATAGGACCGGGCCAGCGTGGATTTCTCCAACTGAAGGTAAGGCTTTTTCCTACGGTAATTCTAGGGTCCGTGCGCAGGTTTAAAAATTTTCGTTCGGGAGGAAACCTGGCCTTAAGCCCAGAATGGCGCCGGAGACCTTCTATGCAGGTACATCAACGGCAGATTGTATGGCACCAAACATTCTGCCGCTGGTGGTAAACGCCGGCGCCCCAACACTGGGGAATCTTTGAACTGGGCTTCGGTGCCAAAAAAACTCACTGGGCCCACTCCTGCTCCTATTTCTTATGTTCTTAAAAGAAGTGAAGGGTGATATATTTTACCCAGATTGCACATCCCGACTTGACACATACAACAGTAGCAATGCTCGGAGCAGGATGTGTGCCTCCTGCCCATATCTTCAGTAGTGCTCACTTCCTTTAGTTTATTCTCAGCCAGCAGAGATGCTACTTCTGTTAGTGGGTTTTCCAAAGGTGAGTTCTTGGTGTAATTGAGACCTGCTCTTGCTACTTAATGCGCCCCTTTTTAAATTAGCATGCCTTCTGACTCACTGTGAGCATCACCACGAGAGACTGACTGGACCATATAGTATCGCACTAAGATTGGCCTCTGGAGATCCTCAAATTTTAATTAAGGAACAGTCAAAGTAAATTAAGGACGCTTTCTCATGATCACTCATGGCAATAGCACTTCAAGTACACTCCAGAGCTCTGACATTTCAGATCATCCTTCTAAATAAAACAAGAGCTCACATTTTTCAGTTAAAATCCAACTAATACATTTCAGGACAGTGGGTACCTCAAAAAACAGCAGTAAAATATATTGAGAAAAAGAACCACAGATTACAGCACATTTGTCACTGGTGACCACTAAAACATAAACTAAAAAGAAATGGTGATTTAATTATCACTTTGGAAACACAGGATTAAATACCACAGCTAAATAACAAAAACGAATGAGTGGTCACTCAGCCATATCAGTATATAGAAGCAGCTCAGCAGAAGCACTTGACCTAATTTTGAAGTCCTGTGTTTCCATCAAGTTTCCGCTGTTGCACACTGCAGTACTCCATCATTTAAGTGATTCTGGATGTTTTGGATTAAAAGGTACTGAAAATGCAGGGCTGAGAGCATTTGCAGCCCGGCTCCCCTCACCTGTGGGTCTCAGCAGGTGTGCTGCTCTGTGAGTCTCTGTAGGGTAGTGTGGTTATGTTACTGGTCTAATAATATAGAGACCTGGACTAATAATCCAGAGAATGCGAGTTCAGTTCCCACCATGGCAATTTGAGAATTTATATATTCATGACAGAGATTGATAAATGTCAAATCTTTCTATTAATATGATTAATTACATGGTTTTTAAAATATGTTTTTAAAGTTTGTCTATGATAAGCTTCTACCTTAATCGTATGTGTATTTCCCAATCTTTATTTTGCTCCCTAAAATTTATAAAAAAATAAATTAGAATCTGTGCATTTTACTTCCTGGTTTGCTATCTGTGTGAATTCGTCAATATGATTGGCTGCTCAGCCTGCTTGATGACATCACTGTTGCTGGACGCCAGAGATTTTCTTGATTTGGCGCCAGATTCAAACAAGGGTTGGGATAGCTAAAATTCACACCACAGAGATTGCCAGATCCTTGTGGGCATCTTTATTCGAGGTCAGCGGTGAGCGCCATTCTTTTTGCTACTCTGGCATTTCTAGTTTAGTTAGTTTTCTTCTCAAATCAATGTGGCTTAGCAACAAGTATTTTATTTCCTGCGATGCACCCATATTAATTGTCCTTTAGCACTGCAGTCATTTTTATTACTACCTCTTTGCAGCCTTGGATGTTCTGTGCTTCCTGAGGTCAGCAAGCAGAGGGGCGATGGGAGAACGAGACTTGGTGCGCGTTAAGATACAGGCAACAGAGTTTTGGATGAGCACAAGTTTATGTAGGGTAGAAGATGGGAGGCCAGCCAGGATAGCATTGAAATAGTCAAGTTTAAAGGTAACAAAGATATGTATGAGGGTTTCAGCAGCAGATAAATTGTGGCAGAAACATAGAAAATAGGTGCAGGACTCAGCCATTCGGCCCTTTGAGCCTGCACCACCATTCACCTCAGTACCCCTTTCCTGCTTTCTCTCCATACCCCTTGATCCCTTTAGCCGTAAGGGCCATATCTAACTCCCTCTTGAATATATCCAATGAACTGGCATCAACAACTCTCTGCGGCAGGGAATTCCACAGATTAACAACTCTCTGAGTGAAGAAGTTTCTCCTCATCTCAGTCCTAAATGGCCTACCCCTTATCCTAAGACTGTGTCCCCGGTTCTGTTTTTCCCCAACATCGGGAACATTCTTCCCGCATCTAACCTGTCCCGTCCCATCAGAATCTTATACGTTTCTAAGAGATCCCCTCTCATCCTTCTAAACTCCAAAGGCCCAGTTGATCCACTCTCTCCTCATATGTCAGTCCAGCCATCCCTGGAATCAGTCTGGTGAACCTTCGCTGCATTCCCTCAATAGCAGGAATGTCCTTCCTCAGATTAGGAGACCAAAACTGTACACAATATTCAAGGTGAGGCCTCACTAAGGCCCTGTACAACTGCAGTAAGACCTCCCTGCTCCGATACTCAAATCCCCTAACTATGAAGGCCAACATACCATTTGCCTTCTTCACCGCCTGCTGTACCTGCATGCCAACTTTCAATGACTGATGTACCATGACACCCAGGTCTCATTGCACCTCCCCTTTTCCTAATCTGCTGCCATTCAGATAATATTCTGCCTTTGTGTTTTTGCCAGCAAAGTGGATAACCTCACATTTATCCACATTATACTGCATCTGCCATGCGTTTGCCCACTCACCTAACCTGTTCAAGTCACCCTGCAGCCTTTTTGTGTCCTCCTCACAGCTCACACCGCCACCCAGCTTAGTGTCATCTGCAAACATAGAGATAGTACACTCAATTCCCTCATCCAAATCATTAATGTATATTGTAAAGAGCTGGGATCTCAGCACTGAGCCCTGCGGCACCCCACTAGTCACTGCCTGCCATTCTGAAAAGGACCCGTTTATCCCAACTCTCTGCTTCCTGTCTGCCAACCAGTTCTCTATCCACGTCAGTACATTACCCCCAATACCATGTGCTTTAATTTTGCACACCAATCCCTTGTGTGAAACCTTGTCAAAAGCCTTTTGAAAGTCCAAATACACCACATCCACTGGTTCTCCCTTGTCCACTCTACCAGTTACATCCTCAAAAAATTCTAGAAGATTTGTCAAGCATGATTTCCCTTTCATTAATCCATGCTGACTTGGACTGATCATGTCACTGCTTTCCAAATGTGCTGCTATTTCATCTTTAATAATTGATTCCAACATTTTCCCCACTACTGAGGTCAGGCTAACCGGTCTATAATTACCTGTTTTCTCTCTCCCTCCTTTCTTAAAAAGTGGTGTTACATTCGCTAAGCTCCAGTCCATAGGAACTAATACAGAATCGATAGACTGTTGGAAAATGATCACCAATGCATCCACTATTTCTAGGGTCACTTCCTTAAGTACTCTGGGATGCAGACTATCAGGCCCCGGGGATTTATCGGCCTTCAATCCCATCAATTTCCCTAACACAATTTCCCGCCTAATAAGGATTTCCTTCAGTTCCTCCTTCTCACTAGACCCTCGGTCCACTAGTATTTCTGGAAGGTTATTTGTGTCTTCCTTCGTGTTCCCTATTATAAATTCACCTGAATCTGACTGCAAGGGACCTATGTTTTTTTTCACTCATTTTTTTCTCTTCACACATCTATAGAAGCTTTTGCAGTCAGTTTTTATGTTCCCAGCAAGCTTCCTCTCATACTCTGTTTTCCCCCCTCCTTATTAAACCCTTTGCCCTCCTCTGCTGTATTACAAAATTTTCCCAGTCCTCAGGTTTGCTGCTTTTTCTGGCCAATTTATATGCCTCTTCCTTGGATTTAATACTATCCTTAATTTCCCTTGTTAGCCACGGTTGAATCACCTTCCCTGTTTTATTTTTACTCCAGACAGTTTGGAGTACAATTGTTGAAGTTCATCCATGTGATCTTTAAATGTTTGCCATTGCCTATTCACCGTCAACCCTTTAAGTATCACTCGCCAGTCTATTCTAGCCAATTCACATCTCATACCATCGAAGTTACCTTTCCTTAACTTCAGGACCCTAGTCTCTGAATTAACTGTGTCACCTTCCATCTTAATAAAGGATTCTACCATATTATGGTCACTCTTCCCCAAGGGGCCTCGCACAACAAGATTGCTAATTAGTCCTTTCTCATTACACATCACCCAGTCTAGGATGGCCAGCCCTCTAGTTGGTTCCTCGACATATTGACAGAGACAGGTGATGTTACGAAGGTGGAAATAGGCCATCTTGGTGATGGAGCAGATATGTGGTCGGAACCTCATCTCGGGGTCAAACAGAACATCAAGATTGCGAATGGTCTGGCTTAGCTTTAAACAGTTGCCAGGGATGGAAACAGTGGTCAAAGAACGGAGTTCATGGCAGGGACCAAAGGCAATGGCTTCAGTCTTTCCAATATTTAGTTGGAGGAAATTTCTGCTCATCCAATATTGGATGTTGGACAAACAATATGACAAATTAGAGACAGCGAAGGGGTCCAGAGCGGTGGTGGTTAGATAGAGCTGAGTGTTGTCACTGTACATGTAGAACTTGATGTGCTTTTGGATGATATCGCCGAGATGCAACATATAGATGAGAAATAGAAAGGGCCAAGGATAGATCCTTGGGAGACTCCGGAGGTAATGGTGCAGGAGTGGGAGGTGGAGCCATTGCAGGTGATTCTCTGGCTGCAATTCGATAGTTAAAATGGAACCAGGCAAGTGCAGTTCATCCAGCTGGACACCGGTCGATGGTGGAACAATAGAAATCACGGATGCGCAAGAGGCCAGAATTGGAGGTGTGCAGAGATCTCAGAGGGTAGCAGGGCTGGATGATACAGAGATATGAAGGGGTTTGAAAACAAGGATGAGAATCCAAAGTCTAAACAACTGTTTGGCTCTCTTCTGGCCTCTGTCTTCTTCCCGTTAAGTTCACATCACGGGAAATCCACAATGGCTTTGTTACTCTGGTCGTTGGTTGAAACAGCAGAAGGGAGCGGGACATCGGTGAGTAAGTCCGCCCCTCTTGATTATTAATTGACACTAAATTAGAAATCTCTCTAAGAGGGGTCATGAAAATTGTTAGTGTGAGAAATATAAATATGAAATTCATGCAAGCATTGATGTTCCCTGAGTTTTGGGCACATTTTAAAAACTGAGGGCAGATTGTTTTGTCCTGCTCTACTGACCTTGAGTTGTTTGATGCTGACATTAGGTGCAAAAAGTGAAAAAGTCAAATTGGATGATCACATTAACATTTTAATCCTTTACTCTGTGATGTCAGCAGGAAATGTTTGACCAGGCATCTTTAACAAAGTCCTTGGGCCATATCAGTCCACTAGATGTTCATATCAACATATTGACATGTGATAATACAGAGTGAGCCAACTTGTTGTGGCTAAGTGTTTAATATTTGTAAGATACATTTTTAATCTATTAGCATGCAGGAAGTCTTCTTAGTCTATTAATGCAGAAGTAGCAATCAGGAATCGCAGAAAAGCAAGAATCGCACACCAAACTTTGACTCTTGGACCAGGATTCCTAAGACAATGACCCATCTCTCTTCCAAGACAACCACCTTCTTGACATAGCTAAAAATACTATTACGTCAGTGCCATCCATCTGATATTGCTGCCCCTTGACAGTTCAGCAGCAGTACTGCACCATTTTGTAATGTCTGCACAATGCAATGGACATAGCAAATTTGTATGCTTTCTCTTCTAGAGAAATCGAAACATCTCAATCTTGTTTTTAAAATGTAAAATAACCATACTAAGAGGTGATCCTGAACTTCTAAAAGGGAGCCACTCTCAACAGGAGCAATTGGAGAGCTGGGGATAAAATGTTGTACCCTCACTCTGACCCGCAGTCCCTTTGGATGCAGTTTCTTCACTGGGTGTACAGCAGTGTGGAATCCATGAGTACTACCCTGATGACTGTACTGTATATTCTAGTGTGATCACCTTTGTAGACTCAGCATTGGAATCAAGCCCCATGACTTTAGGTGATGTCATCGGCTAACAAGAGAATGGTTTTAGTTAAAAACATGCAAGACACAAAACACGAGACATTGAACTCTGTAAATTCCTGCCTTAGGCAACTGCCATCCATCATTTGATTTTTGCTGCAGAGTTTTCCTACCTAGTCCACAATTAGTATGAATAAATGATGGCACCCCTGGCAGCACATGCCTCTCCTGCTATGGTAGTCTTCAGAATAGAATTTAGCCTTTTAAATTAAATATATTAGAATTAACAAAAGGATAAGAATTAAAGCCGTGCATATATAAACTATTTAACTTAATATATGTGACGCAACTTGTTTCCTGCTCTCTTGATCTTAGTGATCAAAACAGTTGAGTGCGTCATAGTATCCTGGTTATTTGGCAAGTATTTTTTTGATCGAAAATGTTCACATATACTGCTAGTACAGGTTGAACCTTTCTTATCCGGCATCCTCGGGATCTGGCCTGTGCCGGATAAGGGATTTTGCCGGATGAGGGGAGGTCACATTAAATTGGATGGTACAGGTCATCATCAAAGGTGGTTCCTCGAAACAAGCATGACTTGCTTCCACGCCAAAAAATGATGAGTTCACAGGTGTTTCAATGAAGGACCCGAACTACATCCTCAAGGGTGGAAGATGCCTGTGCGTGGATTTTTTTAACATGTGGTGGCTGTTGCACACCAGCCACCACACGGGCTTGACAGAGCTAGGTCTTGGTCCAGTGGCAAGGATTACCCCAGATGACTGGAGACCAACTTTGCTGCACGGACCTAGTGCGCACACATATCGCAGTGTGGGCTGGCCCGTGCTGCCCCTGGCCCCGAACTCACGCCTCCCCTGGTCCTCGATCACATCCCTGCTACAGCCTCTCGCTGCTCCTTCGCCCCAACCTCGCTGCTCCTGCTGTATCTGCCCACGCTCCAATCACTGACCTGATCCTTGATGACGTCACTCTTCACCGCCGTCGCCCTCCTGCACCAGCTCGTGCTGCTGCCTGAAGTAGTGTCTCGGGGCCTCCACGCTGCTCCTGAGACCACTCGCCACTCCTTTTATGGCCCCGACCTGCCACTGGTGTTGTCACGCAGGTCGGGGCCTAAGAGGATATCAGGGCTGGCTGGCTTGGGGCTGGGAGTGCTGCAGAGAGATGGTGGGGGGGTCGGTGTGGTGGTGGATCACAGGGTCAGGCCAGCGATTGTGAGAGTCGGAATTCTGCGCATGCGCCACCCGGTAGCCGGGAATGGTTCTGGACGAGGGGTGGTGTCAGATAAGGGAGGTCTGGATAAGGGAGGTTCAACCTGTAGCTGGTGACTTGAGATATAAAAACAGCAACAATATGTACCTATATAGCACCTTCAATATAGAAAAATCATCCCAAGGTTCTTTACAGAAGTGCAAGGAAAAATAGATCTGAAGCAAAGGAGGAAAGATTAGACGTGACCAAAAGCTTGATCGAAGAGCCTCTGCTCTACTATCTTACCTCACATGTTGTGTAAGGAAACAATCCCTGAACACGTGATGAATTTTCCCTCTATTCTGATTGTTCCTGATCAGTCCTTATGTGCCCCACGGTTTTCCATTCACCTACTCAGATTATGCTGGTGGTCTACATCAGTTGCAGTGGGATTATAAGGAACAGGAGTTCAGCCCCTCAAGCCTGTTCCGCCATTCAATTAGACAAAGTTAATGACACTACAAACTAAAAAATATTTTTTTCCTTTTTGAGTGGTATATTTATGGAACAGACTCCCGTCAATTCTAATTTATGTTAGGTTAATTATTTCAAAAGGATGCAGGTGTGGGTTGTAAAGACAAGTATAAACAGAAATGATTAAATAAGGTACTGCATGGAACAGTACGGTTTCTGTATTACTGGGACCATGGAAATGTCATCACTGGACTGAAACCAGACAACCTTAAATAATTATTGTAATGTTCAATTAATATTCTGAAGTTTTTACTCAATTGCATTCAGAAGTGAGAGAGAAATATCAGACAGCTTGATCTGCTTGGTAGTTTACTTGTGGTAGCTCATCTCCCACTGGAGATTAAGTAATTTGAAGAGAATATATTTAACGTACTTTGCAGTTAATGACCTCTGTATTATACAAAGGATATAGAGGCACTGGAGAAGGTGCAAAAAAGATTTCCAAGGATGATATCAGAACTGAGAAGTTATATCTATCAGGAAAAATTGAACAGGCTGTGCTTCTTTTCTGCGATAAAGAGTAGGCTGAGGAATGATCTGATCGAGGGCTTTAAAATTATGAAAAGATTTGATGGGGTAGATGCAGGGAAGATGTTTTCACTTGCAGGCAAGACCAGAACTAGGAGCCATAAATATAAGATGGTCACTAATGAATACAATGGGGAATTCAGGAGAAACTTCTTTACCCAGAGAGTGGTTAGAATGTAGAACTCACTACCATAAGGAGTAATTGAGCTGAATAGTACCGATGCATTTAAGGGGATACTAAGCACATGAGGGAGAAAGGAATAGGTTATGCGGATAGGGTGAGATGAAGAGAGGTGGGAGGAGGCTCGTGTGGAGCATGGTCCAGTTGGGCTGATAGGCCTGTTTCTGTGGAGTATATTCTATACAATTCTATGTAATTCTATGATAGGGCAAACTGTACATGCACATTGGAAGTAATGTACTCAGTGGGCAAGCGACACTTTTTTCTGTTTTTCCATTATAATTAAAAATCTTGCATCAAGCCCTTGTTTGTCACACTTAAAAGTGCCACACATGTAAAGTGTACATAAATACTGACTTCCAATTGGTGCAAATATATTCATTACAAAAATTAAATTATTATTAACTGAATTATGCCCATTGCCTGAAATATTATCCAACAATGAGTAACATTTCAGTCTGTCAATCTGCAGCTATATAGTCATGTTAGCGAAATAACTTATTCACCGGAATATGAATCATAAACGGTTTATTAAACAGAGCGCTCTGGAAGAGATGCCATGGACTCCGCAGCCACAGCAGCCGACTTCTCGTTTAAGCAGAGCGGAGCACAATCATTTATACATTGAAGTAAACAAGTATAGAAAATCTCGTTATTGTACAGAAAATCTCATTATTGATAAGAAATCGCCTGACCCATGAGTCATATAACTGCCACCGCCTTTGTCTGTCTACATGACATCTGTATATGATTATACGGTTAAATGGTTTATGCTAGAGTGTGACCTCATCCCTAGTTGTGCAACTGGGGATTTTCCACCCCCTGCTGCCAAGCTGCCACCCGCCCGATCTCCCAGCAAGCTCTATTTACTCCAACAGTAGCAATCAGGTACAAAAACTACCGTTAACAGTTGCAAACTGCAATGTGTGGATGGCAGAGAACACCTTCCACAAGTTCAAGCTACACAAATTATGTTTCATAAGCTTGTTAATGAGAAGAAGGGCAAAGCACATCAATATGCCAAGAACCGCCAGCTGTTTGCATTAAACACTAGAAAGGCATCCACGTACTTATGGAAAGCCTTATTCACCTGAAAACTTGCAATATGTACACCTGCTGGATCCTAACTAATCAGGCTGATGCCTTCACCAGGGATGCCTGCTCTTATTCTAATACTGTGACACTGCATTATTAACACCACAATAAGCATAAACCATCAATCTCGACAAGGGTGCCATGTGTCTCCATAGAATGCAGCTAAACTAAGGCTTTTGTACCTCAACTCAGGAAAACATACTTCTGAACCAGTTGCTTTCCAGTACATCAGCTAGCTATCTCCTTTAATTTCATCACCTCTTTTTCACACTCCAGTTGTGACAGAACCTGCTGCTATACATTTGTCATCTCACCTTTCCACATAATGGCATACTTCATCAGTACAATTTGCATACTAATACATTCCCTGCTGTCATATAGCTTAAAATGAAAATACCACTTGCATATCATTTCAAATTAAGCAGTGTTGGCCAACGCAAACTGTTCATAACTTGACGCAAGAAGCTGACTTTCCACAATAAAGTGAAGAATTTCCTGGGACTGTGCCCAAGTGCAATGAATCTTGGGAATATGGTGGTGAGGATGTGGGGGGGTGCGCGGGGGGGGGGGGGAGGGGGTGACGGGGGGTGACGGAGTTTGCCTCTGTAAAAGAATCCTCCTGATCCACTTAAATTAACGGAAGCAGAATCAGCTGGGTTTCTTTACAGATGGGCAATTCAACCACCCAATTCTCTGATTTTTCACTATGCAATAGTGAAAATCTCCCTTAAAGGTTATATCGACCCGTGTATAATTTACAGCATAACAGACATCAATGTAACTCATTATGAAAAAACAAATACATTAAAAAAAATAAAGATGTCTTTTACACCATGAGTACCAACATTACAGCCCTGAACTTTCTTGATGCTCGTTGCGATAATGTTGCGCAGGAAACTTGCACCGTTCACCGTTCACGCAATTTTCCTGGGTAAATTAATTTGCCTGTAAAGTGGTGTAAGTTCTGGCATAATTGCATCTTAAAAGCAGTGAGCAAGATAGGCCAAGGAATCTTCAGTGGAGCTTCGGTAAAGGCTGCAGTCTTCATCAGAGCGCTTGGAGCCAGCAATAGAAGAGGCTGCAGATTAGTTCCTCGGCCCCATTGGATTTTAGAGCTTTATCCACTCAGGGAATCTCCTGCCCTCGTCTCAAGTGTGTCTTGTTAGAACCGAGGGCAGTCACGGGCCAGGGGCACCATGACAGGGTAGAATCTCGGCGAAAGGCTGTAGATTTTTCACCGGAAGACCTGAAAGCCCTCCTGGAAGAGGTGCAAGACAGGGTGTTGTTGCACATTCTCTGTGGCACTTTGTGAAAAGACCTGGTGCCAGAAAATTCAGCGGTGGTCACTTTCATAGTGACAGGCAGAGCTGTTCTGGCAGTGAAGTGTGGATGAAGATCTTCGCAAAGGAGGTCACACAGATATGCAATGGCAGCCTTGTGCAATCGCATCCCTCAAACACAGAGCTCCTCTGAGAGATCCTTGAAGGACTCGTGCTGCCTAGAGACATGCTTTAGAATGCAGTACCTGGTGGGCTGGTAAGTTCTGTAATGTTACCTTATTATACAAGGATGGCATAGAGAGGGATGCCCATGAAGAATGTCAAATCTTCTCCAGAGTTGTTCTGACTATGTAGAGGGTCATAAAAACCCACTTTGTCCTTCTGTCTCACTCACTCTCAGCTTTTTTGTGCGGCAGGAGTTTCACAGGGGATGGTGGGGGGGGGGGGGGGGGCGGTGGCGGAATTGGAAAATGTAACGGTGGGGTCAGACTGTGGCTGTAAGGGGGTGGGGGTGCAAATCACAGTGAGAAAAACAGGTTGATACATTTAATGAAAAGCTAGATAAGTACACAAGGGAGAAAGAAATAGAAGGTTATGCTGATCGAGTGAAATGAAGAATTGTGGAACAAGAGGCTCGTGTGGAGTATAAATACCAGCATGGACTATTTGGGCCAAATGGCCTGTTTCTGTGCTGTAAATTCTATGTAAAAAAAAAAATGTCTGTGAAGCCAGATATGAACAATCACATTTTGGCGATTCTTCAGAACTCTGAAGCTCCTCACTTCCTTCCGCCTGAAGCAGATGATGGGGGCGCAGTTGTGCCTGTGTTATATGGGTCTAACTTGGCCAGAGTGCAGTAATGACAGACAAGCAATAAATTTCTGGGCAACGGGTGAGTGGCGCTCCTCCGGAAATGGGCGGATCGTCAAAGCTGGCAAAAAGATCGAGGAACTCACATCTAACATATTAACTGTGCATGAATGACGTAATGCACTAAACGTGAGTTTCCTGTGTCTTTTTTTAGTGCAGTAGCAGAATAATGGCACAGATGCTGAAAATAGCAAGGAAAATTCAGAGTCCATTTAAAAAATATATATTGCAAGCATCTCTATTGAAAACAGTGACCAACCGATAGAAGAAAATGGCATTGCATGTACCAATTATATTAAATACTCTACTACAAGTGAAACAGTGTTATATACAGTACAGCCAAAAGCAACTTCACCTATCCTGCATCTGGAAACAATTCTTCGATTGTTTCAGATTTATATACAATTATATTTTGATTGTTAATTGGCCTTGCCCCTCCCTATCTCTGTAAACTCTTTAAGCTTCACAACCCCACAAGATGTCTGCGCTCCTCAAATTCTGCCCTCTTGACCATCCCTGATTATAACTGCTCAACCATCGGTGGCCATGCCTTCAGCTGCTTGGGCCCCAAGCTCTAGAACTCCCTCCCTAAACCTATCCGCCTCTCTATCTCTCTTTCGTCCTTTAAGACGCTCCTTAAAACCGACCTGTTTGGCCAAGCTTTTAGTCATCCGCCCTAATCTCTTTTTATGTAGCTCAGTATTAAATGTATCTGTTTTGTCTTATAACACTGCTGTGAAGTGCCTTTGGAAGTTTTACTACATTAAAGACGCTATATAAATAAAAGTTGATGTTATTGTTAACTGTTAGTCACTAAGCATTGCAAAATATGTTGGGGCAACTCTTAGCATTTCCCTGCTCACTCCAGGTATTTAATTTCCTGCAGTGTGGAGGTGTAGCATTGCTGCTCAGAAAGATCATAGGCTGTGTCAGACAATCTTCCTATTGCCCAGGATGCCAGTGCGTTCCAATTCACAATAAGGATTGGTTCACAATAATTGAAATATGTGTTAGAAACGTTTCATCTGATTTGTTGCAACATATTTTGCAATGCTTTGGCCTTTGTGGGTACAAACTGTGCACTGAGTTTCCTGAGCTTATTAAGGATATCAAGAGCTAGACAGGCCACCTACGTGTTCTCTGAAGCCTTACTTCAATCATTCCTGTAAATTATTACTATCACAATTCAGACAAGGTGTTGTAGAGTAGCTTCTGTTTTTGATTGCGCCCCAAAAGAATGGCTCGGTATTCAATAGCTGGTGATACTCTTGTAATCTTTAAGTTCCACAGTGACAGAAACAAAGGCCCTGAAATTCCTCAGGGTGCCACCAGTCTCTTGCTGCAACTCCAGTGGGAGAATGGTGGACCATAAAGGAAACAGCAATAACAGTATGTGTTTATATAGCACCTTTAACATGTCCTAAGGCATTTCACAGAAACATAGGAAGACAAAAATGGATACCATGCCAGAGAAGGAGATACTAGGAGGGGTGACCATAAGCTTGCTCAGCAGGTGGATTTTAAGGAGGGTCTTAAAAGGAGAAGGAGGTGAACGGGAATTCTAGAGTGTGGCTGAAGGCACGACTGCCAATGGTTGGGTAAAGGGAGGAGGGAAGCACAAGAGGCCAGAGATAGAGGAACGGAGAGTTCTGGGGAGGGCGATTAGGGGTTTCAGGCTTAGAGATGGACAAGGCCATTAAGGGATTCAACAACAAGGGTAAGAATTTGAAATTGGAGGCATTGGGGTCCAGAAGTCAATGTTGGTCAGTAATGGGTGTGTGGTTTGAGATCATGGAGGTCAGCAAGGAAGGGGGTAATGGATGAGCAGGACTTAGTGTGGCATCAGCTATGGGCAACAGAGTCCTGGATACAGAGGGTTGAGATGTTTGTCAAGGCAAGTTGGAAAAGTCAAGTTTGGAGGTAACAATAGCATGGACAAGGGTTTCACCGACAGCGAGGGTGAAAGTGAAAGTATCGGGAAC
Source organism: Pristiophorus japonicus (assembly GCF_044704955.1). NCBI lineage: Eukaryota > Metazoa > Chordata > Chondrichthyes > Pristiophoridae > Pristiophorus > Pristiophorus japonicus. Next base: position 56,162,639 of record NC_091989.1, read on the forward strand.
AGTAGCATAGTGGCTATGTTATGGAACTAATAATCCAGAGGCCTGGACTAATGATCCAGAGACATGAGTTCAAATCCCACCATGGCAGCTGTGGAATTTAAATTCAGTTAATTAAATAAAAATCTGGAATATAAGTCTAGTGTCAGTAATGGTGACCATGAAACTACCGGATAGTCGTAAAAACCCCTCTGGTTCACGAATGTCCTCTGGGAAGGAAATCTGCCATCCCTACCTGGTCTGTTCTAGATGTGACTCCAGACCCATGGCAATGTAGTTGGCCTAGCAATTGTAATAAACAACTACAAGAAAGAATAACAAGAATAAAACCAGACGGACAACCTGGCATCGACCTCGGCACCGGCTATGGACACGACAACGGCACACCCAGCCCAGTCGACTCTGCAAAGCCCACATCACCAAAACCTGGGGACTTGTGCCAAAATTGGGAGAGCTGTCCCACAGACTAGTCAAGCAACAGCCTGACATAGTCATGCTCACAGAATCATACCTTTTCAGCCAATGTCCCAAACACCTCCATCACCATCCCTGGGTATGTCCTGTCCCATCGGCAGAATAGACCCACCAGAGGTGGTGTCACAGTGGTATACAGTCAGGAGGGAGTGGCTCTGGGAGTCTTTAACATTGACTCTAGACCCCTTGAAGTCTCATGGCTTCAGATCAAGCATGAGCCAGGAAACCTCCTGCTGATTACCACTGACCACCCTCCCTCAGCTGATGAATCAGTACTCCTCCATGTTGAACACCACTTGGAAAGAGCACTGAGGGTAGCAAGAGCACAGAATGTACTCTGGGTGGGGGACTTCAATGTCCATCACCAAGAGTGGCTCGGTAGCACCAATACTGACTGAGCTGGCCGAATCCTGAAGGGCATAGCTGCCAGACTGGTCCTGCGGTAGGTGGTGAGAGAACCAACACGAGGGAAAAAAATCTACTTGACCTCATCCTCACCAATCTATCTGTCGCAGATGCATCTGTCATGAAAACATTGGTGTGGAGCCAAAGTCCCGTCTTCACACTGAGGACACCCTCCATCGTGTTATGTGACACTACCACCATGCTAAATGGGATAGATGCCGAACAGATCTAGCAGCTCAAAACTGAGCATCCATGAGGCGCTGTGGGCCATCAGCAGCAACAGAATTGTATTTCGCCACAATATGTAACCTCATGGCCCAGCATATCCCTCACTCTACCATTACCATTAAACCAGGGGACCAACCCTGGTTCAATGAGGAGTGCAGAAGAGCTTGCCAGAAGCAGCTCAGGCGTACCTAAAAATGAGATGCCAAACTGGAGAAGCTGCAACACATGCATGCTAAAAAGCAGAAGCAGCATGCTGCAGCCAAGGCTAAGCGATCCCACAATCAACAGATCAGATCAAAGCTCTGCAGTCCTGCCACATCCAGTTGTGAATGGTGGTGGACAATTAAACAACTAACGGGAGGAAGCTCCATGAATATCCCCATCCTCAATGATGGCGGAGTCCAGCACACGAGTGCAAATGACAAGGCTGAAGTGTTTGCAACCATCTTCAGCCAGAAGTACAGAGTGGATGATCCATATCAGTCTCCTCCCGAGGTCCCAACCATCACAGAATCCAGTCTTCAGCCAATTCGATTCACTCCACACGATATCAAGAAACGGCTGAGTGCACTGGATACAGTAAAGGCTATGGGCCCCCGACAACATCCCGGCTGTCGTGCTGAAGACTTGTGCTCCAGAACTTGCCGCGCCTCTAGCTGAGCTGTTCCAGTACAGCTACAATACTGGCATATACCCGACAATGCAAAACTGCCCAGGTATGTCTTGTCCACAAAAAGCAGGACAAATCCAATGCGTCCAATTTCTGCCCCATCAGTCTACTCTCAATCATCAGCAAAGTGATGGAAGGTGTTGTCGACAGTGCTATCATGCGGTACAATTCAGGAGTGATGGAATACTCTCCACTTGCCTGGATGAGTGCAGCTCCAACAACACTCGAAGCTCGACACCATTGAGGAGAAATCAACCCATTTGATCGGCATCCCATCCACCACCTTAAACATTCACTCTCTCCACCACCGGCACACCGTGGCTGCAGTATGTACCATCTTCAATATGCACTGCAGCAACTCGCCAAGGCTTCTTTGGCAGCACCTGCGTTCCACGCTCCCCTCCAAGTCACACACCATCCTGTTTGGAAGTATTTCGCCGTTCCTTCATGGTCGCTGGGTCAAAATCCTAGAATTATGTCCCTAACAGCACTGTGGGAGTACCTTCACCACACGGACTGCAGTGGTTCAAGAAGGCGGCACACCACCACCTTCTCAAGGGCAATTAGGGATGGGCAATAAATGCTGGCCTTGCCAGCGATGCCCACATCCAATGAATTAATAAACAAAAGTGGCTGATTCTGCAGGCTCTCAAATAAGCAGTCATAGCAACGAAAAAAACATAGGATTTGAAATTCATCTCAGTGTTGAACAAGACATCAAGGGCCCGAAATTGGTGGACATACCGCCCAAAAATGCAATTTTCGTCAAAAAATACCTACATACTGCCGACGTACCGCCCAGCAGAAAATTCATCAGTGACATACCGCCGGACGGTATTAATTGTAATAAAAACTTTTGTGTCTCTCATCCCCCAGTCTCTTCTTCCCCCCCCCACAGCAATCTCGCCCCCACAACGATCTCTTTCCCCCCCCCGACAGCGATCTCCCCCCCCACAGTGATCTCTCCCCCACCCCCCACAGTGATCTCTCCCCCCCCCACAGCAATCTCCCCCCTCCCCCACAGTGATCTCTCCCCTCCCATACAGCGATCTACCCCCTCCCCACAGTGATCTCCGCCCCCCCACAGCGATTTCTCCCCCCCCCCCACAGCGATCTCCCCCCGGCCACAGCGATCTCCCCACCCCCCCCCACAGTGATCTCCCCCGACAGCGATTTCACCCCCCCCACAGCGATCTCTCTCCCCCCACCCCCCACAGCGATATCTCTTCGCGCCCCCCCTCCCACAGCAATCTCCCACCATCCCCCGCCCTCCCCACAGCACTCTCAGGCTGGCAGTTTCTGGCCTCACGTCGGTGCCTCTTGGGGGGTGGAGCTTCACAGCAGCATGCGTGTGTGCACAACTCGGGAGCCAAAGATTTCCGAGTCAAAAGACCTCTCCACTGCACACCGCCCGCTGTACTCCACTCCCGCCTGCTGCACTCCGCCACCGCCCGCTGCACTCCACTTGGCTTACTGCCGAGAAAAATTCGATGAAATTCCTGCCCACTCAGCCCTAGCGGTACCTGATGGTAAAAAACAACGCACCACCCACGGACTGCCGAAAAACGGGTGGACCATGTGTTTGACCAATTTCAGCCCCCAAATATCCTGACTTATCACTCTCAGATACTTAGGCCCTCCCTCCCTTGTAAACTATTTACTTGGGTTATATGTATATTGAAAGTCCACTTGGTCACCAGGAAACTGCTCTAGTCCATTGCAGAATCTAATGGAGTTCTTGGACTGAGATGGAGAAAAACAAAGGCAATTTATTAACACACAAGCTAACTCAGCCCACATGCTATGTACAAATCAGCGTGGTATACCATGTTGGAAACAATCTTGAATACAAAACTTAGATCTATTTCAGCAGGCTCCAAACTGTACGCTGTTAGACAAAACGTTTGAATCAAATACATGATTTTACATAGCACAATCTTAAGTTATTATCAGGCATCTTACTTTATGCAGAAGCTAAACAAATATTAAAGATCCAATTGTCAAAATGATCCACAGCCAGGGAGCTATAAAGCCACTGGAACCTGGAACAATAAAAACAACAGACATTACTTCCAAGCTGAAGTACAAGAAAAAGACAAAGTGTGAAATTAAATCCTCAGTTATATCTGTGATTCTTCCATAAGGCATTACATAGAAACAGGGATCATGATTATATTTAATTGGCCAGTCACTTTTTCCCCAAGCAGGTGACAAGCCCTTTAGTTGGTCACAATCCATCGCGAGGGCCCATTCCTTGGAACAGTAAAGTAAGCTGGCCAGGTGACGACAATAGGGACGATTTCCTTCTTCTACTAATTATCCTGGCTGGGAATTTTGTTTCTTTTAATCTCAAATTGCCCTTGTAGATTTTTCTTGTGCACAACAAAAGGTTGCTCAATTCCACAACTTAGATGACCAAAAGCAATGGCTTTCAAACTCTGTAGCATTCTCCACTAATGGGTTGCAAGCCCAGTCCAGGTAGGAAACAGTAAAAAAAAAGGCTACATGAAGGACTAGCCACCCTCTCCACTCTGCTGCAAGAACAAAGTGGGGCTTTGAAGTAGCAACTCACTTTGTAACTAGCACGGGCAGCGCCTCAGTCCAGAGAATGGTGCAGTGAGAATCCACTGGGACATTTTGCAATGGGATCATTCAAATTACAGGTCAGCCGATTTTTACTGCTTTTGTTAGAACTAATTATTGCTCATGTCAATGTATTTGCTATTTAGATGCTGACGTTATTTGAAAGATGGATCCCTCTAAGACCAAGCAGAGGCACAAAATAACTTGGATTATGGAAACATTCGATGAAAGGAGAACAATAGGACAGAAATGAGGAAATCATTTCATAGTAGGGGCATATGCTCGAGTGGGGAAGGCCCATACTTGGGCAAAATGTAGCAGAGGAGCATAGCAGATCAACACGAGCAGAGCAGCAACGTCCAGTCTTCAAACATACATTACAAGGGTAATTGGGCACCAGGAAAGGTGATCGGATTAATGGTAAGAAACTGATAACACAAGCCGATGTGGGATGAACCTCTATAATGTAACTTTGTGTGTATGTTTTTAACATATTTCAACACTGCGTCCATTGGGGTAATTGGAAAGGAGCAGCATTTAAAACAATGCGGTGACTTAAATTACTTGTACAATATAACAGAAGTGATTTGCTGTGACACCAGACCTTTGGTCATTGCCGGTCCACCAGAAGTAGGTACTCCTGCTCCTATTTCTTATGTTCTTATTTTCAAAGTTCCATTCCAAGCTACACCACGGTTTCATATTTATAAAACAAATCTATTCCAAAACTCTGTAAAATACACCAAAGTGTCAAAAATCTAAATTTTGTTAGGCGGTGAGGGGTGGTGGGGCAGGGGGTGGGGGGAAGAGCCATAACATGTATTTATCCAATTCGCCTTTGAAAGTTATTATTGAATCTGCTTCCACCATCCTTTCAGGCAGTACATTCCAGATCATAGCAACTCGCTGGATGAAAAAATAATGTGCGTCCTCTGGTTACCGACCCTCCTTTCATTGGAAACAGTTCTGGACTTTTTCTTCTCCACATAATATTTTTGAAATTTGCCGTGTTGACTTCACAGTTCTGACGCTGAACAGGGCAATGTTTTAAGACTGAGTGACACTCGAATTTATTGGATTTTTTTTTAGTAACAGTTCTCAGCCACCCTTTCTGAACAAACCACATACACGCGAAAAGATTTCAGACACTGTTATGCTCACTGTGTGATTTTGGTCAAATTTAAGAAATCATAACAAGGGATTTGTTCATGGCCATGACCCAGTAATGTCCCATGCTCTTTCCTTTAATAGCAGAACGTGGTCCCATTTATTGAAATGTATCACATTTGTCTGTTGTCCTTCCTTCCAGGTGACAACCCATGTGTAACATTAGCAGCTTTTTCGAGAACCAACAAGTAGATTCAGCACCAATCTTAATCTGGGTGGCTCATAGTAAATGATTAAGTCAGTAACTGTTTAGAGAATATTCTATAGATACATAAATAATAAAAGGAAGATTAAGATGTGAATAGGGCCACTAAGTAATGTACAAGATAAACTCAGAGGTAATGAGAACGAAATGGCAGAAATATTGAATAATTACTTTGCCTCTGTATTTATCAGGGAGACTAAGGTGGACATGACATTAGAAGATATATAATTAAATAAATAAATAGTGTAATAGTAGCAGAGGACTGGAGGTCAGCTAATGTTATTCCTATATTCAAAAAGTGAGATACAACACATCCAGGCAACTATAGACCAGTTAGCTTAATGTCAGTGGAAGAAAAAATATTGGAATATTTACTCAATGTAATAGAAAACTTCTAGAAACTAAAAATATAATTAAAAATAGTCAAGCACAGAGTCATGCTTGACCAACCTTATTGAATTCTTTGCTGAAGTAACAGAAAGAGGGGACAATGGTAATGTAGTAGATGGACTTTCAAAAGGCCTTCAATAAAGGTACCACATAGTAGCCTCAGACCTAAGGTCAGAGCATGTGGAGTTAGGGGATAAATGGCGGAATGGATAGCAAACTGGCTACAAAACGGAAATCAGAGAGTAGGAGTTAAAGGTAGTTACTCAGACTGGCGGCAGGTGAGAAATGGTGTTCCAAAGGGATCAGTGCTAAGACCAGTGTTGTTCACCACTTACATAAATCATTTGGACTCCAGAATCGGAAATACAATATCAAACTTTGCAAATGACACCAAATTGAGTGATACCAAGGAAGACTGCGACAAAATACAAAAAGACATCAACTAACTTGCAGATGGCAATTGTAAATGGCAAATTAATTTCAAAATAGATAAGTGTGAGGTGGTGCAGTTTGGTAGGAGGAATATGAAGGTCACATACTCCTTGGAATACAAGAGCCTAATGGGGTAAGGGCGCAAAGAGATCTATCTAGGGGTACAGATTTACAAATCATTGAAAGCAGCAATGCAGGTTAACAAAGCCATAACAAGTGCAAAGCACTGGGATTTATTTCTCGAGGAATAGAATTTAAAACCAGAAAAGTTTCTTGTTCTCCTTGGAGCCGAGGAGGCTAAGAGGAGATTTGACAGAGGTATTTAAAATCATGAAGGATTTAGATAGAGTAACTGTTTCTAATGTTTGAAGGATCAATAAAGAGAGGCCATGGTTTTAAGGTGATTGGCAAAAGAACCAGAGGCAACATATGGAAAAACTTTTATATAATGAGTGGCTAGGATTTGGAATGCACTGCCTGATAAGGTGGTGGATACAGATTGAATAGTAGTCTTCAAAAAGGGAATTGGATAAAGACTTGAAAGAGAAAAAATTGCAGGGATATGGGGAAAGAGCGGGGGTTGGAACTAAGTGGATTGCTCTTCAAAAGAGCCCCCGCAGATTCGATGGGCCGAATGGCCTCCTTCTGTGCTATACTATTCTATGATTCTATGAAATGAATGAATCACTTCTGCAGGGGAAAATATATCTATTAAGTTGGACTACCATTGATAAAATTAAGTTTTCCACTTTTGTATTGATTTTCTGTAGGCATGCTTTGTCACTGTATCAGTGTCAGCCTGGGGAACCAGCTGAGTTAGTGAAGGAGAACTGATCAATATCTCCTAGAGTGCTTAGAGAGCTACCTGGAGCCTTGGAATCCCTGACTGTCACATCTAATTTCTTGAGAAAATTGTTTTTGTTGTTTGTGTAAATTGTAATTTACCCCCTGTTATCACATCTAAATGTCAAGGAAGACTTGCTTCTGTGATGCATTATTTAGACCGCTGAATTCTAAAGACTTCTTTCAACTCGAAAAATACAAGACTATATATAGCCTGAACATTTCTGATGGTGAAATTGCTTTCACCAGTGGGAAATGTGATTGTAGGCACCAGAAAGTGGTGCGTTTCTGAACTCACTCGCTTTATGTCTGCTCCGGATATACTTGCATTGGAGGCTGTTCAGAGAAGGTTCACTAGGTTGATTCTGGAGATGAGGGGTTGACTTATGAAGATAGGTTGAGTAGGTTGGGCCTATACACATTGGAGTTCAGAATGAGAGGTGATCTTATTGAAACATAAGATAATGAGGGGGCTCGACAAGGTGGATGCAGAGAGAATATTTCCACTCAGGGGAAACTAAAACTACGGGACATAGTCTTAGAATAAGGGGCTGCCCATTTAAAACTGAAATGAGGAGAAATTTCTTCTCTCAGAGGGTTGTAAATCTATGGAATTCTCTGCCCCAGAGAGCTGTGGAGGCTGGGTCATTGAATATCGACAGATTTTAGAGCGATAAGGGAATAAAGGGTTATGGGGAGCGGGCAGGGACGTGGAGCTGAGTCCATGATCAGATCAGCCATGATCTTATTGAAGAGCTTGAGGAGCTAAATGGCCTACTCCTGCTCCTATTTCTTATGTTCTTATGTGCTGTGCTTTAAATTCTTGACCTGGTGGTGATGTTTTTGTACAGAACGTGCAAGAGGTTCGAGACCAATTCAAATCTGAGTCTAATTATCGCATAATTGGGGAGTGAATGGTCGTTAAAGGCCAGCTAGGTTCTGGTAGGTCAGGAAAAAACATTTAAATTTGGACTGTTCATTTCTTTTTGTTGCCACACACATGAGTTTTGTTTTTGGTGCTCTGCTCTCACTGGGTTGAACAGAGGAGGACGAAGAAAAACAAGGAAGGGATGTCTAGGGTATCAGCTGACACTAGAGATGGACTGCCTGCACCTACCATTCTGGCACCCAACTCCGTTCCCGAGCCACTGACTCCATCCCTTTCCCTGGTAGTTGTTTGATTGTGAACCAGACTGTTCGCAACCTTGGTGTCATACTTGATCCCGAGATGAGTTACCAATCACATATCCGCGCCATCACTAATACCGCCTATTTCTATTTCGGGAACATCGCCTGACTCCGCCCCTGCCTCAGCTCATCTGCTGCTGAAACCCTTATCCATGCCTTTGTTACCTACAGACTTAATTATTCCAACACACTCCTGGCTGACCTCCCACGTTCTACCCTCTGTAAACTTGAGGTCATCCAAAACTCTGCTGCTCGTGTCCTAACTGGCTCCCAGTTAAGCAATGCCTCAATTTAAAAATTCTCATTCTTGTTTTCAAATCCCTCGCTCCCCTCCCTATCTTTGTAACCTCCCACAATCCCACAACCCTTCGAGATAGCTGCGCTCCTCTAATTCTGGCCTCTTGAGCATTGGTGGTCATGTCTTCTGCTGCCAAGGTTCTAAGCTTTGGAATTCCTTCCCTAAACCTCTACGCCTTTCTAACTCTCTTTCCTCCTTTAAGACGCTCCTTAAAAACTACCTCTTTCTCCCCAATATTTCCTTATGTGGCTCGGTATTGAATTTCATTTTATAACACTCCTGTGAAGTGCCTTGTGACACCGACCCTCTCTGCATCTCCCTTCAGAATGTCCATTCGCTTGCGAACAAGTCCCCTGCCATACATGAGCTTATCATGGATGATTGCATCGACATCATAGCCCTGGGTTGAGGGGCGATGACACCTTACCCTTAAATGAAACTTCCCTTCCTGACTATACCTTCCACCACTTGCCCTGCTCAGACTGCCGTGGCGGCGGTGGGGCTGTCATCACCAAATCACACCTTGGTCTGTACCCCTACTCCTCCAGCACTTTCTCTTCCTTTGAGCATCTTACCTTTCCCACTCCTCTCACCTCTCATTTAAAATACTAGATCTCGACCACCCACCCAAATACCATAAAAATGTTATTACCGATATTTCTTCACTGCTTTCCTCCCTCAGCCTCTGCACTGAACAACTTTTCATACTCGATGATTTCAACCTCTATCTCAATTCATTATGCTACCCTCCATTCCACCCATAATCTCTTCCCCCATCTAAATGCTCCAATCCATATTCACTACCACCCATTCGAACTTGCCATCTCACGTGGCCTCGCTACTCCCATTGTGTCAACCACAGATAAAGCCATTTCTGACCATTTCCTCGTATCGCTCTCCACCCACATCCTCCTTCTACCCCACCCCCCACCCCCACCTCCTTCTGTGTCCGCTCCTGGAAAAAACTCTTTCCCGACTCTCTTACAGCTGCACCTATGAACTCGCAACTGTCCAGCCTTTGGCCCTCCATTCACCGTGATATCTCTGCAGCTACCGATCTACTCAACCACACCCTCACCACCACCTTTGATGCCCTAGTCCCTATTAAAACAATTACTCTGTCAACCTGGCCGTTCCCCCTGGTACAGCCCTGATCTTCGCTCCCTTAAGTCCAAGGCACGCAGACTTGAACGGATATGGCGGACTACTGGTTTAGCCATTCACTGCCAGATCTGGCTGGACCACATAAAACTGCTGTCATCTGCCAAAATTCCAGAATCGTTCTGGAATGCAAAGATAAACCCAAGCTTCTATTCTCCACTGCTAACCATCTTCTTAAATCCCTCTCCCCAGTCTCCACCCTCACCTCCAACAACAAGTGTGAAGAGCTCATGGACTTCTTTGTCTCTAAGATTGAGACCATACGTTCAGCCACCTCTGCCTCTTCTCTTCCTTCCCCTAGCCCACCAGGTCAAACTTCCTCTAAGGATACCCCCTGCCCTAGCCCTGAACTCACATCTTTCTCCAGTTTCTCTCCGATCTCCCCTCTTGATCTCTCCAGGCTCATCTTGTCCATGAGACCCATTTCCTGCTCCCGTGACCCTATTCCCACCAAACTGCTGACCACCCAACTTCATTTTCTGACTCCTAGTTGACATTTGTTAATGGTTCTCTCTCCTAAGATACTGTTCCCCTCTCCCTCAAATCTGCCGTCATCACTACTCTCCTCAAAAACAAACAACCCTTGACCCCTCTGTCCTTGCAAACTACCAGCCCATCTCCAACCTCCCTTTCCTCTCCAAAGTCCTTGAACGTGTCTGTGCCCATCTTTCCCGCAGCTCCATGTTTGAATCCCTTCCATCTGGTTTCCGCGCCTGCCACAGTACCGAAGCTGCTCTCATCAAAGTCACAAATGACATCTTTTGTGACTGTGACAAAGGCAAACTATCCCTTCTTGCCCTTTTTGACTTATCTGCAGCCTTGGACGAGGTTGACCACTCTATCCTTCTCCAACGCCTCTTCACTGCCCTCCAGCTGGGTGGGACTGCACTCGCCTGGTTCCATTCTTATCTATCTAAATGTAGCCAGAGAATCACCTGCAACGACTTCTCTTCCCGCCCCCGCATCATTACCTCTGATGTCCCCCAAGGATCTATCCTTGGCCCCCTCCTATTTCTTATCTACATGTTGCCCCTTGGCGACATCAACCAAAAACACAGCGTCAGTTTTCACATGTACGCTGATGACACCGAGCTGTACCTCACTACCACTTCTCTCGACACCTCCACAGTCTCTAAATTGTCAGACTGCTTGTCCGACATCCAGTTCTGGATTAGCAAAAATTTTCTCCAATTATGATTTGGGAAGAAAGAAGCCATTGTTTTCGGTCCCCACCACAAACTCCGCTCCCTAGCAACTGGCTCCATCTCTCTCCCCAACTTCTGTCTGAGGCTGAACCAGACTGTTCACAACCTTAGTGTCATATTTGACCCTGAAATGAGCTTTTGGCCCCACATCCGCAGCAGAACTAAGACCGCCTATTTTCACCTCTGTAACATTGCCCGTCTCCGCCCTTGCCTCAGCTCATCTGCTGCTGAAACTTTCATCTATGCCTTTGTTACCTCTAGACTTGATTATTTCAATGCACTCCTGGCTGGCCTCCCACATTTTACCCTACGTAAATTAGAAGTGATTTAAAACTCAGCTGCCTGTGTTCTAACTCACAACAAGTCCTGCTCACCCATCACCCCTATGGTCACTGACCTACATTCACTCCCGGTTAAGCAACGCCTCGATTTTCAAATTCTCATCCTTGTTTTCAAATCCCTCCATGACCTCGCCCCTCCCTATCTCTGTCATCTCTTCCAGTCCCACACTCCCCCAGATATCTGCGCTGCTCTAGTTCTACCCTCTTGAGCATCCCTGATTATAATCGCTCAACCATTGGTGGCCGTGCCTTCAGTTGACTAAGCCCTAAGCTCTGGAATTCCCTGCCTAAACCTCTCCACCTCTCGACCTTTCCTTCCTCCTTGAAGACACTCTTAAAACGTACCTCTTTGATCAAGCTTTAGTCACCTGCCCAAATTTCTCCTTATGTGGCTCAGTGTCAAATATTTTGTCTCTTAATACTCCTGTGAAGTGCCTTGGGATGTTTCACTGTTAAAGGTGCTATATAAATACAAGTTATTGTTACTGTTGAAAATGTGATTAACGTGATACATACTAGCTGCTCTGCACAGCCCCTCAACAGCTGTAGTCCAATGGCCTTCCACAGCCACCCTCCTGAATACATTCACAATACTCTGCTTACAGTCAATGAGAGGATTCCGCTGGTCTTGTCCACATTAAATTTCACTCCCAGATCACGACCTGTGGATTCTCAGACCCACTATGATTAATAAGTGGGGATCTACGTTGTGATCAGTGCCCAGTAATGAGATCCACCAGCTGTTTTAAAATTTAGTACCAACCATGTAGGAGCTGAAGCCTTTGATTACCACGATCAACTTTTCTGTTGCTGCCAGTATTTACGGTAAATAACAAATGGAAATTGAATGGAATGGCACACAATGTTAGGTTGGGCAATGCAAAGATTTTCATTGTCTTCCATGTAATATTATAATTTTTAATCACAACTCCAAAGTAATAAAAAGACTGAAAACATTCCATGCCAATAGTACTACCAGTCTGATGATAGAAATGCTTGCGAACTGATACCAGCTATCACTGCAGAATATTTGAAGAAATATTCTTTCAATTTTACGGCAATTTGACAACATATCACCTGAATAGGAATGATACATACACTTAAAGATAAATGTCAAAATGTTGTTTTCTAAATTTATTTAGAAATGCCACAGCTTTCTCAAAATGTCCATGTGGTTTATTTAAAATGTCAATTTGAACAGTGATGTCAATTTTAAAATGCTGCAGATAATAGTTGCAGTTAATTTCTGGTCTGGAGCAGATTAATGAATTGCTCTGTTTGTTGTGGCAAGACAGGGATAAGTAATACGAAATACATTATGTTTTAAAGCCTTCATTGGTTTTCAAAAGAATTACTGTACAGTGGTCAAAAATCAAAGTAAAGAGATCAAGGTTAATGTTCGTGGCTCCATTGTGGTTGACTCATGTTAATAGTTTTATTAAATAAGAGATAAGCTAAATATATATATTAGCTTATATAGTGACCGTGTCAGCTGTGGCTCAGTGGGTAGTACTCTCTGTGTAAGATTTCTAACTCTCTCTGGCATTAAATTGACAGCAAGACCAATGCTTTTAAAACAATTTGGACTAAGTTTATTAAACACACACATGCACGTAGCCTTTCGGACAAACAGCAGTCGATTAGTATCCTATGGACTCTACTTAATTACAACAGGTAAGGCAAAGAGTTACATATTTATGGAGATATATACTTCCCTTTGAGTCAAGGCAAAGCACATTGCGTTCTTCCTTGCTTCTGGTTCTGTGGAGGGAGGTTTCCTGCTTTGCCGTGTGGTCATCGAAAAAGAGCGAAGAGAGCAAGCAGGCCTTGCGCTTGGGTTTTTATATCTCTTAAGTCCATTGTTTCTCAGAAAGCCCCAGGTTGGGTCTTAGTTTCAGGGCAGTCTTTTATTGGCTTTTCTCACACATGTGACTATCTGGAAGTTTGGTGCCATTCCTTGATTAGGTTAATTGTTTTCCAATTAATATCTTTTCTAGTTTGGTGAGTTTCGAAGCCACGCTCCTTTTGTCCCTTAAGCTCCGCCCAGCCAGAGAAGACATGAACTTGGAGGGATCCATTTTGTGTTATTGAGTTCGAACCGCAGCCTGTTTGTATAATTTGCACTTTCATAATTTCCACATACACACTGAATCAATTTTATCATTAATATACAATATTATTCTTACAAACTCCCCGCCTTGAGGGGGAAATATCCCTATTGACACCTCATTTGGTTTATCTCCTCAGGACTCGCATATCATAAACATTGAGAGAGTTCTGAGCCAGGGGTGTTGTCCTATATTATACACTGTTTCCCACTATGGGCTGACTCCTAGCTTTTGTTGTTTATGGCGCTGTTCTGTCTCATCTGTATTAAATGTTTCTGTGAGGTGGATGACCACTGTAGAATGGATTTTAAATAGAGAGAGAGGAAAGTGGATGGCCTGATTCAGTCTCCCCCCTCGTAAAGTGTATGCCACACATCGGAGATTCACGATAGTACAATAACATCTCCAGCAGATTTCCCGTGCACTGTCGCTACTTAAAGCACATCCATCACATTCGTAAGTCTTGCTGGAGCTCCCGCTTCTCCATCTTCCCTTGGTCGTGGCCAGTATCTTCCTGACAATCATAAGGATCCATATCATAGTCTGCGGGAAACAAGATCAGTGTAGTGTTTACTTTATGGCAGTTTTTAACTGAATAGTGTGATACCTTTTCTTGTACTTAACATCATTTTTCCCCAGTAACTGAATCAAATAAAACTTGGGGTTCAATCGGTCTACAATCGTATGCAGTCCCCACCACCTGGGCTCAAAAGCATGCTTCTTTTTCCCATGATTTGGAATCATTACTGAATCTCCCACTTGATAGTCAAAGGGACGTATTTTCTTGTGAAAGTACCTTTTAATTTGTGTTTTTGACTTCCCCAATTTGGTGGCCACAAATCGATTGATCTGATCGGTGTGATCTACCACTTGTTCCAGCCACTTGGAACTACATGGTTTTGTTGTCAGGAGACTCATCCCTGTTAGTGTTAGCTGGTGTGGCGTTCTCATGAGCCTCCCCGTCATGGCCTGATATGAGGAGACACCTGTTGTTTTATGAGGTGTTGATCTCATTGCCATTAAGCACGTTGGCAGCATGTTAGCCCATTGAGTGAAATGGTCCACGCACTAGTTTTTTAACATTAACTTGAGGGTCCTGTTCCCCCTTTCGACCCCTCCAGACAACTCGGGATGGTGAGCAATATGTAGTTTGTGTTTCATCTCCAAAATTTCCTGCAGGTGGGTAAAAATTTTGCCGGTAAAAACATAGAAACATAGAAAATAGGTGCAGGAGTAGGCCATTCGGCCCTTCGAGCCTGCACTGCCATTCAACAAGATCATGGCTGATCATCCACCCCAACACCTCCATCCCACGCCCCCTCCACACCCTCCGACCCCCCCACTGACCCTTGACCACTGTCCACTTGGACTGGTACTCCCCACCTACAAAACACATGATTTAATAGTGTTTTGGCTGCAGTGATTGCGGTGTTGGAGCGGCAGGGGAATGATTCGATCCATTTAGTGAATTGATCCTCCACCAGTAGACCATGCTGAAAATTGCCTTGCGCCTGTGGAAGTGACCCAATGAAGTCTATCTGGAGGTGAGGCCATGACCCTTGAGGTGGGGGTGCGCTTTGAAGCAAGGCTCGGTTACTGCATGTGGGAGGATTGTGTTGCAGGCACAGTCGGCATCATGCTACGTATTGGTTGATTCTTTCCCTCATGGAAGGCCACCAAGCTGTGGATGCTACCTTGTAGGAGGTTACCAGGGCTGAATAGTGCCCTGCTGTGGGGTGGGAGTGAAAGAGGGAGAGCAGTTCCTGACCCATCTCTGGTGGAACACACAACACCGGGCAGGCGTTTGGCTTTCTTTTGAACATCAGCAACTGCTCATCTGAGTCAGGGGCAGTGGCTAGTATGGTATTGGGGGCACAGGCTGTCGATTGAGGAAGGGGTCTGCCTTCCTCGTGACAAGCACATACAACGGCATATGGCCAGTATTGCTGCAGCAGGGATTTTAAATCTAGGTGATCTGTTGGGGAGGCCTTGCTAACAGCATTGCAGGGCTCAACCACTATATCCTCTACCTCCCCATCAATTGCAGCGTTCTTGGCTGCTCTATCTGTTCTGGAATTTCCCTCACTATGTAGACCCCCTTTTCTATGGGCTGCTACCTTTCCTATAAAGCAGGGCTAGGATTGCTGTTAAAGATATGACCAGAGCAGGCGTGACCAGGGCCTTACCGTCTATTGAATGATAGTCATTTTTCTGGTATAGGGGCAAGGAGAGCATGGTGTTTATATAGTATAGGCACTATCGGACCAAATATTCACGGGTCTATCTGAAGTTTCCTTCACAGCAGTTATAAGTGCGGCGATTTCTGCATATTGTGAAGACTGTCTGGTGCATCTTCGCTGGATGGTTCTTTCTGGCAATACCACAGCATACCCGGTGTAGGGGGATCCCTCAATGTGATATGAGGACCCATCGATGTAGACATCTGGGACACCCTGTATGGGCTCTTTTTGCTCAGGATGGGTCTCAAAGTTAATCAGGGTTAACGGACATTCCTGCAGGTCCCCCTCATGGATCACAAATTGTGGCAGCAATGTGGTGGGTTTGGAAATGATATCAATGTCTCTTTCCATAAATTCCAATATCCATTTGCTGAGGCGCTGCGAGGAAATTAGCAAATCTCCAGTTTTCATCAGTAGTTTCAGATATTTGTGTCCGCTGTGCAGGATTGTAGCCTGTAACCCAATAATAAAAGTAAAGTGATGTACCGCCCAGAAGACAGCCAGTAGGTGGTGCTCGCTTGTGGTATACGTTTTTCTGCCCCCTGCAGGATTCAAGACGCATATTCAATGGGCTGTAGTCAATTAGCTTGCATTTGGCACAGAACTGCAGTGAAGCTTTGTTCTGTGACCCCGACCTCCAAATAGAAGGGCTGCGTGGGATCTGGAGGGATCAGATATGTGGCCTGCATCACTGCAGTTTTTAATTTAGCCACAGACTGGGTGTGAGCATCAGTCTATGACGGGCATATGTCATCACCCTGCAGTTTTATCAAATCATACAAGGGCTTTGCGCACTCTGCAAAGCCTGGGATAAAGTATCTTTGGTACCCCACCAAACCCAAGAATTATCGTAGGACTGTTTTGGAAGTGGGTAATGGCAGTTGCTGTATTATCTCCATCTTGTGATAGTCAAGGGATGATCCTTCTGGAGAAATGGACACTCCTAGAAAGGTGACCCGTTCTTTTACCAATTGAGCCTTACGGGGATTCACCTTTAGTCCCGCCTGAGCCAACAATGTCAAAAATTCGTACAAAAGGGACAGATACTCCTCCATGATATCGGTTGCCAGCAGTAGGTCGGCTACATACTATAGCAAGCAGCTAGGGCAGGAAAAGTCTTTTAAAACTGCAACCATTCTTTTGTGGAAAAACGTGGGGGCATTGTGGAACCCCTGAGGCAGGCATGTCCAGCTATAGCTCTGGTCCTCAAATGTGAATGAGAATTTGTACTGGTCTTTCCTTTTAACAGGGATACTCCAGAATCCATTGGCGATGCCGAGGGTTGAGAAGTACTTGGAACCAGCAGGAATTTGAAATAATATGGTGGTAGCTTCTTTTACTACCGGTGAGCAGGTTGGTGTTACAGATTTAACTTTTTGTAATCAATAGTCGGTCGCCAGCTGCTATCAAGCTTGTTAACCGGCTATGCGGGAGAATTGGTCGTGAAAGTGCCTGTCCTAACAACACCCTGTTCGACTAGAGATTTTATGGTGTCTCGGATGTAAGGGTGACTCTCCCTTGGGATGGGGTACTGTTTAATGAATGAGTGGGGGGGTCCCTCAATATACTCTTCGCCTCCCATTTTTCCACAATCGTGCTTGCACGTGGCAAACACCGCTAGGTGTTTCTGAATTAGTTTTGCCACAGCTTCATTTTCGATTCCCGGAGGTTCATACTCAGATGGCTTTTTAATGGCAAAAACCGAATGAGCATCTGAAATTTGTTTCACTTGCATTATTTCTTAATCCCATCCAAACACAGTCCCAATTGTAATCTATTACCGCACCATACTGATCCAACACATCAGTCCCTACAATTCCCCTTCCATCGGGGGTGGTCATCAGAATTGGCGCTGGGACCTTATAGGTGAGGTCTCCCAACTGAAGTTCAGAGGCCTTCCCTGTATGTATCACTGTTATAGAAACATAGAAACATAGAAAATAGGTGCAGGAGTAGGCCATTCGGCCCTTCTAGCCTGCACCGCCATTCAATGAGTTCATGGCTGAACATGCAACTTCAGTACCCCATTCCTGCTTTCTCACCATACCCCTTGATTCCCCTAGTAGTAAGGACTTCATCTAACTCCTTTTTGAATATATTTAGTGAATTGGCCTCAACAACTTTCTGTGGTAGAGAATTCCACAGGTTCACCACTCTCTGGGTGAAGAAATTCCTCCTCATCTCGGTACTAAATGGCTTCCCCCTTATCCTTAGACTGTGTCCCCTGGTTCTGGACTTCCCCAACATTGGGAACATTCTTCCTGCATCTAATCTGTCTAATCCCGTCAGAATTTTAAACGTTTCTATGAGGTCCCCTCTCATTCTTCTGAACTCCAGTGAATACAAGCCCAGTTGATCCAGTCTTTCTTGATAGGTCAGTCCCGCCATCCCGGGAATCAGTCTGGTGAACCTTCGCTGCACTCCCTCAATAGCAAGAATCTCCTTCCTCAGGTTAGGAGACCAAAACTGTACACAATACTCCAGGTGTGGCCTCACCAAGGCCCTGTACAATTGTAGCAACACCTCCCTGCCCTTGTACTCAAATCCCATCGCTATGAAGGCCAACATGCCATTTGCTTTCTTAACTGCCTGCTGTACCTGCATGCCAACCTTCAATGACTGATGTACCATGACACCCAGGTCTCTTTGCACCTCCCCTTTTCCTAATCTGTCACCATTCAGATAATAGTCTGTCTCTCTGTTTTTACCACCAAAGTGGATAACCTCACATTTATCCACATTATACTTCATCTGCCATGCATTTGCCCACTCACCTAACCTATCCAAGTCGCTCTGCAGCCTCATAGCATCCTCCTCGCAGCTCACACTGCCACCCAACTTAGTGTCATCCGCAAATTTGGAGATACTACATTTAATCCCCTCGTCTAAATCATTAATGTACAGTGTAAACAGCTGGGGCCCCAGCACAGAACCTTGCGGTACCCCACTAGTCACTGCCTGCCATTCTGAAAAGTCCCCATTTACTCCTACTCTTTGCTTCCTGTCTGACAACCAGTTCTCAATCCATGTCAGCACACTATCCCCAATCCCATGTGCTTTAACTTTGCACATTAATCTCTTGTGTGGGACCTTGTCGAAAGCCTTCTGAAAGTCCAAATATACCACATCAACTGGTTCTCCCTTGTCCACTCTACTGGAAACATCCTCAAAAAATTCCAGAAGATTTGTCAAGCATGATTTCCCTTTCACAAATCCATGCTGACTTGGACCTATCATATTACCTCTTTCCAAATGCACTGCTATGACATCCTTAATAATTGATTCCATCATTTTACCCACTACCGATGTCAGGCTGACCGGTCTATAATTCCCTGTTTTCTCTCTCCCTCCTTTTTTAAAAAGTGGGGTTACATTGGCTACCCTCCACTCCATAGGAACTGATCCAGAGTCAATGGAATGTTGGAAAATGACTGTCAATGCATCCACTATTTCCAAGGCCACCTCCTTAAGTACTCTGGGATGCAGTCCATCAGGCCCTGGGGATTTATCGGCCTTCAATCCCATCAATTTCCCCAACACAATTTCCCGACTAATAAGGATTTCCCTCAGTTCCTCCTCCTTACTAGACCCTCCGACCCCTTTTATATCCGGAAGGTTGTTTGTGTCCTCCTCAGTGAATACCGAACCAAAGTACTTGTTCAATTGGTCCGCCATTTCTTTGTTCCCCGTTATGACGTCCCCTGATTCTGACTGCAGGGGACCTACGTTTGTCTTTACTAACCTTAAAATGATGGAATCAATTATTAAGGATGTCATAGCAGTGCATTTGGAAAGAGGTGACATGATAGGTCCAAGTCAGCATGGATTTGTGAAAGAGAAATCATGCTTGACAAATCTTCTGGAATTTTTTGAGGATGTTTCCAGTAGAGTGGATAAGGGAGAACCAGTTGATGTGGTATATTTGGACTTTCAGAAGGCGTTCGACAAGGTCCCACACAAGAGATTGATGTGCAAAGTTAGAGCACATGGGATTGGGGGTAGTATACTGACATGGATTGAGAACTGGTTGTCAGACAGGAAGCAAAGAGTAGGAGTAAATGGGTACTTTTCAGAATGGCAGGCAGTGACTAGTGGGGTACCGCAAGGTTCTGTGCTGGGGCCCCAGCTGTTTACACTGTACATTAATGATTTAGATGAGGGGATTAAATGTAGTATCTCCAAATTTGCGGATGACACTACGTTGGGTGGCAGTGTGAGCTGCGAGGAGGATGCTGTGAGGCTGCAGAGCGACTTGGATAGGTTAGGTGAGTGGGCAAATGCATGGCAGATGAAGTATAATGTGGATAAATGTGAGGTTATCCACTTTGGTGGTAAAAACAGAGAGACAGACTATTATCTGAATGGTGACAGATTAGGAAAAGGGGAGGTGCAAAGAGACCTGGGTGTCATGGTACATCAGTCATTGAAGGTTGGCATGCAGGTGCAGCAGGCGGTTAAGAAAGCAAATGGCATGTTGGCCTTCATAGCAAGGGGATTTGAGTACAGGGGCAGGGAGGTGTTGCTACAGTTGTACAGGGCATTGGTGAGGCCACACCTGGAGTATTGTGTACAGTTTTGGTCTCCTAACCTGAGGAAGGACATTCTTGCTATTGAGGGAGTGCAGCGAAGGTTCACCAGACTGATTCCCGGGATGGCGGGACTGACCTATCAAGAAAGACTGGATCAACTGGGCTTGTATTCACTGGAGTTCAGAAGAATGAGAGGGGACCTCATAGAAACATTTAAAATTCTGACGGGGTTAGACAGGTTAGATGCAGGAAGAATGTTCCCAATGTTGGGGAAGTCCAGAACCAGAGGTCACAGTCTAAGGATAAGGGATAAGACATTTAGGACCGAGATGCGGAGGAACTTCTTCACCCAGAGAGTGGTGAACCTGTGGAATTCTCTACCACAGAAAGTTGTTGAGGCCAATTCACTAAATATATTCAAAAAGGAGTTAGATGAGGTCCTTACTACTAGGGGGATCAAGGGGTATGGCGAGAAAGCAGGAATGGGGTACTGAAGTTGAATGTTCAGCCATGAACTCATTGAATGGCGGTGCAGGCTAGAAGGGCCGAATGGCCTACTCCTGCACCTATTTTCTATGTTTCTATGTTTCTCTTTACATATCTATAGAAACTTTTGCAATCCGTCTTAATGTTCCCTGCAAGCTTCTTCTCGTACTCCATTTTCCCTGCCCTAATCAAACCCTTTGTCCTCCTCTGCTGAGTTCTAAATTTCTCCCAGTCCCCGGGTTCGCTGCTATTTCTGGCCAATTTGTATGCCACTTCCTTGGCTTTAATGCTATCCCTGATTTCCCTTGATAGCCACGGTTGAGCCACCTTCCCTTTTTTATTTTTATGCCAGACAGGAATGTACAATTGTTGTAGTTCATCCATGCGGTCTCTAAATGTCTGCCATTGCCCATCCACAGTCAACCCCTTTAGTATCATTCGCCAATCTATCCTAGCCAATTCACGCCTCATACCTTCAAAGTTACCCTTCTTTAAGTTCTGGACCATGGTCTCTGAATTAACTGTTTCATTCTCCATCCTAATGCAGAATTCCACCATATTATGGTCACTCTTCCCCAAGGGGCCTCGCACAACGAGATTGCTAATTAATCCTCTCTCATTACACAACACCCAGTCTAAGATGGCCTCCCCCCTAGTTGGTACCTCGACATATTGGTCTAAAAAAACCATCCCTTATGCACTCCAGGAAATCCTCCTCCTGTATGAAGAAAGAGTCAGACTGAACACTTAGCTCAAAGTAAAGTGTGATCTTAGTCTCTTATTGCAGGAATCCAGAGTGCCTCTCCAACCTGTGAGGTCTCCTTAAATATCTGTGCTCCCAAGGGATTGTGGGATCCCTTGGGACTCCAGGGGATGAGCCCTCTGGTGGCTGTACAGAGTATATATAGAAGTGTACATATATAACAACACTCTCCCACACCAAAGTCAACAGTGTAACTATTTACAATGTGAGTCGATCTGGGGCCCTTCTTGCCGTGGTTGATCATCTCGGTGTGAATGCTGGTATTGGTGAATCATCTATTGGGCCCTCATTCGGCTGCTGTGCAGCTGGCCTTGCTGGGCTGCCTGTTGTGATGGGTCCTGCTGGGCTGCTGTGGTTCTGCTTCGTGGGCAACCGGCACTGATGTGTATGTTGGGGGTTCAAAGAAGATAGGGTCCAAAGTGGGTTGCTCAGCATAGTCCCTGAATCTGAGTTTGATTTGGTCCAAGTGTTTCTGGTGAATAAGTCCATTTGAAAGTTTGACCTGAAACACCCTGCTCCCCTCTTTGGCCACAACAAGCCACTTGGGACATTGTCCATAATTCAATACAAATACAGGATCATTGATTTCAATCTCGCGTGACACATTTGCACTATCATGGTATGTACTTTGTTGAAGCCACCTGCTCCCTACCTGTTCATGCAGATCGGGGTGAACTAACGAGCAGTTCAACAGGTGGGATTCCAGTGAGCGAGTGGGGTCTCGTGCAGTAGCTAAGCAGGACTCGGGATAGGCAAGTCTGCAGTGAGCCTTCCATTACCCTCTTCAAGCCCTGCTTGATGGTTTGCACTGCTCTCTCTGATCATTGGACGCTGGTTTAAACGGGGCAGATGTGACATGTTTGATCCCATTACGGGTCATGAGTTCTTTGAACTCAGCACTGGTAAAACATGGCCCGTTGTCGCTCACCTGGACATCGGTTAGGCCGTGTGTGGCAAACATGGCCCGCAGACTTTCAGTAGTGGCAGCAGACATGCTAGCCAACATTATATCACATTCAATCCATTTGGAGTACGCATCTACAACCACATTTAACCCAAGAACGGGCCTGCATAGTCGACATGGACCCTAGACCACGGTTTGGAGGGCCAAGACCATAAACTTAGCGGCACCTCCCTGGGTGCAATGCTTAACTGCAAGCATGTATTACATCTGTGTATGCAGGACTCTAAGTCCGCATCGATACCGGGCCACAACACATGGGATCTGGCTATCGCTTTCATCATTACGATGCCTGGGTAGGTACTGTGGAAGTCACTGATGAAGATGTCACTGCCCTTCTTGGGAACCACTACTCGATTGCCCCACAGAAGGCAGTCTGCCTGTATAGACATTTCATCTTTGCGCCGCTGGAATGGTTTTATCTCTTCCTGCATTTCCACTGGGACACTGGACCAGCTCCCGTGAAGCACACAGTTTTTGACTAGGGACAATAAGAGGTCCTGGCTTGTCCAGGTTTTAATCTGCCGGGCTGTGACGCGTGATTGCTCACTCTCAAATGCTTCCATAACCATGACTAAATCTGCGGGCTGTGCCATATCCACCCCCATGGTGGGCAATGGCAGCCTACTGAGAGCATCAGTGCAGCCTGTGGCGGATGGCGTAGTTGTATGTGGACAATGTGAGCGCCCATCTCTGGATGCGGGCCGATGCATTAATATTTATCCCCTTACTCTCGGAAAACAGGGATATGAGTGGCTTAAGGTCAGTTTCCAATTCGAATTTTAGCCCAAACAGATATTGATGCATTTTCTTGACCCCATAGACATACGCTAACGCTTCTTTTTCAATCATGCTGTAGGCTCTCTCAGCCTTAGTCAGACTCTTGAATGCATTAGCAACCAGTTGCAATTTCCCAAAATCATTAGCTTGTTGCAATACACACCCGACACCATATGATGACGCATCACATGCTATTACCAAACGTTTACATGGTTCATACAACACGAGCAATTTGTTGGAGCATAACAATTTTCTAGCTTTTAGAAAGGCATTTTCTTGGCTTTTGCCCCATACCCATTCGTCTCCTTTACACAGTAAGGCGTGCAGTGGTTCTAACAGTGTGCTGAGACCCAGGAAGAAGTTACCAAAGTAGTTCAGGAGTCCGAGAAACAACCGCAGCTCCGTCACGTTCTATAGCCTCGGTGCATTCTCGATTGCCTCCGTCTTCGAATTGGTGGGCCTGACGTCATCTGCCATGATCCTCCTTCCCAGGAACTCCAGTTCAGGTGCCAGGAAAACGCACTTCCAGCGTTTTAACCTGAGCCCCACGCGGTTGAGTCGACTAAGAACCTCCTCCAGGTTCTGCAGATGCTCGACCTGTAACCAAGATGTTGTCCTGGAAGAGCACGGTGCGCATGACCATCTTCAGTAAGCTTTCCATGTTTCTCTGGAATATCGCCGCCGCCGATCGAATTCCAAATGGGCATCTGTTATAAATGAAAAGACCTTTGTGCAGGTGAGGCCCTTCGATAATTCCTCCAGTTCCTGCGTCATGCAGGCTGAAGTAAAATCCAGCTTCGTTAACGTCTTTCTTCCTGCCAGCGTTGCAAAGAGGTCGTCGGTCTTTGGTAGTGGGTATTGGTCCTACAAGGAGAAATAATTGCTAGTTACTTTGTAATCGCCATAGATTCTGACGGTGCCATCTCCCTTGAGGACTGGGACAATCGGACTGGCCCACTCATTGAATTCGTTCAGTGAAATGATGCCCTCTCTTTGCAGCCGGTCTAGCTCGATCTCTACCCTTTCTCTCAGCATGTACGGTACTGCTCTCACCTTGTGGTCGCGACCCCGGAATCAGGTGGATCTGCAGTTTTGCTCCTTGGAATTTCCTGATGCCTGGTTCGAACAGTGAAGGGAACTTGTTTAAGACCTGGCCACATGAAGCGGGCGATAGTGCTTGGACGTCGTCCCAGTTCTAGCGTATCTTTCCCAGCCAGCTCTTGCCGAGCAGTGTGGGACCATCGCCCGGTACCACCCAGAGTGGTAGCTTGTGCACTGCTCCATCGTAGGAGACCTTTATGGTAGCACTGCCGATTACTGGAATCAGTTCCTTTGTGTAAGTTTTTAGTTTCATGTGAATTGGAGTTAAGACTGGCCTTGAGGCCTTGCTGCACCACAATTTCTCGAAAATCGTTTTGTTCATGATGAACTGGCTCGCACCCGTGTCCAACTCCATTGACACCGGGAGTCCATTTAGTTCAACACTCAGCAGTATCGGGGGACACTTTGTGGTAAATGTGTGCACCCCATGTACCTCTGCCTCCTCAGTCTGAGGCTCTGGTTCGTCGTGATCCACCGTGGATCTGTCCTCCTCTGCAATATAGTGGTTTGCAGGATGAACAGGATTTGCAGCTCGCCTGCACATATGTTGGAGGTGTACAATTGTTCCACAGTCCTTGCAAACATACCCTTTGAAGCGGCATGAATGGAAACGATGATCACCCCCGCAGCGCCAACAAGGTGTTAATGGTCTTGCATTCACCACCCTTGATGGTGAACTCTGAAACGTACAGCTGCAGGCATGTGTGACCTGCCCCATACATTGTGATTTGAAAACAACATCACTTTGTTCACAGTACTTGTAGCAGCACTTGTATGCTGAGAGATTTGCTTAGTATTGTCGCTGGTGGCAATGAACGCCTGGGCTATCGCTATGGCCTTCCTCAAGGTTGGGGTCTCTACAGTCAAACATTTGCGAACTATGGTTTCGTGGCCAATGCCAAGTACAAAAAAGTCTCTGAGCATGTGCTCCAAATGTCCTTCAAATTCGCAATGTCCTGCAAGGCATCGCAGCTTGGCGACATAGCTGGCCTTCAGATCTTTTGTAGGTGTAGAACCAGTACCTCGCCATCAGAATGCTTTCCTTCAGGTTCAAATGCTCCCGGACCAGTGTGCACAAATCATCGTACGATTTCTCCATGGGTTTCGCTGGAGTAAGCAGATTTTTTTTGAGGCCATACGTTGGTGCCCTACAGACGGTGAGGAGAATCGCCCTTCATTGGGCAGCATTCTCTTCTCCATCCAGGTCGTTGGCTACGAAGTATTGGTCAAGCCGCTCCATAAAGGTTTCCCAGTCATCTCCCTCCGAAAATTTCTCCAGGATGCCCACTGTTCTCTGCATCTTTGGATTCTCTATTTGTATGTCGTCGCCAGTTGTTATGTATGAAGAAAGAATCAGACTGAATACTGAGCTCAAAGTAAAGTGTGAACTTAGTCTTTTATTGCAAGTCTCCAGAGTGCCTCTCCAAACTGTGAGGCCTCCTTAAATACCTGTGCTCCCAAGGGAGTATGGGATCCCTTGGGACTCCAGGGGATGAGCCCTCTGGTGGCTGTACAGAGTATAATACAAGTTTACATATGTAACAATCACCATTAAATCCTTTAAATGCTGTACAACCCTTGCCTGCTGCTGCATGACATTCAGGGTATGGGGTGTGGATTATCGATAACCATAATCTGCTGCTGGCCCCCTTTTATGACAACAAGGACTACTGGTCTCCTGCTACCATCATGTCAGAACCCCACTTCTGACCAATCTTTGGGACTGGACTCCTTCATTGGGTGGATCCTTGGAGGGGTCCCTCCAATGGGTGTGCATTGACGATTGTGTGCACTGGTAAATGATTTTGCATCCCCCCATGACAATTTGGGCTTTCATGAGGGTTATCAGCTAGTCCAATTGTTGATCCATCCCAGAGGGCTTGGATTCGTCTTTCTTTAGAAGGGTAACTAACTGAACCAATTGTTGTTCCATCCCAGAGGGTTTGGGTTCATCCCTCGGGAGGTATCTATGCGTTGCATTGTGGTCCGATGTCAGTCTTGGTCTGCTGCAATCTTTTCTAGATGACTTACCTTCTTACAATTAAAGCACTGTCCCTTAAAGGGATAGTACCTAGATCCCTCTACCGTTGACACTGGTTTCTTTGCGTTCGGTAGTGATTTCACCCGTAACTCATCTTTTACCATCTCCCAGACTCTGAGTGCTGGTCTCTCTATCTGTCCACTGATCGTGGGCCTCACGGCTGTGACCAGGATGGTTTTAACGAAAGAGTGGAGTTGGGTCAGCAACATCAATTTAAATTATTCCTGATTCTTTCCTGTTGCAGCATTTGTGGGTGCCTACTTCTGGGTACGTACATAGATATCATACAGGCGAGAACTTGAAGGCTCTAGAGGTCTCATCTGGGCGCTGTTTCATCTGACTAAGCATAACTACTAAGTTTAAATTTCGGATCCCTAAATGGTTTAGGATCTCGGTCATGACTGCATCGGTCGCTGTGCCATGCTGGAGGATTGGGTCTGGCAGATTATTTTTTAAGGAAGTGGAACAGGCCAAGAGAAGGACATATACTATGTCTCCCTCTTCTAACTCGGGGTGACCCCTCCTGAAATCTACCCACCTCCTATTAACTCTTAGTGGGTCGTCCCCCTCATTAATGGACCTCAACTCGTGGCTACCCGCTGTGGCGTCAGCACCAGATATGGGCCGTGAGTCGGTATGGTTACTGGTGACGTGACCATGCACATTACACCGTAAGGAAGTGGTTACTACTGCTACGGTTGGCTCTTATGTCTCCAAGATATCCCATCCTTCACCACGCTCCTGGGGATTATACTGACTGCCTTCCTCTTCCCAATCTGTCTCCCCCTTGTCCACTTCTGTTGCCTCTGTTATGGCTCCCCGTGTTACTGCAGACACCAGGGTCTGCTGCTGCCCTAACTTACTCCTTAGCCTCACTATTTCCAGTTGGCACCGGGAATGGTCTTGCCTCCCTATGTGGCCTCTTAATTGCTTCCCTTAATGCCCCCCCTAACATCTTCTACCTCTTGCTGGAGCCCCAAGTGCTCCAATTTATATTTGTTTAACTCTAACCTGTTTCGTTTGCTTCAACGACAACTGCTGCAGCATTTAAATTTGAAAGCTTTGTTGTTGCAGCAATGAAGCTGCCTGTTTGGCCCCTCTTTCTAATAGTCGAATACTATGGCTTAATTGATCTATTTCTTGTTTCAAATGCTGGATTTCTCCCTCCTTTAACTGCCTAACAAGCTGGATGCCTTCCTCTTTCTGTTCTTTTATACTTTGAATCTCTTTTTCTTTTAGTGGAATCTCTTTTACTTGTAATTCTTTTAAATCTTGTATCTCTTCCCTTAAATTTCGATACTCTTTAGCATCCTGCCTCATTAGTTCCTCATCTCTCTGAGCACAGTAATGTGCCTCAAATGCCAAGAGCTTTATCCATCCTTCATCTATTCTTTCCTGGATAAATGCCACGATCTCCCCAAAGGACACATGGTGGCCCTTACAGAATCACCATTACCGTAACTCTTGTAAGTCCTTTATGGACACCTTTTCATGTATTTTCTCATAGTAGGCTACAGTTACGTCTTTTGCTGGCTTTCTGTACATGACTGATCCCTTCATCCTGTGTCTTTTGAAGTTAACTACCGGTGGGTTCCCTCTTAAACATTTCCAACTACCAAGACGACTGCCTCTTAAGATGTAACTCTCCTGATCCGTTTAACAGTTTATAGTTTAAGCTTCGCAACACAGGTTAGAATTGCAACTCCAGAGATTTACAATTGTTTAAAAGAATGATCTAAAGCTGCCTCGCCAGATCCCGGATGAGCCTCAAATTTTGTAAAATTTCGAAAAAACTATTTGGAATAAGTATTAAACACACACACACACATACACACATGCACATAGCCTATCGAACAAACCGCAGTCAATTTGGATCCGATGGACTCTACTTGATTACAACAGGGAAGGTAATAAGTTACATATTAAAGAAGCAGCAGCAGGACATTTGGAAAAGCAAAATTCGGTCAGGTACAGTCAGCATGGATTTATGAAGGGGAAGTCATGTTTGAAAAAATTGCTGGAATTCTTTGAGGATGTAACGAACAGGGTGGATAAAGGGGAACCAGTGGATGTGGTGTATTTGGACTTCCAGAAGGCATTTGACAAGGTGCCACATAAAAGGTTACTGCATAAGATAAAAGTTCACGGGGTTGGGAGTAATATATTAGCACGGATAGAGGATTGGCTAACTAACAGAAAACAGAGAATCAGGATAAATGGTTCATTCTCTGGTTGGCAATCAGTAACTAGTGGGGTGCCGCAGGGATCAGTGCTGGGACCCCAACTATTTACAATCTATATTAACGTCTTGGAAGAAGGGACTGAGTGTAACGTAGCCAAGTTTGCTGACGATACAAAGATGGGAGGAAAAGCAATGTGTGAGGACACAAAAAATCTGCAAAAGGACATAGACAGGCTAAGTGAGTGGGCAAAAATTTGGCAGATGGAGTATAATGTTGGAAAGTGTGAGGTCATGCACTTTGGCAGAAAAAAATCAAAGAGCAAGTTATTATTTAAATGGAGAAAGATTGCAAAGTGCTGCAGTACAGCGGGACCTGGGGGTACTTGTGCATGAAACACAAAAGGATAGTATGCAGGTACAGCAAGTGATTAGGAAGGCCAATGGAATCGTGGCCTTTATTGCAAAGGGGATGGAGTATAAAAGCAGGGAAGTCTTGCTATAGCTAAATAAGGTATTTGTGAGGCCACACCTGGAATACTGCGTGCAGTTTAGGTACGAAAGGATATACTTGCTTTGGAGGCAGTTCAGAGAAGATTCACTCGCTTGATTCCGGAGATGAGGGGGTTGAGTTATGAGGAAAGGTTGAGTAGGTTGGGCCTGTACTCATTGGAATTCAGAAAAATGAGAGGTGATCTTATTGAAACGTATAAGATTATGAAGAGGCTTGACAAGGTGGATGCAGAGAGGGTGTTTCCACTGATAGGGGAGACTAGAAACAGAGGGCATGATCTTAGAATAAGGGGCCGCCCATTTAAAACTGAGATGAGGAGAAATTTCTTCTCTCAGAGGGTTGTAAATCTGTGGAATTCACTGCCTCAGAGAGCTGTGGAAACTGGGACATTGAATAAATTTAAGACAGAAATAGACAGTTTCTTAAACGATAAAGGGATAAGGGGTTATGGGGAGCGGGCAGGGAAGTGGAGCTGAGTACATTATCAGATCAGTCATAATCTTATTGAATGGCGGAGCAGGCTCGAGGAGCCATATGGCCTATTCATAGAAACATAGCAAATGGGTGCAGGAGTATGCCATTTGGCCCTTCGAGCCTGCACCACCATTCAATATGAACAAGGCTGATCATGCAACTTCAGTACCCCATTCCTGCTTTCTCCTCATACCCCCTGATCCCTTTAGATGTAAGGGCCACATCTAACTCCCTTTTGAATATATCTAACGAACTGGCCTCAACAACTTTCTATGGTAGAGAATTCCACAGGCTCACAATTCTCTGAATGAAGAAGTTTCGCTTCATTTCGGTCCTAAATGGTTTGCCCCTTATCCTTCGACTGTGACCCCTGGTTCTGGACTTCCCCAACATCGGGAATATTCTTCCTGCATCTAACCTGTCCAATCCAGTCAGAATTTTATATGTTTCTATGAGATCCCTTCTCATTCTTCTAAATTCCAGTGAATATAAGCCTAGTCGATCCATTCTTTCTTCATATGTCAGTCCTGCCATCCCGGGAAACAGTCTGGTGAACCTTCGCTGCACTCCCTCAATAGCAAGAACGTCCTTCCTCAGATTAGGAGACCAAAACTGTACACAATATTCAAGGTGTGGCCTCACTAAGGCCCTGTAAACTGTAGTAAGACCTCCCTGCTCCTATACTCAAATCTTCTCGCTATGAAAGCCAACATGCCATTTGCCTTTTTCACCACCTGCTGTACTTGCATGCCAACTTTCAATGACTGATGTACCATGACATCCAGGTCTCGTTGCACCTCCCCTTTTCCTAATCTGTCACCATTCAGATAATATTCTGCCTCCCTGTTTTTGCCACCAAAGTGGATAACCTCATATTTATCTACATTATACTGTATCTGCCATCCATTTGCCCACTCACCTAACCTGTCCAAGTCACCCTGCAGCCTCTTAGCATCCTCCTCGCAGCTCACATCGCCACCCAGCTTAGGTGCAAACTTGGAGATATTACATTCAATTCCTTCGTCCAAATCATTAATGTACGTTGTAAATAGCTGGGGGCCCAGCACTGAACTTTGTGGTACCTCACTAGTCACTGCCTGCCATTCTGAAAAGGACCAGTTTATTCCTATTCTTTGCTTCCTGTCTGCCAACCAGTTCTTTATCCACGTCAATACATTACCCCCAATACCATGTACTTTAATTTTGCACTCTAATCTCTTATGTGGTACCTTGTCAAAAGCCTTTTGAAAGTCCAAATACACCACATCCACTGCTTTTCCCTTGTCCACTCTACTAGTTACATCCTCAAAAAATTCTAGAAGATTTGTCAAGCATGATTTCCCTTTCAGAAATCCATGCTGACTTGGACCGATCCTGTCACTGCTTTCCAAATGCACTGCTATTTATGTCTTTAACAATTGATTCCAACATTTTCCCCACTATCGATGTCAGGCTATAATTCCCTGTTTTCTCTCCCTCCTTTTTTAAAAAGTGGGGTTACATTAGCTACCCTCCAATCTGTAGGAATTGATCCAGAGTCTGTGGACTGTTGGAAAATGACCACCAATGCATCCACTATTTCTAGGGCCACTTCCTTAAGTACTCAGGGATGCAGACTATCAGGCTCTGGGGACTTATCGGCCTTCAATCCCATCAATTTCCTTAACACAATTCCTACTCCTATTTCTTATGTTCTTATATTTATGGAGATATATACTTCCCTCTGAGTCAAGGCAAAGCACAAGGCATTCTTCCTTGCTTCTGGTTCTGTGGAGGGAAGTTTCCTGCTTTGCTGTGTGATCACCTTTCAACATTTATACATACATACTGAATCAATTTTATCATTAATATCTAGTTTTATTCTTACATCTCGCCTCTGAGTCAGAAGGTTGTGGGTTCAAATCCTATTCCAGGGACTTGAGCATGAAAAATCTAGGCTGACACTCCAGTGCAGTATTGAGGGAGCTATGTACTGCCGGAGGTGCCATCTTTCGGATGAGATGTTAAACCGAGGTTGCGTCTGCTCTCTCAAGTGGACGTAAAAGATCCCATGGCATTATTTCGAAGAAGAGCAGGGGAATTATCCCCGGTGTCCTGGACAATATTTATCTCTCAATCAACATAACATAAACAGATGCAGTGGTCGTGCAAGGCGCTATATAAATCCAAGTCTCTCTTTTACCTCTTGAAATATATCTCACAAATTCTGTGAATAATTTTAAATATTGATTGAGATATTTTAAACTTGCTGATTTTACGACCAGAGTGATAATTTTATATGAGAGAATGGTAATGTAATTAAAGTGCAGTAATAAAAGGAAGTGAGATGTAGGAGCTTGAAAAACATCAAAATTAAAGTTGCAATCTATATTGATCTCACAAAATTTGTACTTTAGAAGGTTAGTTTTGCAACGGTAGCAATGGTTCCCATCCCCTCATATCCGAATAGAGTCCCCCTCCCACTGAGCTAATTTTGCTCCCCCCTCCCCAGTGGCTGTAGAACTACATGAACATATATAGAAGCATGTACTTCGGACAATTATACGGAGCTTCTATAGAAGTAAAAGTAGCAAAAACAGCTTGAAAAGATGCCAGCTGATCAGCCAATTAGCAGTTACTTTCTCATTGCACTTGTCAATGCAAAACTCAATATAATCTCATTGATGTTATACTTCAATTATATTTTTTGCCTTGAACGGACCATGGTTACCTAGCAACACTTTGCAGCTTGCATACTGGCATGAAATTAAAGCAGTGAAGCAAGGCAAAGCCTCCCAGTCTTGCCCGGGCTTTCCACATGACTGCTTGTGTTGCTTAAAACTCTGCTTGGAACAAACCATTCAGTCTAAACTGGATGCTGTTGAAATGGGGTAATGCCATTCAATATGTCTCTTGCAACCTGTGAATTGTGCACAAACAGAAAGACCTGGGGATATGTGTGCACAAATCGTTGAAGGCGGCAGGGCAGGATGAGAAGGCAGTTAAAAAGGCTTACGGGATCCTGGGCTTCATAAATAGAGGCAGAGTACAAAAGTGTGGAAATTATGATGAATCTGTATAAAACACTGGTTCGGCCCCAACTGGAGTATTGTGTCTAATTTTGGGCACCATACTTTAGAAGGGATATGAAGGCCTTGGAGAAGGTGCAGAGAAGGTTTACAAGAATGATTTTTGGAATGAGGGACTTCAGTTGCGTTGATAGATCGGAAAAGCTGGGGTTATTCTCCTTGGAGCAGAGAAGATTGAGAAGAGACTTCATGGAGGTGTTCAAAATCATGAGGGAGCTGGACAGAGTAGATAGACAGTAACTATTGGCAGAAGGGTCGAAAACCAGAGGACACAGATTTAAGGTGATTGGCAGAAGAACCAAAGGTGACGCAAGAAAAAACGTTTTTACGCAGCGAGTGGTTAAGATCTGGAATGCACTGCCTGAAAGGGTAGTGGAGGCAGACTCAATTTTATCATTTACAAGGGAGTTTGCAGGGCTACGGGGAAAGTGCAGGGGAATGGGTCTAGCTGAGAGTCAGCACGTGCTCGATGGGCCGAATGGCTACCTTCCATGCTGGAACCATTCTATGCAGACTGAAAGAAATGACACAATGATCACATCATATCCTCCAAGCATCAGCACAGAGACACCCCCAGATTATAATATTGAAATAGTGTCACCAGCTGATGCATTGGCACAGGTACTGAAGGGCAAGTGTGCAAGACTGGGGAAGGAGCAGTTGCCACAGGGCAGAGGCTCCATGCGGTGACTGGGCAGAGCAGAGGCGATTTGGGAATAAGATCTCCTTCGGCACCATTTTCACAAGTAGAATCTTCAATGAACAGCAACAGACCAAAAGCCATATGTGGAGGACTCTTGCACTCAGACCTGTGCTGAATCACACAATGGAGCGGAGCCTTGGCAGAGTAGCTGTCTGCCCTGCACACAGTCAATGACCCACCACTATTGGTGACATCTCTTGGTGATATCTCAGTTATATGTGTAATATATAGCTCCACTCAGTGGACTACTGTGGTAATGCAGCCATTTCTGTAAATACATTAATAAAAGGACTGGAGCCATCTTGTGTTGCGATGTCGTAGAGAAGATACTACATTGGCGACGTCGGATCCGATTTCTGGATTCCGTAGCTGACATTTTTGTTGGTGGATGATTCCAGCCAAACAACAAAGACACTTTGAGAGGTTTTTGTTTTGCAGCATAGCTAAAAAAATCCAAAGTAAATTACAAGCACACTTGGCTGAACTGAAGAGTCCAGATGGCCACACCTATGGGGAAAAAAGGGCGCTTGGGTGAGTTTCAATGCCACCGAGGGACTTTCTGAACATATGTGGAGCGGCTAGAAATGTTTTTCACCGCAAATAGCATCATCAAAGTCCCCGATGATGAAAACCATAATCGGGTGCTGTTAGAAAGAAAATGGACTTTCCCAACTGAAGCAGACCCCGAGGTGTATGAAACCCTGAGAAATGTGCTTGTTCCTGTCAAGCTGAAGGGCAAGCCACTGATGGAGATTCTACTCAAGTTAGAACAGATTCTTCCTCTTAGGCGGTCCCTTGTATCGAGGATCACTTGCTTCCACCCTAAAAAAGGATGAGTTCACAGGTGTTTCAATGAAGAACCTAATATTTCAGATCCAAAACTACATGTTGCAGGGTGGAAGATGCCTGTGCATGGATTTTTTTAATGTGTGGTGGCCGTTGCACATCAGCCACTACACGGGCTTGACAGAGCAAGGCCTTGGTCCAGTGGCAAGGATTAACCAAGCTGACTGGAGACCAGCTCTGCTGCATGGACCTAGTGCGCACACATATCGCTGTGTGAGGTGACCCGTGCTGCCCATGGGCCATCGCCTCCTCTGGGCTCCGAACTCACGCCTCTTCTGGGCCCCGATCCTGTCGCTCTGCAATCTCTTGCCGCTCCTTTGCCCTGACCTCGACGCTCCTGCTGTGCCTGCCCACGCTCCAATCAGCGACCTGGATTATGATGACATCCAATCCAGTCGCCCTCGTCACAGCCGTCGCCCTCTTGGATCGGCTCGCGCTGCTTTACACTTGTCTCAGCAGTGGGAAAAGCAGGCAGCGGAAGTCCCGCCCCATGTGCTCCCTGATTGGTTGGAGGACCCACCGCCACCTCAGTCCGCCAAGCTCTGTCCACTCTCTCCCTATTGGTCAGAGCTCACGTCAGCCACTGCTAGAATAGCACTCCAGCCCTGAGCCCCTGGAAATTGTTGAAACTTATCGTTTTGGAACACGAGATCAATTCCACGACAAGAGTATCAGTGAGTACACTGTAGCATTAAAAAAGCTATCCATTCACTGTCATTTTGGAAACTTTCAGGACCGAGCATAGTGTGACCACTTTGTTTGTGGGCTGAAAAATGAAGCAATCAGAAGTTGTTGACAGCTCCTGACTTGACTTTTGATTTAGCTTGTCAGACAGCTATGTTGATGGATATGGCCGACTAATATTCCTGAGAATTTCGTAACATTTCCAGTCGTCAGACAACTGAGGTGAATTGCCTGCAAGTTAAAAGTAAAAGGCAGTTGGGCCCCAAGGTCTCAGCAATTGGCAAGAGTAACAGAGCATTGAAGTCATGCTATCGGTGTCTGGGACAACACATTGCTCAAAGTTGTCCATATGTGAAGGCAGAGTGCTTCTTCTGCAAGAACACTGGGCATATTGCGAAGGCATGCTGACTGAAGAGTAAACCAACTTTGAATGCTAGAGGTAGAAATCCCCAGAGACTACATAGCATGGAAGAAAAGCAACAGGACGAGGAGATACTCGTCATCAGGAGCACAAGGGTACCTAACAACGATTCGCGAAGTATCGTCATCCAAGTAGACATTGCAGGAACCAAGATAACCATGGAAATTGACACTGGTGCATCTGTGAGCGTAGTACTGGAATTGCTCTACAGGTGCAGTACCTAAAATCCGTAACCCTTGGGACCGAAGCCGTTTCGGATTCCGGGCTTTTCCGGACTTTCGATTTGTTTCTGACATCACGAATCCGGAAACGCCAGAGCCCAGGTTTGGGTATTTCCGGATTTTGTAACGTCAGAAGTGGGGTGGGGGAGCAGGGAGGGATTCCTGCCGAGGAGCTGTTCGAGCCGACCGGCCCCGCCGAAGAGGTCGTCGTCGGGTGGGCCCCACCAAGGAGGTCGTCGTCGGGCGGGCCCCACCGAAGAGGTCGTCGTTGGGCAGGCCCCACCAAGGAGGTCATCGTCAGGCAGGGCCCTGCCGAGGAGGTCATCATCGGGTGGGGCCCCGCCGAGGATGTTGTCGGACAGGCCAGACACGTTAAGGAGGTCGTCGAGCTGGCCGGCGAGGAGGCCCTGAGGTAAGGCAAGCGGCGACCAGGCGAGGCCCGAGGTCGGGCAGCAGCAGGACCCTGAGGTCGGCAGGGTCATTGGGTCCGGATTCCGGAACATTTTACGGATTCCGGACGACCCTGCCACTGATCATCCCGGAGTCCGGATTCCGGAACTTTCCGGATTCCGGAACTCTGGATTCTTGACGCTGCACCTGTATCTTGACAAGTTGCGTGATTTTCCACTCGGAAAGTCAAAGATAGATTTGTGAGGCTACTCAGGGGAGGACATTCCTGTGATAGGACGTATCACCGTACCGGTGAAATACAAGGATCAATTTCAGAGCTTGCCTCTCTTAGTAGTGGCAGGAGATAAGCCTGTCTTACTAGGTAGAAATTGGTTGGGATCAGTGAAGCTGGATTGGAATGAGATTTTTGTGTGTTGAAACGAGATTTGCATCGAAAGAGGATGTCATCAAGCAATATTCGAAGGTGTTCTGCGAAACAGGCAGTCCGATCCAAGGCTTCAAGGTGAGTGTCAGAGTACAGAAAGAAGCTAGATCGGTTTACTGCAAGCCACATCCCATACCATACGCACTCAAGGAAAAAGTTGAGCAAGAACTGCAAAGACGAGAGACTGAGAACATTATCTCTAAGATAGATCAATGTAATTGGGCTACATGCATTGTTGTTGTAGCTAAATCCGATGGTAAGGTAAGGTTGTGTGGTGATTATAAAGTAACCGTAAACCAGGTTCTAGAGGGTAATCTCCCCAATACATTGCCAAATGTAGAAGATTTGTTCACAATGCTGACAGGTGGTCAGATCTTCTCAAAGTTAGATCTCACAAATGCCTACTTACAACTTGAACTAGATGAGGAGTCCAAGTCATGCTTGACTATAAATACTCATCTAGGCCTATATCAATTTAATAGGCTATCATTTAGAGTGTCTTCCACCCCCGCCATATTCTAAGGGGTGATGAACCAGATTTGCAAGGTATTGAAGGGGTATTATGTTATTTAGATGACATACTCATTTCAGCACCAAACAGGCAAATCCATAATAATGTGTTGAATGAAGTCCTCAAACGGCTAGAAAAGCACAGAGTACAAGTGATTATTTGCAAGTATGAATTATTTTAAACCTCAGTGGAGTACTTAGGGTGCCGAGTAGACACAGATGGTTTACATCCAACTCAGGGAAAACAGGATGCAATCAGAAATGCACCTACTCCCAAGAATTGCACTGAACTTTGATTGTTTTTGGGATCTTTTGCACTATTATGGAAAGTTCCTACCAAATTTGGCGACAATGTTACATCCACTGAATGAGCTGTTGAAAAACCAGGTCCATTGGAAGTGGTCAGAAGACTGCGACGCAGCATTCAAAGAGTGTAAAAGCCAGTTGGTAGGGAGCATCATGTTAGTTTACTATGATGGGCTAGAATTTCCTTTGGCTTACGGCTGGGTTTCTGGGCGGTATTGGCCATTGTGGGCGATAACCAGGTGAGTGAGAAATTCTCTACCTGAGTTATGCCGGCAGTTTCAAGGTACCGCTGGGGAGTGGACCGCCAGCGTGCACCATCCTCAGATTGCCCTGGCGCGATATTTGGCTCAGCAGCGACCCGTAGGTAAATAAGAAAAAAAACGCCGACAAGGATCAGCGGAGCTGGGCCGTAGGTGAGTAGCTTTTCAAGAAAAAAGTTAGTAATTGTTTTTTTACCCATTATTTTAAAATACTGTTATGGTGATTTAGGTTAAAAGAGAATGTTTTTATGATGTTTCATGTGATGTTTTTGAAGCCAAACTTGGCACAGCCAGTAGAAGAGAAACAATCAAGACAGAAAATCACGATAGAGGTAAAGTAAGAGAGAGAAGTGTGAAATTAAATCAAAAAGGTGAGAGTGAAGAACCATCACCATAAATGGTTAAAGTGATCGCCAGGAAGAGTGATGAAGATATGTGGTCCTTGCACATATTTGGTCAAGATGTTTGATCATGGACAGGTTAGGTTTGTTCACATTGATCATATTTTATCTACAAATGTATAAGGAGTTGGAAGTTGGAATGATTTGATTATTTCTGACTCATCAGATAGTCTTATTACAAGTAAAGCACCAGTAGCGTATCCTACATCAGATGTACTAGAAACAAGTCCAAGAGAAAGTCAGAATTTATGTCTGAGTCCGAGTCAGGCAGACAAACAGTCTGAAGTTGTAGTGAGTTGAAATGTAAATCAAGGGCATCCGTTGGAGGAAAACTCTCCTCAGGATCAGCCTAGAATGAGTCGAAGTTCGACACCATGTTTGGAAAGTTCTGTTAGCGAGCGAAGGTATCCTCTTCAAAACAGAAAACTTGTGGTTAAGTTTGATTTGTAAAATGGCAAAATAAGTCCATATCTTTTGTTATGTATATGCAAGTTATGTATGATGATTATTTTGTTATAATTACTTTTTCATTAAGGAGAGAGAAGTGTAATGTATAGCTCCACCTAGTGGACTACTGTTGTAATGCAGCCATTGCTGTAAATACAAAAATAAAAGGACTGGAGCCATCTTGTAGTCTGAGTGTGCTGTGATGTCGTGGAGAAGATACCACAATGTGCACGCTTAATGCAGAAGAGGCAACTCTCACAGATGCTTCACTGTTTCTGGGGGATAAAATTCAGGACTCACACATAGCACTGAATAATGTGAGAACTCAGCCTCAAGTACAAAACAAGCATCTGCCTCATATCTTGGTGCTATGACTGTGCTGGTACCATGCTCTACACAAGTGCCACAAGATTCCCCTGAAAGCAGCAATGTCCCTGTGCCAACATTGCTGACACATCTGCTGGGGTACTAGTGCCAGAAATGGATAGAGGTCAGGTGCCAACAGAATTGCAAAGCCAAACACAGGAGACCTCATTAGCAGCCTTCATTTGTAACCTTTCTATTAAAAGTTTAGAGAGGAAAAAATTTCATACTGTAGAACATGAAGAGGCCACCACATCACAGAAAGTAAGGGCACTCATGACTTCACTGAATCCTTGCAGTATCAGTTTGAGTTATTGCTTTTATGCATCATCAATGTCTGCACACAAAATACTTTCTCGGTTTCAAAGAGGTCTCTTTAAGGGCCGCATAGTCTCGATGATCTGAAGAGCTCCTTCACAAGAGCGCAAAGGCTCAAGCTGGCCTTATAGCATGTGACAAGGCCAGCTCATTGCTCTATATGATTTAATCCTCATGCATAGGCCCAAGTAGCTTTTTAACTGGGATCACTGAAGTCATGGTCTATAGCTCAATTAATGCTATAAGCCTAGAGGTTGCTGTTGGTGCACTACTAAGGAGATAACTGAGGGTTACTTTTGAGATTGACAGTTACAAAGAAAACACTTAACACATATAATTTTCTGCTTTCGATGTGCAAGCTAAAATATGGGTTTTACCTCCTGCACAAAGGACTCATCAATGAAACGGAAGAATCAATGATCCTCATATTCAGCTGTGAACTGTACTGATGAGACATTGGGCTAGATTTTCCCCAACCCCTATTGTTGGCGCACTCGGCGAGATGCGCCGACTTTGTGCGCTCAAAACAGCGCCAAAAAACTTACCAAGTATCCTGGCCCCTCTGCCGAGTGTGCCGAGTCCTGGCGCGGTGTCCATGGTGAAGTGGAGGGTGGAGTTACAGCCCTGCGCCGAAAACACTGCCGGCAACTTGTCCGCACGTGCAGTGAAGTTTGTGCACATGTTCCTCACCCTCCCAGCGTGTCCTGCAAGCTGTCAGCAGGACCGATGCATGTTGCCCCTATCCCCAGCCGAAGGAACACCTCGATGTTCGCCTCCCCTATTCCCGGCCGAATGGTCTCCCACACCGGCCCGCAAGCAATTTGTTTCTGCCAATTTGAGCCCCTGAAAGGAATTGATCCCAAGTTTCTGAGGAACATGTGGTTTGCCAAGAAGCACAACAAGAAAGGAACGGGGAAGGTTGAAGGCAAAAAATAAAGGACAAACTGTCTTGATGAGCTAATACCTACTGTCCTTGAGAATGGCAGCCCTGTGATATATTGTATTCCAAATTGTTTATTTTGAATAAAATCCAAGTGGTTGGAACTTTAAAAAAAAACTTGTTTCTGGCATAAAGGTAGGACTTCTATTTTTTATTTGTTATTGATTGATTGCTTATTACTTTTTGTGCTTTGTTTAGTGCTTTGTAAGCCTTGGTGCTTTAAATGTACTAACTGTGCCGATTTCTTAACTGCCCGCAAGACCACATACGCTGACCTAAGTGGATTTGGAGTAAGTTTTAGCTGGCTAAAGTGGCATAAATGGTCAAAATTGGCGTAAGTGGCTGGGAACGCCCCCTGTTGAAAAAAAAACTCAACTAAAAAAAATCGGACCTATCTGAGTTACTCTGGAGCAAGTTGATTGGGGAAAGTGCTGTTTTTTAACTTACGCCAGAAAAACCAACTTACTCCAAAATAATTGGAGCAAGTCATGGCCAAAATTGAGCCCATTGAAACAGCAGTGGGGAAACCAGAACAGATTGTAACTGAGAAAAATTGCCGTACAATGGGAGTGCACTTGAGGTAGAAAAGTGAAGTTTGCAGACCAGGCAGGAGTCAAGAAGACGAGGGAGATATTAGGGTTCGGTATTCACAATCCGCCAAAAATGTCTATTGCAGCTGACATGGGAGGAGGTGGCAACAAAATGTAAATGCTGCTTCTGCACCTGCAGGACCTGTAAAGAGACTGAGAAGAAGATATCAGGCCTCAGGAACTCTGTTGAGCTCGGCCAACAATACTACTCTTTACGATAAGCAATTAGTCCAAGTGCACAGGCAAAACAAGTTCTCTCTGCAAAGTTTACTCTTATACTGGAAGATACTAAGTAGTAACACTGGAGCTAAATGTTTGCCCAACTGGAGTCAATTGTTGGAAAATCTAGCCCAACACACGGCCAGCACCCTTCCCCCGTCTGTAGGAGAATCAATTGGAAGGAGTAGTTTAGGTGTCTGACATCAAAAAAGGGAAGCACCGCGACAAATTTCACTTCCAATATTTACAGTCGGCACAATATTCGGCAGGTTTTCGCCCGTTTATCGCCATGGCAAAGCAAAAAGTAATTTTTTGGGGCGTTAAATGAGTCGCACAAAATTTAGCGTCAGGCGGAAAATTTGGCAGCGGTTTTGCGTCGGCGTTAAAAATTATTGCCCGCCCATTTTTTTTTGCCGTTTATATATCATCAGTTTGTGCGCAATGCTGCGCTATCATCGAGGGCGGAAAATTCGCCGATATCACCATTTTTACCACCCACCCAAAAACAGGTCTGAAAAAAATCAAGTCTTACCAAGTCGGATCCAGGGCGTATTCGGCGCTAATGGCACCATCCTGAAAAATGGCGCAGAAGCTCCGTGTATAAAAGGATTTGGAGGGAAGACTGCGTTTTACATAGTGAGCTTTATGTGAGTTCATAGTTCGTTTTTAAGGATATTTAAGGACATTTAAAAGAATGGGGGCTATAATATCTCTGTCATTAGTCCTGGCTGCTTTTTCTATGCAGCATCGAGCTGGAAGAAAGCTTATTCAAGAGCACTTTGAGGGTAATTGAAGAGATCGCAGATGTCTGGGGAAGAGGCCTTACCCCCCCACGAATTTACAGGGAACAGCGCTCATACCTGCAGCTGTCTGAGGCACAGTGCGTTCGAAGGCTGTGCTTCTGAAAAGAGGTGGTCACAGAGATATGCCAGCACATAAAGGCAGATCTACAGCCTACCAGTGCCAACAGGACTGCACTGCCCGTGAAGGTGGCTGCGGCACTTGCCTTCTATGCCTCCAGCTCCTTTCAGGCATCAGCAGGGGACATCTGCTCCATCTCGCAGTACGCTACACATCGCTGCATTTGCCAGATGAATGCTGCACTGTACCGCATGCAGGATGGACTTTATAAAGCTCCCAATGACTAAAGAGGCACAGAATGAGAGGGCTGTAGGTTTTGCATGAATTGCTGGCTTACCCAAGGTTCAGGCTGCCATTGGCTATATGCACAGCATCCTGTGAGCATTTTTAGAGGATCCAGAGGTTTACCAAAACCAAAAGAGATTCCACTCCCTGAACGTACAGATGGTCTGCGACTATACTCAGCGCATCATGGCAGTCAATGCCCAATTTCCAGGGAATATCCATGATGCTTTCATCTTGCGTGAGAGCACTGTCTCATACCTGTTCAAGCGTCAGCCACAAGGCCAGAGCTGGATGCTGGGGGGGTCAAAGGTTGCGGCCTAGCAAACCTGGCTCATGACCCCCCCTCCGGAACCCTCAGACACAAGCTGACAGCCATACAGTCACACACAACATCGTCGAAAAGACAACTGGAATGCTCAAGCAGCACTTCCGATGCCTGGACCACTCTGGAAGCTCCCTGCAATACTCTCCTCAGCAGGTCTCCAAGTTCATTGTGGTGTGCTGTATGCCACACAACTTAGGCATTATGAGGGAACAGGGTTTGCCACTGGAGACTGCAGGACCACCTCTGGAGAGAGGAGAGGTGGGGGCGGGGGGTGGAGGAGGAGGACCACCTGTGGAATTCTCTACCACAGAAAGTTGTTGAGGCCAATTCACTAAATATATTCAAAAAGGAGTTAGATGAGGTCCTTACTGCTAGGGGGATCAAGGGATATGGCGAGAAAGCAGGAATGGGGTACTGAAGTTGAATGTTCAGCCATGAACTCATTGAATGGCGGTGCAGGCTAGAAGGGCCAAATGGCCTACTCCTGCACCTATTTTCTATGTTTCTATGTTTCTATGTTTCTATGAGGAGGAGGATGAGGAGCCTGGCCATCACCACAGGGGAGGCCTCGTGGAGCTTTTGCCACTGCAAGAGCCTTATGTCAGCAGCTCATAATACATCGCTTTGCTTGAACAGTGAGCGGCACATTTCACTATTGCCTGCCCACTCTATCCCACCATGTTGACTATTCCCCCTCTTATTCTGCAAATGAGACACAATGCAGGAATGGTTAAGGTGAACAAAATAATTTATTTAACATACAATAACTTGAATGAGTTATTAAACATTGTAAACATAATTTGTAAACTGGAATATCATTAAACATTATTGTGAAGTTTTAATAACTTAACAGAATTGGGAAACATTTAAAACTTTTATAAAATAGCAACAACAACAAAACAACAACACCTGCACCGAACGTCTTTTACCTGCGGCCCCTCCTTCCCCCCACCTCATCCTACCCCCCATCCCTCGCGCCATGATCTTACCCAAGGTGGTACCAAGACGTCATGCAGCAACGCGGGCAGAGTCCTGCTCTAAAAGGGGGATAGACAATGGCTTGTGTGGATCCCCTGGAGAAGCTCGGGGTATGGACGGCCCGGCTTCTAAGTGGCGAGCCTCTTGTTCGGCCTCGCCACTCACAGGTGATGTGGGTCTGGCTGTGACACTGGGGACTGCAGTGCCAAAGATCGAGACCATCAATTGGGCGTGGTCATTGACAGCCACGACAATCTGTGACATGCACTCCCTCATGTCCGCCGATAGTGCCGCAATGATTGCGGGAAAAACACCCAAGACCTCCAAGAGCTGTCGGCTGAGCTCAATGCTCTCCCTGGA
This sequence comes from Pristiophorus japonicus, assembly GCF_044704955.1. Lineage (NCBI taxonomy): Eukaryota > Metazoa > Chordata > Chondrichthyes > Pristiophoridae > Pristiophorus > Pristiophorus japonicus. Next base: position 56,206,343 of record NC_091989.1, read on the forward strand.
CAGTCCCACCATGTCCAGGTGTGCGTCCACCTGTCTGTCACAGACCGGCTTTGCCGACTCACCCTTCGGAGAGACGGCATACGGGTTTCAACCCTGGGAGTGCTTGGACCTGGGGCCTCGGATTGGCCAAAGCCAGAGAATGTGTCTTCCTGGTCAGAGCTACTGGCCGCAGCTAAAAGAGGTGTCAATTGCATCGCCCCCCCCAGCACTCCACCCCCACCCCACCGCAATAGCTTCCTGAGTTTCCTTCTCCCGGGGAGGTTCCTTGTCCGCCTACTCCACCCCCACTCAATGGGCTGAGGTGGAGGCTTCCATTGGAGGATGTGGTGCCACCTCATCTAGAAATAGAAAGCAACAGATGAGTGGTTAGCAGCAGGGGAGAGGACAGGGTGACATAAGGAAGGTCACATAACACAGGCTCATTTGAAGGACTGGCACTACTGCATTTTATGTAGCCCACAGACACTGAATCACATTGCCCCAACCCTAGCCCACAGACACTGCATCACATTGCCCCAATCCTAGCCTGTTATGCATGTATGTAAACCTCACCAAAATATAAGACTTGCCACTAGGGGGCACACCTGTGGGAGACCTAAGGGTCACCTGTGCACCCTGGGGCAAGCAGGTATAAAAGGTGATTCACCATGCTGCTTCTGCACTCTGGAGTCTGAATAAAGAGACCAAGGTCACAACAGTTTGAGCTTGCAATACAGTCCTGTGGATTTATTCTGAACATAACATAGCCCACAGACGCTGCATCACATTGCCCTAACCCTAGCCCACAGACACTGCATCACATTGCTCCAATGCAGCCTGGGAATTTTGCAGGACTTGCCCTCAGTTTTGAACAGGGGCTCATCACCCCCACAGGTAGTTGACCTCCCTGAGACACCGATCAGAGCTGTCACTCTCTCCTCGAGGTCCGTCAATGGCAGTGTCTGGGGTAGACTGCTGCCTGTGCGCCGCTGCTCCCGATGGTTATGCGACAACCTTTCCTGCAAAGATGACAATTGGAATGGTTACCAGAGGGCCCTTCTGCTCTTGTGGCACACACAGCCACCAAAGCACTTATAATATACTGTGTGCATTTAATACAGTCCTCTGTTTAATGGCCCTGGTAGTTGCACGTGGTTCATGAGGAAGGCAAGTCTTCTGAGATGTCAAAAAGCAGTCTTATTAACGTGTAATGATCATTCATGGCAAATAAGGTGCAACACTAAGCCTACCTATACCAACATGTGTCAGATTTACAATTTAAGTAATGAACCACGATCATGCTTACAATTTAAGCATGAATAAAAATATTACTTCCTCTGGCGACCCTGCAATGGTCATTAAACTTTTTACGATATTGTTGATGGTTCCTCTTGATATTAGCGACTGAGGAAACCTCCTCGGCCACGCTGGTTCACAGACGCCTTCGCACAGCTGGATTGGGTTTACCAACACCCCTTCTGTAAATTCCCTCATCTGCTTTGCACAGCTGCAATCAGAGCTGCTTTGCCTCATAACAAAACTTTTGGACTCTCCTCTGCCTGCTGGAGTCCCCTTCCATCGCGGCTGCTTGGTGTGTGAAAAATACCTGATTAAGCCATGGATGTTCTGCGCATGCGTGGGAGCACCCTGACAGCTGACCAGAATCATGGGAAATAGAAAAAAAAAAATCTGAGAAAAAAAACAATCGGGAAAAAACAAATTTGTGCAGAAGGTCAGTTTTTTTTTTGATCGGAAATTTCAGCTCCGGTGCACAAATTGACTCGTGCAAGACCGGATTTAGCGCTATCGCTGGTCACCATTTGGCAAATTTTGCGACATCCAGCAATAGCACTACCCCGGCACCAAAAAGAATATATTGCCACGATTATCGCCCAAAAACGGGCAAAATCACTAAAACCCGAATTTCTAGCTCATAATGGATTTAATAAATGCAAATCATAGATTTGGACACAATGCGAACAATATCCTAGCCCAATATAAGATTAAAATTAATGGTATTAGAAGAACTGAGCATGAAAGTACAGCAAAGGTGGTTTAGCCATGGTTACAATGCAGATGTGATTTGTAGCTTTAAAAAAAAATGATGGAACTGTGACACTTATTAAAGGCATCTTGACCAGGTAGACCTGCCAAACAAGGCATCCATCACCTGATTGATGCATTGGTTCACTGTTAGTTACACAATTTGGCAAATATTCCCAGGCAAATATCCTCTGCTGTAGCTTGAAAGCAGCCACCTATGTAAGAGTTCAAGGCTGTGATCACCTTGATCTGTCCTTATTCTGAAACTTGTCTGAACATTTGGCTCAGGAAGTTGGTATATTTCTGTGAATGCTTACCTAAAGAAGTGTAGGCAGCTGAAGCAGATCTCCTCAGACATGAGCAGGTAAGTGCACTTTGGTCTGTAGACATAGGTGGTGGAGCAAAGGAAGATGCAGCAAGACCACGTTGGCGGTAAATGCATCTCCTACTCTTGCCCCCGCACCCCCCAGATCCTTCACTTCCTCCTCCAACAAAGCCAAAGGCAAGGTGTACCTAGTGGGATGCCTCAACATTGTGGCTGTGGAAATTTAAATTACAAGTACCAACCTGTCACAGATGAAAAATATAGATCGCAAATAACTACAAAAACTAGAACACAATCAAAAGCAGTAGCAAATAGCAACAAAAGCAATGCCAAAAAGCTGCAGGCACCACAATTTCTAAACCCTTAATGAGGGTATAGCAGGAAAGATGCAATTGCCTTCTGAGCTTAAAACATGATTTGGCCACAGTAGCTTGCTCATCTGATTACCACCATTATCAGCACATACATCTGCATAATTAGCCCAGTGGTGCACTGTGCCGGCACAAAGGTATTATGTCAGCTAGAACTAAGTTAATGATTGAAACACACGTCATTAGGCCTGTATGCTGATACTCAACAGCAACTTCAGAGCATTTAGCATGAGAGCTAACTCATTAAATTTATTGAAATATTGCAGAAATTAGGCTCAATGTAGACGGCAATTTCCAGGCGGTAGTTATTGTTTTGGAAAGTACCTTGGAGTAATATAATTAAAGCATCTTTGATGAGAAATTCAGGTTTACTGCATTTACTAAAAGTCATGTTTTTTTAAATGAATTCACTGGATGTGGGTGGCGTTGAGAAAGCAAACATTTATTGTCCATCCCTAACAACCGCCTACTTGATACCTGAGTGGCTTGCTAGGCCATTTAAGAGTGAACCACATTGCTGTGGGTCTGGAGTCACATGTAGTCCAGACCAGAGGATGGCAGATTTCCTACCCGAAAGGAATCGAGTGAACCAGATGGGTTTTTACAACAATCCGATAGTTACATGGGGGGAGAATTTTTCAGGGGGTCAGTGACTGCATTTGGCAGTGGGTCGGGTTGGAATTTCTTTTTTGACAACGAGTCGGGAACCCGCTGCCACCGCCATTCCCAGATGTTGGGTTTGTTAACACTGAACATACCCAACACGCAGCAGCAGGGGAAGCAATTTAGGTCATTATGACCCTGATAATAGCCCTTTATACAGTATTTTGAGCTCACCTTACCATTTTACTAGGTTGTCCACACTGCTCGGGAATCATGTAAGGTGAGGACATCAGGGGTTGTGTGACCATCAATTCATTTCTTTACTAGACAGCTGCAAATATACTATAAAAGCTCCCATCTCACAGCTGTTTACTTTCCAAGCTCAGAAGCTGTTGCTTATTGCATTTGGAACACAGATTGAGCTTTATGCAGGTTGCAAGTGTTTGGAGCAATCGCTCCATCCAGTGTCACCTCATTGGAACAACCTCTCTCACCATTGACAGATTGCTTCTGTCATCTCTACTTCACCTGCCATCTATTACATTAGCACCAGTGCCCTTGAAACTATCTCACCTTGGTCTTCAGAATCCTACCACGATTAGCCCCAACATGAGCAGCACCAACAACAACACCAACCTTCTCTGCAATCAACTGATACTGCACAGGACACAGGGCATCAGCACCCGACCACATTGCTGCTCGGAACGCCAGGGATGCCCTCACCATGGCCAGATTTACTTCACTTGAGGCTGTACACTCTGGATGCCACATGATGCACCAAGTTGGCACCACCCCACACCAACACCATAAAGCATCCCTATAATGCCCAAGCCATTCCTTTCACACTCATCAGCATTTCAGGGGTACTGTTATGTCTCACCATTCACTGCAACTCACTAAGCCACTTCCAAAGGTGCACATAAATCTGTCCAAGAACACAAAGTGTTGAAAACATAGAAACATAGAAAATAGGTGCAGGAGCAGGCCATTCGGCCCTTCAAGCCTTCACCACCATTCAATAAGATCATGGCTGATCATTCCTTCAGTACTCCTTTCCTGCTTTCTCTCCATACCCCTTGATCCCTTCAGCCATAAGGGCCATATCTGACTCCCTCTTGAATATATCCAATGAACAGGCATCAACAATTCTCTGCGGCAGGGAATTCCACAGGTTAACAACTCTCTGAGTGAAGACGTTTCTCCTCATCTCAGTCCTAAACGGCCGGCCCCTTATCCTAAGACTGTGTCCCCTGGTTCTGGACTTCCCCAACATCAGGAACATTCTTCCCGCATCTAGCCTGTCCCGTCCCGTCAGAATCTTATACGTTTCTATGAGATCCCCTCTCATCCTTCTAAACTCGAGTGTATAAAGGCCCAGTTGATCCAGTCTCTCCTCATATGTCAGTCCAACCATCCCTGGAATCAGTCTGGTGAACCTTCGCTGCACTCCCTCAATAGCAAGAACGTCCTTCCTCGGATTAGGAGACCAAAACTGAACACAATATTCCAGGTGAGGCCTCACCAAGGCCCTGTACAACTGCAGCAAGACTTCCATGCTCATATACTCAAATCTCCTTGCTATGAAGGCCAACATACCATTTGCCTTCTTCACCGCCTGCTGTACCTGCATGCCAACTTTCAATGACTGATGAACCATGACACCCAGGTCTCGCTGCACCTCCCCTTTTCCTAATCTGCCGCCATTCAGATAATATTCTGCCCTCGTGTTTTTGCCCCCAAAGATTTCAATGTTTGATAGCAGATTAACAGCAGAAACTGTTATGTCTTCAGATGCTCTGATAATGACTGTGTTGTGCTTGAACTGTAGTCCATTTAATGTAACTCCAGAGTGAGGATCACACATTGTGGCATGCCTTTTATACTAGGCCTGGCACACCTGTACAGGTAATCTACAAGTCTCCCACTGCAGTGCCCTCTGGTGGCACACCTTGTGATAGTACCAGCAGTAACCATGTAGGACACATGACATCACTCTCCCCCAAGTCCTTAGTGCAAATGTCCTTTGCATTGACTGTGCTCTGGGCTTAGCTCTATTTGGTTGACATCTTGGGTGAGTAGGTGGTGTTTCATTGGCAGTAGAAGTGCTGGTGGTTTCTGTTTGTGCATCCATGACCACTCCATTCTCTCTGCCCAAATACAGATTGTGCCAGTGGCTCATTACATTCATATACATTCGAGTCCAAAATAAAAATTTGCATTTATAGTATTACATTCGTGGTACCGTAGTGAGGCAAGTACATTTGAATGGTGAGGTACATACTCGGAATATACTTGGAGTCAGTGCTGGGGACAGCACCGGTTCGTGAGGACAAACTAGTGTCAAAACTGCTGGATGGTGTCCAGGTAGTCTGGTGGCGGTGTGGTGCCCAGTGCTGGCAGTGGGAACCCGGTTGGCTCAAGTTGCCTGCTCTCGGGGCTTTTGCCGTTGCTCCTAGGGTCGGGCAGGTTCACAGATGCCTGTGACCTCCCTGTCCTCTCCTTGCGCTCCGGGTCGCTGCTGCTCCCTGGGGAGCAGTCATCTGGCAGTGCACAGGGAACTGCTAACTCACTTGCCTGGGCGTTATTTGGTTTGGGATCCTGGCTGGTCCCAGTCACATTTGGGAGAACTGTTGCGGGTGACCCTTTGTTCCCGGGTGTGGCCTTAGTGGCGATAGGGTCTGGGTAAAGCGCAGTTTTCTCTTTCAGGCTTGTGGCGGTTGGTGCCACGCCTGAGAGATGGAGTCGGTCGGGGCAGGGTTTCGATACTGTGCCATTGCCCTCCTGAGATCGCTTGCTCTGCAGCTTGTATATATTAGTGTGTGGCCACACTCTGTGGTGCATCACTCTGGTCCCAGGGACACAGGCTACAGCATTGGGTAGCTCGCTGAACCTGTGTGCTCCCGATGTGTGTTTGCCCGCTGCATTGACTGTATGCAGTTGAAATCCTACATCGCACAACGTTTCATTACTCATTGTAAATAACCTGTCGCAATTGCGCGACTTTTCTTTGCTTATTGTATGTACACAACTCTGATCATCAATTACACATTTTACATCTAACTCACAGTTGCTATTACATTGATTGAGAGTGTGGAACTGTCCCTTTAAGTGTGGTGGGTTGCAGGCCTCCTTTAAGAGGAGCCTTGCTTTCTTTACCCCAATCCTCTTCTTCGTTTGGTGCTACGTGTTGCTCCATCAGCGCTGCACCTCGTGGTCCGGCCGCCGCCATCTTTTTCTTCAGCGCCTCACCTCGTGGTTTGGGTGCCATCTTTCTTCCCTCCATGATGTCGACTGCTGTGATCCTCTTCTCCCCGGGTTCTGCCACCGAAGCTGGGAAGTTGCCTCTGGATCCGATTTTCTTCTTCCGGAGTCCTACCACTGGAGCCTGGAAGGTGCGTTCGGGTCGTCTCAGCTTGATCATCTCCACGCAGACGTGCTGAGCGGTCTGTGCCTCGGGTGCTGTGCTGGTCTGCTCTCTGGTGCCGGATCCAACCTCAGGTGGGGGCTTGCTTTGCCTCTGAGTGCGGGGGACATCGATCGCTGGAGGGATGAAATCTTCCCAGCTCCAATGGATCTTCTCCATCCACCTTCTTCCGAGTAGCGTTGGTCTATCACCTGCAACGATCCACAGTGGTAACTTGTGCACCCCGCTGTCATGGAGTACCTTTACATCCACACTACCAACGACTGGGATAAGTTAATTGGTGTAGGTGCGCAGCTTTGCCTGAACCGGGACCAACTTGGGTCGTTCAGCTTGATTGTCCCATAGCCTCTCAAAGGCTTCTTGATTCATTAGCGACTGGTTTGTCCCTGTGTCCACTTCCATGAAGACTGGAACGTCATTTATCTCGAGGATTTATTCCATCCTCAACGGAAAACATTCGGTGGTGCAGGTAAACATGTCATATACCTCATCGTGGGGCTGAGCTACCTCTCTGACTATCGCTTCATAATCAACGCTGGATTCATGGTCATCTGCAGACTCTTCATCAACACAGTGAGTCATATTTCTTTTACACATTCGCTGGAGGTGGCCCTTTGTGCTGCAGCCTTTACACACATAGTCTTTAAAACGGCACTGGTGAGCCCTGTGATTCCCTCCACAACGCCAGCATGGTGCTACTCGATTAGCCCCCCTCGGCGGACTCTGAGTTAAGGGACTTTGGGGCCTATTCTCTCTCCCCTGAGAAGATTCACGTTCTACAGTCCAGCCTCGAAAAGGCGCCATTCTGTGTTCAGTACTTGCCGGGTTTGTGTCCTGAAGATGAGTCATGCGCCTAGAGCCGCAGGTCGAGGTCATGAATGCTTGACTCATGGAGATGGCCTTCTATAGTGCGACTGTGGTATCTGCAGATAGTAGTTTATGAAGAAGGCCCTCATGGGCGATTCCGATGACAAAGATATCCCGCAGCGCTTCGGTGAGGTGGTCGCTGAAATCACACGGTGCCGCCAACCTCCTGAGGTCTGCCGCATATTTCGCGATTTCCTGGCCTTCGAGCCGTCGGTGTGTATAAAACCATTGTCTGGCTGTGTGGATGCTCTCTTTGGGCTTGAGTTGTTCTTGGATCAGCATTACAAGCTTCTCGTACGTCTTGGTCGTTGTCTTCGCTGGTGCCAGCAAGTCCCTGACGAAGCCATAGATAGACAATGGGCCCACAACTGGTTAGCAGGATAGCTCTGCGCTTATCAGCCAATGTGGCCAGATTGTCGCCTGCCAGGTCATTTGCTGTGAAGAAATGGTCGAGCCTCTCCACAAAGACATCCTAATCATCACCATCGGTGAACTGCTGCATCGTACCAAGGTAGCCATTTTCACGTGAAGGTCCATAATCTCATCACCAATTGTTATGTCTTTAGATGCTCTCATAATGGACTCCACGAGGCAATGTATTGCACTTCAACTGTAGTGACCTTAGTCCGTTTAATGTAACTCCAGAGTGAGGATCACACATGTTGGCCTGCCTTTTATACTAGGCCTGGCACACCTGTACAGGTAACCTACAAGTCTCCCACTGAGGTGCCCTCTGGTGGCACACCTTGTGATAGTACAAGCAGTAACCATGTAGGATACATGACAGAAACCATACATGAATATTGGCTAAATGACCCAAGTGCCCACCCTTGTGTGCTGTTAGTTGATATGATTACACTAGGATGAGGGTGAGTGTGAGGGGTGGCTAGTGAGATGGGGAAGTGATAATATAGATAGAGAGGGATGGGTGGAGGTGCAAGGTAAGTTGGTGTGAGTAAGGATGTGTAGAAGTAGGGTAGGGAAGGCAGAGTGATAGGGATGTGATGAATGGCACAGCAGAGTGAGGTTGAGTGTGATTTTGCAGTAACGTTTCGTGATGTACTGAGATCACGGAGAGGTTTGTGCCACTGCAGCCATGTCCTCCTGATCATATCCCTGCTTGTGCCCTCCTGTGCAATGTGAAAACAAGCTGCGTTGACATCTCGGGGAAATCTCTTCCGCCCATTGGAAAGGAAGAAACCGTCCCTATGTGCTGTGACTGGGAGAGCCTGGGTGCAGTCGTGCATCTTGTCAGTGGTTGCAGCTCCTCAATGCTGTAGAACACTGACAGCAAAACTGTCAAACTGAATTTGTGCATGGTTCCTTTAAGGAAACCGGCTGATGACGCTTCCTTCAACTGGCTGGGGATCTCACTGGGCAGGCTTAACAATCCCAATTAGCGTAAAATCATTTCACAGAGCGGGCTGGAGCCAGCAGCGAGGTCGGGACTTGCCACCGACCCTGGCTGTGCCGAGGTTGGGAAATTGCCACCATGGTCACGACTACCTGTACTAGCTTTTTTTTAAATTCTAGATTTACTTAATTAACTGAATTTAAATTCCCCAGCTGCTGTTGTGGGATTTGACTCATGTATCTGGATCATTAGTCCCGGCCTCTGGATTACTAGTAACATAACCACAATGCTACCATTACCTGTACTTTGCTCAGTTTAGCTTACCTTGACTGAAATTATTGCCAGTTACAAAACAGCTATTCTGCTGATGCACAGAGAGTCACAGTAATCTGAAAATCAATGGAAATCACATGGTAAATGCTCTCAGTTTGATGTAACTGACAAGGTCTCTTGAAGGCTAGCATTGGTACTGATTATTAAATGTGACTCTAGGTGATTAATGTGTTTCAAATGCAGCATGGAACAGTTCACTGGAATCATTCAGGTGAAGGCCAGTCTTTGTTGACAGTCTGTTCAAAACTTTGCCAAATACCAGATATTATTATTGAATTTAAAACTATAAAGGATAAATACGAATCAAGACTTTAACTACTTTTTCTGATTTCAAAATGAATTTAATTTCAATGCATGGACAGGACTGTTTTTAATTTAGATTTTGGAATAAACCACAAAACAATTGAACATGCAGACTAATAAATTGATGACATTTATTTTTTCTGTTCAAGATTATATATTAAGCAGCTTTGTGTAATGCAAGAATAAAGCACATGGAATTTCTATGGCCCAGGATTTGGTGGAGCGGGGCATCTTGTGGTCAATAGGGTATCTGGGACCTTGGTGATTGATGGGACCAATAGTCCATCTCCTTAACTAATTACATTTAAGGATTAAGAAAGAAACAGAGGAACGCTAGAGAAGAAAATAGGGTGAATTAGAGGCAAAGTAGATACAGAAAGAGAAATAATGAGCGGGGGGAAAAAAAGATTGGATTAAGAGAGAGAGAAAGAAAACTAAAGTAAGAATTTTTAAAATAAATTAAAAACCTCTAGGAACAATTTACTACCATCATCATCATCATCATAGGCAATCCCTTGGAATCGAGGAAGACTTGCTTCCACTCCTGAAGTGAGTTCTTTGGTCCAATACGAGAGGCACAGACTCTGTCACAGGTGGGACAGACATTCGTCGAGGGAAAGGGTGGGTGCGACTGGTTTGCCGCACGCTCCTTCCGCTGGCTGCGCTTGACCTCTTCACGCTCTCGGTATTGAGATTCGAAAAGTTCAACGCCCTCCCGAATGCAATTTCTCCACCTAGGGTGGTCTTCGGCCAGGGACTCCCAGGTGTCAATAGTAATGTCGCACTTTATCAGGGAGGCTTTGAGGGTGCCCTTGTAATGTTTCCGCTGCCCACCTTTGGCTCGTTTGCCATGAAGGAGCTCCGCATAGAACATTTGCTTAGGCATTCTCATGTCTGACATGTAGGAATGAGACTCTACAGTTTAATTTTTTTCCTTTCTGGGCCAGAGAGGTTGAGTGGCATTGCAGGAACACAAATCTTGTCACGAAAAGGGTTCTTGTGTCGTTAAGTGCCAGCCTAAGCTTCTGCGGCGAGTTTAATTTGTTTTAATAGCGCAAATATAGCAATTTCTTGACACTTATGGGGAGATTGATGGCAAGTTGCCGTTTTTGCAAGGCTAATGGTGGAGTGGTGCAATTTGTGGCGATTCCCAACTCATGGGGTTTCTCTTCTTCACCACAAGTTGCTGGGTTATTTACACACTAATAACAGTGAGCACATTAAACTCACTATTATTTTCCCAGCAAATTCTGGGCAATTATTATATGAAGTTAAGCTACATGTTTCAATGTTTGTGAAAGGGATTTGTTTAGAACCATTCAGAATCACAGTGGATTGTTGTTTTGCTATTTTTAAAATCATTGGTATAGCTGCTGTGACTTGGGGCCACTTAGATTTTTGACATACATCAGATACAGGTATAGGTCCACTCCAACTGGAATATCACAATCTGTACTTGTTATTTTTAATCTATATTAAATTTCAATCTCTTACTGAGCATATGTTTTTGGGGACTGGCTGTATGTGGTTTCTGCACCCAAGTCTTATTTTACCTAGAAGAGGAAACTAAGGATATCGTACATAAGTGCTATAATAGGTTTGCTTGTTTATCACTCATTACATTTGGGTTGTAGGAGGCAAGTATGTGTTAAACATCGGGAAGGCCGAATCCATCGTCTTCGGGTCCCATCCAACCCGACAAACACTCTTCCTTTCCCTTCCCCTCCCTGGCCAAACATGCCATATTGGTCAGGGAACAGTTCTGTGCACATAGAAATTGGATAGTGAAACGCCTTGGGATACTTTTCGATATTAAAGGCGCTATATAAATACAAGGTGTTGTTCATCATCATAGGCAGTCCCTCAAAATGAGAATGACTTGCTTCCATGCCAAAAAAGGATGAATTCACAGGTGTTTCAATGAAGGACCTAATATTCCAGGTTCTGAACTACATCCTGAATGGTGGAAGATGTGCGTGGATTTTTTTAACGTGTGGTGGTCGTTGCAAACCAGCTACCACACGGGCTTGACAGAGCTAGGTCTTGGTCCAGTGGCAAGGATTAACCAAGATGACTGGAGACCTGCTCTGCTGCACGGACCTAGTGCGCACACATATCGCAGTGTGGGCTGGCCCGTGCTGCCTCTGGGTCCCTGACCCCAAACTCACGCCTCTCCTGGACCCCGATCACATCCCTCCACAGTCTCTCGCTGTGTCTCCCCACGCTCCAATCACAGACCTGGGCCTTGATGATGTCACTATTCGCTGCCGTTGCCCTCCTGCACCAGCTCGCACTGCTCCCTGAAGTGGCCTCCACGCTGCTCCCGGGCCGCCGCACCTCCGCTCCTTTTATGGCCCCGACCTGCCGCTGGTTGTTGTTAGTAGCTTGGTGAAGGAAGTCATTACTGTTCTGTAGATATCTTTTATGAAATAATTTAGGGACTCATTTCCCCTCCAGAGAAATAAATACAGATCTGAATTCATCTCTTGCTACTTCAGCTCAGTAAATGTGATGGGTTTGTCTAATGAGATTGTGTGCTATAAAATGGGTAATTTGATTTATAACTTTTAAATTGATTGTTAATTTACAATGCGCTGATGTTTCTATTGAAACATTTAGCACTCTGCCAGTACATCAAAGAAAGGGAGGTATAAATTTGTTTTTTTGTCTTTGTGAGTGTGATAGTAAATTTGAAGTTCTTAAAAAATTTTATGAACTGCAGTAGCACTGCGTCACAAATCTTTATAGCTATTAAGGTTAAAGTGGCAAGTAACACAACGTGGAGGTATCAAGAACTGAGACGACTGAAGCCAAGCAGTGTTAAATTAATTGAATAAATGAAAAATGTGTGGAAGATTGGAAAATACATGCAGCCGTGCAAGGGCATGATGCATAAAGCCCATGACTTCGAGATGGTCAATGTTTTTTTGGAGCATATTTTGCTCCTTTGTTCTAATTATTCTCCACTGCTAACGTTAACTCCTTGCTGAAGCAGGGCGAAGCATGGAGCCACAGGTGCAGGGCACAGTCTGATATTTTGTCCAAGTGGTCATTATCCGTATCTGGGCCTAGACAGCGAGAGTGTCAGCAGACTATCCATGTGACAGCTCGACACTGTATATACACACACACACACACACACACACACACACATGTACTTTCAGATAGCAGGTATTACGAATGGAGGATGGCTGCACCAAAGCCACTGGGATTGGGGGTGGTGTGGGCTGGTGATTCCCCCATCAGTATAAGACCAGAGAGGTGGTCCACACCCCTGGGGTCTACATACCTTTCTTCCATCATATTCTGGCCACTGGACCCTTCTCTTTGCCTGATTTGTCATGTTTCCCCCCTCCTCTGCGACAATCATTTACACCTCCCCTGGACCCATTCTTTGTTGTTATACTTGTAACATTATCCCCTCCTTTTAGCTTGTACCATCATTACTTCTGTCATTTAATCCATCTGCCCTCCACCCTTTTACAGACTTTTTGTTGTTTTCCTACTCCTCTTTCCATGGTGCTGTACTTGCTTAAAACCTGCCCATCTCTAACATCTTCCAGTTTTGATGAAAGGTCATCGACCTGAAATGTTAACTCTGTTTCTCTCCCCACAGATGCTGCCTGACCTGCTGAATGTTTCCAGTACTTTCTGTTTTTGTTCCAGTATTTTGCTTTTGCTTTTTAAAAGTTATTTTGAAAAACAGTTCTTTACTAAGTTAAAGGCAAAGGCCAAAATTCATCCCCAAATCGATCTGCTGAGTTCAAACTCAAGGCATTGGGGGCGATTTTCGCCCTACTCACTCAGCAGAAACCTAGCGGGTGGACAGTTAAAATCCAAAAGCCTCCATGATCACAACATCTGCAATTTTAACCTGCTCTCCTGAGGAGGCAGCAAAGTAACAGGCCTGGAGCCAATGGGGACCTTCTTTACATATGCATGCTGTGGCCCGATGACATCATTGAGACCCGACTGTAATTTTAACTTCGGCCTGAGTAGGTAATCCAGATGGAGTTAAAATCGGGGTATTGAGTCTATTTTTATTAAAAGATCACATGGATGAACTTCAGCAATTGTACATTCCTGTCTGGAGTAAAAATAAAATGGGGAAGGTAGCTCAACCGTGGCTAACAAGGGAAATTAAGGACAGTGTTAAATCCAAGGAAGAAGCATATAAATTGGCCAGAAAAAGCAGAAAACCTGAGGACTGTGAGAATGTTATAATTCAGCAGAGGAGGACAAAGTGTTTAATTAGGAGGGGGAAAATAGAGTATGAGAGGAAGCTTGCTGGGAACATAAAAACTGACTGCAAAAGCTTCTATAGATATGTGAAGAGAAAAAGATTAGTGAAGACAAACATAGGTCCCTTGCAGTCAGATTCAGGTGAATTTATAATGGGGGACAAAGAAATGGCAGACCAATTGAACAAATACTTTGGTTCTGTCTTCATGAAGGAAGACACAAATAACCGTCCTGAAATATTAGGGGACCATGGGTCTAGTGAGAAGGAGGAACTGAAGGAAATCCTTATTAGGCGGTAAATTGTGTTAGGCAAATTGATGGGATTGAAGGCTGATAAATCCCCGGGGCCTGATAGTGAGCATCCCAGAGTACTTAAGGAAGTGGCCCTAGAAATAGTGGATGCATTGGTGATAATTTTCCAACAGTCTATCGACTGGATCAGTTCCTATGGACTGGAGGGCAGCTAATGTAACACCACTTTTTAAGAAAGGAGTGAGAGAGAAAACAGGTAATTATAGATTGGTTATCCTGACATCAGTAGTGGGGAAAATGTTGGAATCAATTATTAACAGAGAAACAGAGAAACATAGAAAATAGGTGCAGGAGTAGGCCATTCGGCCCTGATGAAATAGCAGCGCCTTTGGAAAGCAGTGACAGGATTAGTCCAAGTCAGCATGGATTTATGAAAGGGAAATCATGCTTGACAAATCTTTTAGAATTTTTTGAGAATGTAACTAGTAGAGTGGACAAGGGAGAACAGTGGATGTGGTGTATTTGGACTTTCAAAAGGCTTTTGACAAGGTCCCACACAAGCAATTGGTGTGCAAAATTAAAGCACATGGTATTGGGGATAATGTACTGATGTGGATAGAGAACTGGTTGGCAGACAGGAAGCAGAGAGTCGGGATAAATGGGTCCTTTTCAGAATGGCAGGCAGTGACTAGTGGGGTGCCGCAGGGCTCAGTGCTGGGGCCCTAGCTCTTTACAATATACATTAATGATTTAGATGAAGGAATTGAGTGTAATATCACCAAGTTTGCAGATGACACTAAGCTGGGTGGCGGTGTGAGCTGTGAGGAGGACGCTAAGAGGCTGCAGGGTGACTTGGACAGGTTAGGTGAGTGGGCAAACGTATGGCAGATGTAGTATAATGTGGATAAATGTGAGGTTATCCACTTTGGTGGCAAAAACACGAAGACAGAATATTATCTGAATGGTGGCAGATTAAGAAAAGGGGAGGTGCAACCTGGGTGTCATGGTACATCAGTCATTGAAAGTTGGCATGCAGGTACAGCAGGCGGTGAAGAAGGCAAATGGTATGTTGACCCTCATAGCTAGGGGATTTGAGTATAGGAGAAGGGAGGTCTTACTGTAGTTGTACAGGGCCTTGGTGATGCCTCACCTGGAATATTGTGTTCAGTTTTGGTCTCCTAATCTGAGGAAGGACGCTCTTGCTATTGAGGGAGTGCAGCGAAGGTTCACCAGACTGATTTCCAGGATAACAGGACTGACAACCATGTGCTAGTCAGAGTAGGAATCGCAGGATAGCACAGATGAATACGTGGCTTGAGCAGTGGTGCAGCAGGGAGGGATTCAAATTCGTGGGGCATTGGAACAGGTTCTGGGGGAGGTGGGACCAGTACAAACCGGACGGTCTGCACTTGGGCAGGACCGGAACC
Source organism: Pristiophorus japonicus (assembly GCF_044704955.1). Classification (NCBI taxonomy): domain Eukaryota; kingdom Metazoa; phylum Chordata; class Chondrichthyes; family Pristiophoridae; genus Pristiophorus; species Pristiophorus japonicus. The sequence continues at coordinate 56,221,866 of NC_091989.1, forward strand.
AATGTCCTAGGGGGAGTGTTTGCTAGTGCTATTGGTGAGGAGTTAAACTAATATGGCAGGGGGATGGGAACCAATACAGGGAGACAGAGGGAAACAAAAAGGAGACAAAAACAAAAGACAGAAAAGAGATGAGTAAAAGTGGAGGGCAGAGAAACCAAAGGCAAGAAGGGCCACTGAATATAAAAGGGCTGCAGGAGGGGTAAAAACTAAAAATCATGGTTTAAAAACTAGGATGAAAACACTCTACCTAAATGCATGCAGCATTAGAAATAAAGTAAATGAGTTGACGGCACAAATCATTACAAATAGAAACATAGAAACATAGAAAATAGGTGCAGGAGCAGGCCATTCAGCCCTTCTAGCCTGCACCGCCATTCAATGAGTTCATGGCTGAACATGAAACTTCAGTACCCCCTTCCTGCTTTCTCGCCATACCCCTTGATCCCCCGAGTAGTAAGGACTTCATCTAACTCCCTTTTGAATATATTTAGTGAATTGGCCCCAACCACTTTCTGTGGCAGAGAATTCCACAGGTTCACCAGTCTCTGGGTGAAGAAGTCTCTCCTCATCTCCGGCCTAAATGGTTTTATCCTTAGACTGTGACCCCTGGTTCTGCACTTCCCCAACATTGGGAACATTCTTCCTGCATCTAACCTGTCTAAACCCGTCAGAATTTTAAACGTTTCTATGAGGTCCCCTCTCATTCTTCTGAACTCCAGTGAATACAAGCCCAGTTGATCCAGTCTTTCTTGATAGGTCAGTCCCACCATCCCGGGAATCAGTCTGGTGAATCTTCGCTGCACTCCCTCAATAGCAAGAATGTCCTTTCTCAAGTTAGGAGACCAAAATTGTACACAATACTCCAGGTATGGGTATGATTTGGTGGCCATTACAGAAACATGGTTGCAAGGTGGCCAAGACTGGGAATTAAACATACAGGGGTATCTGACGATTCAGAAAGATAGGCAAGAAGGGAAAGGAGGTGGGGTAGCTCTGTCAATAAAGGATGATATCAGGGCAGTTGTGAGGGATGATATTGGCTCCAATGAACAAAATGTTGAATCATTGTGGGTGGAGATTAGAGATAGTAAGGGGAAAAAGTCACTGGCCGGCGTAGTTTATAGGCCCCCAAATAATAACTTCATGGTGGGGCGGGCAATAATCAAGGGAATAATGGAGGCATGTGAAAAAGGAACGGCAGTAGTTATGGGGGATTTTAACCTACATATCGATTGGTCAAATCAAATCGCAGGGGTTAGCCTGGAGGAGGAATTCATAGAATGCATACGGGATTGTTTCTTAGAGCAGTATGTAACAGAGCCTACAAGGGAGCAAGCCATTTTGGATCTGGTCCTGTGTAACGAGACAGGAAAAATAAATGATCTCCTCGTAAAAGATCCTCTCGGAATGAGTGATCACAATATGGTTGAATTTGTAATACAGATTGAGGATGAGGAAGTTGTGTCAGAAAGAAAATGGACTTTCCCAACTGAAGCAGACCCCGAGGTGTATGAAACCCTGAGAAATGTGCTTGTTCCTGTCAAGCTGAAGGGCAAGCCACTGATGGAGATTCTACTCAAGTTAGAACAGATTCTTCCTCTTAGGCGGTCCCTTGTATCGAGGATCACTTGCTTCCACCCTAAAAAAGGATGAGTTCACAGGTGTTTCAATGAAGAACCTAATATTTCAGATCCAAAACTACATGTTGCAGGGTGGAAGATGCCTGTGCATGGATTTTTTTAATGTGTGGTGGCCGTTGCACATCAGCCACTACACGGGCTTGACAGAGCAAGGCCTTGGTCCAGTGGCAAGGATTAACCAAGCTGACTGGAGACCAGCTCTGCTGCATGGACCTAGTGCGCACACATATCGCTGTGTGAGGTGACCCGTGCTGCCCATGGGCCATCGCCTCCTCTGGGCTCCGAACTCACGCCTCTTCTGGGCCCCGATCCTGTCGCTCTGCAATCTCTTGCCGCTCCTTTGCCCTGACCTCGACGCTCCTGCTGTGCCTGCCCACGCTCCAATCAGCGACCTGGATTATGATGACATCCAATCCAGTCGCCCTCGTCACAGCCGTCGCCCTCTTGGATCGGCTCGCGCTGCTTTACACTTGTCTCAGCAGTGGGAAAAGCAGGCAGCGGAAGTCCCGCCCCATGTGCTCCCTGATTGGTTGGAGGACCCACCGCCACCTCAGTCCGCCAAGCTCTGTCCACTCTCTCCCTATTGGTCAGAGCTCACGTCAGCCACTGCTAGAATAGCACTCCAGCCCTGAGCCCCTGGAAATTGTTGAAACTTATCGTTTTGGAACACGAGATCAATTCCACGACAAGAGTATCAGTGAGTACACTGTAGCATTAAAAAAGCTATCCATTCACTGTCATTTTGGAAACTTTCAGGACCGAGCATAGTGTGACCACTTTGTTTGTGGGCTGAAAAATGAAGCAATCAGAAGTTGTTGACAGCTCCTGACTTGACTTTTGATTTAGCTTGTCAGACAGCTATGTTGATGGATATGGCCGACTAATATTCCTGAGAATTTCGTAACATTTCCAGTCGTCAGACAACTGAGGTGAATTGCCTGCAAGTTAAAAGTAAAAGGCAGTTGGGCCCCAAGGTCTCAGCAATTGGCAAGAGTAACAGAGCATTGAAGTCATGCTATCGGTGTCTGGGACAACACATTGCTCAAAGTTGTCCATATGTGAAGGCAGAGTGCTTCTTCTGCAAGAACACTGGGCATATTGCGAAGGCATGCTGACTGAAGAGTAAACCAACTTTGAATGCTAGAGGTAGAAATCCCCAGAGACTACATAGCATGGAAGAAAAGCAACAGGACGAGGAGATACTCGTCATCAGGAGCACAAGGGTACCTAACAACGATTCGCGAAGTATCGTCATCCAAGTAGACATTGCAGGAACCAAGATAACCATGGAAATTGACACTGGTGCATCTGTGAGCGTAGTACTGGAATTGCTCTACAGGTGCAGTACCTAAAATCCGTAACCCTTGGGACCGAAGCCGTTTCGGATTCCGGGCTTTTCCGGACTTTCGATTTGTTTCTGACATCACGAATCCGGAAACGCCAGAGCCCAGGTTTGGGTATTTCCGGATTTTGTAACGTCAGAAGTGGGGTGGGGGAGCAGGGAGGGATTCCTGCCGAGGAGCTGTTCGAGCCGACCGGCCCCGCCGAAGAGGTCGTCGTCGGGTGGGCCCCACCAAGGAGGTCGTCGTCGGGCGGGCCCCACCGAAGAGGTCGTCGTTGGGCAGGCCCCACCAAGGAGGTCATCGTCAGGCAGGGCCCTGCCGAGGAGGTCATCATCGGGTGGGGCCCCGCCGAGGATGTTGTCGGACAGGCCAGACACGTTAAGGAGGTCGTCGAGCTGGCCGGCGAGGAGGCCCTGAGGTAAGGCAAGCGGCGACCAGGCGAGGCCCGAGGTCGGGCAGCAGCAGGACCCTGAGGTCGGCAGGGTCATTGGGTCCGGATTCCGGAACATTTTACGGATTCCGGACGACCCTGCCACTGATCATCCCGGAGTCCGGATTCCGGAACTTTCCGGATTCCGGAACTCTGGATTCTTGACGCTGCACCTGTATCTTGACAAGTTGCGTGATTTTCCACTCGGAAAGTCAAAGATAGATTTGTGAGGCTACTCAGGGGAGGACATTCCTGTGATAGGACGTATCACCGTACCGGTGAAATACAAGGATCAATTTCAGAGCTTGCCTCTCTTAGTAGTGGCAGGAGATAAGCCTGTCTTACTAGGTAGAAATTGGTTGGGATCAGTGAAGCTGGATTGGAATGAGATTTTTGTGTGTTGAAACGAGATTTGCATCGAAAGAGGATGTCATCAAGCAATATTCGAAGGTGTTCTGCGAAACAGGCAGTCCGATCCAAGGCTTCAAGGTGAGTGTCAGAGTACAGAAAGAAGCTAGATCGGTTTACTGCAAGCCACATCCCATACCATACGCACTCAAGGAAAAAGTTGAGCAAGAACTGCAAAGACGAGAGACTGAGAACATTATCTCTAAGATAGATCAATGTAATTGGGCTACATGCATTGTTGTTGTAGCTAAATCCGATGGTAAGGTAAGGTTGTGTGGTGATTATAAAGTAACCGTAAACCAGGTTCTAGAGGGTAATCTCCCCAATACATTGCCAAATGTAGAAGATTTGTTCACAATGCTGACAGGTGGTCAGATCTTCTCAAAGTTAGATCTCACAAATGCCTACTTACAACTTGAACTAGATGAGGAGTCCAAGTCATGCTTGACTATAAATACTCATCTAGGCCTATATCAATTTAATAGGCTATCATTTAGAGTGTCTTCCACCCCCGCCATATTCTAAGGGGTGATGAACCAGATTTGCAAGGTATTGAAGGGGTATTATGTTATTTAGATGACATACTCATTTCAGCACCAAACAGGCAAATCCATAATAATGTGTTGAATGAAGTCCTCAAACGGCTAGAAAAGCACAGAGTACAAGTGATTATTTGCAAGTATGAATTATTTTAAACCTCAGTGGAGTACTTAGGGTGCCGAGTAGACACAGATGGTTTACATCCAACTCAGGGAAAACAGGATGCAATCAGAAATGCACCTACTCCCAAGAATTGCACTGAACTTTGATTGTTTTTGGGATCTTTTGCACTATTATGGAAAGTTCCTACCAAATTTGGCGACAATGTTACATCCACTGAATGAGCTGTTGAAAAACCAGGTCCATTGGAAGTGGTCAGAAGACTGCGACGCAGCATTCAAAGAGTGTAAAAGCCAGTTGGTAGGGAGCATCATGTTAGTTTACTATGATGGGCTAGAATTTCCTTTGGCTTACGGCTGGGTTTCTGGGCGGTATTGGCCATTGTGGGCGATAACCAGGTGAGTGAGAAATTCTCTACCTGAGTTATGCCGGCAGTTTCAAGGTACCGCTGGGGAGTGGACCGCCAGCGTGCACCATCCTCAGATTGCCCTGGCGCGATATTTGGCTCAGCAGCGACCCGTAGGTAAATAAGAAAAAAAACGCCGACAAGGATCAGCGGAGCTGGGCCGTAGGTGAGTAGCTTTTCAAGAAAAAAGTTAGTAATTGTTTTTTTACCCATTATTTTAAAATACTGTTATGGTGATTTAGGTTAAAAGAGAATGTTTTTATGATGTTTCATGTGATGTTTTTGAAGCCAAACTTGGCACAGCCAGTAGAAGAGAAACAATCAAGACAGAAAATCACGATAGAGGTAAAGTAAGAGAGAGAAGTGTGAAATTAAATCAAAAAGGTGAGAGTGAAGAACCATCACCATAAATGGTTAAAGTGATCGCCAGGAAGAGTGATGAAGATATGTGGTCCTTGCACATATTTGGTCAAGATGTTTGATCATGGACAGGTTAGGTTTGTTCACATTGATCATATTTTATCTACAAATGTATAAGGAGTTGGAAGTTGGAATGATTTGATTATTTCTGACTCATCAGATAGTCTTATTACAAGTAAAGCACCAGTAGCGTATCCTACATCAGATGTACTAGAAACAAGTCCAAGAGAAAGTCAGAATTTATGTCTGAGTCCGAGTCAGGCAGACAAACAGTCTGAAGTTGTAGTGAGTTGAAATGTAAATCAAGGGCATCCGTTGGAGGAAAACTCTCCTCAGGATCAGCCTAGAATGAGTCGAAGTTCGACACCATGTTTGGAAAGTTCTGTTAGCGAGCGAAGGTATCCTCTTCAAAACAGAAAACTTGTGGTTAAGTTTGATTTGTAAAATGGCAAAATAAGTCCATATCTTTTGTTATGTATATGCAAGTTATGTATGATGATTATTTTGTTATAATTACTTTTTCATTAAGGAGAGAGAAGTGTAATGTATAGCTCCACCTAGTGGACTACTGTTGTAATGCAGCCATTGCTGTAAATACAAAAATAAAAGGACTGGAGCCATCTTGTAGTCTGAGTGTGCTGTGATGTCGTGGAGAAGATACCACAATGTGCACGCTTAATGCAGAAGAGGCAACTCTCACAGATGCTTCACTGTTTCTGGGGGATAAAATTCAGGACTCACACATAGCACTGAATAATGTGAGAACTCAGCCTCAAGTACAAAACAAGCATCTGCCTCATATCTTGGTGCTATGACTGTGCTGGTACCATGCTCTACACAAGTGCCACAAGATTCCCCTGAAAGCAGCAATGTCCCTGTGCCAACATTGCTGACACATCTGCTGGGGTACTAGTGCCAGAAATGGATAGAGGTCAGGTGCCAACAGAATTGCAAAGCCAAACACAGGAGACCTCATTAGCAGCCTTCATTTGTAACCTTTCTATTAAAAGTTTAGAGAGGAAAAAATTTCATACTGTAGAACATGAAGAGGCCACCACATCACAGAAAGTAAGGGCACTCATGACTTCACTGAATCCTTGCAGTATCAGTTTGAGTTATTGCTTTTATGCATCATCAATGTCTGCACACAAAATACTTTCTCGGTTTCAAAGAGGTCTCTTTAAGGGCCGCATAGTCTCGATGATCTGAAGAGCTCCTTCACAAGAGCGCAAAGGCTCAAGCTGGCCTTATAGCATGTGACAAGGCCAGCTCATTGCTCTATATGATTTAATCCTCATGCATAGGCCCAAGTAGCTTTTTAACTGGGATCACTGAAGTCATGGTCTATAGCTCAATTAATGCTATAAGCCTAGAGGTTGCTGTTGGTGCACTACTAAGGAGATAACTGAGGGTTACTTTTGAGATTGACAGTTACAAAGAAAACACTTAACACATATAATTTTCTGCTTTCGATGTGCAAGCTAAAATATGGGTTTTACCTCCTGCACAAAGGACTCATCAATGAAACGGAAGAATCAATGATCCTCATATTCAGCTGTGAACTGTACTGATGAGACATTGGGCTAGATTTTCCCCAACCCCTATTGTTGGCGCACTCGGCGAGATGCGCCGACTTTGTGCGCTCAAAACAGCGCCAAAAAACTTACCAAGTATCCTGGCCCCTCTGCCGAGTGTGCCGAGTCCTGGCGCGGTGTCCATGGTGAAGTGGAGGGTGGAGTTACAGCCCTGCGCCGAAAACACTGCCGGCAACTTGTCCGCACGTGCAGTGAAGTTTGTGCACATGTTCCTCACCCTCCCAGCGTGTCCTGCAAGCTGTCAGCAGGACCGATGCATGTTGCCCCTATCCCCAGCCGAAGGAACACCTCGATGTTCGCCTCCCCTATTCCCGGCCGAATGGTCTCCCACACCGGCCCGCAAGCAATTTGTTTCTGCCAATTTGAGCCCCTGAAAGGAATTGATCCCAAGTTTCTGAGGAACATGTGGTTTGCCAAGAAGCACAACAAGAAAGGAACGGGGAAGGTTGAAGGCAAAAAATAAAGGACAAACTGTCTTGATGAGCTAATACCTACTGTCCTTGAGAATGGCAGCCCTGTGATATATTGTATTCCAAATTGTTTATTTTGAATAAAATCCAAGTGGTTGGAACTTTAAAAAAAAACTTGTTTCTGGCATAAAGGTAGGACTTCTATTTTTTATTTGTTATTGATTGATTGCTTATTACTTTTTGTGCTTTGTTTAGTGCTTTGTAAGCCTTGGTGCTTTAAATGTACTAACTGTGCCGATTTCTTAACTGCCCGCAAGACCACATACGCTGACCTAAGTGGATTTGGAGTAAGTTTTAGCTGGCTAAAGTGGCATAAATGGTCAAAATTGGCGTAAGTGGCTGGGAACGCCCCCTGTTGAAAAAAAAACTCAACTAAAAAAAATCGGACCTATCTGAGTTACTCTGGAGCAAGTTGATTGGGGAAAGTGCTGTTTTTTAACTTACGCCAGAAAAACCAACTTACTCCAAAATAATTGGAGCAAGTCATGGCCAAAATTGAGCCCATTGAAACAGCAGTGGGGAAACCAGAACAGATTGTAACTGAGAAAAATTGCCGTACAATGGGAGTGCACTTGAGGTAGAAAAGTGAAGTTTGCAGACCAGGCAGGAGTCAAGAAGACGAGGGAGATATTAGGGTTCGGTATTCACAATCCGCCAAAAATGTCTATTGCAGCTGACATGGGAGGAGGTGGCAACAAAATGTAAATGCTGCTTCTGCACCTGCAGGACCTGTAAAGAGACTGAGAAGAAGATATCAGGCCTCAGGAACTCTGTTGAGCTCGGCCAACAATACTACTCTTTACGATAAGCAATTAGTCCAAGTGCACAGGCAAAACAAGTTCTCTCTGCAAAGTTTACTCTTATACTGGAAGATACTAAGTAGTAACACTGGAGCTAAATGTTTGCCCAACTGGAGTCAATTGTTGGAAAATCTAGCCCAACACACGGCCAGCACCCTTCCCCCGTCTGTAGGAGAATCAATTGGAAGGAGTAGTTTAGGTGTCTGACATCAAAAAAGGGAAGCACCGCGACAAATTTCACTTCCAATATTTACAGTCGGCACAATATTCGGCAGGTTTTCGCCCGTTTATCGCCATGGCAAAGCAAAAAGTAATTTTTTGGGGCGTTAAATGAGTCGCACAAAATTTAGCGTCAGGCGGAAAATTTGGCAGCGGTTTTGCGTCGGCGTTAAAAATTATTGCCCGCCCATTTTTTTTTGCCGTTTATATATCATCAGTTTGTGCGCAATGCTGCGCTATCATCGAGGGCGGAAAATTCGCCGATATCACCATTTTTACCACCCACCCAAAAACAGGTCTGAAAAAAATCAAGTCTTACCAAGTCGGATCCAGGGCGTATTCGGCGCTAATGGCACCATCCTGAAAAATGGCGCAGAAGCTCCGTGTATAAAAGGATTTGGAGGGAAGACTGCGTTTTACATAGTGAGCTTTATGTGAGTTCATAGTTCGTTTTTAAGGATATTTAAGGACATTTAAAAGAATGGGGGCTATAATATCTCTGTCATTAGTCCTGGCTGCTTTTTCTATGCAGCATCGAGCTGGAAGAAAGCTTATTCAAGAGCACTTTGAGGGTAATTGAAGAGATCGCAGATGTCTGGGGAAGAGGCCTTACCCCCCCACGAATTTACAGGGAACAGCGCTCATACCTGCAGCTGTCTGAGGCACAGTGCGTTCGAAGGCTGTGCTTCTGAAAAGAGGTGGTCACAGAGATATGCCAGCACATAAAGGCAGATCTACAGCCTACCAGTGCCAACAGGACTGCACTGCCCGTGAAGGTGGCTGCGGCACTTGCCTTCTATGCCTCCAGCTCCTTTCAGGCATCAGCAGGGGACATCTGCTCCATCTCGCAGTACGCTACACATCGCTGCATTTGCCAGATGAATGCTGCACTGTACCGCATGCAGGATGGACTTTATAAAGCTCCCAATGACTAAAGAGGCACAGAATGAGAGGGCTGTAGGTTTTGCATGAATTGCTGGCTTACCCAAGGTTCAGGCTGCCATTGGCTATATGCACAGCATCCTGTGAGCATTTTTAGAGGATCCAGAGGTTTACCAAAACCAAAAGAGATGCCACCATGGTCACGACTACCTGTACTAGCTTTTTTTTAAATTCTAGATTTACTTAATTAACTGAATTTAAATTCCCCAGCTGCTGTTGTGGGATTTGACTCATGTATCTGGATCATTAGTCCCGGCCTCTGGATTACTAGTAACATAACCACAATGCTACCATTACCTGTACTTTGCTCAGTTTAGCTTACCTTGACTGAAATTATTGCCAGTTACAAAACAGCTATTCTGCTGATGCACAGAGAGTCACAGTAATCTGAAAATCAATGGAAATCACATGGTAAATGCTCTCAGTTTGATGTAACTGACAAGGTCTCTTGAAGGCTAGCATTGGTACTGATTATTAAATGTGACTCTAGGTGATTAATGTGTTTCAAATGCAGCATGGAACAGTTCACTGGAATCATTCAGGTGAAGGCCAGTCTTTGTTGACAGTCTGTTCAAAACTTTGCCAAATACCAGATATTATTATTGAATTTAAAACTATAAAGGATAAATACGAATCAAGACTTTAACTACTTTTTCTGATTTCAAAATGAATTTAATTTCAATGCATGGACAGGACTGTTTTTAATTTAGATTTTGGAATAAACCACAAAACAATTGAACATGCAGACTAATAAATTGATGACATTTATTTTTTCTGTTCAAGATTATATATTAAGCAGCTTTGTGTAATGCAAGAATAAAGCACATGGAATTTCTATGGCCCAGGATTTGGTGGAGCGGGGCATCTTGTGGTCAATAGGGTATCTGGGACCTTGGTGATTGATGGGACCAATAGTCCATCTCCTTAACTAATTACATTTAAGGATTAAGAAAGAAACAGAGGAACGCTAGAGAAGAAAATAGGGTGAATTAGAGGCAAAGTAGATACAGAAAGAGAAATAATGAGCGGGGGGAAAAAAAGATTGGATTAAGAGAGAGAGAAAGAAAACTAAAGTAAGAATTTTTAAAATAAATTAAAAACCTCTAGGAACAATTTACTACCATCATCATCATCATCATAGGCAATCCCTTGGAATCGAGGAAGACTTGCTTCCACTCCTGAAGTGAGTTCTTTGGTCCAATACGAGAGGCACAGACTCTGTCACAGGTGGGACAGACATTCGTCGAGGGAAAGGGTGGGTGCGACTGGTTTGCCGCACGCTCCTTCCGCTGGCTGCGCTTGACCTCTTCACGCTCTCGGTATTGAGATTCGAAAAGTTCAACGCCCTCCCGAATGCAATTTCTCCACCTAGGGTGGTCTTCGGCCAGGGACTCCCAGGTGTCAATAGTAATGTCGCACTTTATCAGGGAGGCTTTGAGGGTGCCCTTGTAATGTTTCCGCTGCCCACCTTTGGCTCGTTTGCCATGAAGGAGCTCCGCATAGAACATTTGCTTAGGCATTCTCATGTCTGACATGTAGGAATGAGACTCTACAGTTTAATTTTTTTCCTTTCTGGGCCAGAGAGGTTGAGTGGCATTGCAGGAACACAAATCTTGTCACGAAAAGGGTTCTTGTGTCGTTAAGTGCCAGCCTAAGCTTCTGCGGCGAGTTTAATTTGTTTTAATAGCGCAAATATAGCAATTTCTTGACACTTATGGGGAGATTGATGGCAAGTTGCCGTTTTTGCAAGGCTAATGGTGGAGTGGTGCAATTTGTGGCGATTCCCAACTCATGGGGTTTCTCTTCTTCACCACAAGTTGCTGGGTTATTTACACACTAATAACAGTGAGCACATTAAACTCACTATTATTTTCCCAGCAAATTCTGGGCAATTATTATATGAAGTTAAGCTACATGTTTCAATGTTTGTGAAAGGGATTTGTTTAGAACCATTCAGAATCACAGTGGATTGTTGTTTTGCTATTTTTAAAATCATTGGTATAGCTGCTGTGACTTGGGGCCACTTAGATTTTTGACATACATCAGATACAGGTATAGGTCCACTCCAACTGGAATATCACAATCTGTACTTGTTATTTTTAATCTATATTAAATTTCAATCTCTTACTGAGCATATGTTTTTGGGGACTGGCTGTATGTGGTTTCTGCACCCAAGTCTTATTTTACCTAGAAGAGGAAACTAAGGATATCGTACATAAGTGCTATAATAGGTTTGCTTGTTTATCACTCATTACATTTGGGTTGTAGGAGGCAAGTATGTGTTAAACATCGGGAAGGCCGAATCCATCGTCTTCGGGTCCCATCCAACCCGACAAACACTCTTCCTTTCCCTTCCCCTCCCTGGCCAAACATGCCATATTGGTCAGGGAACAGTTCTGTGCACATAGAAATTGGATAGTGAAACGCCTTGGGATACTTTTCGATATTAAAGGCGCTATATAAATACAAGGTGTTGTTCATCATCATAGGCAGTCCCTCAAAATGAGAATGACTTGCTTCCATGCCAAAAAAGGATGAATTCACAGGTGTTTCAATGAAGGACCTAATATTCCAGGTTCTGAACTACATCCTGAATGGTGGAAGATGTGCGTGGATTTTTTTAACGTGTGGTGGTCGTTGCAAACCAGCTACCACACGGGCTTGACAGAGCTAGGTCTTGGTCCAGTGGCAAGGATTAACCAAGATGACTGGAGACCTGCTCTGCTGCACGGACCTAGTGCGCACACATATCGCAGTGTGGGCTGGCCCGTGCTGCCTCTGGGTCCCTGACCCCAAACTCACGCCTCTCCTGGACCCCGATCACATCCCTCCACAGTCTCTCGCTGTGTCTCCCCACGCTCCAATCACAGACCTGGGCCTTGATGATGTCACTATTCGCTGCCGTTGCCCTCCTGCACCAGCTCGCACTGCTCCCTGAAGTGGCCTCCACGCTGCTCCCGGGCCGCCGCACCTCCGCTCCTTTTATGGCCCCGACCTGCCGCTGGTTGTTGTTAGTAGCTTGGTGAAGGAAGTCATTACTGTTCTGTAGATATCTTTTATGAAATAATTTAGGGACTCATTTCCCCTCCAGAGAAATAAATACAGATCTGAATTCATCTCTTGCTACTTCAGCTCAGTAAATGTGATGGGTTTGTCTAATGAGATTGTGTGCTATAAAATGGGTAATTTGATTTATAACTTTTAAATTGATTGTTAATTTACAATGCGCTGATGTTTCTATTGAAACATTTAGCACTCTGCCAGTACATCAAAGAAAGGGAGGTATAAATTTGTTTTTTTGTCTTTGTGAGTGTGATAGTAAATTTGAAGTTCTTAAAAAATTTTATGAACTGCAGTAGCACTGCGTCACAAATCTTTATAGCTATTAAGGTTAAAGTGGCAAGTAACACAACGTGGAGGTATCAAGAACTGAGACGACTGAAGCCAAGCAGTGTTAAATTAATTGAATAAATGAAAAATGTGTGGAAGATTGGAAAATACATGCAGCCGTGCAAGGGCATGATGCATAAAGCCCATGACTTCGAGATGGTCAATGTTTTTTTGGAGCATATTTTGCTCCTTTGTTCTAATTATTCTCCACTGCTAACGTTAACTCCTTGCTGAAGCAGGGCGAAGCATGGAGCCACAGGTGCAGGGCACAGTCTGATATTTTGTCCAAGTGGTCATTATCCGTATCTGGGCCTAGACAGCGAGAGTGTCAGCAGACTATCCATGTGACAGCTCGACACTGTATATACACACACACACACACACACACACACACACATGTACTTTCAGATAGCAGGTATTACGAATGGAGGATGGCTGCACCAAAGCCACTGGGATTGGGGGTGGTGTGGGCTGGTGATTCCCCCATCAGTATAAGACCAGAGAGGTGGTCCACACCCCTGGGGTCTACATACCTTTCTTCCATCATATTCTGGCCACTGGACCCTTCTCTTTGCCTGATTTGTCATGTTTCCCCCCTCCTCTGCGACAATCATTTACACCTCCCCTGGACCCATTCTTTGTTGTTATACTTGTAACATTATCCCCTCCTTTTAGCTTGTACCATCATTACTTCTGTCATTTAATCCATCTGCCCTCCACCCTTTTACAGACTTTTTGTTGTTTTCCTACTCCTCTTTCCATGGTGCTGTACTTGCTTAAAACCTGCCCATCTCTAACATCTTCCAGTTTTGATGAAAGGTCATCGACCTGAAATGTTAACTCTGTTTCTCTCCCCACAGATGCTGCCTGACCTGCTGAATGTTTCCAGTACTTTCTGTTTTTGTTCCAGTATTTTGCTTTTGCTTTTTAAAAGTTATTTTGAAAAACAGTTCTTTACTAAGTTAAAGGCAAAGGCCAAAATTCATCCCCAAATCGATCTGCTGAGTTCAAACTCAAGGCATTGGGGGCGATTTTCGCCCTACTCACTCAGCAGAAACCTAGCGGGTGGACAGTTAAAATCCAAAAGCCTCCATGATCACAACATCTGCAATTTTAACCTGCTCTCCTGAGGAGGCAGCAAAGTAACAGGCCTGGAGCCAATGGGGACCTTCTTTACATATGCATGCTGTGGCCCGATGACATCATTGAGACCCGACTGTAATTTTAACTTCGGCCTGAGTAGGTAATCCAGATGGAGTTAAAATCGGGGTATTGAGTCTATTTTTATTAAAAGATCACATGGATGAACTTCAGCAATTGTACATTCCTGTCTGGAGTAAAAATAAAATGGGGAAGGTAGCTCAACCGTGGCTAACAAGGGAAATTAAGGACAGTGTTAAATCCAAGGAAGAAGCATATAAATTGGCCAGAAAAAGCAGAAAACCTGAGGACTGTGAGAATGTTATAATTCAGCAGAGGAGGACAAAGTGTTTAATTAGGAGGGGGAAAATAGAGTATGAGAGGAAGCTTGCTGGGAACATAAAAACTGACTGCAAAAGCTTCTATAGATATGTGAAGAGAAAAAGATTAGTGAAGACAAACATAGGTCCCTTGCAGTCAGATTCAGGTGAATTTATAATGGGGGACAAAGAAATGGCAGACCAATTGAACAAATACTTTGGTTCTGTCTTCATGAAGGAAGACACAAATAACCGTCCTGAAATATTAGGGGACCATGGGTCTAGTGAGAAGGAGGAACTGAAGGAAATCCTTATTAGGCGGTAAATTGTGTTAGGCAAATTGATGGGATTGAAGGCTGATAAATCCCCGGGGCCTGATAGTGAGCATCCCAGAGTACTTAAGGAAGTGGCCCTAGAAATAGTGGATGCATTGGTGATAATTTTCCAACAGTCTATCGACTGGATCAGTTCCTATGGACTGGAGGGCAGCTAATGTAACACCACTTTTTAAGAAAGGAGTGAGAGAGAAAACAGGTAATTATAGATTGGTTATCCTGACATCAGTAGTGGGGAAAATGTTGGAATCAATTATTAACAGAGAAACAGAGAAACATAGAAAATAGGTGCAGGAGTAGGCCATTCGGCCCTGATGAAATAGCAGCGCCTTTGGAAAGCAGTGACAGGATTAGTCCAAGTCAGCATGGATTTATGAAAGGGAAATCATGCTTGACAAATCTTTTAGAATTTTTTGAGAATGTAACTAGTAGAGTGGACAAGGGAGAACAGTGGATGTGGTGTATTTGGACTTTCAAAAGGCTTTTGACAAGGTCCCACACAAGCAATTGGTGTGCAAAATTAAAGCACATGGTATTGGGGATAATGTACTGATGTGGATAGAGAACTGGTTGGCAGACAGGAAGCAGAGAGTCGGGATAAATGGGTCCTTTTCAGAATGGCAGGCAGTGACTAGTGGGGTGCCGCAGGGCTCAGTGCTGGGGCCCTAGCTCTTTACAATATACATTAATGATTTAGATGAAGGAATTGAGTGTAATATCACCAAGTTTGCAGATGACACTAAGCTGGGTGGCGGTGTGAGCTGTGAGGAGGACGCTAAGAGGCTGCAGGGTGACTTGGACAGGTTAGGTGAGTGGGCAAACGTATGGCAGATGTAGTATAATGTGGATAAATGTGAGGTTATCCACTTTGGTGGCAAAAACACGAAGACAGAATATTATCTGAATGGTGGCAGATTAAGAAAAGGGGAGGTGCAACCTGGGTGTCATGGTACATCAGTCATTGAAAGTTGGCATGCAGGTACAGCAGGCGGTGAAGAAGGCAAATGGTATGTTGACCCTCATAGCTAGGGGATTTGAGTATAGGAGAAGGGAGGTCTTACTGTAGTTGTACAGGGCCTTGGTGATGCCTCACCTGGAATATTGTGTTCAGTTTTGGTCTCCTAATCTGAGGAAGGACGCTCTTGCTATTGAGGGAGTGCAGCGAAGGTTCACCAGACTGATTTCCAGGATAACAGGACTGACAACCATGTGCTAGTCAGAGTAGGAATCGCAGGATAGCACAGATGAATACGTGGCTTGAGCAGTGGTGCAGCAGGGAGGGATTCAAATTCGTGGGGCATTGGAACAGGTTCTGGGGGAGGTGGGACCAGTACAAACCGGACGGTCTGCACTTGGGCAGGACCGGAACCAATGTCCTAGGGGGAGTGTTTGCTAGTGCTATTGGTGAGGAGTTAAACTAATATGGCAGGGGGATGGGAACCAATACAGGGAGACAGAGGGAAACAAAAAGGAGACAAAAACAAAAGACAGAAAAGAGATGAGTAAAAGTGGAGGGCAGAGAAACCAAAGGCAAGAAGGGCCACTGAATATAAAAGGGCTGCAGGAGGGGTAAAAACTAAAAATCATGGTTTAAAAACTAGGATGAAAACACTCTACCTAAATGCATGCAGCATTAGAAATAAAGTAAATGAGTTGACGGCACAAATCATTACAAATAGAAACATAGAAACATAGAAAATAGGTGCAGGAGCAGGCCATTCAGCCCTTCTAGCCTGCACCGCCATTCAATGAGTTCATGGCTGAACATGAAACTTCAGTACCCCCTTCCTGCTTTCTCGCCATACCCCTTGATCCCCCGAGTAGTAAGGACTTCATCTAACTCCCTTTTGAATATATTTAGTGAATTGGCCCCAACCACTTTCTGTGGCAGAGAATTCCACAGGTTCACCAGTCTCTGGGTGAAGAAGTCTCTCCTCATCTCCGGCCTAAATGGTTTTATCCTTAGACTGTGACCCCTGGTTCTGCACTTCCCCAACATTGGGAACATTCTTCCTGCATCTAACCTGTCTAAACCCGTCAGAATTTTAAACGTTTCTATGAGGTCCCCTCTCATTCTTCTGAACTCCAGTGAATACAAGCCCAGTTGATCCAGTCTTTCTTGATAGGTCAGTCCCACCATCCCGGGAATCAGTCTGGTGAATCTTCGCTGCACTCCCTCAATAGCAAGAATGTCCTTTCTCAAGTTAGGAGACCAAAATTGTACACAATACTCCAGGTATGGGTATGATTTGGTGGCCATTACAGAAACATGGTTGCAAGGTGGCCAAGACTGGGAATTAAACATACAGGGGTATCTGACGATTCAGAAAGATAGGCAAGAAGGGAAAGGAGGTGGGGTAGCTCTGTCAATAAAGGATGATATCAGGGCAGTTGTGAGGGATGATATTGGCTCCAATGAACAAAATGTTGAATCATTGTGGGTGGAGATTAGAGATAGTAAGGGGAAAAAGTCACTGGCCGGCGTAGTTTATAGGCCCCCAAATAATAACTTCATGGTGGGGCGGGCAATAATCAAGGGAATAATGGAGGCATGTGAAAAAGGAACGGCAGTAGTTATGGGGGATTTTAACCTACATATCGATTGGTCAAATCAAATCGCAGGGGTTAGCCTGGAGGAGGAATTCATAGAATGCATACGGGATTGTTTCTTAGAGCAGTATGTAACAGAGCCTACAAGGGAGCAAGCCATTTTGGATCTGGTCCTGTGTAACGAGACAGGAAAAATAAATGATCTCCTCGTAAAAGATCCTCTCGGAATGAGTGATCACAATATGGTTGAATTTGTAATACAGATTGAGGATGAGGAAGTTGTGTCAGAAACGAGCGTACTATGCTTAAACAAAAGGGACTACAGTGGGATGAGGGCAGAGTTGGCTAAAGTAGACTGGAAACAAGGACTAAATGGTGGCACAATTGAGGAACAGTGGAGGACTTTTAAGGAGCTCTTTCATAATGCGCAACAAAAATATATTCCAGTGAAAAAGAAGGGCGGCAAGAGAAGAGATAACCAGCCGTGGATAACCAAGGAAATAAAGAAAAGTATCAAATCAAAGACCAATGCGTATAAGGTGGCCAAGGTTAGTGGGACACTAGAGGATTGGGAAAATTTTAAGCAACAGCAAAGAATGACTAAAAAAGCAATAAAGAAAGGAAAGATAGATTACGAAGGTAAACTTGCGCAAAACATAAAAACAGATAGTAAAAGCTTTTACAGATATATAAAACGGAAAAGAGTGACTAAAGTAAATGTTGGTCCCTTAGAAGATGAAAAGGGGGATTTAATAATGGGAAATGTGGAAATGGCTGAGACCTTAAACAATTATTTTGCTTCCATCTTCACAGTGGAAGACACAAAAACCATGCCAAAAATTGCTGGTCATAGGAATGTGGGAAGGGAGGACCTTGAGATGATCACTATCACTAGGGAGGTAGTGCTGGACAGACTAATGGGACTGAAGGTAGACAAGTCCCCTGGTCCTGATGAAATGCATCCCAGGGTATTAAAAGAGATGGCGGAAGTTATAGCAGATGCATTTGTTATAATCTACCAAAATTCTCTGGACTCTGGGGAGATACCAGCAGATTGGAGAGCAGCTAATGTAACGCCTCTGTTTAAAAAAGGGGGCAGGCAAAAGGCAGGTAACTATAGGCCGGTTAGTTTAACATCTGTAGTGGGGAAAATGCTTGAAACTATCATTAAGGAAGAAATAGCGGGACATCTGGATAGGAATAATGCAATCAAGCAGACTCAGCATGGATTCATGAAAGGGAAATCATGTTTAACTAACTTACTGGAATTCTTTGAGGATATAACGAGCATGGTGGATAAAAGTGTACCGATGGATGTGGTGTATTTAGATTTCCAAAAGGCATTCGATAAGGTGCCACACAAAAGGTTACTGCAGAAGATAAAGGTACGCAGAGTCAGAGGAAATGTATTAGCATGGATAGAGAATTGGCTGGCGAACAGAAAGCAGAGAGTCGGGATAAATGGGTCCTTTTCCGGTTCGAAATCAGTGGTTAGTGGTGTGCCACAGGGATCAGTACTGGGACCACAACTGTTTACAATATACATAGATGACCTAGAAGAGGGGACAGAGTGTAGTGCAACAAAATTTGCAGATGACACTAAGATTAGTGGGAAAGCGGGTTGTGTCGAGGACTCAGAGAGGCTGCAAGGAGATTTGGATAGGTTAAGCGAATGGGCTAAGGTTTGGCAGATGGAATACAATGTCGGAAAGTGTGAGGTCATCCACCTTGGGAAAAAAAACAGTAAAAGGGAATATTATTTGAATGGGGAGAAATTACAACATGCTGTGGTGCAGAGGGACCTGGGGGTCCTTGTGCATGAATCCCAAAAGGTTAGTTTGTAGGTGCAGCAGGTAATCAGGAAGGCAAATGGAATGTTGGCCTTCATTGCGAAAGGGATGGAGTACAAAAGCAGGGAGGTGTCGCTGCAACTGTATAAGGTATTGGTAAGGCCGCACCTGGAGTACTGCGTGCAGTTTTGGTCACCTTATTTAAGGATATACTAGCTTTGGAAGGGGTACAGAGACGATTCACTCGGCTGATTCGAGAAATGAGGGGGTTACCTTATGATGATAGATTGAGTAGACTGGGTCTTTACTCCTTGGTGTTCGGAAGGATGAGGGGTGATCTTATAGAAACATTTAAAATCATGAAAGGGATAGACAAGATAGAGGCAGAGAGGTTGTTTCCATTGGTGGGGGAGACTAGAACTAGGGGGCACAGCCTCAAAATACGGAGGAGCCAATTTAAAACCGAGTTGAGAAAGAATTTCTTCTCCCAGAGGGTTGTGAATCTGTGGAATTCTCTGCCCAAGGAAGCAGTTGAGGCTGGCTCATTGAATGTTTTCAAGTCAAAGATAGATAGATTTTTAAACAATAAGGGAATTAAGGGTTACGGGGAGAGGGCAGGTAAGTGGAGCTGAGTCCACGACCAGATCAGCCATGATCTTATTGAATGGCGGAGCAGGCTCGAAGGGCTAGATGGCCTACTCCTGTTCCTAATTCTTATGTTCTTATGTTCTTATGAAAGACTGGATCGACTGGGCCTTTATTCACTGGAGTTTAGAAGGATAAGAGGGGATCTCATAGAAATATATAAAATTCTGATGGGACTGGACAGGTTAGATGCAGGAAGAATGTTCCTGATGTTGGGGAAGTCCAGAACCAGGGACATCGTCTAAGGATAAGGGGTAAGCCATTAGGACTGAGATGAGGAGAAACTTCTTCACTCAGAGAGTTGTTAACCTGTGGAATTCCCTACCATAGAGAGTTGTTGATGCCAGTTCATTGGATATATTCAAGAGGGAGTTAGATATGGCCCTTACGGCTAAAAGGTTCAAGGGATATGGAGAGAAAGCAGGAAAGGGGTACTGAGGTGAACGGTCAGCCATGATCTTATTGGATGATGGTGCAAGCTCAAAGGGCCGAATGGCCTACTCCTGCACCTATTTTCTATGTTTCAATGTTTCATAGCTCAATGCTCGCAGGCCATTCTTTACACGTTCTCCAGTGAGCAAGAGTTCTTCCTGAGGTAGGGGATACCCCAAATAAAGTCTTGTATAATCCTACTATTGTGGTCCTAGTTTTGTAAGGAAATGATGCATGAGATGAAAGAGAATGAAAATGATAAACTCATCAGATGAAATGCTAACTCAGCAATTTTAAAAACAACAAATCGGTTTCTCTGTTCAGAAAGTGTGAAGAACATGATTAAAAATTGGTTTGTTCTGGAGTTCAAACCCACAACATTGCACTGGGATATATGGGGAACAAAGCTAATTAAAACAAGATGTGGAAATAATTGATAATGATAAAAACTACATGTTACATCAATACCCTGTGAAAATTGTTTCAGATAATTCAACACAAATGGATTTTAATTGCCTATCTGTGACTCCATGGGTGTGATGTTGAACTTTTGCCCAAAGCAATCAAAAAGTGTTTGGGATGCCCACTGTCCCCACCCGTTGGCTGAAGCGAGAGCTCCAAGCAATTTTACTGGTCGGGCTTCATTGCCTCATCATCAATGAGCTGCTTGTGCATTTTGAACAGCTCACGGATTGGAGAGGAATGAAAATCCTGAACTGATCCTGGCTGCTGCCTTTACATCATTTTCCCAGGATTTCCTCACCTTTTTGCCAACGTTACAGCAGACTTGCAATAATGCCCCTGCGTAAATTTAAATCCCATTGTAGCAATGATCTGATTAACACTTACTTCCTTTATTGGTTTCTTGTTCCCATACTAATTACTTTCCACATTGATACACATCTGCAATATATTTTCCCAGTTGTATTGTTCCTTGTTATTTGTCTGGCCTGTTATTTTGGCATCATCTGCAAGCTTGGGAAATTTTGCTTCAGATACTTCTGACCAAGACATTAATTTAGAATAAAAATATAAAAAGTTCCCAGGATCAAACCCCACATTACATCATTTGCAACCTCATTTCAGCCTGAAAAATATAGAATTATGACTACTTTCAATTGCCTGTGCTTAAGTTAATCTCCACTGGTCTCACACACACCATCATCTCCCCTGGTCTCACACACACACTATCATCTCCCCTGGTCACACACACACACCATCATCTCCCCTGGTCTCACACACGCCATCATCATCTCCCCTGGTCACACACACACACCATCGTCTCCACTGGTCACACACACACACCATTGTCTCCACTGGTATCACAGACCATTGTTTCTCCTGGTAACGCAGACCATCGAAGTGTTTCCTAATTTCACTCCAGAAAGGTCTGGCTCTAATTTTTAAGACTATGCCCCCTAGTCCTCAAATCCCCAACCAGCAGAAATAGTTTATTTCTATCTACCCTATCTGTTCTGTTTAATGGCCCGTATTTTGCGGCCCCTACAGGTGCGTATGAGCCCCAAAAGGACCGCGCAAGTTCAGGTTTTCGCATGCAAAATGCATGCGTGAAAACCCAGAACTTGCGATGATCTTGGCACATCCAACGCATCGCCGGGAAAACAACATCTGCGGGCGACTGCCCAGCGAATGCCCATGAAATTCTTACGCCAGGTAAGGCCTGCTTATACCAACATAAGAGTTGGAACAAAAACATTAAAATAGCATTTTATCAATCATTTATACATTAAAAACCCTGAGCAATAAGGTACGTTTTTTTTTAGCCCCGTTAAAACATGTACATTTATTTTTCAAAAAATTTATTTTTTTGTTTTAAATAGTTAATTAAATGCCATTTCAATTAATTTTAAATATCTAATGTGTTTTTTATTTATTTGATGTCTAGATATATTTTTGGCGGTTTCCCCTTTCATGCTTATGGGGAGTTCATATGTACGAAATCCCCATAAGCATGAATGGAAATCCCATTCTTTCATTCATTGGGCCAGTCCATGTGATCCCAGGGAACTTGCGAACAGCCTGTGCTCCTGGAATACGTGGGCGTCTCAACACAGGCATTTTATTTGCGGCTCGGAGGCATTTCACTGCGGGAAGCCTTCGATCATAAATTCAGGGCCAATATTTTTAAAACGTCAATCAGATCACCCGTTTACCTAGAAAGGCACCGCTGGTGCAGCTACAGCAGGGAGGCAAAAAAGAAGTAGAAAGAAATCGAAAGGTGACGTCACAGCCAAGGGGGTAAGTGATTGGCTGGTGATTGGTAAGTAGCTTTTCTTTTTTCTTTTCGATATCAATAAGTAACCTTTAGCATTGTTGTTGCCAATTTAAGTTTATCTAAGGGTTAAGTCATGGCAGGACAGCTCGGACACATGTTATGCTCCTCCTGTACCATGTGGGAAGTCAGGGACGCTTCCGGTGTCCCTGACGACTACATGTGCGGGAAGTGTATCTGCCTCCAGCTCCTGACGGACCGCTTTGCGGAACTGGAGCTGCGGGTGGATTCACTCTGGAGCGTGCACGATGCTGAGGATGATGTGAATAGCACATTTAGTGAGTTGGTCTTACCGCAGGTAAAGGGTCCACAGACAGATAGGGAATGGAAGACCAACAGAAAGAGCAGTGCAAGGAAGGTAGTGCAGGGGTCCCCTGCGGTCATCCCTCTGCAAAACAAATATACCGCTTTGAGTATTGTTGAGAGGGATGACTCATCAGGGGAGAGCAGCAGCAGCCAAGTTCATGGCACCGTGTCTGGCTCTGCTGCACAGGAGGGCAGGAAAAAGAGTGGGAGAGCGATAGTGATAGGGGATTTGATTGTAAGGGGAATAGATAGGCATTTTTGAGGCCACAACTGAGACTCCAGGATGGTATGTTGCCTCCCTGCTGCAAGGGTCAAGGATGTCTCGGAGCGAGTGCAGAACATTCTGAAAAGGGAGGGTGAACAGCCAGTTGTCGTGGTGCATATAGGTACCAACGATATAGGTAAAAAACGGGATGAGGTCCTACGAGACGAATTTAGGGAGCTAGGAGTTAAATTAAAAAGTAGGACCTCAAAAGTAGTAATCTCAAGATTGCTACCAGTGCCATGTGCTAGTCAGAGTAGGAATCGCAGGATAGCTCAGATGAATACATGGCTTGAGCGGTGGTGCAGAAGGGAGGGATTCAAATTCCTGGGGCATTGGAACCGGTTCTGGGGGAGGTGGAACCAGAACAAACCGGATGATCTGCACCTGGGCAGGACCGGAACCAATGTCCTAGGGGGAGTGTTTGCTAGTGCTGTTGGGTAGGAGTTAAACTAATATGGCAGGGGGATGGGAACCTCTGCAGGGAGAGAGAGTGAAATAAAATGGAGGCAGAAGCAAAAGATAGAAAGGAGAATAGTAAAAGTGGAGGGCAGAGAAACCCAAGGCAAAAAACAAAAAGGGCCACATTACAGCAAAATTCTAAAGGGGCAAAGTGTGTTAAAAAGACAAGCCTGAAGGCTCTGTGCCTCAATACGAGGAGTATTCGGAATAAGGTGGACGAATTAACTGCGCAGATAGCAGTTAATGGATATGATGTAATTGGCATCACGGAGATATGGCTCCAGGGTGACCAAGGCTGGGAACTCAACGTCCAAGGGTATTCAGCATTTAGGAAGGATAGACAGAAAGGAAAAGGAGGTGGGGTGGCATTGCTGGTTAAAGAGGAAATTGATGCAATAGTAAGGAGGGACATTAGCTTGGATGATGTGGAATCGGTATGGGTGGAGCTGCGGAATTCCAAAGGGCAGAAAACACTAGTGGGAGTTGTGTACAGACCACCAAACAGTAGTAGTGAGGTTGGGGACAGCATCAAACAAGAAATAAGGGATGTGTGCAATAAAGGTACAGCAGTTATTATAGGCGACTTTAATCTACATATTGATTGGGCTCACCAAACTGGTAGTAATGCGGTGGAGGAGGATTTCCTGGAGTGTATTAGGGATGGTTTTCTGGACCAATATGTCGAGGAACCAACTAGAGAAGCTGGCCATCCTAGACTGGGTGATGTGTAATGAGAAGGGACTAATTAGCAATCTTGTTGTGCGAGGCCCCTTGGGGAAGAGTGACCATAATATGGTAGAATTCTTTATTAAGATGGAGAGTGACACAGTTAATTCAGAAACTAGGGTCCTGAACTTAAGGAAAGGTAACATCGACGGTATGAGGTGTGAATTGGCTAGAATAGACTGGCGAAGGATCCTTAAAGGGTTGATGGTGGATAAGCAATGGCAAACATTTAAAGATCACATAGATGAACTTCAGCAATTGTACATCCCTGTCTGGAGTAAAAATAAAACTGGGAAGGTGGCTCAACCATGGCTAACAAGGGAAATTGAGGATAGTGTTAAAGCCAAGGAAGAGGCATATAATTTGGCTAGAAAAAGCAACAAACCTGAGGACTGGGAGAAATTTAGAATTCAACATAGGAAGACTAAGGGTTTAACTAAGAGGGGGAAAATAGAGTATGAGAGGAAGCTTGCAGGGAACATTAAAACTGACTGCAAAAGCTTCTATAAATATGTGAAGAGAAAAAGATTAGTGAAGACAAACGTAGGTCCCTTGCAGTCGGATTCAGGTGAATTTATAATGGGGAACAAAGAAATGGCAGACCAATTGAACAAATAATTTGGTTCTGTCTTCACGAAGGAAGACACAAATAACCTTTAGTATTGTACTCGGGGACAGTAAGTCTAGTGAGAAGGAGGAACTGAAGGATATCCTTATTAGGCGGGAAATTGTGTTAGGGAAATTGATAGGATTGAAGGCCGATAAATCCCCGGGGCTTGATAGTCTGCATCCCAGAGTACTTAAGGAAGTGGCCCTAGAAATAGTGGATGCATTGGTGATAATTTTCCAACAGTCTATCGACTCTGGATCAGTTCCTATGGACTGAAGGGTAGCTAATGTAACACCATTTTTTAAAAAAGGAGAGAGAGAGAAAACAGGTAATTATAGACTGGTTAGCCTGTCATCAGTAGTGGGGAAAATGTTGGAATCAATCATTAAGGATGAAATAGCAACGCATTTGTAAAACAGTGACAAGATCGGACCAAGTCAGCATGGATTTATGAAAGAGAAATCAAGCTTGACGAATCTTCTGGAACTTTTTGAGGATGTAACTAGCAGAGTGGACAAGGGAGAACCAGTGGATATGATGTATTTGGACTTTCAAAGGACTTTTGACAAGGACCCGCACAAGAGATTGTTGTGCAAAATCAAAGCACATGGTATTGGGGGTAATGTACTGACGTGGATAGAGAACTGGTTGGCAGACAGGAAGCAGAGAGTCGGGAAAAACGGGTCCTTTTCAGAATGGCAGGCAGTGACTAGTGGAGTGCCGCAGGGCTCAGTGCTGGGACCCCAGCTCTTCACAATATACATTAACGATTTAGATGAAGGAATTGAATGTAATATCTCCAAGTTTGCGGATGACACTAAACTGGGTGGCAGTGTGAGCTGTGAGGAGGACGCTAAGAGGCTGCAGGGTGACTTGTTCAGGTTAGGTGAGTGGGCAAATGCATGGCAGATGCAGTATAATGTGGATAAATGTGAGGTTTTGGGGGCAAAAACACGAAGGCAGAATATTATCTGGATGGTGGCAGATTAGGAAAAGAGAGGTGCAATGAGACCTGGGTGTCATGGTTCATCAGTCACTGAAAGTGGGCATGCAGGTACAGCAGGCGGTGAAGGCGACAAATGGTATGTTGGCCTTCATAGCTAGGGAATTTGAGTATAGGAGCAGAGAGGTCTTACTGCAGTTGTATAGGGCCTCAGTGAGGCCTCACCTGGAATATTGTGTACAGTTTTGGTCTCCTAATCTGAGGAAGGATGTTCTTGCTATTGAGGGAGTGCAGCGAAGGTTCACCAGACTGATTTCAGGGATGGCTGGACTGTCATATGAGGAGAGACTGGATCAACTGGGCCTTTATTCTGGGAGTTTAGAAGAATGAGAGGGGATCTCATAGAAACGAATAAGATTTGGACGGGACTGGACAGGTTAGGTGCTGGAAGAATGTTCCCGATTTTGGGGAAGTCCAGAACCGGGTACATCATCTTAGGATAAGGGGTAGGCCATTTAGGACTGAGATGAGGAGAAACTTCTTCACTCAGAGAATTGTTAACCTATCGAATTCCCTGCCGCAGAAAGTTGTTGATGCCAGTTCATTGGATATATTCAAGAAGGAGTTAGATATGGCCCTTATAGCGAGGGGGATCAAGGGGTATGGAGAGAAAGCAGAAAAGGGGTACTGAGGGAATGATCAGCCATGATCTTATTGAATGGCGGTGCAGGCTCGAAGGACCAAATGGCCTACTCCTGCACCTATATTCTATGTTGCTATGAATACAACTCTAATTTGTGTAATCTCTCCTCGTAACTTAACCCTTGAAGTCCAGATATCATCCTAGTAAACCTACGCGCACTTCCGCCAAGGCCAATATATCCTTCCTAAGGTGTGGTGCCCAGAACTGCTTACAGTACTCCAGGTGTAGTTTAACCAGGTTTTTGCATAACTGCGGCATAACTTCTACGCCTGTGTAATCTAGTCCTCTCGATATAAATGATAGCATTCCATTAGTCTTTTTGATTATTTTCTGTACCTGCTCATGACATTTTAATAATCTATGTACCTGAACCCCCAAGTCTCTTTAAACATCTATCCTTTTTAGGTACAAAGTGGATGACCTCACATTTGCTTGCAGTTTTGCCTATTCACTATATCTGTCAATATCCCTTTGTAATTTTATGCTTTCATCTACACTGCCTACAATGCCGCCTATCTTTGTGTCATCGGCAAATTTGGATATGTGACTTTCTATGCCATCATCTAAGTCATAAACAAATATTGGGAATAGTTGAGGCCCCAACACAGATCCCTGTGGGACACCATTAGTCACATTGTGCCAATTTGAGTACCTATCCATTATCCCTACTCTCTGGCCTTGAAATCCTAGCCTCCCCGGGTCCATACGGACCCGGGAAGGTATCGCAAAAGCCGGTTTTCGGCGCGCAATGCGTATGCGCTGAAAACAGATTTTCCGATCTGTCAAGCTCTGACTTGACAGATCCTCCATATCCCCACAGCCAGGACATTCGCATGGGCAAGATTGCGGTATTTACCCATATCTTGCCCAGCGAATGTATTGAAAACTCTTGTGCCTGATAAAAGCAGGTGCATAGCCTACTTTTACATAGAAACATAGAAACATAGAAAAACATAGAAACATAGAAACATAGAAAATAGGTGCAGGAGTAGGCCATTCGGCCCTTCTAGCCTGCACCGCCATTCAATGAGTTCATGGCTGAACATGCAACTTCAGTACCCCATTCCTGCTTTCTCGCCATACCCCTTGATCCCCCTAGTAGCAAGGACTTCATCGAACTCCTTTTTGAATATATTTAGTGAATTGGCCTCAACAACTTTCTGTGGTAGAGAATTCCACAGGTTCACCACTCTCTGGGTGAAGAAGTTTCTCCTCATCTCGGTCCTAAATGGCTTACCCCTTATCCTTAGACTGTGACCCCTGGTTCTGGACTTCCCCAACATTGGGAACATTCTTCCTGCATCTAACCTGTCTAAACCCATCAGAATTTTAAACGTTTCTATGAGGTCCCCTCTCATTCTTCTGAACTCCAGTGAATACAAGCCCAGTTGATCCAGTCTTTCTTGATAGGTCAGTCCCGCCATCCCGGGAATCAGTCTGGTGAACCTTCGCTGCGCTCCCTCAATAGCAAGAATGTCCTTCCTCAGGTTAGGAGACCAAAACTGTACACAATATTCCAGGTGTGGCCTCACCAAGGCCCTGTACAACTGTAGCAACACCTCCCTGCCCTTGTACTCAAATCCCCTCGCTATGAAGGCCAACATGCCATTTGCTTTCTTAACCGCCTGCTGTACCTGCATGCCAACCTTCAATGACCTTTTACCAGCATAAGAGTTTTAAAACATACTAAACCATAAAAATAAAATGTAAAAAACACATTTTAATATTAAAAACCCTGCCCACTAATGTAAGTTTATTTTAAACCATGATTTAAAAACTTTTTTAAAAAATCAGGAAAATATATATTTTTTCTAAGACATTTATTAACTTTAATTTAAATTAAGGTTAAATATGAGATTTTTTTTTTACATTTTTAGTTGGTGTTTTGGTGTGGGTGGAGTGGGGGGGGGGTGTGTGGAGGGAGGGTGTTTCTTAATCATAATAATGGGAACTCCTACTTAGAGTTTCCATTATTATGAATGAGAAAATACGTTACCTGGATTGGCTGCCCAGTGCCACGTGACTCCAACTCCAGCATACGTCCGTCCAGATGTGCACGCGCTCGGAGGCGCAGGGAGGGGAGGCCTCAGGACCGGGATCTCTGGTGGGCACAGCAGGAAAAGGTAGGTGTGGATCTTTTTAACCATTTTCTGTTGAGCGCCCACGGGAAGCAGAGGAGTGGGATTTCAGGGCCTCTGTCTCCTGCCGCTCAGCCAATTTCCTAACCAGGTCAATAATATGCCGTCGGTTTCTACCTTAGATAACAATCTCTTATGAGGGACTTTGTCAAATGCCTTCTGGAAGTCCATATAAATAACATCCATAGTCATTCCCCTGTCCACTACTTTAGTCACCTCTTCAAAAAATGCAATGAGGTTTGCCAGGCATTACCTAGCTTTTACAAATCCATGCTGGCTCTCTCTGATCTACTGATAATTTTCAAGGTGTTCAGTTATCCTTAATTATAGACTCTAGTAATTTCCTGACAGTAGATGTTAGGTTAACTGCTCTATAATTTCCTGGTGTCCCTCTTTCGCCATTCTTAAAAAGAGGAGTAACATGCACAATTTTCCAAGTTAAAGGAATGGTTCCTGAATCTAGGGAATGCAGGATTCACAAAATTCTGGGACCCCCTACTCAATGGACATGTGTCTGGAATTTAAAAGGGAACTGTGTTAGACTTTTGGAGGAGAAATGTGGACAGAAATATCTCACTATTAGGTGCCTTTGGACTAAACTAGGGCCTTTTAGATTGAGTTTGGACATTTTAAATTGTATGCTGGGTCCGCATAGGGCTGCTAACCCACCTGGGAGGCAGGCCCCAGGGAGACATTAGCAGTCTAACAAAAGCCCACTTACCAGCGACCCAGATACATACATATTTTAATAGTTCTTAAAACGGCTATACAGAAAAACCCTGGCATCAGCAAAACACACAATAGACAGTATCAAGACCTGATTACATTCGATCAGCACCATTCGAAAACCTCATCAACACCTTTGGGAATCTTGTATCATGCTAATGCTCAATCAGCCCACCAAAATTCTCACAAAGGGATCACATTAGAGTTGATCAGCCAACCAAAATTGCACAAAAGAAGTCATCAAAAATCAGTTGTGCACTCAGGTATAACTTGGTGGTGACTTTTTGGGCTGGTGGATACTTTTGGGCTGAGGAAACACCTTTTGAAGAAACGGACCCGAGGACACTCTGGAAAAGCACTTGGACGCTGGGCTCTTTGACTCTGGCTTTGAAACATCTAACTTGCCACACGAGGTTACAGCAACGCAACAAGAAGAACCTAACACGAAGCCTCAGAGTCACTGAAAAACCAACAATCATCCAGTGCTGACTCAAGGAAAAAACTTATTTACCATCAAAACGTCGACCAGTGCTAATACCGAAGACACCGCAATCAGCCAAAGAATCCACAAGATTGAGGAGAGAGAAAGCAGTGTGCAACTGGTCTAAACTGTGGAGAAATCCATTGGTGAGCATAGTCCCTGCAATTTCAGAGTCTAACTTAGTTAGTGTAGTGGTGGGAGATGTTTTTTTTTTCACTGCATAACCTCTGTACCCGATACGTATATGTTTCCCCCCTTTTTCTGTACATTTTGTTATATGCTATGAAGTTAATTAGTGTGGTGTGCTATTTTCTAAATAAAATATTTGTTAATGAACCAAACAGTTGTCTGTCTACATCTATCACATCCCCAAAATAATTCCAAGCCCTAGGACCAGGGAGTGGGACGATTTGAACCGTCAAGGTCAGAAAAGGCTGACAAACCCACCACCCCCTACAGGAACTTTGGAAGATTAACACACACCAGCATCTTGGCTGGCCATACACAGACCATCGGATCCAGTTACCAATCTAACGTTTTGCTGGAAAACTGCCGTTTTTAGAGTTTCTGTATCCTCCTCAGAGGTTGGATAAAATTAAGTTTTCAATATGGTGACAGCTCTAATTTGAAAATGCTCCTTGTATGTTACAACCTGAGAAAATCCGTAGGCAGTTTTCAGAGCATCTGATGGTGAGGACATTGCCCTAAAGGCAAGTTTTCTGCATCATCAGAATAACCCATCTGTGATGTATTGTACTGAAATGTGTTTTGGTGCAATTAAAATGTCCATTAAATTGATAAGCTACACTTTAAATGGCATTTACGGCAGCTCTGAAAATAAGAGTCCTTGTGAAAAATTAAAACAATTCAGGATAAACTGTTTAAAAAAAATATTTTTTTCTACAATCCAATAAAAAGGATTCAAATTACAAAAAAAAAATACGAGACTGAACGTGATTATATAATTACTGTACTGTTTAAAATCAATGAGCTGATATGGGTAATCTACAAGAACAGTGATACAACTAGATTATGGCAAATAATCCTTTCTCTTTGGCATTAAGTTAAAATTGCATGAATTCATAAATGTACTTCTATTTGTACTCTTGCAGTCAGTAAAAAATGCTTTCATTTGAAAGCAGTCACAATTTAAAAAAATGTTCCATGGACAAAAAGAATTGTACTTATTTTCAGGTCCATGGACACTTTGTTTTTCATGCTTGGTTTGAAACAATGCTGTGGATCACACCAGTAATGGAAACATATTTTTATATTAGTGAAACAAATACAGGCAAAACCATCTAAAGAGTTCCCCCAATAGTGCCATGTGATGAGACATTGTTACTTCATTTCTATATCTGGCACACAGTTTCTTCACACGAGATGAAAGAGTAGGAGCTTGGTTCAATGAGGAGTGTAGAAGAGCATGCCAGGAGTAGCACCAGGCGTACCTAACAATGACCAACCTTGTGAAGCTCCAACACAGGACTACATGCATACTGATCAGCGGAAGCAGTGTGCTATAGACCGGGCTAACTAATCCCACAACCAACTGATCAGGTCAAAGATTTGCAGTCCTGCCACATCCAGTCGTGAACGGTGGTGGAGAATTAAACAACTAACGGGAAGAGGAGGCTCCGTGAACATCCCCACTCTCAATGATGGCGGAGCCCAGTACGCGAGTGCAAAAGACAAGGCTGAAGCGTTTGCAACCATCTTTAATCAGCAGTGCCAAGTGGATGATACATTTTGGCCTCCTCCTGGGGTCCCCGCCATCACAGAAGCCAGTCTTCAGCCAATTCAATTCATTCCACGAGATATCAAGAACCAGCTGAGTGCACTGGATACAGCAAAGGCTATGGACACCGACAACATCCCGGCTGTCGTGCTGAAGACTTGTGCTCCAGTACTGGCCGCACCTCTAGCCAAGCTGTTCCAGTACAACTACAGCACAAACACCTATTCGATAAAGTGGAAAATTCCCAGGTATGTCCTGTCCACAAGAAGCAAATCCAATCCGGCCAATTACTGCCCCATCAGCAACGTGATGGAAGGGGTTGTTGACAGTGCTATCAGCACTTACTCACCAATAACCTGCTCACCGATGCTCAGTTTGGGTACCGCCAGGACCACTCGACTCCAAACCTCAATACAATCTTGGTCCAATCCTTTTATTTCCGGTCTGCTGCAGTGCAATCTCTGTGTAGGGCCATTGGATGGTATCACTCAGTACAGGTATACACCAAGATTATATCTAATGTTAGTTTCCTTTGTGGAAGAGAGCAGTAAACATTACATGAAGAGACAGAAATTGCTGGTGCGAACTGGGCGCAGGAAACAATATTTGTCCCGGAACAAGTAGGCCTGAGGCTCAATCAATATCGGGGCTTGTGTCTCATTTTAATAAGACCAGTGAGTTGCGGACATCTAATGCTCATCCCCAGGCAGCTCGTTGGTGAAGCAACGAACAATGTTGGGCAATTCTTCCTGGCTCCACACTAAAGTTGGCGGTCTCCAGCAGGCCCTGTAAGGATTGATGACTAGGCCGCATGTAGACCATGGAGTCCTGAACGGAGAAGACCCAACACCTGCCCTGCCCAGGGCATATTTCCAGAATGAGTCCCTTCTTCCCAAATCTAAGGCACCAAACGCATGTTATAGGCTGGTGCCAGGAATGCTTCTACAGCACCCAAACCAATATAGCATCCGACATGTTTCCACCATTGTTCAGGGTGTTGTAAGCCCCCTAAATTGGACCTCTGTGTTCACTGTCCTCCCCCCTCCCACCCCTAACATTTTCTGCCTAGAAAGTGGACACATGGTCCAATTTCTTCCCCTCATTCTCCTCAGAAAGCACGTGAGTCAATCAGAGTGCTAGTGCAATGCAAACTATTAGATAAATGCTGGAGATTTGTAGACTTGAGCTAATTGGGCAGTCACGACTGGGTCACTTCTGCAGCTGTAGGCAGAATTCATAAATCCTTTTCCACATACTGCTCTTCTGTCTATAGTTAAAGGGGCACTGTTAGAGCGACCTGCAGGATATTGTGAAGTGAAAGCTACATGATGATCCCAGTTTCAATATTTCTGAAAGGATACATCTATCTGGGGGAAGAGGTGGCAGCATTTCTCATTTTTGCTAAGTGTGTATTGGTTAGACAGCGACATGACATCATCGACTGGAGTCTAAAATAGCAGATTTTCACCCATTGATTTTACCTGTAGTACAACTGATACGATTTCATCCATATTCATCTTTCTCGAAAGTCCATCTTAACAAGATATCACCTTTTTGCTTTTTATATCTCCACCCTTAATCCTTCTTCTTAGCCTTCCTATCATCTTTGGCTTCAAATGGAAGCATGTTTCCTCCAATGCCAAAGCTGCCTTTGAGAAGCTAACTTTCCTCTTTTGTGCCAAGATTTGACTCTATATGAAGTTCTAGTACATTTGAATACTGCTTCTATAGCTGGGGAGACTGTTTAAACACACCTCTTACACGCCTCTTACACGCCTCGACAAGATGCAAGGAAAGGTTTGTCATCTGGTGATGTTGCCTTTAGCCTCCTACCTCTCAGTGATGCTTTTCTCACTGGTCTCCATTTTATTGATATTACTATGGTCAATGCATTCAGTGTGTTTCCACTTAGCTGATTAGCTTCTCCAAGTTATCATAAATGATTAAAAATATGACAAATGAAGAACTATTCAATTAATTATTGACCCTGGGCACATCTAAATGGAAATGTCAGAGGACAACTGCTGTCACTGGCTCCATTGTCACCAGGAAGCCAGGAATGGCATTGTGCCTTCTGCTGGAATGTGACCCGTAGATAGTCTCCACCACAGCTTCTTTGGTAAAAAGGTTTTAAAAAATGCATAGCATATCTCTTGATCTGAAAATAACACGGAAGAAGTTATAGGGAGGTGGCTGATGTGCGCTGTGGACTCTGAAGTTCAAGCACAGAATGACATAACCCGTCAACTTGCTCATACATGTCACTACACAATTATTTCTCTGAAGCAGCTAAATTCAGCACAGGACATAAGGTTCATTTGTCGTGCAAGAAACTAAATAAAAAACAATGCAGATCCAGTCTGAAAGAGAAATGGATTGCCAGAAAATTGTATCGATGAAGAAAGAACACAGAGGGGCCGAAATTCAGGTGCACCAGAAAGCTGGCGCACCTTTGAGTTTTTAACTGGTACTCATCGCGGGAACTCTTGGTGCGGTGAGTAGATCCATTTTCAGGACTTTGAATTTTTTCAAAGTCCGACAGGAAATGGATCATAATGGGAGTGGGCCTTAGACTCAAAGCCAGGCTGACTGGCTGAAAATGGGTCATTTGGGCCTTCCGTCGCTGTCAATCAACATGGTGATGTCACAGCGCATGTGCGTCACCACACTCTCTCCCCTCCGTTAAAGGGGAGAGATTCGATCATTTTTTTAACTTTGGCCACTGGGCCACCAGGGAGGGTTTTGGCTGGGCCAGTGGCTGGCACCCAAGAGGGGGTGCCAGGCTGCCCATTGGTGGCCCGGCCGAACCCAGGGCCAGTATTTTGCCGGCTGTTCGGCAAGTTGGCCATCAAAAATGTTTGCATTGCAGCCGTGGCGGTGGGCCCTCCCCTTTAAGAGCGGCCGCACTGCCGCATTGCAGTCTTCAGAGGGTGCACCAGCAGGAAAAGCTGCTGGGGGAACCGCGTGTGAGGGATCGCCGGATCGAGCTGAAAATGGATAGGTGAGTATTTATTTTATTTTAAATTGGCGGTGCATCTATTTGGGCGGGATTGGGTCCAGGTCAAAAAATCCCCGACCTAAATTTAGATCGGATCTGCCTGTTGACCCCAAAGCGGCGGCCATTCGATTTTTAGAAATGGTCGCCGCAAACGGACATTCATGGGTTTCTTTGAGACCCTGAAGTTCGACCCCAGAATCTTTATATTGAGGACCAAGTTGTATTAATGCAAACATTGGCTGGACCAGTTTAAAGGTCTTGTGTTATGAATATTTTTATGCTTGGTTGGGTTAATTAAAGGAGCTGAATAAGAATCTAATTCAGGAGGAAGTAAAGAGATAGTTGCAAGGATAAAGTTAAATGGAGAGATGAGCTGGGACGGGATCAGTTTACTAAAAGTGAACTCTTAAGTTCTATGCCCATTATCGAAAGCTAGCAACTAAACTACGCAGGGACTGTTTTAGCAGTTACCCACGAGGCAGAACCAAATATTAGAAAGTACAATATTTTATTTGTCCACATGTTACACCTCATTCAATAAAAATCTCATAAATGTTTCCCAATGCCAAGATGCCATTTTACCATTCAAATGATGGTATCTCTGCAGCTCTCTCATATAAATGGAGGTTAGAAGGATTGAGGGTGACTTTTCCCCTTGTCAATAATTTTAGCTACATAGTTTTTTTCTTTAAAATTATCAGCTGGAGAAATTTTACCAGTAACCCATTAGATTGAAATGGGAGAGAAAATGTTATGGTTTCTTGTTCTGATAAAGTGAAAACCCCTCAAATTATAGAAAGTAGCTAAATGTACATGCTTCTACAAGTTTCTTTCAGGGGGAGGTGTGTGATCAGATGTCAGACAGCAGTAGCGGAAATGGGGAAGTGTGGTCAAGGTTGACATCTGTTACCAATAACAATTTAACCCCAGCTACCTTTGTGAGGGAGTTCCATTGATTTACACCACTCAATATTGAGAGGTTGAACTAATTCACAAAATGGACACAGCTCGTGGTGGATGACTGCTTTGCTTCAAGGAAATTATCTCCAAAGTTTTCATGTAAGTGAGATCCATTCTCCTCACAAAAGCGGGATGGCTCACAACAACAACAACAACAACAACTTGTATTTATATAGTGCCTTTAACATAGTGAAACGTCCCAAGGCGCTTCACAGGAGTATTATGAGACAAAACATTTGACACTGGGCCACATAAGGAGAAATTAAGCTATTAAGCCATACACTCTGCTGCTCATTGTAAAGGGTGGTATGTACAGAACTCTGGGCAAAACTTGTACTTTTAGGGGCCAATAATGCGACAGCATCATCATATCATTCAGTGCAGAGATGTGTGGCTTTCAATTCAACTAATGGCTTAGCGCAGTACAATTTACTACACGAGTGCTCTTAAATGCCATGCCAATTATATACAGGGAGCAACTTAGCTGCACAGAATATGCACAAAGCACACTACCAGCCTCAAGACAAATTGTGTGCAGAGCTAATTAGAGCTATTAAAATATTTCAATTGGGGGCCTCCCAATAATGTAACTGCTGGAGTGACTGAGCAACACTGCAGCCACACAGTGCCTGATAATGGGAATTGAAGGAAAGGCCCTGTTAACCAAAATTACTCTGCTGGGCCTTTTTTCCCCTTTCCCAACTGCCTTTCCACCCCTACCCCCCACCTCCACCACCACCAACTCCCCTCCCTTCCTGTTGCCACCCCCTCAGGAAAAACAGGCAGCCAGCAGCCCTTTACCTGCTGCTGTTGCTCCAATATCCCAGCCCCCAACACCTCTGGTGCTCCCAGCATGTTACGAGTATCAGGAATGCCAGGAAAGTATATAAATAAGCTTATCTCAGTTTACCAGGTGTAATCAGCTCATTTATGTAGGCATGGTTTCTAGCAGATAGGCACAGGACTGCTTCATCAGGCCCCTCGTATTAGTTCACATGCTTATTCAAAACTGCCTCATATATCCATCCTCAGTTCCGGATTTGGGATTCTGGCTAAGATACTGAACATAAAAGTTTAGTTGGTCTTGTATACAAACTCGATTAAAGTATATTATTAGGTAGACTTAGAGGGAACTGTGTCACTGGCTGATTGGGGAGTGCTTGATGCATGCACTGACTGCCCAAAGTGAAAATATCTTCCATTTTTCAGCACTGATTTCCCTCACAAGGACGAAGGTTATGGAATTGCAGGGAAAAAAGGAAAAACTTATGAAGTTAAGGTAGAAATAGTTAGATTGACAAATAGCAAATAGATTGATAACCAGATAGAAAATATGAAACAGGATCAATCTAGCTGGACACTGGGGCAAATGACACAATGGGGAGCACATATCAGGAATTTGTGAGCAGACTCAGTGGAGCCAATTCTCAGCCCACACAATTTTCTCTCCATTCATTTTAAATCAGAAATGTTGGACCACCGCAAATTGGACAGGCTGATTTTCTCATCTGTGTTTCCATTGAGTAGGAGTGTAGTCTCTGAAAATTTACCCTGTAGGATTTTACTGATGCCTATTCTGAAACCAATGACATTTGAAGACACATTACATTGCTTTAAGATTTTAACTGCAAAAAAAGTCCCTAATTTTGTTTATTAATTATAATTGCAAAATGTTTTTAGAGAATTGCTTCCATTAGCTATGATACAGCTTTAAAAACATTGTAACACAGCACCCTGGAAATTCTGTGGGGGATTTCTTGATCTCCCACCATAGGTTTAATGGGAGATCATCTTAACCCCTCCTCCCTCCTCCCCGAGACACGTCGTAAAAGGCCATTTTTAGTCGTTTCTCGGGGAGGGCGATTCTGCCAATTTCCCGTCGAAGAATCCCGACAGAATTTCAGAGCCTTAAAACTTATTTTCAGACAATGAGTCATCATTTGTTGTGGCAGGGCATCTAACAGTATCTTCCGTTAGTTAGACTTGCCCTTTGCACGTTCAGGTTTTTTAATTGTTTGCGTGGCAAGTTGGTGAATGTGCGAACTGATAATGTCGCACTGAGGGAAACGGCATCTGGGACCTAGAACATAATAGGAACAGGAGTAGGCCATATGGCCCCCGAGCCTACTCCGCCATTTAATAAGATCATGGCTGATCTGATCATGGACTCAGCTCCACTTTCCCGCCCACTCCCCAGAACCCGTTATCCCCTTATCGTTTAAGGAACTATCTATTTCTGTCTTAAATTTATTCAATATCCCAGCTTCCACAGCTCTGAGGCAGCGAATTCCACAGATTTACAACCCTTAGCGAAGAAATTTCTCCTCATCTCTGTTTTAAATGGGCGGCTCCTTATTCTAAGATCATGCCCTCTAGTTCTAGTCTCCCCCAACAGTGGAAACATCCTCTCTGCATCCACCTTGTCAAGCCCTCTCATAATTTTATACATTTCGATAAAATCACCTCTCATTCTTCTGAATTCCAATGTGTAGAGAGGCCCAACCTACTCAACCTTTCCTCATAAGTCAACCCTATTATCCCTGGAATCAACCTAATGAACCTTCCCTGAACTGCCTCCAAAGCAAGTATATCCTTTTGGTAAACATGGAAACCAAAACTGTATGCAGTATTCCAGGTGTGGCCTCACCAATACCTTATATAACTGCAGCAAGACTTCCCTGCTTTTATGCTCCATCCCCTTTGCAATAAAGGCCAAGAAACCATTGGTCTTCCTGATCACTTGCTGTACCTGCATACTATCCTTTTGTGTTTCATGCACATGTACCCCCAGGTCCCACTGTACTGTGGCACTATGCAATTTTTCTCCATTTAAATAATAACTTGCTCTTTGATTTTCTTCTGTCAAAGTGCATGACCTCACACTTTCCAACATTATACTCCATCTGCCAAATTTTTGCCCACTCACTTAGCCTGTCTATATCCTTTTGCAGATTTTTGTGACCTCCTCACAATTTGCTTTTCCTTCCATCTTTGTATCGTTCGCAAACTTGGCTATGTTACACTCAGTCCCTTCTTCTAAGTCGTTAATATAGATTGTAAATAGATGGGGTCCCAGCACTGATCCCTGCGGCACCCCACTAGTTATTGATTGCCAACCGGAGAATGAACCATTTATCCCGACTCTCTGTTTTCTGTTGGTTAGCCAATCCTCTATCCATGCAAATATATTACCCCCAAACCCGTGAATTTTTATCTTGTGCAGTAACCTTTTATGTGCCACCTTGTCAAATGCCTTCTGGAAGTCCAAATACACCACATCTACTGGTTCTCCTTTATCCACCCTGTTCGTTACATCCTCAAAGAACTCCCACAAATTTGTCAAACATGACTTTTCCTTCATAAATCCATGCTGACTCTGCCTGACCGAATTTTGCTTTTCCAAATGTCCTGCTATTGCTTCTTTAATAATGGACTCCAACATTTTCCCAACCACAGGTATTAGGCTAACTGGTCTATAGTTTCCTGCTTTTTGTCTGCCATCTTTTTTAAATAGGGGTGTTACATTTGCAGTTTTCCAATCTGCTGGGACCTCCCCAGAATCCAGGGAATTTTGGTAAATTACAACCAATGCATCCACAATCCCTGCCGTTACTTCTCTTAAGATCCTAGGATGCAAGCCATCAGGTCCAGGGGATTTATCTGCCTTTAGTCCCATTATCTTACTGAGTACCACCTCCTTAGTGATTGTGATTGTGCTAAGTTACTCCCCCCCCTGCTCCCTCCCCCCACCCCCCCCGCCCATAGCCCCTCAACTATCCACTGTTGGAATATTGTTAGTGTCCTCTACCATAAAGACTGATACAAAATATTTGTTCAGAGTTTCTGTCATCTCCATGTTCCCCATTACTAATTCCCAGGCCTCGTCCTCTAAGGGACCAACATTTACTTTAGCCACCCTTTTCCTTTTTATATACCTATAGAAACTCTTGCTATCTGTTTTTATATTTTGTGCTAGCTTACTTTCATAGTCTATCTTCTCTTTCTTAACCATTTTTTTTAGTCGCTCTTTGCTAGCTTTTAAAAGCTTCTCAGTCTTCTGTCCTCCCACTAGTTTTGTATGCCCTTGTTTTTAATTGGAAACCGTCCTTTATTTCTTTAGTTAGCCACGGATGGCTATCTTTTCTCTTACACCCTTTCCTCCTCACTGGAATATATTTTTCTTGAGAGTTGTGAAAAGCTCCTTAAATGTACATCACGGTTCATCAACCGTCCTACACTTAAATCTATTTTCTCAGTCCACTTTACCCAACTCTGCCCTCATAACTTTATTTAAGCTTAGTACGCTGGTTAGAGATCCAACTTTCTCACCCTTCATTTGAATTTGAAATTCAATCATGCTATGATCACTCATTAAAAGGGGCTCTTTTACGAGGAGATTGTTTATTAATCCTGTCTCATTACACAGGACCAGATCTAAGATAGCCTGCCCCCTGGTTGGCTCCGTTACATACTGCTCAAGGAACCTGTCCCTTACGCACTCTATGAACTCTTCCTCAATGCTACCCTGACCAATTTGATTTGTCCAATCAATATGGAGGTTAAAATCACCCATGATTATTGCTATTCCCTTTTTACAAGTCCCCACTATTTCTTGGTTTATGCTCCGACCAACAGAGTTGCTGCTGTTAGGCGGCCTATAGACTACACCCACCAGTGACTTTTTCCCCTTATTGTTCCTTATCTCCACCCAAACTGTTTCAACACCCTTATCATTTGAGTCAATATTGTTTCTTATATTGCAGTGGTTCCATCCTTTTTCAATAGAGGTACCTGTTATGTATGTTAACTGGGTTTTACCTGCCACCGGAGGGCGTGACTGTCGGAGTCCTGGCAGACACGTGCAAGCCGTGTATATAATGTTGACAGCCATGTTGAATCCTCACTTTGAGAATAAACAAACTGGAGTAAGGTCATACCTGAACTAGCTCACCGTACTTAGCCTCGTGGAGTTACTCAATACTTAACAATTGGCGACGAGTTAAAAATACGAACTTTCACGCAACCATGTCTGTTGGAATTTTGGAGAGATTCATGGAAGGGGAAGACTTGGAGGATTTCACTGATCGCCTCGACCAGTACTTCGTAGCCAATGGATTGGAAGGAATCAATAACGCAATTAAGCGCAGGGCGGTTCTGCTCACCGTTTGTGGGTCAAAAATTTATGAACTTTTCAAGAATCTACTCTCACCGACTCGACCAATGGATAAGACTTACGATGAATTGTGTACGCTGGTACTTTAAACCGAAGGAAAGCATCATCATGGTGAGGTAACGTTTCTAGGATGTGGCGGAATTTGTCACGGACCTGAGATGCCTCGCTGGGCCATGCAATTTCGGAACTGCGTTGGAGGAAATGCTGCGGGACTTTCTCATGCTTGGCATTGGCCATGAGGTCATCCTTTGAAAGCTGCCGGCTGCTGAATCTCTAGACTTGAGCAGGGCCATTAAGATCGCCCAGGCATGCATATCCACGGACGAAAACTCGAACCAGATATCTTCCCAGCATCAAAACTCACCGGCAAGTACTGTGCATAAAATAATATTGTTGGCAAGCAGAGCTGCACATGGCAGGACCTACTCGTCCGCATTTGTACGACCTGTAACTGCTCAAAGTCCGCCATCGGGGGTGAATCAAATCTCGCCTTGTTGGCGTTGCGGGGGCTATCATCGGGCCCATCAATGCCGTTTCAAGCAATACGTGTGCAAAGACTGTGCAACAATGGGGCACCTTCAGCTAATGTGTCTGCAAGTGAGCAAGCGTACTGCGACACACCACATGGCTGAGGATGATCGATCCAGCGTGGATCAAGCGGCACAGGCAACTCAACCCGAGGTACAGGACGAAGAAGTGTATGGGGTACATTCTTTTACCAAAAGTCTTCTGATAATGCTGGAAGTTAAATTAAATGGGGTTCCAGTATCCATGGAATTGGACACGGGTGCGAATCAGTCAATAATGAGTCTAAGGGCTTTCAAAAAGCTGTGGGGCATTAAGGCAAAAAGACTCAAACTGAGCCCAATCAATGCGAAGCTGCGTACCTACACCAAACAGCTCTTACCAGTCATTGGCAGCACAGCAGTAAAGGTATCGTACGATGGAGCTGTGCATGATTTATCGTTGTGGATTGTTCCAGGCAATGGCCCAACGTTGTTCGGCACGAGTTGGCTTGAGAAAATTAAATGGAACTGGAACGATATTAAAGCCTTATCATCAGTGGATGACGCTTCGTGTGCTCAAGTGCTGAGCAAATTTCCTTCGTTGTTCGAACCAGGCATCAGCAACCTCACGGGAGCCAAGGTGCAGATCCACCTAGGCTCGGATGCAAGACCCATCCACCACAAGGCTCGGGCGGTTCTGTACATGATGAGGGAGAAGTTCGAGATTGAACTGGACAGACTTCAACGGGAAGGAATCATATCACCAGTCGAGTTCAGCAAATGGGCCAGTCCAATTATCCCGGTGTTGAAAAGTGATGGCACGGTCAGGATCTGCGGTGACTACAAGGTAACGATCAACCGAGTCTCGATACAGGATCAGTACCTGTTACCTAAGGCTAACGATCTGTTTGCAAGACTAGTGGGGGGTGGGGGCAGAAGTCGTTCATCAAATTCGACCTGACCTCTGCTTACATGACACAGGAGTTGGTCGAATCGGTCAAAAAACTGACGTGCATCAACATGCACAAAGAATTGTTTATATAGCACAGATGCCCTTTCGGCAGCTATATTTCAGAGAAACATGGAGAATTTGCTGAACTCCATCCCGAGAACCGACGTGTTCCAAGATGACATCTTGATCACTGGTTGCAACGCCACTGAACACCTGCACAACCTGGAAGAGGTGCTACATCGCCTGGACAGAGTGGAACTCAGGCTAAAACGCTCGACTTCTGGTGCCATGAAAACGTTAAAGTGCATTTTCATGGCACCAGAAGTCGAATTCCTGGGGAGAAAGATTGCAGCAGACGGCATCAGGCCTACGGACTCGAAGACAGAGGCCATCAAGAATGCACCCAGACCCCAGAGTGTGACGGAGTTGCGTTCGTTCCTGGGTCTTCTCAACTATTTCGGTAACTTTCTACCTAGTTTGAGCACATTGCTAGGGCCCTTGCACATGTTGCTGAGAAAGGGTAATGACTGGGTTTGGGGCAGGAACCTGCTATGTTCCAACAAATTACTGATACACTATGACCCATGTAAACGGTTAGTGCTGGCTTGCAATGCCTCATCATATAGAGTCGGTTGTATAGCCAATGTATCAGGCAAACTCAAACCAGTTGCATACGCATCCAGAAGTCTGTCTAAGGTTGCAAGAGCCTATAGTATGGTAGAGAAAGAGGCTTTAGCATGCGTATATGGAGTTAGGAAAATGCACCAATATCTGTTTGGGCTCGATTTGAGCTTGAAACAGACCACAAGCCGCTCATTTCATTGTTTTCTGAGAGCAAAGGTGTAAGAGAAGGGCAAAATTCATGGGAACCCTCCCTCCCACCCCAGTGTTTGGACTCATTGGAACTATCTACCAGAAAGTTTGAAATCCTAAAGTGTACATGGAAGAAACTATGAACTTTAATTGAATTTGGGATTTTACAAAGCAGATTGAACCTGTGTGGGCAGGGCTAAGGAACTATCCCTCAAAGAAGCCAGTTTGATTATTGAAACTGCCTGGGGTATTAAGACTAAAGTAAATTGTCTGGAAAATGGATACTCAAAAACCTTTCTCCACAAGAGACCTTAACATTGCAACAATTAACTCAGAGATGGCCAGCCATCAACCTGAACCTGGAAGGCCATTTTCAGCCTCTGCATAAAAACAAAAGGCCCACTCTAGCCTGCATGCAAAAACCAAGCACAAAAGAACATTGTGATTACCAAGCTAATATTTCCATCAAGAAACAGATTTAGAAGATTAGCCCACCCGAGACATATTAACTCTTAACGAGCCTGCCAAAATATGACAAAGAATTCTCAGGCCCGCCAAAATTAAACAAAGAATTCTGGACTGATTTGGCATGAAGATTAGGACAGCTCAAACAGTATAACTAGGCCCCTGTTTTAATAAAGGGTATGTTTTGCTGCTGCTTATGCTACTGCCTCGAGAGATACTGCTTGTGTTAGTGCTAATGCCATACTATGCCTATGCCATCAAGAAGGGAGAGAAACCAACGCGACAGTTGTAAACTAACTTCTCCAGCCTCGACGTCCTGAAGTCGGAAAGGAAGGAAGAATATCACCATCGCGGCAGCAACCGACCACAGCCAACGTGGCACCACTAAAACCACCGCGATCGACCAACCTCGAAACAAAACTTCACAAGGAAGAAACCGAAGAATCGAAAGTTTCCACTCTACAATCTAGGCCTGATTACCAACAGGTGAAAACGTTACCTAAAAGGACTTTGAAACCTATTTCTAACTAAAGAAAACGGGTACTTAGCCCACAAATCTAAAACGCGCCCTACCGCATCAGCGGACTCAACTCAACTGAAAATTGCGCAGTAAGAAGTCCTCTCCGACGTTCGGGGTACGGCAAGCAGAACCTATAGAATCCAATGAACCCCGAAACTGCAAACTACCGCTAACTGACCAGAAAGGATTGGTAAGCATAGTCTCTGTCTGCCCTGGAGTCTAACCGAGCCAGTATTAGGTATTTGGGAGGTGGGAGGTGTAATTTTCACTGCAACCCCTTTGAATGTGTGATGTACTGTTCTTTATTAGTGTAATTATAAGTGTGACATTGTATTTTCTTATCCTTAATAAAATCAAAATTCTTTTGCACCAAACTCGTAGTCTTTTGCACTTTATCACATCCCCCAAATAAATCCAGAGTCTAGAACCCAAGGGAGTGGGAGCGATTCGAACTGCTCAAGTAGGTCAGAGGTGAACCTGACCCCCGGGACCACCCCTTACAAAGGTATAAACACCAATGCCTCGACCCACATCCAAAGATGGGCACTGATATTATCCGCTTATGATTATGTCATCCGCCACAGACCAGGCACTGAGAACTGTGTTGATGCACTTAGCCAGCTACCATTACTCACAACCAGGGTGGAAATGCCGCAGCCCGCAGACTTGCTGCTTGTCATAGA
The DNA here is from genome assembly GCF_044704955.1 of Pristiophorus japonicus. Taxonomy (NCBI): domain Eukaryota; kingdom Metazoa; phylum Chordata; class Chondrichthyes; family Pristiophoridae; genus Pristiophorus; species Pristiophorus japonicus. Next base: position 56,266,259 of record NC_091989.1, read on the forward strand.
TGCCTTTGAGAGCGAGGGGTCACCCATCACGGCTCGCCAAATTAGGATCTGGACCAGCCACCATCCTGTACTGTCAAGCATAAAAAAGTGTGTCCAAATGGAAATTGGTCTGTCATTCCCAGGGAAATGCAGGATGAAATTAAGCCTTCGAGCTGCCGCAATTGTCTGTTACGGGATAATTGTGTTGTTATGCCAAAAAAAGGCAGGAAAACTTTTGTGCAAGATTTACACACTACCCACCCAGGCATAGTCATGATGAAGGCCATTGCCAGGTCTCACATTTGGTGGCCTGGCATTGACTCAGAGTTGGAGTCATGCGTGCATCAGTGCAACACTTGCATGCAACTGGTAACGCACCTGTGGAGGCTCCGCTGAGTCTGTAGTCATGGCCACCCAAACCGTGGTCAAGGATCCACATAGACTTTGCCGGCCCCTTTCTCGACAAAATGTTTTTAGTGATAGTGGACGCTTACTCCAAATGGATTGAATGCATAATCATGTCATCCAGCACGTCCACAGCCACTATCGAAAGCCTCCGGGCCATGTTCGCCACCCATGGCCTGCCCGACGTCCTTGTCAGTGACAACGGACCGTGTTTCACCAGTTTGGAGTTCCACGAGTTTATGACCCGTAATGGCATCAAGCATGTCAGGTCTGCCCCTTTCAAACCCACGTCTAACGGTCAAGCGGAGCGGATGTCCAAACCATTAAGCAGAGCCAAAAACATGTGACTCACGGCTCCCTACAGACCCGCTTGTCCCGCATTCTTCTCAGTTACCAGACGAGACCCCACTCGCTCACTGGGATCCCTCCTGCTGAGCTGTGAATGAAGAGAGGCCTCAAAACCAGGCTCTCCCTTGTACACGCGGATCTCAATGATTATGTCGAAACCAGAAGGCAACGGCAGCAATGGTACCACGATCGCGCGGTCGTATCACATGACATTGCTGTTCATGACCCTGTGTTTGTCCTGAATTATGGTCATGATCCAAAGTGGGTTGCTGGCACAGTTTTGGCCAAGGAGGGGAACAGGGTGTTTGTAGTCAAACTATTAAATAGCCAAACGTGCAAGAGGCGCATCAACCAAACCAAACTGCGATTCTGAGACAACCCAGAACAAATTGAAAATGACATCATCATCAACCAACCAAAACATATCCAACCATCAGTTGACCCTTGTGTCATTCACGAAGATGAACCTACCATCCCCAACAGTCCTGTCAGACCGACTGCTCCGCAATGCAGCAATGGTCCTACTAACTCACCCAAGCTTGGGTTCGAACTGAGAAGATCAACCAGGGAGCAGAAGGCCCCGGATTGTCTCAACTTTACTCCCCTCCCTACTGAATCTATTTTCAGGTTCCCATCCCCCTGCCAAGCTCGTTTAAACCCTCCCCAACAGCACTAGCAACCTCCCCCACATCCTCTCTCCACGAGGATATTGGTACCGGCTCTGTTGAGGTGCAATCCTTCCAGCTTGTACAGGTCCCACCTCCCCCAGAAGCGGTCCCAATGCCTCAGGAAACTAAAGCCTGTACCATCTCTCCAGCCATGTATTCATCTGCTCTATCCTCCTATTTCTGTACTCACTAGCTCGTGGCACTGGGAGTAATCTGGAGATTACTACCTTTTGAGATCCTACTTTTTAATCTCTCTCCTGGCTCTCTAAACTCTGCCTGAAGGACCTCATCCCATTTCCTACCTACATCATTGGTACCGATGTGGACCACGACCTCTGGCTGTTCACCCTCTCCCCCCAGAATGGCCTGCAGCCGCTGAGTGACATCCTTGACCCTGGCACCAGGGAGGCAACATACCATCCTGGAGTCATGTCTGCGGCCACAGAAATGCCTGTCTGCACGCCTGACTATTGAATCCCCTACCACAATAGCTCTTCCATTCTTCTTCCTTCAATCCGGCCCCCCCCCCCCCCAACCCCACGTGCAGCTGAGCCATCCGTGGTGCCGTGGACTTGGCTCTGGCTGCACTCCCCAGCGCCACCATCGCCCCCACCGGTACTCAGAACAGAATACTGGTTGGAGAGCAAGATGGACTCAGTGGACTCCTGCACTACCTGCCTAGTCCTCCTCTTCTGTCTGGCAGTCACCCACTCCCTCTCTGCCTGCACACTCTTAAGCTGTGGGGTGACCGCCTCTAGAAACGTGCTATCCATGTTGCTCTCAGTCTCGCGGATGCACCGCAGTGACCCCAGCTGCCGCTCAAGCTCGAAAACATGGAGCTCGAGTTGGTGCAGCTGGAAACACCTCCTGCACACGTGGTTGCGCCAGCTGCGCGAAGCACCTGGGACTTCCCACATGCCACAGGATGCGCAATCCACGGGACTGAGCTGCCCTGCCATCCCTCTAGTTACACTCGCAACTATTGAGTAGAACTAAATTCTAAACCTTAGAACACAACCAACCGCTACTCAGCAAACAGCTGATTTAATTAACTGGCTCTTCTTGGATAATAAAGATCACATATTTACTGGCAGATCCTACTTACAACATTGCCACAAAGGTTTCCTACTGAAAATAAAAATAAAAATGCTCACCTATCCACCAGCCAATCACTTACCCGCTTGGCTGTGACATCACACTTCGATTTGGATTTTTTAAACTTTTTGTCCCTGCACCAGCTGGCTCCTCCCGACTGCTGCTGGCCTTTTTATGGGTCTTGACCTCCCGCTCCTGTGACCTGAGTGAACAGGGCAAGCAACTGTGTAATTCCTTAACCAGATTGTAGGATTGTGAAATAAACAGTGTTAAGACCGATAATTGTAAATTAGAGTTGGTGAATTCAATGTCAAATCAGAAAGAGAAATAAAAGAGAGGGAAAGAAAGACGGATTAGAGAGAGAGAAAAAAACAATTAATACCTGAAGGAATGAGATGCTATACTTGTAGTAGTTAATTTTTTTGTGCCAGATGGTTGATTGGCAGTAATTAACACTTATCATACCATTAAAAGGATACTTAGACTTGAAATTAATTTACTTCAATTTTTGTGCCGAGTTTAGTTTGTATCTACCGTGCAAATACAACAACTTCATGCCATTTGGTACATTTTAGTGGTGAGACAGATAATAATAATAATTTTTATTTATATAGCACCTTTAATGTAGTAAAATGTCCCAAGGCGCTTCACAACAAGCGGGATGCCATTTTCGTGAAGCTAATGGCGGAGTGATGCAACTAGGACAGCAATTTCTGGATATCGCGTTTAACATCTGCCCTCGCCTGAAGTCGCTGTATCATTTGCACATCAATAATGGCGAGCGCCATTAGCCTCACCGTTCCATTGATACCAAATTCTGGGCCATTGTCTTAGGTTTAGATGCAATACAAATCATATTGTTAACTGGGAACTCATAGCTGTTCTCTCAAACTATAAATATCAAACTAAGATGATATTAATCCAAGAGTACTAACTATTATCTTCAGGTTATATGGTGAATTAGAGATTGTTCTCCAATCCATTAATTTATTTAACTCTATTTTATGAAATCCCCCACTAAAAAATAACAGAAAATAATTTTTACAGCAAGAAAACACATTTACAAAGGGCATTCAGCACTCAAAGAGACAAATCTCTTAGTGTCTTTAGAATTGGCTAGTCCTCTGCTACACTTTCTGGCATTTCATTTTGATTTCTCATGCATATACAGTACTTTATTCCCTTGGGGCTTCCATTCCAATGCACAAACGCCCACGATCTCCACTCCAGAGCCCTGCAGACTGCACAACGATCTTAACTATCGGAACAAAGGGTCACTACAAAATGACAGAATGAAATGAGGCATCTGCCAACCTAAATGGATGCGACTTGCAGTAGAGGGGTTTCCACTATTTTCTGTGTGCTCTTTGCTACTCCGGGGCAGGATCTGAACAAATTAACGATCCGAGGGACATCCTCCACAGCATATTAATATCGGCAGCAAGCTAATATCAAAATACAGTGAGCATTTCTTATTTTCACTGCAGCAATTTCAATTTTTCAATACAAATATATCGTTCTCGCAATGTTCAAAAACAAAAATATTTTCCATTTCTCCAGCATGTTTTTTCCCCTCCTTTCTTACCTGTAGCTAGTTATTGTTTCTTTCTGGTTATGAATCGGCACGACTATATCCTAAACATTACAGATGCCCCCTAAGGAACGAGCTACTGCAATTGGTTGAGACAGCTGTCACAGACATTTGGCCCATTTTAATAATTTTATGTACAGTGCTGTAATTAGTGCAGGCTTCCCTAAGATTGCAACGATGACTGAAAATGGCATTTAATATTGCTTTTCACCACAGTCATGCTATAATGTGACTTCTGGCACAACATGTTACTGGAGCTGCCAGGGAAAAATAGCTAAAGATATGGGTGTACTTTACTGGGTTTACTTTACATGTCCCAAACAATAAGGTGTAAGGTGCAGATACAATGGGCCCAACATTGGCCATGACTTGCATCAATTTTTTTGGAGTAAGTTGTTTCTTCTGGCGTAAGTTAGAAAATGCCATTTTCCCCACAAAGTTTGCTCCAGAGTACGTCAGTTAGGTATGATTTTTTTTAGGTCAGTTTTTTTTTCAACACTTATGACAGTTTTGGCCATTTATGCCACTTTAGCCAGCAAAAACTTACTCCAAATCCACTTAGGTCAGCGTATGTGGCCAGCTCTGAAAAACCTTGCAGGCAGTGAAGAAAAAGCAGCACACATTCGGCAGACATTAGGGCAGGGATAGGGGAGGGAAGGGAACTGGAGAGGACCTCAACAACCAAGCACCAAACATTGCAAGGAAAAGCTCAAACAATTAAAATACAATAAAAAAAGAAGTAAATCCTACCTTATCTTTAAAGTCTGCCTGGGAAAGGCACCAAAACTCTCCTCCTCCCCCCCCACCCCAAAATCTCCTCCTCCCCTCCCCAAACACTCCTCCCCCCAAAAAAAATTTCCTCCTCCTCCCCTCAAAACTCTCCTCCTTCCTCCCCAAAAAACTCTCCTCCCCCCCAAAACTCTCCTCCTCCCCCCCCAAACTCTCCTCCTCCCCCCCAAAAAACTCTCCTCCTGCCCCCCCAAAACTCTCCTCCTCCCCCCCAAAATTCTCCTCCTTCCACCTAAAAAACTCTCCTCCTCCCCTCCAAAAAAAATCTCCTCCTCCCTCCCCAAAACTCTCCTCCTCCCCCCACCAATCAAAAGTTTCAAGCACAGCCACACAAGCACAGCCACTAAATAAAAAATAAAAGCAAAGTCCTTACCTGCCCGGGAACTCAGCGGGCCGACTGGTCGGTGCGGGAGTCCACTCGGCCAGGGATAGGGTGCAGCGAGATTGGGCGTCCCTTCGGCCTGGGATAGAGGCTGCGAACATCGGGTCCTGCTCACAGCCCAAAGGACACGCTGGGAGGGCAGGAGCACGCGTGCAGGTGCCGGCAGTGCTTTGCAACGCCAGGACTCCGGGGACTCCGAAGAGCGGCCAGGATGTGGCCCCTTTATTCTGGCGCCCTTTCCAGTGCGCAAAGTCAGTGCTCTTCAGGTCAGTGCACCAAAAAAAGGCGTTGGGCAATGTTGGGCCCAATATAAGCATTTTTAGGAAAAGGAAAAAGCCATTAGTCACCTATTTGATTTCTCACCATGTCCCCAGGCCTTTTTCTTTCTCAAACTGCAATCAATTGCCTTTTGATTTCATTTATACTATTCAAAAGATTTGCAAACTATTCTCTTCTAGTACTAAAGAGCAAAACAAATGGGTTACCAGCTGCATAGAGAACGCACAGCCATTGAGCATGAGGAAGTACTGCTGCCTGAAGAGTTCCTGTCCAAACAGAAAATTGCCAACCTTATGCCTCATTCTATTTTGTGAATTTGCAGACTAGCTAAATCATCCTTTGCAGATAACTTCCAGTTGTATTTTCTGCAACAAGGATTTATGCTTGTGTGGATGGCCACTCCATGAGCCTCTGCTGAATTGAGTCTATTTTAGAATACATCTAGAACCCTCTACTGCATGTCTAGCTTTGGAATTCCTCTGCTGGCGGTTTTGAGGCAGCAATGCCGACCATCTCAAAACTGCTAGACTAAAATAGTACCAGAATTATCTTCCCGGACGGCTGGGCTGGGAAGATAATTCGCAGACTATTCTGGAGCCTATACTGCCCCATTTAAATGGGGTCATGTGGGCAAAGCTGCCCCCCCAACCTATTTTACCCAATTTCTGCCCCAAACGCACCCCAACTTATTTCCGCCGCTGAATGAGTTGTGGCACGAGCACTGAGATATCCCAGAGGCAAATACTGCATTGACAAGGCCATTTTCTTTGTTGTGACTGTATATTGAACTGTTTGGTACATTGAAGATTCTGTTATGACTTTTGCTGTTATTTCCCAATGGAAATCCCTCTATTTCTATGTTATGAAAAGGAGGAGGTTGGGGATATGGAAGAAGCTAAATTGGTGGCACTTAGAATGGGACATCACAGTGTGATCGAGCAGACCATACACATTCTTAAGTCTCATTTTAGATGCCTGAATAAATAAGGTACAACCGAGTGACAGTCTCGAGAATCAGTGCTGCGTTATACATAATATCACAAAGAAAGGCTTGCTGCTCTGGGACGTGAAGGCGATGATGATTAGGATTGGCGGTTGCACAGGAAGGAGTGGATGTGGAATGAAACAGCCAGCAACCAGAGAAAGGTGGACACAATCGTGCTTTCAAATCAATAAAAGTTGACACACCAAATAAAATCACTTCACACTTGCCTGCTCTCACTCCTCACAAAATACTTTACTGGCAAAGGATTTGGCCTAATCTTTCATAAGACACAAGTCTACCTTTCACCTACCATCATCCAGGTACACAAAATAAACAAGCATATACAAAAATGAATTTTGAACTCTGCATTTATCACAAGGTGCCAACAAAACATTCACTGTCCATAACTACTTCTTAGTAGTAAGACATAGAAAGGCTAAGTGAGTGGGCAAAAATTTGGCAGATGGACTATAATGTTGGAAAGTGTGAGGTCATGCACTTTGGCAGAAAAAAAAATCAAAGAGCAAGTTATTATTTAAATGGAGAAAGATTGCAAAGTGCCGCTGTACAGCGGGACCTGGGGGTACTTGTGCATGAAATACAAAAGGATAGTATGCAGGTACAGCAAGTGATCAGGAAGGCCAATGGAATCTTGACCTTTATTGCAAAGGAGATGGAGTATAAAAACAGGGAAGTCTTGCTACAGCTATACAGGGTATTGGTGAGGCCACACCTGGAATACTGCGTGCAGTTTTGGTTTCCATATTTACGAAAGGATATACTTGCTTTGGAGGCAGTTCAGAGAAGGTTCACTAGATTGATTCCGGGGATGAGGAAAGGTTGAGTAGCTTGGGCCTCTACTCATTGGAATTCAAAAGAATGAGAGGTGATCTTATCAAAATGTATAAGATTATGAGGGGGTTTGTCAAGGTGGATGCAGAAAGGATGTTTCCACTGATGGGGGAGATTAGAACTAGAGGACATGATCTTAGAATAAGGGGCCGCCCATTTAAAACAGAGATGAGAAGAAATTTTTTCTCTCAGAGGGTTGTAAATCTGTGGAATTTGCTGCCTCAGAGAGCTGTGGAAGCTGGGACATTGAATAAATTTAAGACAGAAATAAACAGTTTCTTAAACGATAAGGGGATAAGGGTTTATGGGGAGTGGGCAGGGAAGTGGAGCTGAGTCCATGATCGGATCAGCCATGATCTTATTGAATGGCGGAGCAGGCTCGAGGGGCCGTATGGCCTACTCCTGCTCCTATTTCAAAGAGCTCCCCGAGTCAGATGAGGTTAAGTGATGGATGGCTGTGAAGGTTCTCCTGGAGCCTGAGGAGGTCCAAGGTGACTGTAATTTTATTGAGGTTGATGCCCCAGAGAAACTAGTTTCCAGCAGCCTTTCTTTTGTCGTGGCAAAGTATACCAAGCGCCATGTCTGAGGCTCCCTGAAGTGCAGGCATTGGAGGGAAAGTTAAAGAAGCAAACTCATTGCCACTCTCCAGAGAGAGACAGTGATATCTGTGACCACTGGGACTGGGTACAGATCCTAAAGTAGTATTAGCTTGCGTCATCAGAGGCTTGTGTTTTATAACTGCGCTGAATAAACGGCAATGTGATGATGATTTATCGAAATTTATTTTTAATTACTAACGCCTTGACAGAAGCTAATAATGTATTGGTGATGACTGTTCAAAAGAAGGGAAGAATCGCAACTTTTAGTAAGATGCACCAGTTTGAAGCACATTCAGAAGTTACATAAGTTACAGTACAAGGAGCATTTAGGTTACAATTTTGAAGGTAATAAAGTTAATGAAATGAAAGAGAGCCATGCTCCTTAGCATTTAGTATGGTATAGGGCTGATGATAGAGAGAAACAGGGTGTCAGCGGGCTGTACCATGTTGGCCCTCCATTATGGGGGTAGGGAGAATCAGATTTAGCAGCGCGTGGCTGCCATGTTGGTGATTTTGGCAGGAAGCAGTCGCCTGCAGCCTCCGCCATCTTGGTGATTGCGCGATGGGCGCTGGCAGCCGTGGGTTGGATTTAATTGTGTTTAAGGGGGGGGGGGGGCGACAGTGGGTCGCTGGCTGGATTTGCTGCTGTGGTAAAGGGGGGGAGGAATGGTGGGGTTTGTGCCGCTTTCCCGAGCTGAGCCGAGCCACCCACAGGAGGAAGCGGAGGCTCGGCCACCATGTTGAGGAGATGGAGACTCCTCCCCCGGGCCAGGCCGGGCCAGGCCCCGACACTCTGGTCGCAGGTCGCTGCAATCTGGGCTGCCTTTCAGGGCCTCTGAGCTTCGCTTGTGGCCGCTTTACTTTACTTGCTCATTTCAAACGTAAGTTTTTTAAAAAAATGTGCTTTATAAAATATTCCTTGCTATATTTAACTTGGTGTAGTTCACGTAATACAGCTTAATTCAGAGGCAGTAGTGTACGGCGGCCTGGCCTGGAAATTGGCGTGGTCCCGGCCTGCAAGACCATCAGCAGGCCGGGGCCATTGGCGGGAGCAGAGTGCAGTGGCATACCACTGCAGGGAGCAGCGCGTGCTGCTGCAGGAGGGCGATGGCTACAAAGGCAGGTCGCTGATTGCAGTGCGGGCAGGTACAGCAGGAGAGACGAAGGAGCGACAAGAGTTTGTAGAGGGAAGTAACGGGGCCCAGGAGAGGCGTGAATCTGGGACACAGAAGAGGCGAGGGCCCAGGGGCAGCACGGGCCAGCCCACACTGCGATATGTGCGCGCTCGGTCTGTGCAGCAGAGCTGGTCTCCAGTTAGTCTTGGGTAATCCTTGCCACTGGACCAAGACCTAGCTCTGTCAAGCCCGTGTGGTGGCTGGTGTGCAATGGCCACCACATGTTAAAAAAAATCCACGCACAGGCATCTTCCACCCTTCAGGATGTAGTTCGGGACCTGGAATATTAGGTCCTTCATTGAAACACCTGTGAATTCATCCCTTTTTGGCATGGAAGCAAGTCATCCTCGCTTCGAGGGACTGCCTATGATGATAAGGCTGATGCAGCAATCCTGACCATCCCAACAGAGACCATTGTACAAGCTCCACATTTTGTGACAGCAGAATAATAGACTGGCCCTGCCGTTGGCATGGCAGCCAGCTGTGGGCAGCATTTCAACACATTCCCCATTCAGATTGAGTCATGCGTAGGGAAAGTTCTGAAGGGGCCCTGGAAATATTGCAAACATGCAGCCCATAAAGAGCTGCTGCTCAAAATTCAAGGGATGTGGCCACTTAAAGGCAAATGTCTGCATACCTATATATTATTGCAATTTGTATGTCCTGTCACTTGTAAACACTTTCAATGGACTTTTCAATGTTAATTGTTTCCACATCTCTGTTACATTTTAATTGCCTAGAATGTCTATAAACGGTGCTACAGTAGGGTTTTGCCATTTAGAGCATCTAGCCTTTGTCATCTTTATGTGTTGACTTGATGAACTCCTGGCTGGCCACCCACATTCTACCCTGCATAAACTAGAGGCAATTCAAAACTTGGCTGCCCATGTGCTAACTCGCACAAGTCCCGCTCACCCATCACTTCTGTACTCGCTGACCTACATTGGCTCTCGGTTAAGCAACACCACGATTTCAAAATTCTCATTCTTGTTTTCAAATTCATCCATAGCCTCATCCCTCCCTATCTCTGTAATCTCCTTCAGCCCCACAACTCCCCAAGATGTCTGCGTTCCTCTAATTCTGCCCTCTTGAGCATCCCTGATTATAATCGCTCAAACATTGGTGGCCGTGCCTTCTGTTGCCTAGGCCCTAAGCTCTGAAATTCCCTGCCTAAACCTCTCCACCTTTCTTTCCTCCTTCAAGACGCTCCTTAAAACCTACCTCTTTGACCAAGTTTTTGGTCACCTGCCCTCATTTTTCCTTATGTGGCTCGGTGCCCAATTCTTTTGTCCCATAATACTCCTGTGAAGCACCTTGGGACATACCCAAGTTGTTGTTGTAAATGTGATTAACGTGATACATATAAGTTGTTGTTGTTGTTGTTGTAGCACAGCCTCATTACTCTGCAGTTCCCCTAATAGAAATTTGTGGGTTTGAGTCTGCATGCTGTTGCGGGGCCTGGCCATCGGACGGTATCGTGGAGTAGATTTGTCAAGCATGATTTGAAAATCTTTGAACCAAATTTATTTTCTGTAACTGAAAATTTTACTGTCCAAAATAAAATAAAAATATACTTTTGAATGCCTTTACTAACATTTTTAATTGAAAGCATGTCTGCCTCAAAAGCCTGGACTTTGAGTGAACATTTTTACCTCACAACAATTAAGAGAGTGCTTTTAATCACATCTTTGCAGTCTGAGCATGTGCGGTTTACATCATTTCCCAGCATGCAACCAGCAAGCATTAACGGTGGCTGAAGAGCTGAAGGATGTGTCCCCTCATTGAGGATGAGAGAGATTCTTTGCTTTACGCTGAGAAAATTACATCATTTACAACACAGAAACATGTAAAATGCAGATTCCACAGTAAACATAGAAACAAAGAAAATAGTCACAGGAGTAGGCCATTCGGCTCTTCGAGCCTGCACCACCATTCAATATGATCATGCTCTTCAGTACCCCATTCCTGCTTTCTCTCCATACGCCTTGATCCCTTTAGCCATAAGGGCCACATCTAACTCCCTTTTGAATATATCTAATGAACTGGCCTCAACAACTTTCTGTGGTAGAGAATTCCACATGTTCACAACTCTGAGTGAAGAAATTTCTCCTCATCTCGGACCTAAGTGGCTTACCTCTTATCCTTAGACTGTGACCCCTAGCTCTGGACTTCCCCAACATCGGGAACATTCTTCCTACATCTAACCTGTCCAATCCCATCAGAAATTTATATGTTTCTGTGAGATCCCCTTCTCATTCTTCTAAATTCCACTGAATATAAGCCTAGTTGATCCAGTCTTTCTTCATATGTCAGTCCTGTCATCCCGGGAATCAGTCTGATGAACCTTCGCTGCACTCCCTCAATAGCAAAAATGTCCTTCCTCAGATTAGGAGACCAAAACTGTATACAATATTCAAGGTGTGGCCTCACCAAGGCCCTGTACAACTGTAGTAAGACCTCCCTGCTCCTATACTCAAATCCTCTCACTATGAAGGCCAACATGCCATTTGCCTTCTTCACTGCCTCCTGTACCTGTATGACAACTTTCAATGACTGCTGTACCATGACACCCAGGTCTCATTGCACCTCCCCTTTTACTAATCTGTCACCATTCAGATAATAATCTGCCTTCCTGTTTTTACCACCAAGGTGGATAACCTCACATTTATCTACATTATACCGCATCTGTCATGTATTTGCCCACTCACCTAACCTGTCCAAGTCACCCTGCAGCCTCTTAGCATCCTCCTCACAGCTCACACTGCCACCTAGCTTAGTGTCATCTGCAAACTTGGAGATATTACATTCAATTCCTTCATCTAAATCATTAATGCATATTGTAAATAGCTGGGTCCCAGCACTGAACCTTGCGGTACCCCACTAGTCACTGCCTGCCATTCTGAAAAGGACCCGTTTATTCCCACTCTTTGCTTTCTGTCTGCCAACCAGTTCTCTATCCATATCAGTACATTATCCCCAATACCATGTGCTTTAATTTTGCACACTAATCTCTTGTGTGGGACCTTGTCAAAAGCCTTTTAAATACACCACATCCGCTGGTTCCCCCTTGTCCACTTTACTAGTTACATCTTCAAAAAATTCTAGAAGATTTGTCAAAGCATGATTTTCCTTTCATAAGTCCATGCTCACTTGGACCGATCCTGTCACTGCTTACCAAATGCGCTGCTATTAATTGATTCCAACATTTTCCCCACCACCGATGTCAGGCTGACCGGTATATAATTCCCTGTTTTCTCTCTCCCTCCTTTTTTTAAAAAGTGGGATTACATTAGCTACCCTCCAGTCCAAAGGAATTGATCCAGAGTCTATAGAATATTGGAAAATGACCACCAATGCATCCACTATTTCTAGGGCCACTTCCTTAAGTACTTGGGGATGCAGTCCATCAGGCCCTGGGGATTTATCGGCCTTCAATCCCATCAATTTTTCTAACACAATTTGCTGACTAATAATAAGTAATGCAATTCATCTGCTAAAACAAATATAAATAATTTACTGTACAAGAGATTCCACAAAAAATATTTGCTTAGTATAAAATGCACAACAAGAGATAATACATGTAGTCAACTTTATTGTTTAACAACTTGTATCCTCAAATTGAACAGATTGATCGTTTCCAAATCTGGGAGACCCTGGAGGATGTTCTACATTGACTGTGGCTGTCAGCTTTCTTGTCCTGGCGGTACATGATAAATTAGGCTAACTGCCCCTCTATTCAAGTCCTGAAACTACAGCCTACCTGACTCTGAACACATCTACCAGCTACATCATTATACCAAGGAAAAAATTAAAGGATACATGATTCCTCAAGGTAAAGTTAATGAACTGACAAAGGCCTTCTATCTACTGAAGGAGTTAATCCTGTCACTTATTCTCTCATCAACTATATAGTCCTTCCATCTTCGGCCTTGAAGATTTTTTTTGTCAAGTTAGTTCTGCAAAACATCCTTTTTCCACAATTAAATGTGCTTCAGGATCTAATTGCAACGATAAAGCTCTGAAACTAATAGCTGAACCATATGGTTTCTCAGTTAATTAGACAGCAAGGCAATGTTTACAGATACACGCACAAAACATTTCTTCTTGTAAAGGGAATGTCAGTCTGTCACTACACCGACTCACACTGCGATATGTGTGCGCACTAGGTCCGTGCAACAGAGCTGATCTCCAGTCGTCTTGGTTAATCCTTGCTACTGGACCAAGACCCAGCTCTGTCAAGCCGATGTGGTGGCTGGTGTGCAACGGCCACCACATGTTAAAAAAATCCACGCACAGGCATCTTCCACCCTTCAAGATTTAGTTCGGGACCTGGAATTTCAGGTCCTTCATTGAAACACCTGTGAACTTTTTGACGTGAAGTAAGTCATCCTCGATTCGAGGAACTGCCTATGATGATGACACCGATCCATGATGACACCTAGCTATCATAAAGATATCACAGTTCTCCTATATCTCCGTGAAGCTGGGAAGATTGATAAGCTGGCAAAAAGCCATACTGTCTGATATGCACTCAGGGTCTCGGTGTTCCCAAGGCCTTTGTATGTTTGTCAAAAGATCATTGACACCAAAAAGGGTAATTAAACTGATGGTGCTGTCAGGGTACAGCTTTAATTCAAAAATCAATGGTTTACATGATATTTTTAATTCAGAATCTAATAGCCTCTATTTTAGACAGGCCTATATATACTATACAAAGCAGATTTGTCCTGTTACTAAAATTTCACTTTAAAATCTCACTTAATAACCATAACAGCTGTCCTTGTGTGAGAAGTAGCACATGGGAATAGTAATGTCTCTATCATGGGCTCTTTGCTGATGATCAGAAAAGAAAACATTGTTTGCAGAGAATTTATTTTTTAAGTAAGTTATTGCTTTTGGATTGTATTTATTGAAAAAAAATCTTCCCCGAGCTATTTTTAAGGCTTAATAAAACCTGGAAATTGTATGAACGATAAAAAATATTCAAAGTTTATGAGGTAATTTTTGTTTGTTGATGGAAACTTATGTTTATAACAAACTATACAGGGAGGATTCTCCACTAGAGCAGAGAGTAGGCAGTCTTCGCATCCACCCCAGCCCCAACCCATTTTCCTGGGTCGGGACTCATTGCATATACACACATAGACAGCAGGACTCTCACCATCAAGAGCAAGCCCACCTGTGCGAGAAAACTCCCCAATAGTGCACTCCTGGTGCATGCTGGGAATGCACATCAGGAAATTGTCTACCCCAGCTCCTGAGGAAATGTGACCCCACGGCCTTCCACCAGAAAGAAAGGACACCGAGACATGAATTGAAATCAATGGGCAAGTGGAAGATTGATCAGCCAGAAGCCTCTGTTTGATGGCTGGCAAAGTTGTCACGTGTTTATCGATGTCCTTATGAAAACCCAACAGCACCTCAATGCTTGTCCCGCTTCATACTCTACGATAAATACCATCCATCTCTTTGGATTTGTCTATGTTTTGAACCTTTGTTCCAGTACAAAACCTCCATCTCCATTTCCGACAATCTCTTGTCAAAGTTATGGCTGTAGATCAGATCTATCCCTTCATGTTTAGCATCTCCAGTCCATATCTTTGCCCCATTTTCTCCGGCTATTTGACTATCTCTCCTTCAGTGATCTGATCTGCTTCTGCAGTGATGGCCAGAGCTTTGGTATTTGTTCATTATTGCAACTTCTTACCGTTCCTGTTTCTGTCTCCTACCTTGATTCAGCCAATATTCAGTATCTTATGGATTGTTGCCCTTCACCACACCATTGGCGGGCTTGCATTCAGCTGCCTGAGCCCAATGTTCTCGAGTTTCCTCACTAAACACCTGCCTCCGCCCCGCCCCCTCGCTAAAATCCACCTCTTTAACAAAGCTTTCTGTCATGCCTCCTAATATTTACAGCTTTGGCCTGGCATTAGTTTTTTTTCTTAAGCCTCTGTAAAGCATCTGGAGACATTAAAGGCAGTATATAAAATGTCTGTTGACATTATGATCACCTTTGTTGTCAGCTCATATACAGGCAGGCTGACCATTACACATGACAGAGAACAATGTGATCTAAAAATATCAAAATGCCAAGACTGTACAAGCCATTAAAGGAAAATGTTAATGTTATTGAAATATTTTGTGCAATGTGCTTTCGATATCTATATAACAATGACTGCACTTCATAAGAAATTCATTGGTTGTGAAATGATTTGAGATCTAATAAAGTGATAAGGAGCTATATAAATGCAAACTCTTTCTTTTTAAAATTAAAGTTTGTATTATAAAACAGAAGGCTACCGCATTCTGAACAAACAGGCTTGTAGGCCAAAATATTACTGTAACACTCAAAATCCATATAGGTTGAAAGCATGACTCCAAAATGCATTAATGCAGGTTTATGTATTAATATAATGACTGTTGGTGCACTTTTTAAAGGGAATGGTGAAGATTTATTTATTGAATAATAATTGAGAAATGAAAATACTCATTACTTACATAATTTAGTACCTTCAGTACCTCTGTAACACTTTAATAATCGCAGTTTCTGACAGCAGTGAAGTCAGTGATGAGCTGTGGTAAATTGTAGCTGATGGAAGTAACCTGTGCAGGAGTGGAACTAATTCTGTATAAATAATTTAATGAGTGCCGAGCACAACTTTACTGCAGCAGTAAGGATGAGAGGCGATCTCATAGAAACATATAAAATTCTGACGGGACTGAACAGGTTAGATGCAGGAAGAATGTTCCGATGTTGGGGAAGTCCAGAATCAGGGGACATAGTCTAAGGATAAGGGGTAAGCCATTCAGGACTGAGATGAGGAGGAACTTCTTCATTCAGAGAGTTGTTAACCTGTGAAGTTTCCGCCCGCAGAGAGTTGTTGATGCCAGTTCATTGGATATATTCAAGAGGGAGTTAGATATGACCCTTGCGGCTGAAGGGATCAAGGGGTATGGAGAGAAAGCAGGAACAGGGTACTGAAGGAATGATCAGCCATGATCTTATTGAATGGTGGTGCAGGCTTGAAGGGCCGGGTAGCCTACTCCTGCACCTATTTTCTATGTTTCTATGGCCCCAAGTTTCCACACGCGGCGAAAAAGGCGCATCTCAGAGCTGGGCGCCTGTTTTTCGCGCCGAAAACGGCGCCGGAAAAAAAGTGCGGTATTCTCGAGCTCCTTGGAGCTCAATGTCTGCTTGGCGCGGCGCACAGGGGGCAGAGCCTACCACTCGCGCCGACTTTGTAAGTAGGAGGGGGCGGGTACAATTGAAATGAGGCTTCTTGGTGCTGGCAACCCTGCGTGTGCGCGTTGGAGCGTTCGCGCATGCGCAGTCTGAAGTAAACATTGGCACTCGGCCATTTTTAAAAGTACTGCAGAAAAAGTGAAGATTTGTTTCTTGGACCCCTGCAAAGACTTGTATTTTAATTTTCTTGATATTTCTGTGTGTGAGGGAGTGCTTTTAGCAGCACTGCTGAATAAATCACCTGCTGAAATCAGTGAGTTCAGCTTTTCACTGCTAAACTTGCAGAACCGGTGCCTGCAAATTAAGGACTGTGTGTTTGGAGAAATAAAAGTGCCAATTCAACTTTGCAATGGATCAACGTCCACCAAGAACAAAGAATTTCTTGCATGAGGAAGCAAACCATTGCATAATAGGTGGTGTTGACAATGCAGCACCCATTCTGCAAATTTAAATATAAAGATGTCGACGTGGCTGCCTCTCCCTGTCCAAATGGCCTCAGTCAGTCCCCCTCACAGCTCGAAGGCTGCTGCTGTTCTTTCTTCAGCTCCCAGCCAGCCACTGACGCCGCTGCAATCCCATGGCCAAATGGCCTCACGTCCGCTCTTGATTCTTCGGCTGCCTTCGAGCCACTGACGCCGCCCCATAAGCGTGGCCGAACGGCCTAAAGAATTTTAAATCTGCAGCTGCGTGTGTCCTGTGTTCATTCTTCGGCTCCCAGCCAGCCACTGACGCCGCTGCAATCCCATGGCCGAATGGCCTCAAGTCCGTCCGGGTGCTACATCTTCGCGGGGAATGAAGGCCTGCCTCAAGCACCGCAGCTCAGCTCGAAGGCTGCTTTCTGCCTGCCGCTGCCGTCGAGACGAGACACTGACGCCACACCGCTGCCTGTCTCCAACATGAAAGGCCTGCCTGAACCACAGCAGCTGCTGCTGTTTCACACAGGTAGGAAGATGGTTTATTTAACATTTTCTTTGCTTATACATTTTTATTCAGGTTTGATTTATTTGTATAATATTTGTATAAGTATAACTAAGGATTGATTGTAGAATTTAATGACTTCCCTTCCCCCCCCCACACCTCGTTCCCAACGCCTAATTTGTAACCTACGCCTGATTTTCTAAAGTGTAGACAAGGTTTTTTCCAGCATACAAAGATCTTCACTTACTCCATTCTAAGTTAGTTTGGAGTAAGTTTTCACTGTGGAAACTTTGAAAACAGGCGTAAGTGGCCGGACACGCCCCCTTTTGAAAAAGAAATTCTGTTCAAAAGTGAAATTGTTCTAACTGACTAGAACTGGAGCACACTCAATGTGGAGAATACCGATTTCTAAGATACTCCGTTCTACACCAGTTGCTCCTAAAAATCAGGAGCAAATCATGTGGAAAATTGGGGCCAACGTTTCTAGAAGAAAATTACTAGTAAGCATAGATCAGGGGACAACATATTGCTTGATGGGCAAAGTACAAAATCATGCACAAGAAACAGTCCAGTGGGATAACACGAGTTGTAAAAGGTTGTAAAGTCTGTTGCTTGAAGCACTTAAGTGTTTTCAGTAATGCCTAATAGCTTTTAGGAAATAACTGGTACAACCTGAAAAACATGCCATCAGTGGGAATAAAAGCAAAATGGCTTTGTCTTTTGTAACTTCAATATGATCCCTTCAGTCACTTCCAGGGAGATCCTACCAACTGCCACATCGAGGACTTCTTCCAAGCACTCACCAGTAGCATATATATTTTAGTAAAACTCAGATCAGTAAGCCCAAGGGTATTTCTATTTATTATTTAATATTTTCTTACTAGAACTACCCTATACCAAGATGAAGCTATTTCCACTGGACAGTGTGCTTCTCTCGCAAAGATAAACCGAAATGATTGATTGTTAGATGTTACAGGTTACCTTTCCTATTTCAGAACTGGATGAAGCAGGTTTCTTCCCCACCACAACCCCAATCCCCCTCCCTGCTAATCATAATCATGATACTTGGTATTCTATATTGTCTGGACAGTCCAAGAGACTACTGGATTTTATTTATGACTCCGTTGGCCATACCTCTTACAATACAAACTCTGTCTCCTCAATCAGCATCTGGTCTGCAACTCGCAATGTAAAATTAGCTTCCTGCGATTCATAAGAACATAACAATTAGGAACAGGAGTAGGCCATTCAGTCCCTCGAGCCTGCTCCGTCATTCAGTAAGATCATGGCTGATCTTTACCTTCACTTGCCTGCACTGTCCCCATATTCCTGGATTCCCTTAATATTTAAAAATATATTAATCTCTTGAATATACTTAAAGACTGAGTTTCCACAGCCTTCTGGGGTAGAGAATTCCAGAGATTCACCACCCTCTGAGTGAAGAAATTTCTCCTCATCTCAGTCCTAAATGGCCGACCCATTATTCTGAGACTGTGACCACTGGTTTTAGACTCCCCAGCCAGGAGAAACATTCTCCCTGCATCTACTCTGTCAAGCCCTGTAAGAATTTTGCATGTTTCAATGAGATCACCTCTCATTCTTCTAAACTCTAGAGAATATAGGCCTAGTCTACTCAATCTCTCCTCATAGGCAATCCTCCCATCTCAGGAATCAGTCTGGTGAACATTCATTGCACTCCCTCAATGGCAAGTATATCCTTCCTTAGGCAAGGAGACCAAAACTGTACACAATACTCCAGGTGTGGTCTCACCGGGGCCCTATATAATTGCAGTAAGACGTCTTTACTCTGATACTCAAATCCTCTTGTAATAAAGGTCAACATTCCATTTGCTTTCTTACTTTCTTAATTGTTTGCTGTAGCTGCATGTTAACTTTCAGTAATTCGTGTACAAGGACACCCAGGTCCCTCTGAACACCAACATTTCCCAATTTCTCACCATTTAAAAAATACTCTGCTTTTCTATTTTTCCTACCAAAGTGGATAATTTCACATTTCTCCACATTATGGGTTCAATTTTGGCCGAGCCCATTTTTCGACGCACTTACTGGAGTTACGCAGCTTATGTACGTTCCCAGATGTGCCGAAAAAAATGTTGGTACTTTGGCCGCTGCCTGGCCTCTTCACTGCAGTCGCGCAGCGTGGCCAGTTGTTCTGCACTGGAAAATGTGCCGGGATGTCTGCACATGCGCAGTGGTGATTAGTGATGGACGTACATGCGCAGTAGCGCTGTGAGTTGGCAATCGGCCATTAAAGAGCTGCTTGTGTCTTCGCGACCGAATTTCTGAGGTAGAATATCTTGCTTTCTTGTTATTTTATTCATCAATTCACTCAGGGTTTATGTGTTATTGCTCTCGCTCTTAAAGCTAGTTAGGATACAGAGAAAGGCAATAAGAGATGATTCTCAGATGCAAGCAATGTGGAGAGAGGCAGAGCTGAACTTTGTTTCATTGGAGAAAAGATTAAAAGGGGGAGGGGAGAACATGAATCATGTCCTTAAAATTCTGAGAAGCACTAATTATGTGCTATTTATTTGGATTGAACTCTGGACACTGACTAGAGATTGGAAGTTTTTTTTGCCAGCCCCCTCCCTCCCTCTCTTCCTCACCGTCCCCCCCCACCCCCCACCCCCCCAGCACTAAGAGATCGCACCAGGAGGCCACTGAGCCAGGCCTAGGGGCGGGCAGGAGAACTAATAGAAATCACCAGCAGGCAGGAGCACTATCAGTTCTCCGCTCCTAGCCCTGGCCGAGTGGTCACCCGGTGCGTGGTCCCGCCCCTAGCCCAGGCCGAGTGACCTCCCACACCGGCCCGCTGCCTTCCCGAGCCGAGTGCAGAAAGATGAATTGCAGTTTGAAGATGAAGGTAGGACTTTAATTTTTTATTTCTTATAGAATTGTTAGTAGTTTTTATTTGCAAACATTGCTAAGGGTAAGGCTTGGTTGGTTGAGGTCCAGGTCCTCTCCGCTTTCCGCCCCTATCCCAGGCCGAATGGCCTCCGATGTACCTTCCTGTGCCGATTTCTTTAACTCTCTGCAAGGGATCACATACACTGGCCTAAGTAGAAATGGAGTAACTATTAGATGGCCAAAGTTGCCTAAATGGGCAGAACTGGTGTAGGTGGCTGGTAACGCCACCTACTGAGAAAAAAAATGAACTTATAAAAAGCATAACTAAGTGAGTTACACTGGTGCAAAATTGATTGGGGAAACTGGGGATTTTTAAATATTGCCAGAAAAAGGTTATTCCAAAAAAAACGGAGCAACTCCTGGCTAAGATTGAACCCTATATTCCATTTGCCATGTTCTTGCCCATTCACCTCACCTGTCTATATCCCCTTGAAGTCTTTTTGCATCTTCCTCACAATTTGCAAAGTTAAGTGGGAATGTATCATCAGCAAACTTGGGTATATTACATTTGGTCCCCTCATCCAAATCATTGATATAAATTGTGAATAACTGGGGCCCAAGCACCAATCCTTGTGGCACCCCAATAGTTACAGGCTGCCAACTCGAAAATGACCCATTTATTCCTACTTTCTGTTTTCTGTCCATTAACCAATCCTCAATCCATACTAGTATATTAACCCCAATCCCATGATGCCTAATTTTGTTCAATAACCTCATGTGGCACCTTATCAAAAGCCTTCTGAAAATCCAAATACACCACATCCATTGGTTCCCCCTTGTCTATTCTACTAGTTACAACCTCAAAAAAATCTAACAGATTTGTCAAACATGAATTCTCTTTCATAAATCCATGTTGACATTGCCCAATCCTATTATTATTTTCTAAGTGCCCTGTTAGCACGACCTTAATAATAGATTCTAGCATTTTCCCGATGACTGATGTCACGCTAACTGGTCTGTAGTTCCTCATTTACTCTCTCCCTCCTTTCTTAAATAGTGGGGTTACATTAGCTACCTTCCAATCTGCGGGAACCATTCTAGAATCTATGGAATTTTGGAAGATTCAATTATGTCAAGCCAGTAAGCTTCTGATGCAGGTTCCTCTGTTGAGGCAACCTACTTTGCTCGAGTTCTTTTAAAGTCTTTACCAACATCTAAATTTACGTAATTGCACAAAGATAACCATGGTAATTATAAAATGCTACGAGATGGCTCATGTGATTAGCTTTAGATGTACCTTAGTTTTAGTTTATCTTTGTTTCATTATTATGGCCCGGAATTTATGGTGCGGATGACAACCGTATTGCAGCGTTCGTCCTCATTCCGCCTTTGAAACTGACCGCAACTTTGGGATTTGGCACATACGCAGGCACATGCGGAGATGCTGAAGTTACAGTCTATCATTTACACCTCTGTCACAGGCTGCATTTTGCCCCCACCCCCACAGAGGCAGCAACCAGTGAAATCACTCCGATCAGGGAAACTGAGGAAAACTTCAGCTCTTCCGCAGTAATTACACTGTTAAATTCCCCACGAAAAGTTAGACCCAAAGAGATTAGGTATAGCTGGGGTTTTAACAGCATGTTGACTGCTAAACAAAGGTTATGGGCCTGAAAAACTTATTTGAATTTTGTGCAGGTTGAAATTTATGCATTTTAATAAAAATTAAAATTGAAGAAACTTTAAAAATAATTTAAGAGCTTACCCACTTCATTGTTCGCTGTGTGATTGGCTGCTTAAACAGCATGTTGACGTCACAGCAGCTCGCACAAGGGGATCCCCACCATACTCCACTGATTTGAATTGAATGTCGGAGAACCCGAAGTTCTCGACACAGGGATCATGAGACCCTTGTGCGAAGCTTCACTGCTGACTACAAATTCCGGGCCAATGGTGTTTACAGCAACATCATAAACTGCCGTTTTGCGCAATACTCATACGTGATTAACTTCTTCAAACAGTTCTAGAACACGTGAATTGTATAAAATAATGTAATCCTGTGATAATCTGCAGATTATGTACATGTTAAGGGAATTGGATCACTTATGTAGACCAGAGGATTTTTAAGAAGGTATCTCAATGTGTCCAGATTTTGCACTTTTGGAAATTCTGCAAAAGTATAGAACTTCTGCTGCTTTGACAATTGTTGACCTTTTTTTAGAAAAATGAACTGAGATGAAGGGGTTGTCATTTGAAGAAAAGTTGAGCAGGTTGGGCCTAAACTCATTGTAGTTTAGAAGACTTAGAGGTGATCTTATTGAAACGTATAAGATTCTGAGGGGGCTTGACAGGGTAGATGCAGAGAGGCTGTTTCCCCTCGTGGGGGAATCTAGAACTAGGGGGCATAGTTTCAGAATAAGGGGTCGCCCATTTAAAACGGAAATGAGGAGGAATTTCTTCTCTCAGAGGGTTGTAAATCTTAGGAATTCTCTACCCCAGAGAGCTGAGAGGGCTGGGTCATTGAATGTACTTAAGGTGGAGATAGACAGATTTTTCAAAGATAAGGGAGTCAAGGGTTATGGTAAGCGGGCAGGGAAGTGGAGTTGAGGCCAGGATCAGATCAGCGATGATCTTATTGAATGGCGGAGCAGGCCCGAGGGGCCAAATGGCCTGCTCCTGCTCCTATGAACAAAGCATGAAGAACACAAAATGAAAGCTTGAATCATCCGCAAACAAAATTGGATACGGTGTTCTAAGTGTTGTTAGTATAACAATTCCTAGGACCTTGGAAGCACCTGACAGTGGGAAAGATTCAAGGTTATTATAACTTTTATTATTTTAGTGGGATTGATTAAAACAGAGTCTGGAACTGGGGCAGTCAACTCGCATATATCTATGATGATTTCCCTGTTCCATCTGAACCTCTGCGTACATTTGTCTTTAGAGACCAGTGTAATTCATCCTTGGTATCTAGACACTACCTGAATATATAGTTCCTCAAACACTCCTCACCCTCCGTTAGTTTATCTCATGTTGCTCTTCAGAGGGGCCAATTGCGCAGACAATTCCAATCAAAATGTTGTTGTTAAACAATACACAAGGAAATTCTGTACAATTTCAAAATCTACTTTCTTGAGGGTGATCTCCTGGACTAGTTTTGATCGCCTGGATAGGTTGGAGAGGAATTTTCCAAGATTTCTTTCCCCAATTGGTCTGGATTTTTATCTGTTTTTTTGCCTCTTCCAGGAGATCACGTGGCTCCGGTTGTGGTGGAGTGTAGAATGTTGCGGTGCACGAGGTATCGCAGTTGTGTGGGGCGGACTGGTTGGGCCGGATGCTCTTTACGTTTCTGAAATGGCCTCCTCAAAATGGCGCTGTAGATTTCTATGTTTCTATTGAAGGCTATCATAGTTCATCTATCATAGTTAATCACAAAGTATTATTTAAATGGTGATGGTTTGGGAAGTGTTGATGTACAGAGGGACCTGGTGTCCTTGTACACCAGTCATTGAAAGCAAACATGCAGGTGCAGCAAGCAGTTAGGAAGGCAAATGGTATATTGGCCTTCATTGCAAGAGGATTTGAGTACAGGAGCAAGGATGTCTTACAGAGCCTTGGAGAGACTGCACCTGGAGTATTGTGTGCAGTTTTGGTCTCCTTACCCAAAAAAGGATATACTTGACATAGAGGGAGTGCAGCAAAGGTTCACCAGACTGATTCCTAGGATAGCAGGACTGTCGTAAAAGGAGAGATTGGGTCGACTAGGCCTGTATTCACTAGAGTTTAGAAGAATGAGAGGGAATCTCATTGAAACGTATAAAATTCTGACTGGGTTGGATAGACTGCAAGCAGGGAGGATGTTTCCCCTGGCTGGGAAGTCTAGAACAAGGGGTCACAGTCTCAGGATAGGGGGTAGGAAATTTAGGACCGAGATGAAGAGAAATTTTTTCACTCAGAGGGTGGTGAACCTGTGGAATTCTCTACCACAGAAGGCTGTGGAGGCCAAGTCATTGAATATATTTCAGAGGGAGATAGATAGATTTCTAGAAACAAAGGGCATTAAGGGGTATGCGGAAAAAGCGGGAATATGGTGTTGAGATAGAGGATCAGCCATGATCATATTGAATGGTGGTGCAGACTCGAAGGTCTGAATGGTCTACTACTGCTCCTATTTTCTATGTTTCTATGAAGTGCACAGAGACTGTAAGGAACAGTGTTCAGTGCCATTCGCAGCTCCCCAAATAATGAAGCAGTCCATGCCAGCATGCAGCAAGACCTGGATGACATTCAGGCTTGGGCTATAAATGGCAAGTAACTTTCGTATCTCACAAGTGTCAGACAAGGACTATCTCCAACAAGCGAGAGTCTAACCACCAGCTGTTGACATTCAATGGCATTACCATTGCTGAATCTCCCACCATCAACATCCTGGGGGCTCACCATTGACCATAAACTTAACTGGACCAGCCACATAAATACTGTGGCAACAAGAGCAGGTCATAGGCTGGGTATTCTGCGGCTGGGTATCTGCGGCGAGTGTTTTACCTCCTAACTCCCCAAAGCCTTTCCACCATCTACAAGGCACAAGTCAGGAGTGTGATGGAATACTCTCCATTTGCCTGGATGAGTGCTGCTCCAACAATACTCAAGAAACTCAACATGGATGTACTATGGCTGCAGTGTGTACCCTCTACAAGATGCACTGCAGCAACTTGCCAAGGCTTCTTCGGCAGCCTTTTTCACCTCTACCACCTAGAAGGACCAGGGCAGCAGGTGCATGGGAACACCATCACCTCCAAGTTCTCTTCAAGTCACACACAATCCTGACTTGGAATTATATCGCCGTTCCTTCATCGTCACTGGGTCAAACTCCTGGAACTCCCTACCAGCACTGTGGGAGTACCTTCACCACAAGGACTGCAACAGTTCAAGAAGTCGGCTCACCACCACCTTCTTAAGTGCAATTAGGGACGGGCAATAAATGTTGGCTTCGCCAGCGATGCCCACATCCCATGAAAAAGGTCAGTATGAATTCAGGGGGTCATGTTTCATTATGAGGTGATAGCAAAGTTGGTAGATGTGGGCTAATTATTGTATAGAAATTATTTGCATTTTCAAAAGACATTTGATACATTTCCAAATATGAGTCTTTCGAAGGACATTAAGATGCACAGCATTAGCAGCAAACTGGTTTTGAAAATAGAAAGCAGGTGACAGTAAATAGAAAAAAGCTGGGAGGCAGTGATTATGAAGTTTTGCAAAGGATTGATCTGATTCACCTGCTGCTCGCACTCCTTAAATGGAGGACATGCTTCTTGTACACATAAAAAATATGCTGATAATACCAACATGTCACCAGGTGTTAACTATAAGGAAGACTGATAATACTCAAAGGAATCTGGACCATTTAATCAGATGAGCTAAATAATGACAGAGGAATTTAGTATGGATTGATGTAATGCAATTTAAAAACATGGAACATAGAAACTGTCACTTTAGTTGCACCTGCCTGCCTGCCCAAATCATCTAGAAATTCTGGCATCTTCCCATTGACAGGCAGGAGATGTTGGGCCAGTGTCATCTCCCCAACCTCGCGACATTGCCCATGACTTCCTGAGCAAGGGAGCCAGCCGATCTACCCAAATTACCAAAATATATGTATATCCAATGCCTTTGGGAATCCAGTCCCTGGCTACAGTGGGAAATCACGCCTTAGGTCGTCCACACCCCTGTCTCAACTGCCTGGTTGTCATTTGCTTTGTAAGGGATGGATGGAGGTTCCACCCTTATGAGGCAACCAGGAAACTCACAGAAATGGCAGAGATGGAGTGCAAACCATTTTCTTGGGGATGCCACTGGAATTGCAGCATCAGAGATGGACAGTGGAAAAAGTTACTGGAACAAGTGATGTTCCCAAAAGAATCTGCGTGCATACATGAATTTGCTCATGTGAAATTTGAGTTGACTGCTTTTGATTAGAATGAGTTACCTGCTGCATGGCACCAAACCAGTCATTCCAAATAAAGTATGGAACACTAGCTCCAGAAGAACACCCAGATATGACTGAAGCCAAGAACATCTGCTCTTGACAAATATGCAGAAGACTGCATTAAGAACAGCCATTTGGCCAAGGAAGCTCCTCCCCTTTTGATAGACCGCTCTCCCTTCAGCTTCCTTCTCACCACAAACCCTCAATACCTTCTATTTGCAGAAATGCATCCAATTGTCTTCTGAAGATGTTTATACCATTTGCTTCAATGGCTTTCCCTGATAACTTATTCCACAAGCCTATAGCCTTTAGGATAAACATTTTTGTTGGACTTCCTCTTGGCATACTTCTCAATGTTTGACTTGCTCTTCCTGGTATTTCAACCCTTGACAATAGAGAACAATTTCCCTGCATCAGCTTTCTAAATTCCTTTCATGATCTTCAAAACTCCAATCAGGACACCACAAAGTTTATTCAGCTGCAAGGGATAAAAAGACTAACTTTCTTTGCCATTCCTCATAATGTAATTTCCAGATAGGTAGAATCATTACATATTGTTGTGACTGAGTTCAGGAGTAAACTATCCAGATAATTTTTCACCTCCCTTATTTCTATTCTTTATTTATTAATTATTGTTTGTATATCAGATATAATTGGGGTCGAAATTCACACCCGCCACTTTTGAGGCGGTGACACTGGCTGAGTGCTGATCTTAACGCCAGGCAAAATTCAGTTTTGCCACCCAAAGATGAGAGAGCAGCACTAAAAGTGGAGTTGCACACTCATCCTCGGGCACTAACGGAGCAGCATCTTAAGAGGCCTACCGAATTTCCCGCCGGTAGGCTGCTGGCTTGCAAGTTAAAAAAAAAAGGGAAAAAAATTTTCCGACACTTTCTCTCACCCACACCCACACTTCCCCACTGATCCCATTAATACTTGAATGCAAAAAACCCCATAACCACTTACCTTGCCCCAGGATCCTCGATGTCTCACCGCCTTTCCCAGGCTGTACGGACGCCTGCCGGTAAGGACACCGTACTCACCTAATTTTGGAGCCGCAGCGGCATGGGGGCATTGCACACTCGATGATGTCACCACTTGGGTCGCGGCCGAGCGCGCAATGGTACATCTTGTCGCTGCCCCGACCACCCAACTAAATTTCCGGTTAGCCCAGGAACTCGGTCGGCACAGATGGTAAGAACTTAGCCACCCATTAGCTGCCCCTCTCCAGTGGCAATGGGTGGTGTTAAAAAACAAATTTCGACCCCATAGTGTTAATTGGATCCTTTTAAGATTGGCTTCCTCCTAAAATAGAGAGTGTGGGTTAAAGGTAGTTACTCAGGCTGACAGAAGGTGGGACGTGGTGTTCCACAGGGATTGGTGCTGCAACCACTAATGTTCACTATTTACATAAAGGATTTGGACTCGGAAATTGGAAGTACAATTTCAAAATTTGTGGCTGACACCAAATTGGAGGGGTATAGTTAATACTGGGGAAGACTACAATAAAACAAAAGCAATGTTAATAAATTTGCAGAAGGGTGTGTAAATGGCAAAGTAATTTCAATATATAAGTAAGAGGTGGTGCATTTTGATAGGAGAAGTAAGGAGGTCAAATACTGCTTGAAAAATACGGCCCGAATTTTGCTTACCTGGCGGTTCAGGTGTGGGCGGTTTCCGTGGAGTGGGGAAGGGCTGAGACCCCGCTGCTGGCTCCATCCCGCTGTTGAAAATGAACTTACCTTAATGAAGCCTATTAAGCCCGCCCAGCGCGTTGCCTGGCCCAATGAAATGGAGTGGATCAGGTGATGTCATTCATAACGCGTTTTCAACCGGGATCTTTAAAAGTACCATGGCCACATTACATTTGAAGCTTAATCTAACATAGTGCTGTCAGTGTACTACAGCATTGGAGTGCTGCAAACACTAACAATGACTGCACAGAGGCAGAGGGCTGCACCCAGGCTCTCCCATGGCTCCCTCCATATGCTTATGGAGGGAATCAGAGCACGCAGGGAGGTTCTCTTCCCTTCCAATGGGCAGAAGAGACCTCCCCAGGAGACCAAGACAGCCTGGTTGCAGATTGTAGAGGGGGGCACAAGCAGGAATGTGGTCAGGAGGACCTGGGTGCAGTGCCGCAAACCTTTCAATGATCTCATTACATCAGGAAACGTTAGTACAAAGCCACACTCAACTGCATCTTGCTGTGCCTCTCATCACATATCCATTTCACTCTCCACCCTGCACACTCACCCTCATCCTAGTATAATCATACCAACTAACACACAAGGGTAGCCACTTGGGTGTTTTATCCAATATTTATGTAAAGTCTCTGTTAATGCACGGTTAAACATAAAAATCTTCATTTTCAAAACTTTCTGGTCTTGGACAAATTTGTGTGAATCTATGGAAGTGGCGTAGTGAGTTGCAGTGAATGGTGAGACATAAGTGTACACCCTGCGATGGTGATGAGTGTGAAAGGAATGGCTTGGGCATCGTAGGGATGCTTTATGGTGTTGGTGTGGGGTGGTGCCAACTTGGCATATCATGAGGCAACCATATGGGTATACAGCATAAAGTTAACTAAATCTGGCCATGGTGAGGCCATCCTGGCGTCTCGGGCAGCAATGTACTCAGGTGTTGATGTTCTGTG
Source organism: Pristiophorus japonicus (assembly GCF_044704955.1). NCBI lineage: Eukaryota > Metazoa > Chordata > Chondrichthyes > Pristiophoridae > Pristiophorus > Pristiophorus japonicus. The sequence goes on from NC_091989.1 coordinate 56,295,077, forward strand.
ACCTGTGCAGCATCAGGTGATTGTTGGTGGTGCTGGTGTGCTTGGTGCTGCTGGTGTTGGGGTTGATCATGGTCCAATTCTGAGGACCAAGGGAGACAGTATAAACAGCACCCATGTTGATGGAAAGATGACAGGTAAAGTTCAGATATCAGAAACACTCTGTCAATGGTGACAGAGTTCTTCCAATGAGGTGACATTGGATGGAAACTTTGCTGGAAACATTTGTAGCCTGCAGAATCTGTGCTACAAATGGACTGAGCAACAACATCTGCCTGAGGAAAATGATCATCTGTCAAGTGGGAGCTTTTACTGAACGTTTGAAGCTGTCAAGTAATCAGCTGGAGTAATGGCTACGGAAATCATGCCTCAGGTTGACTGATGTGGTTCCCGAGCTGCGTGAATCCCATGACCATGCTGGCAAATTTAAAAGTAAGTAAAAAAAGGCTCTTAAATACCTTTAAACTACATGATTACCATGACAATTGGATTGCCCGCCGCTGCCAGTCGAGTCGGATCTGCGATGACAGATGCGCCTGGGGGAAAGGTGCATGGGAGTGAGATGACAGTGGGTTCCCAATCCACTGTCAGAAATAACCTAACCTGCCACTTATCACGTCCGCTACCACCCCGGAAAAATCCGGCCTAAATGTCTAAAGCGGATAGAGGAGCGAACAGATTTAGAGGTACTGATTCACAAATCATTAAAATTAGCAATGCAGGTTAACAAGGCCATGAAAAAGGTAAACAAAACATTGAGGTTTATTTCTCGAGGAATAGAATTCAAAAGCAGAGAAGTTATGTTGGACTTATATAAACCGTGGTTAGACCAGACTTAAGAGTACTGTGCATAGTACTGGTCTCCATATTAAAAAAAAGGATATGGAAGCACTGGAGAAGGTGTAATTTTTTTTTTACAAGGATGATACCAGAACTGAGAGGTTATAACTGTTATGTCTCAAATAAAGCAATGTGACTGAGTACTGTAGACTTGAGTAAGTGTGACCTTAGTCTCTTTATTCTGACTCCAGAGTGCCGGGATCCCTTGGAACTCCAATAGATGCACCCTCTGGTGGAGGTAGAATGCTGGTTACAAGGTGTTGCATACATAACATCACTTCCCCGCCCCCCCCCCCCCCCACCGCCAAAGTCAATAGTACACTTATTTACAGGTTGAGACGATCTGGGGCTTTCCTCTCCCTAGTCGATCGTCTCGGTACAAACACAGGTTAGGCCTTCGCTGGGCTGCTGCACTGCTGGCCTTGCTGGGCTGCTGGGATGATGAGTTCAGCTTCATGGTCAACCATGATGTCGGTTGCCACTTGTGTGTGTATCGGAGGGTCAAAGTTGGTGGTGTCTTCTTCAGGTTGCTTGTGGCTGTCTGTGAATCGCAGTTTGGTTTGGTCCAAATGCTTTCTGCAAGTTAGTCCATTTGCAAGTTTGGCCTCAAACACCCTACTCCCTTCTTTGGCTATGACAATGCCAGCAAACCATTTGGGACCACGTCCATATTGAGTACAAATACAGGGTCATTGACTTCAATATCGCGTGACAAATTTGCGCAATCATGGTACATGCTTTGTTGATGCAGTCTGCCCTCGACATGATCATGGAGATCAGGGTGGACTAGAGGGAGCCTTGTTTTGAGTGCCCTTTTCATGAGCAGTTCGGGAGGGGAAATCCTGGTGAGCGAGTGGGGTCTTGTGCAGTAGCTGAGCAAGTCTCGGGACAGGCAGGTCTGCAGGGAGCTTTCCGACACTCGTTTCAAGCTTTGCTTGATGGTTTGGACTGCCCGTTCTGCCTGGCCGTTAGATGTGGGCTTGAACGGGGCAGATGTGACGTGTTTGATCCCATTGCGGGTCATGAATTCCTTGAATTCAGCGCTGGTGAAGCACGGATCATTGTCACTGACAAGGACATCAGGCCCTGCGTGGAAAACATGGCTCGTAGGCTTTCGATGGTGGCAGTGGACGTGCTTACAGACATTATTACACACTCAATCCATTTTGAATAAGCATCCGCAACAACTAAAAACATTTTGCCTGTGAATGGGCCCGCGAAGTCAATGTGGATCCTAGACCACGGTTTGGAGGACCATGACCACAAACTTAGCGGTGCCTCCCTGGGTGCATTGCTCAGTTGAGAGCAAGTGTTGCACTGACGCACGCAAGACTCCAAATCTGAGTCGATGCCAGGCCACCACACATGGGATCTGGCTATAGCTTTCATCATTACTATGCCTGGGTGGGTACTGTGGAGGTCGCGTATGAACGTTTCCCTGCCTTAGGCAAAACAGCGCGATTACCCCACAAAAGACAGTCCGCCTGTATGGACATTTCGTCTTTGCGCCGCTGGAACGGCTTGATATCTTCATGCATCTCAGCTGGGATGCTGAACCAGCTCCCATGGAGGACACAGTTTTTTTACAAGGGACAGTAAAGGATCCTGGCTGGTCCAGGTCCTGATCTGGCGGGCCGTAATGGGTGAATTTTCGTTTTCAAACACATCCATCACCAAGAGCAAGACTGCAGCCTGTGCTATTTCCACCCCGGTGGTGGGCAATGGTAACCAACTGAGAGCATCAGCGCAGTTCTCTGTGCCTGGCCTGTGGCGAATTACATAGTTATATGCAGACAGCGTGAACGCCCATCTTTGGATGCAAGCAGAGGCATTGGTGTTAATAGCTTTGCTCTCTGAGAATAGTGATATGAGTGGCTTATGGTCAGTTTTAAAACTTGAACTTAAGCCCAAACAGATACTGGTGCATTTTTTTCACCACGTAAACGCATGCCAGAGCTTCTTTTACAATCATGCTGTAGGCCCTTTCGGCCTTGGACAAACTCCTGGAAGTATAAGCGACCGGTTGCAATGTTCCCGATTCGTTTGCTTGCTGTAACACACATCCGACTCCGTATGAAGATGCATCGCAAGCTAGCACTAATCGTTTACATGGGTCATACAGAACAAACAGTTTGTTGGGACATAACAGATTTCTGGCTTTCTCAAAAGCAGTCTCTTGTGATTTCCCCCATACCCAGTCATCTCCCTTGCGTAGCAACATGTGTAAAGGTTCTAGCAAGGTGCTTAACCCGGGTAGGAAATTACCAAAATAATTGAGGAGTCCCAGGAACGACCGCAGCTCCGTCACAGCGCGTCTGTGGTCTCAGCGCGTTCTTGATGGCCTCCGTCTTGGCGTCGGTGGGTCTGATGCCATCTGCCGTGATTCTTCTCCCTAAGAACTCGACCTCTGGTGGCAAGAAAACACACTTCAAGCGTTTCAACCTGAGTCCCACATGATCTAGCTGACTTAGAACCTCTTCTAGGTTCTGCAAGTGTTCGATGGTGTCCCGATCTGTGATCAATATATTGTCCTGGAAAACCATGGTGCGCAGAACCGACTTTAGCCTCTCCATGTTCCTTTGAAAAATAGCCACGGTTGATCGAATCCCAAACGAGCATCTATTGTAGATGAACAGACCTTTGTGTGTGTTGATGCAGGTGAGGCCTTTTGAAGATTTCGCCAGCTCCTGCATCATGTAGGCTGAGGTCAGGTCCAACTTGGTGAACGTCTTCCCTCCTGCCAGCGTCGCAAATAGGTCGTCTGCCTTGGGTAGCGGGTACTGGTCCTGCAGCGAAAAATGGTTAATCGTTACTTTATAGTCCCCACAAATTCTGACCGGGCAATAGCCCTTGAGAACTGAAACAATTGGACAGGCCCACTTGTTTAACTCAACCGACGCGATGATGCCCTCTCGTTGCAGCCTGTCCAGCTCGATCTCCACTTTCTCTTGCATCATGTATGGCACTGCACGTGCCTTGTGGTGGATGGGTCGTGTACCGGGAACCAAGTGGATCTGCATCTTTACCCCAGGGAAATTTCCTATGCCTGGCTCAAACAATGACGGGAACTTGCTCAAAACCGGGGCACATGAGGCGTTGTTGACCGACGCAAGCACTCGGATGTCGTTCCAGTTCCAGCGGATTTTTCCTAGCCAGCTTCTGCCGAACAGTGTGGAGTCATCACCTGGTATAATGCATAGTGGTAGTTCGTGCACCGCTCCATCATAGGAGACTTTTACTGCTGCACTGCCAATTACAGAAATCAGCTCTTTAGTGTAAGTTCTCAGCTTGGTATGAATAGGGCTCAGCTTTGGCTTTTGTGCCTTGTTGCACCACAGCCTCTTGAAGGCTTTCTGCTCATGATAGACTGACCCGCATCCGTGTCCAATTCCATGGATACTGGAATTCCGTTCAGTTCAAATTTTAACATGATTGATGGACATTTTTTGTTGAAGGTGTGTACCCCGTACACTTTTGCCTCCTCGTTTCAAGTCTCCAGTTAAGTTTGATCCGCCATGGATCAGTCTTTCTCTGTAATGTGGTGGTTTGCAAGGTTTGCAGCTCATCTGCACATTCGCTGGAGGTGTCCGAGTGTTCCACAGCCTTTGCACGCAGTGTTTGAAGCGGCATTGATGGGCTCGATGATCACCTCCGCAGCACCAGCAAGGTGTTAATTGCCTCGCGGACTCTGAGTCATCTGAGGTCATGCAGCTGCAGGAGTGTACATTCTTCCATATGCATTCCTGCCTGAAAATGACATTACTTCGTGTACAGTACTTGCCGATGCATCTTTACGCTGCAAAATTTGTTTGGTGTTATCGCTGGTGGACATAAATGCCTGGGCTATCGTTATGGCTTTGCTCAGGTTCGTTGTTTCAACAGTCAATAGTTTGCAAAGGATAACCTCATGGCCAATGCCAAGCACAAAAAAGTCTCTTAGCATTTGCTCCAGGAATCCACCGAATGTCCTACAAGGCGCCTTAGTTCGACGACGTAGCTCGCCACTTCCTGGCCTTCAGACCATTGACATGTATAAAATCGACACCTTGCCATCAGAACGCTCTCCTTCGGATTTAGGTGCTCCCAGACCAGCATACACAGTTCTTCATACGATTTGGTTGTTGGTTTCACCGGAGCAAGAAGATTCTTCATGACGCCATAGCTTGTTGCCCCGCAGACGGTAAGGAGGATCGCCCTTCGTTTGGCTGTGTTCTCATTCCCTTCCAGCTCATTGGCCGCGAAGTATCGATCGAGTCGCTCCATGAAGGCTTCCAAATCGTCACCTTCTGTGAATTTCTCCAGGATACCAAGAGTTCTCTGCATTTTTGCGTGATGGTTCATTATCTATTATTCGTCGCCAGTTGTTATGTCTCAAATAAAGCAACGTGACTGAGTACTGTAGATTAAGTAAATGTGACCTTCGTCTCTTTATTCTGACTCCAGAGTGTTGGCACAGCATGGGAGGCCTGCTTATATGCAGTGCTCCCAAGGGATGCTGGGATCCCTTGGGACTCCAACAGATGCGCCCTCTGGTGGCGGTAGAATGCTGGTTAAAATGTGTTGCATACATAACAATAACTATCAGGAAATAGTGAACAGGAATGGGCTCTTATCTCTAGAAAAGAGAAGGCAGAGAGGTGACATAATAGAGGCCTTTAAAATTATGAAGAGGTTTGATAAGGTAGACATAGAGAAAATGATTCCTCTTGTGGGGAATCCAAAACTAGGAGTCATAAAGATAGGATGTCACTACTAAATCCAATAAAGAATTCAGGAGAAACTTATTTACTCAGAGATTGGTTAGAATGTGTAACTTGCTATCACATGGAGTCGTTGAGGCACATAGCATAGATGCATAGAAGCTTATGCAGATAGGGTTGGTTATATGAAGTAGAGTGGGAAGAGGCTCCAGCATTGACCAGTTAGGCCGAATGGCCTGTTTCTATGCTGTAAATTCTATGTAATCAATCCAGATGGAACTTGAGCAGTTAATACTTTATATATGAATAATATATTTGATTTATCCATTAAAACAATAACAACTGGCACTTATATAACATCATGAACATAGTGAAACATCTCAAGGCACTCCACAGAGAGAAGAGGGGAGAATGAGTTAGCCACCAAGCAGGAATTGGGGAATGGATGGTGACTGAAAGCATGGTTGAAGAGGTAGTGTTTGAGGGGTGTGATGGTTGTAGGCTTTGCAACTGATGATTGGACTGACAGGGAGAGGGAATGCACAGTAGTCCGGACTCAGTACAGCAATGGGTGTACACAAGTATGTAGGGCTGGAGGAGGTTGCAGAGGGCAGTGGCACAAGAAGAGGGAGGGATTTGTAAACAAAGACAAAGATTTTGATCTCAATACATTGGGAATGGGCATCGATCCTTTAGATCGTTTACAGTTCAGGACTCCATACTACGGTTCCATTTAATATATAGTGTCTTTTTTATTCCTTGTTCCCATTGTAATTACTTTAAATTTGTCCACATTAAGTTACACCTGTCACCCATTTGCACAGTTACCTAAAAATCAAAGTAATTTTGAACCAGATTACACTGTCCTCATGATTCATTCCGCCTCCTATTTTTGCAGTATCTGAAAATCTGGCAATTTCTGCCCATTATCAGACTGACTCTGCCTCAGCAAGGCTCTTGTGGCCTTTAAATAGCGAAAGGAATCAATTGTTGCTTACCTTAGTGGAGGTCACTTGTCTGCCCAAATTACATTACGATGCAAAAGTTTCAGCCACCACCTTTGAACAGATGGATTGTTTGATCTGCATTTTTAATTTTGTAATGCTTTTTATTGCCAACATTTTGACCATGAGCTGTCAGACGAGGAAGCTAAAATATAAAGCAAGTATATACAAATGCATAATGTCGGTTTGCAGGTATGACTGTGAACCATTTTTCTGTAATGTACACAAGTTGGTGGAGAGTCTAAAGACACTAGTGTGTGATTTATGACCTATTAAGGTAATGTTCAAAGCTACATTTTCTTCCACAATTGCCTTCTCTGCTCGAGTCAGAAACTAATTACTATTTTGCCAAGGGAACTATTATGTTCAGAAGATTTAGTGGTAATTTTTTGCCATATTTAGCTCATTAAATAATCCAGGGGATTATAACTCATATTTTGAATTGATGGGTGCCCAAAAAGTACCAGATAAAGCAGTTGCCAGTTTATTATCGAAGTTCTTTTATTATTTGAAGCAACTCACTACCTAATAGCGCAGTCTGACCAAAATGTATCTCGAACTACCACTGCAAACTTCCCTCACTAGGTCTGTGGCAAGCTTGGCCTGCTCAGATGGTGAGGGTGGCGGCTGGGAAATCTGATGGGAAATCCCTTTTGCAGAATCCACATCCAATTTACACAGCATGTGATCGTCTGGTGAGCCCTTTAGCCTGGCTTAATGTGTTGTCATACAAAATGTGCGAAGGCTTAATTTCAAAATCTATTAAAATGCATGTGAATAAGGCATAGTGTGATTTCCCATCCATTTAGGACAGATCGTGCTGTGCAGTCTGCTCACCCATCTGGAGTGGGTGCAAAGGAAAGCTGCACGCGTGGTGAAGCTCTTAAAGGAGCAGAACCTTATTTGTGTCATTTTTTTAACTTTCATTATTCAACCCTTTTTCCTGCTGATTTTTGTTTTTACTTCTCCATCTCCCATTTTTTATTCCAGGGTTTTTTTAAAGCCTCTTTTAAAATTTATTCTTAGAATTTTGGGGGGTAAATATGGGCAATGTAAACACAAAAAGAACTGAATATTGCCCAAAATATCACCAGAAAGTCAACTGTAATTGAAGCATTTACAAGACTTTGGCCCCTATTTTTCACAATAAAGATTTCTGGTGCCCACTTACCTTAACATACGTCTTTTTTCCCCACCGTCAGTGCCCCCCCCCCCAAAAATGGCACTTTCCCCGAACTTAAAGTTATTTTTAGCGCCACGCTACCCGAGTCCTTATAGTTTGCGCCGAAAATTCACTGCGCATGCGCTTTAAAAAAACACACTCTGCGCATGCGCTATAATAAAAAAAACTTCCGTGGAGGACCTTCGGCCAGGGATAGCAGCAGGTCAGGTCAGGTGTGTAGAAATGGCTCCTCTGAATGTTTTAGTGTGCCTGGAGTTTGGTCTACGATGGAAAAGACTCCTCTGAATGTTGTGATGTGCCTGGAAGTTTCTTTTGCAATTCGCCTGGCGTTTGGTCTACGAGGGAAAAGGCTGTTCTGGAAGATTTTTTTGAAATTTGCCTACAGTTTGCTCATGGATGGAAAAGGCTCATCTGTAAATTTCTTTTTGCCTGGTTTATTTTTACCTGCAGTTATTTGCTCAGATAAGCGTGGAGGACCTTCGGCCAGGGATAGAAGTGGACCAGCGCCGATTTCATTAAGTTAAAGGTAGGCATTTTCCAAATGGGCTCTAATGTCTCTGTGCGCCATTTAAAAAAACAATTGGTGATGGGGAAATGGCCTTAATGACCAGAAACGGAGCGGATTCACTTTTTTACTTACACCGGCGCCAAAATATCTGGTGCAAAAACTCTGGTGCTGATAGTCGGCGCCGGCGTCAACACTTTGGTGAAAATTAAAACTGCCCATCTATGCCAAAAAAATTGCTCGGTGCCAAAAAATCGGTGCCCAATGATGGTGAAAATAGGAGTCTTTAACAGAAAAGGAAGTGCTTACAAATGGTGGGATATACAGTACCAATTTCCTTGACAGGTTTTGGAGAAGCAAGGCATCTTTATACAGAATTCTGTGCTGGTCACCAAACTAAGTTAAAATTCGTGATGGGAGTTGGTTATAAAGCACATTAAATACAGTATTTCATGGTTGAATTGGTACAAGAGGAAAGAAGCTTTACCTGGGAGATTATCAGACACCAGAATCATTCTGCCCCTAACCATACCTGCAGGCCCGAACACATCTACCTGGCAAAGACAGAAGACAACTGCTTGTGCGGCCTTTGGGTCGGCAGGGAGACAGCTAGAAAGCTGAGCCACAAGCAGACCTGTAGCCAACATACACTGCAGAGATGGTGCTGTCAATGGCAGTGAAATTCACTGCCACCTGAATATTTTCTACCCACACCTCCTGCCAGGTTAGCATAGGGATCAGCTTCAGTATTAGCCACAGATGTATCACTTAGCCCGTCAATTTCCTTTCCTACTGAATAGCAACAGGAACATGACATGGCTTCCCAATTTCACTGCACATTTTTCCTGCACCTTACATTAGTCCAGATTTTGCCGTTCACCTCACGTACAGTTGCGCATGCGGGGTCTGTGCTTCAGTGCCGGGCTGATCGCGCTGCATTCCCACTCCCCGTAGGACCCTTTTTCTCCTGCACAGTATGCAGCTTGGGCCCTTCCCTTTAATTCAGGGAAGAGCCCCTCCTATGCAGCAGTGCGACTCAGCCCAGTGCATAGCACTGCTGAGTCATGTGCCCCGCTCCAGAGGTTGTCCGCCCCGCTACCGCTCCAGAAAGGAAGTGGAGCGCTTGATTTAGTGCTCCACTTCCTTTCAGGTGCGGTAACCCCAATTTCTTGCCTGGCACAAAGTCTCATGCCTCCCGAGTGTTACCACCCCCAAACGGGACGCACCCGAATTTTTAGCCCACAGAATCCAAACCAGGAAGTAAAGAACAGGAAATATAAATTAGATTTAAATCATGTACAGGAAGCAAAATAAAGATTATTGGGAAATACAAATGGGATTAAGGGAAAAAGATAAAAGAGACAAACAGAAAAAGGTTTAAAAATTATTTAAAAAGAAATCTGCAACATTCACTTTCTTCTGAGGAAATGAGACTCCACACAAATAAAATTAATTCTTCAGGGCCAGAGCAGTCGTTCAGCAGTAATTAGCACTTATTACACCGTTAAAAACTAACTTAATCCTAAATGTACCAGCCCTATCTTTTTCAGACGTTTTTAGTGCGGAACTAGTACCCCAAGTTCACGCTATTAGTGATTTCAGTGCCAAGTCTATCAGTAGGAACTGCAACAGGTATCTCAGACAGCAACGTCTGGATTTCTGCATTTGACTGCGCATGTGCGGACACCAGAAGTTGCTGCCTGTCTTACCCGGCAAGCGCTGACAACCTCGCCATTATTATTATAGCAAAATCCGGGCCTTTGCAGAGCTTAATACTCTTACTCATTCATTCCCAGAAACTGAAATGTGTGAACACCCTTACTTCCCTCAGTGTTTCCTATTTTCACCAATTTTCAGGCCTTTAAAACCTAACCTTGATGTCATTACTTCCTGATTTATCTTGTCTTCTCTTTTTACCTTTGGTGTTTTGCACTATGGGCTTTAGTCCTTCACCTTAGTTTCTGAATAATAATAAAGGTATATTTCAAAGTAGCAACACACCTAAATAAAGTCCACGTCATTAACATCCTGTACAAATATTCATTTTGAAGGTGTACAGTACAAGACAGGTAAATATTGTAAGATTAGGATCACAGATCACACACAGATTACTCAAAGGGTCTTGGGAGTCATAATGCATTTTATTAAGGAGCGGTAGTTCAAATATAGTCAAACACAATACACAATCAGGATAGACATAGTAGACATATGAACATGACAAGTAGCTGATATTAGTCCTGATCGGACAGAAGGCTGGTGGTATGAACACCTCTTCTCTGCACCATCTGCCCTGAAAAGCACTTTAGATATCTCTTTAATTGTCTTTTTAGGGTTGGCCCTGGGATAAAGTGATGGACAGGACCGTTTAACCTATAAGGGCTCTTCCCAAAACAGGATGCCCAATGGCTCATTGAGTTATTTGTCTCAACCCTTAGATGAAACCCTCCTCTTCACATGTCTTTCCTGTTTACACTTTCTGAAGGCCCATCTCTCCTGTCCTTATCCTCCCAAGGTTGGAGTCAGACATGCCATTCTTAGCCTTCAGATGCTTTTATCAGTTATTTATGTTCATGCTGTTCAAGTAGTTTTAGCTATTGTACCATGGAATGAATCATTAAATGCCAAAGGAAATCAAAACATAAGCAAATTCTAAGCATCTATCCAGTTATTCTAACACCAGTCTGAAGAGACTTTTTTGCCTCAAGTTATTTCTTCCAATCCATGATTTCTTACAATATTCTGGGTACTAATCAAAATACCACTGATGCAGGAACACAAACTTATTTAGTACAAGAGAAAGGGACCATGTCAGTCTAACAGTGCAGATCGAAAAACATTGCCGATAAAAATTGTAAATGGACATTTTTTTAATTCTCTTTATTATTATTTCTATTCAGTAAACCATTTTTTTCATTCATGGCTTTAAATTAAAAAATATATACTTGTTTTAATTAGATTCGATTTTCAATTTCTGTCCAATATTTCGAATAAAAATATTAACTCAAGTGAAATTTAATGTGTAACTGCTCCATCGACATGATAAAAAATCACAGAAAAAATGAAGTGGGAATAAGAAGTTAGAGTGGGGGTGGAGGGAGACTAGGTGGTAGTGGGTTAATACACTGCCATTTTATCCTGCAACCCAAGTTTGAAACCAGCCAGACTAATCGAATGGCAGTCTCCTCTCTCTGCCAGCCATAAGGATATTTTGTGAAATGAGGTTGGCCAATTTCAATCCAGTTAGTATTGCAAGCAAGATTTTGGCACAAAACTGCCTAAATTCAGTACAAATAATACCAAATCATTAGTCACACTCATAAATACCGGAAGGGAATCTAGGCTAGGGAATGCCATGCCACGTGGTGTAGAAGAGTCTATAATTGTTAGCTTGGCTCACTTGTTACTGAAGGAAGCCCTGGCTGGAACACCAGTGGAGTGCTGCATTGTTACATTGTCGCATTGGTTCATCTTTTGGATAAAACTTTCAGGTGGACAGAACAATCCCACTGCGCCATTTGAAGAAGGGTAAGGAGTTCTCCTGGTGTTTTAGCCAACATTCCTCCCTGAAGCAACACCACCAGAAAAATAGATGATCTAGTAATTCATCTACTTTGCTGTTTATGGAATTTTCCTGTGCACAGTTGGCTACTGTGCTGCCTACATGATAACAAGTGACTGCACATCAAAAGCATATTGGTTTGATATGCCTGTCAGGAGTGATAAGATGCTGTATAAATGCAAGTTTTCTTTTGTGACATTGGGGTTAAGGCACATTGTTAAAGGTGAAACAGTTACACCTTTTCCTATATCCAGCTGTTCTATACATGACCTGACAGTAATTAATGCTGTGCCCAAATGATAAAATGGCAGCACTAAATCCCCTTGCCTTGATGAGTACAAGAAACAAAACACCCAAATTATAAGTTAAAGAAAGTCAATTACTTAATTACTCAGAATGTCCTTTTTACATTTGCCTTATTGAGAATGAAGCAGTTAACGCAGATAGAAATGTCATTTCCCAGAGATGAGGAGGCAAAGTCAGTAAAGCAGTGTTTGATAAATAGAGCAGTAGAGTATGTGATTTTATGTGTGAATATGCATGTATACTTAACAAACCCATCGTCCCTTTGTGTGGAAAAAAAACATTGCTATAATTTATTTCATGCAGAATTCAGGTGTATGAAGCAGTTAAATAGCGAAGGCATGTAGGATTAAATTCCATTTCAGCATCAACAATTAAAGAACAGAATTTGCCAATATCTATCTGCAATCCAGTCAAGCACAGACAAATGTAATAACCAGCCACAGAATATAATTCCTGCACTGAGCTTCTACCTGCCATTTATTCTTAATAATTTGTCTTTTAAGAATTTGCCCCAGTGACTGAAGATCAGCAGCAAACACTGGATGTATTTATAGCTCAGGCAGATATTTTTAGAAATTTCCATTTATATTGATGAGCAGAGCAGCCAGCAGTCCTTCAGCAGGAATTTTCTGACCTTGATGGATTGATCTCTGTAATAATAAATCTCACATCAACATGCCGATTGTTGAAATATTAGTGCTTAAGGGCAAATGTTGGAATAGAATTGTAACATATTTAATATATTAGCAGCATTAGCTAAAGATGCACAAAATACATGGTGCCCACTTGAAGTGAGCAGTAGTGTGGCAGGTACAAAGGTCTGTCAGTTGCAGTGGAAATTGTCACTACTTACAGTTGCTCGATAGTGACAGAAATCCCAGCAAGCAGCATTGCATCTGTACAGATTATATTTTAAATCAAGCTTGAAGAATGCACACAAGCATGAGGAATGCTGTGATCCAAAGCCATGTGATGGCATGGGTCACAATGATATTTTGTGTGCTATTTTCAGATACCCATTGCAGGCAGCACTTTGAATGAGACTGCAATAGATAGATAAAATATCATACTTTTACAAATTATACCCAATGGAGTCAGGCAACATGACACTGACAAGATCACATTATGAACAAAACAGAAATCTTTTAAAATGTAATTTGTGAGGTTTCTTTTTTCAAACCTTTAACAAGTTAGCAAAATTGATTTATTGATCCATATAGGGAATGCTGCAAAAAAGACACTAGCTTGTACTGAATATTGTGCACAAGAATATGCACAATCTGCGGTAATTACCCTTATTTGAAAAGAAACTCATTACAGTTGCTACAGACACCTTATCAGCTTGGGCAACATGTTTTTTTCTCATGATTAGCAGATTGCAAAAAGTAAACACTTTGAATTAAGCTTATGCTTGTTCTTTTAGTAATTTAGCTATAAACTGTTCAAATGTTCAGACGTTAAGGGGGAAAAGTTCGGGTCATTTGCACCCCAGCCGCTAATGGGGCGGCAAAAAATGTTCACCCGGGCGCAGCGCCGCTACTGACTCCCGTGAAATTCCGCAGGTGTTTAGTGATGGCGCTAACCAGTAACGGCCCGGGCTACTGCGCGGCAATGATGACGTCATCGCCGTGCGCATTGACCTGTTTTCGACCCAGAGTGAAAATTCGGTAGCGCCCCATGAGGCTGCTGTGGGAGATGCCCACAACAGCTTCGCAGGGCACATACCTGGCTTTAGGCCGCTCGTGGAGTGAAAGTTAAAGGGGAGGTGCAGTGCTGAAAATTAAAAAATGGTCGACTTTCCAGTCGCGGCCTTCTCATCTTCATGAGACCACACCTTGAGTATTGTGTGCAGTTTTGTTCTCCTAATCTGAGGAAGGACATTCTTGCTATTGAAGGAAGCGAAGGTTCACCAGGCTGATTCCCGGGATGGCAGAACTGACATATGAAGAACGACTGGATCGACTAGGCTTATATTCACTGGAATTTAGAAGAATGAGAGGGGATCTCATAGACACATATAAAATTCTGACGAGATTGGACAGGTTAGCTGCAGGAAAAATTTTCCCGATGTTGGAGAAGTCCAGAACCAGGGGTCACAGTCTAAGGATAAGGGGTAAGCCATATAGGAGTCCAGTTCATTGGATATATTCACAAGGGAGTTAGATTTGGCCCTTACGGCTGGCTAAAGGCATCAAGGAGTATGGAGAGAAAGCAAGAATGGGGTATTACAGTTGCATGATCAGCCATGATTATATTGAATGGTGGTGCAGGCTCGAAGGGCCGAATGGCGTGCTCCTGCACCTATTTTCTATGTTTCTATATCGCAGGATCCGTGCTGCGATGTTGCAGCCTGGCATTCTGCTTCTGTGCCAGGCTGCTGCCACGGCACCCCACTCCCTGGTAGTCTAACAGTGGCCCTTTCTCCCTAATGCAGAGTCCACAGCATTCCCTCCTCTTGAATGGAAGGGGAAGACCCTGTGTTCCCGCCAGCGCTATGCACCTCTCCACGTAGCACTGGAAAATTTCTGCTGGTTAGCATTCCGGACCTGCCCCCGAAAGGAAGTGGAGTGTGAAATTTTGCACTCCACTTCCTCTCGGGGGCGGTGTTCCAATTTAGCTGGCGAGGCAGGACTTCTGCGTCTTCTGCAGGAAGACCAGCCTTGCAGTTGTTACCGCCCCCAACCGGGGAGGTACGCAATTTCACGCTCTAATTGTGGCGTGCATACAATGGATTTTAATAAACGCATTTAAAAAAAATGTTGGTCTTATCTTTCCATATTTGATTCTCTTATAGCTTCTACATCTCTTCCATTTCAGTGGTCCGAAAGACACAAAGCATTCGAGGAAAAAAGACCATTCAGCCCATCAAGTCTGTTCAATCAAAAGCAAAATACTGCGGATGCTGGAATCTGGAATAAAAACAGAAAATGCTGGAAATTTCAGCAGGTCAGGCAGCATCTGTGGAGATGAAGCAGAGTTAAGGTTTTGGGTCGATGACCCTTCGTCAGAACTGAAGAGTGTTCGGAAAGAACAGATTCTTAACAAGCACGGAAAGGGGGAGAGGAACAAAGAACAAAAGGGAAGGTGTGTGATAGGTTGGAAGATGAGAGAGATTGGCGAGACAAAAGGAATGATGGCCCAAATTCAATGCCAGGAGTTAGAAAAACATTAGTCAAGATAGAGTGTGATTGGCGGGATAACGACCAACTACCATTGGAGACAAGGAGAGAAAAAAGAGAAAGAAACAGGCTCTGGGGGGGGGGCGGGGATGGGAGCCAAAGATTGGCAGCGGTTACGTTGTGAAATTTTTGAACTCGATGTTGAGTCCAGAAGACTGTAAAGTGCTTAAACGAAAGATGAGATGCTGTTCCTCGAGCTTGCGTTGAGCTTTGTTGGAACAGTGTAGGAGACTAAGGACAGAGAGATCAGAGTGGGAATGCAGTGGAGAATTAAAGTGACAGGCGACTGGAAGCTCAGGGTCACACTTGCGGATTGAATGGAGGTGCTCCACAAAGCGGTCACCCAATCTACACTAGGTCTCCCCAGTGTAGAGGTGACCACATAGTGAGCAGCGAATACAGTATACTAAATTGAAAGAAGTACAAGTAAATTGCTGTTTCACCTGGAAGGAATATTTGGGGCCCTGGACAGTGGGAAGGGAGGAGGTAAAAGGGCAGGTATTGCATCTCCTGCGCTTGCATGGGAAGGTGTTGTGGGAAGGGGAGGGGTTGCTGGGGATGACTGTGGAATGGACCAGGGTGTCGCGGAGGGAGCGGTCCCTTCGGAATGCTGAGGGGGGAGGGGAGAGGAAGATGTGATTGGTGGTGGGATCACGCTGGAGGTGGTAGAAATGGCGGAGGATGATCCGTTGAACATGGAAGCTGGTGGGGTAAAGGTGAGGACAAGGGGAACCCTGTCGTGGTTCTGAGAGGGAGGGGAAGGGGTGAGAGCAGAGGTGCAGGAAATAGAACAGACACGGTCGAGGGCCATGTTAACCAAGGTGGAGGAGAATTCTCTGTTGAGGAAAAAGGAAGACATGTCAGAGGCACTAGTGTGAAAGGTGGCATCATCAGAGCAGATGCGATGGAGATGGAGAAACTGGGAGAATGGAATGGAGTCCTTACAGGATGCGGGGTGGGAGGAAGTGTAGTCCAGATAGCTGTGGGAGTCAGTGGGTTTATAGTAGATACTGGTCGAAAGTCTATCCCCAAAGATGGAGACGGAGAAGTCGAGGAAGGAAAGGGAAAAGTCGGAGATGGACCTTGTGAAGGTGAGGGAAGGGTGGAAATTGGATGCAAAGTGAATGAAATTTTAAAGTTCAGGGCAAGAGCAGGAAATGGCAATGATACAGTCATCAATGTACCGGAAAAAGAGGTGAGGGAGCGGACCCGAGTAGGACTGGAACAAAGAATGTTCCAAATATTCCACGAAAAGGCAGGCATAAGCTAAGACCCATTAATTTGGAGGAAGTGAGTGGAGTTAAAGGAGACGTCGTTCAATGTGAGAACAAGTTCAGCCAGGTGGAGGAGGAGGAGGAAGGTGGTGGTGGATGGGGACTGGATGGGCCTCTGCTCGAGGAAGAAGCGGAGCGCCCTCAGGCCATCCTGGTGGGAGATGGAAGTGTAGAGGGATTGGACATCCATGGTGAAAAGAAGACGGCTGGGGCCGGGAAACTGGAAACTGTTAAAGTGACGGAGGGCGTCGGAGGAGTCACGGATGTAGGTGGGAAGAGAATGGATAAGGGAAGAAAAAGTAGAGTCGCGATAGGAAGAATTAAGTTCTGTGGGGCAAGAACAGGCTGAAATGATGGGTCTATCGGGGCAGTCCTGTTTGTGGACCTTAGGAAGGAGGTAGAAGCAGGCTGTGCGGGGTTGGGGAACTATGAGATTGGTTGCTGTGGAGGGAAGATCTCCAGAGGAGATGAGATCAGTGACGGTCTGGGAAATGATGGCTTGATGTTCGGTAGTGGGGTCATGGTCCCGGGGGAGGTCGGAGGAGGTGTCAGAGAGTTGGCGATCAGCCTCTGCAAGGTAGAGGTCGGTTCGACAAACAAAAACGCCACTCTTGTCAGCAGGTTTGATGACCAGGTTAGGGTTGGATCTGAGCGAGATCCACAGACCATATATAATCTGTTCTACCCAACCCATTTTATCTCCTCAAAAAAGGTTGTGCCAACTTGCTCTCTGACCCCAAAGTCTAAACTGCAGAAACATATATAGTTGAACATTCTATATTACACAGGTGAGATCAGCTTCCTTCTTATCATGGTATTTACATAGTTGCAGCTCAAGAACTACTATGTTTGCTAACTCTCCATGAATCCTTATAACTCAATTCTATTCATAATCAATTGTTTGTCCATTTACACATGATTAACTGCTTTATGTGGGAGTCCATTACTCAGGTGTCCAACTCTATGAGGAAAATTATTTTGAATCTCATATCCTGCTTGAGCTTTGTTAATTTTGTACTCTTGTCCTCAAGTTCTGTGGTCACTGTACAAACCTGCTTGCGTCTGCATTATCCATTGCTTTTAACAAAATAAAATCATAAAATCATGCATCATGCCTCCTCTTGATCTTTTTCTCCCTCTATCTATTGAAGATAAATACAGTTCTACAATGTGTTTTCTTCATAACTTAGAGCCTTAAGTTCCAGAATCAATTTCATCACTCTTTAAATGTGTTCTAATACATCAGCACCTTTTTGAAAGGAGGGTTCCCAATGTGCTATGACCAATGAGCTCCAAAAACGCAGTAAAATCTGCAAGACCTACGTTGAAGTCACTGGCTGATGGAAGTTGCACTTTTAGTGAAGTGAGAAGGACATTATTTTTTTACCTCCTATAGGTGGCGCTCTGCTTCCCTGAGACGTTCCAACTAGTGACTTGCTCCATTATTGCATAAATAATAATACTGAGAAAAAATGAGCATTTCATGAGCGTAAGTGATTATATGGTTTGGAACTCAACAAGTATATGTCACACCCTTATTTTTCATGTTTTATACATCATACCAGTGCACATCTTACAGGTTTAAAAATAGGCATCACATGTATATTCTATGTTCCATTTTACAATAATGCCTCTTACAAACAAAGGGATAGTAAGGATTCATTAAATTCACTTTGTCAAGGAAACAGTAATGTGTAAACTTGAGATCCATTGTGATTGTACGACAAGAACTTCTCATTAGTTAACAACTTGCATTTATGGAGTGTTTTTAAGGTAGTAAAACATCCCAAAGGGCTTCACAGCAGAATTATCAGACAACATTTGGCACCAAGCCACATAAGGAGATATTAAGACATGTGATCAAAAGCTTTAGGGAGGGAATTCCATGGCTGAGGCAGCTGCACGTACAGCCACCAATGGTGGAACGATGAAAATTGGGGTGCGCAAGACATTAGCCGACAGGAATAATGCATTAGCAAACTAGTATCCTTTCTAACTGTAATAAACAAAAATGTTCACTAACTTCCTTATATCACCAATGATATAGTCACTTGATAATGACAAAGATAGGGTTGTAACCATTTTGCTCATTTCTCTATTCTCAATCCGGGGTAAAGGTTAGAGCAGTTTTAGGAGGTAGTATTGGGACCACTTCTATTCCTAAGTTATATTAATGATATGGACTTAGGAACAAGTAACTCAATATCAACATTTGCAGATAATACAAAATAAGGGGTATAGCTAACACTGAGGAAGAATCAACATAATACAAGAAGGCATTAGAAAACTTCCAAACTGGACAGTTAAATCGACCCAAAACATTAACTCAGTTTTTCTCTCTACAGATGCTGCCTGACTTGCTGAGATTTCCAGCATTTTGTGTTTTTATTTCAGATTCCAGCATCTGCAGCATTTTGCTTTTATATAAGTGGCAAATGAACTTTAACGTAGATAAATGTGAGGTGATGCTCTTTGATAGGAATAACAGAAACATCACCTACACTTTAGAACATAAGAAATTGAATGGGGTCGAAGAGCAAAGGGATCTGAGAGATACAAGTGAACAAGTCATTAAAAGCAGCTTCGCAGGTCAGCAAAGCAATTAAAAATGCTAACAAAGCACTGGGATTTATTTCTAGGGATATGGGGCTAGAACCTCCACTTTTGAGCGTATCGCCCAAAAATGGGCATTATTTCTGGTGTGGGCGTTAAAAAAGGGTTTTCAGATCAGCAGCTTCTCACCCATTCTCAAAACACCTCATTTACATTTTTGAAAATAGGCGTTACCGCGAGCGATATCAAATGGATGGTAGCATTAAATTTTTCTGACCTTCTGCCGTAAAGTGTGGCCGTCCCTAGCAACAGCATGGCAACGCTCGATTCCCACGATTCAGGAGGTTAAGGGTCATCATGTCATGCACAGAAGAGGAGACAGAGATAGAGGGAGCTCAGAGGCACTGAAAGTGTGTGTGGCTGTGATGTGTGCTTGTCTAGCTGTTGTGGGAGGCACAACGGAGATTCACCAGCAGCAAAAAGCCTACTAAGCACCAAGAACATAGTTGGCACCGAGTTTTTGTCCAACAAATAGGACATAACATGGAAGGGATGGAGGAGGCCCTGGAGTTAGTAGCCAGGAACACTGGTGGCAGAGGGCTCCCAGTGGTCCCAGAGCAATGCGCTGCACCTCAAGGTGACACAGCCCCATTGCCAACCACACATGAGAGCCAGCAGCAACATCTTGCTTCTGGATCGGAGCACATTCCCACCTCGGGACCATCCTCTCCTGTATTTGTCCAAGCAGTGCTTCGACCGTCACCCCCACCCCCGCTCCCCCAATGAGGCACCGCCTGAGGAGCTCCTCAGCCAGGCGCCATGGAGCGAGGAGGGGAAGGGGTAGAGGTGGGGAGAAGAAGGTGAGGGGGGAAGGAAAGTGAGGTGCATGTGCACAGGTGATGGCTGTGTTATATCTCCATTTGGGTGCATGCAATTTGTTACAATCTTTTGGGGCTGGGAACCATGCTCCTGCTTTGCCTTTGTATTCTGTGTTGCTGGACATGTTGAACATGTGATTTTTGTCAATGGTGGAAAAAGTGGGGTGTGGACAGGGGTTGGGTGTTATTGGCTGTGATACTTCTGATTTCAGACCAATGTTGGTATTAAATTTTTGTTATTGAACATAATCTTGTTGCGCATTGTCTCAGATAGCTGGACCATTACACACTGGTGATTCCTTACCATGAAAGGGTTAAATACAACTTAACATCAATCAACATGAACTTTAACTGGCATCAAGGCAATGGGCACCATTGATGTCTGAGCTGCACACACACAGCAGTGCATCAGCGTTGTCACTCACATCAGTGTTCGTTCAGGCAAATCTTTCTGATATCAGCTCCTCACGTAAGAGTGGGATTTAACAAATGCCAGCCACACCGCTGGCGTTCATTCCGGTTAGGTCCACTTTTTGTGACCGATTTTTTGAGCGAACGATATTGTGGGCGAAATGTATGTGAGGTGGTGAAATTGATGATGGGCGATCTCCAAGGCCGCTAGTTTGGGTAAATATGCTCTTTACGATAAAAAACAGTGGGCGGGCGGTAATATTGAATCTCGGCGTTAATTCCGTGTGGAAAGTAACGCTGGGCGATATTAAGGGCGTTGAATTCGCCCATCCTACTGATTCCGCCCAAGAAAAGTGGGCGGGCGGTAATATTTTTTCCCGGCGTTACGCACATGGGTAAAGTAACGTTCGGCGATAAGTTTCCTAAAAATGCCCGCCAGTTTCCATTTTATGCCAAAATGGGCGATATATGGGCATTATACGTCATTTCAACCAAAATGGGCGTTAAGTGGGCGTTAAGCAGGCAAAAAAAGTGGAAGTTCTAGCTCATGGAATTCAAAAGTAGTGAAGTTATGTTAAACGTGTATAGGGCCCTGGTCAAGCTGCGCTTAAGAGTGCTGTGCTCAGTTCTGGTCTCTATATTATAAAAAGAGACATGGAAGCACTGGAGAAAGTGCAAAATAAATTTACAAGGATGGAACAAGAACTGAGAAATTAGTTATCAGAAAAGGTTGAACAGGTTGGGACTATTTTCTTTAGTAAAGAGAAAACTTAGAGGTGATCTGATAGGTTGTTAAAATGTGGATGGGTTGCACAGGGTAGATGTGGGGAGAATGTTGTCACTTGTCTTAGAATCTAAAACTAGAGGCCAAAAATAAAAGATAGTTACTAATAAATCCAATAGGGATATAAGGAGAAATGTCTTTACTCTGGTTAGAATGAGGAACAAGAAGCGATGGAGGCAAATAGATTAGATCCTGTTAGATCTCTTAATTTCCAATGAAATACAAACGCCGGTTGTAGTTTTAATGTAACTTTATTCTGGCAGCAGCAACTAGCTTCTGGCTTTAAGCCAGGCCTTTGCCCTTCTGAGACCACATGGCCAAAATGGCTGTACTTATACCTGGTTCAATTTACAGAAAAGAACCCGCCTTCTTTGACCTTATTGGCTCAATTGATAGTCTGTTAACCTTTTAATTGGCTCACTATCCAAAGGTCCTAAAATGTCAAGTTGATTGATGACTTAATGCAACATGCTGAGTTGCACGTAGCAGCTTTGACTTGGGATCTGTGAATTTTCACAGCCTGACTGAATGCAGCCTGTTTGAATTCTCTATCAACCCCCCTTTGATTCTTTCACAAACTGAATCATAAAACATCAGGTATCACTGGTTAAACATTTTACAAAATAATTTCATACATGTTAATAGAGTTTCCTTCTAAAATTTGTTGATGTGTTTCCGAACTACATGTCCGAACTAGTAGCTTCCACACAAATTTACACCAACCCGAGTTCCATCGTGGCCACAATGGAAGTCTGGTTTTAGTAGGTTAATTAACCTTATTCCAATTTAATCCAAATCAATATCTTAATTCAACCAGTAAACAACCTTCCCTTAAGCATAACATACCCCTGTGCCACGTACAGACGGTCTGAAGGGACCTGCAAGGTGTCTCACATGCGGGACAGCAGCTACAGCCGCCTGGTTGCAACAACATTTAATCAACATAAACAAACAATATAAAAGTAAAATAATTGCAACAAATAGAATTAAACCTTCCACCAATGAAGTTCCTATTGAACCTAGCCATTCAGTGGCTCCGCTCCACAAAGTGAATGATGGGGGTTGTTTAAGTTTTTCTACCTCCTTTTGGATATGCTCCGCTAAGTGGGTAATTTCTTCGGAGCTATCTGGGATATATGTGCAACACTCAGTTCTGAGTAGGGCGCAAGTACCTCCCTTTTCATCCAGGATGTAATCAAGGGCCAGTCTATTCTGTAGGGCTACTGTGCGGATTGCGACCATTTCTGCATTGATTTTAACTAGGGCCTCTGAGGTATCATTGGCTACTCGTTCCACAGCGGATGCCATGTTAATGGATTCCCTTGCCAGTCTGGCGGTCCCATACCTGGGGATCAGAATGACAAAGAACCTCTCTGTTTCTGTGATAGCTCTCTTAGGACGGTGTAAATGTTCCAACAGTGACTTTATATGATACATATAAGGCACAATGTAGGCTAAATAGCAGGATCCCGTCCAATTCTGGGGCAGCGAAGGGTAGGCCTTGTGGCCACACACACAATAGGTGCCATTATAGGCAATGAAGGTTAGCTGTTTCTTTGTCAGCAACACTCCAGCGTCTGTCCAGGCTTTTCCATCTGTTTTATTCAGAATCCCTGTTGCGTTAAAAACTCCCACATCAGCCCAGTTTGGACGGTTCCGTGGCTTGATTACATTATAATTCCGGGAGCAGTTACTATACCCCATAATTTGGCCTCCTTTGATGTTTCTAATCAGACAGACCGATTCCCCCAGTCTTCCTATTCCCGTTGTATTAGTGATAACAAAAAATGGGGGCCGTTTGGAATTATTGTAGCACAGTTGGTATCCCCCTTCAAAGGTAGTCAGATTGTAACCTGCTGACTTCCATTTACGTGCCCAGTTTTCCGTATCCTGAAACGCATTGCCTGTTTTGTTTTGATTAATTATCCACTCAGCCATTTCCGAGATATTCAAGGGAATTGGCCTCAAGGGAATCCCTCCCTTTGAATGAATAGGAATATGCGCACACACCCAACAACTAGAAATGTTACCTTGTTTGGCATAAATGTATGACATATATAAAAAGGAATTTACATGTAATTCCCTTGCTACCCTACTATTTCCCTTTGGTGCAGAGGGTCGGCTAGTAAGAAGTAGGCCTATGCCTAGAATACCTACAATCAGTAATACAGTAAATTTATACATTTTGGCAAAAAGTAATTGTCCTAATTAGATTTCAGCTTCAGTTACGGGTGCTTGTTTAATGTGTGAAGCGTGGATCCAGGCTTTCTTTCCTTGGACTTTAACAGCTGCCTGGGTGGTCAATAACACTAGATAAGGTCCCTCCCACTTGGCACCCAAAGGTTCTTTATGCAACTTTTTCACATACACCCAGACTCCCGGGATGATGTCGTGTTCTCCTTTGGGTGGATTACCCCAAGCTGCCGATACCTGTCGGGAAACAGAACCAATAGCATTGGTTAGGTTCTGACAGTATGATAACAAAGTGTCACTCATTAAGTGAACATCAGCTTTCCGTAAATCAGTAGTTCCTGGCAACGACATGGGTCTTCCTGTTATAATTTCAAATGGACTTAGACCTGTAGTTCTGTTCGGGGTTGCCCTAATGCTACATAGCACTATTGGTAGTGCCTGGGGCCATGGTGTTCCTTCTTGGTGATATTTGGCAAGCTGTTGTTTCAGAGTTCAATTCATTTGCTCTACTTGTCCTGATGATTGTGGATGATAAGGACAGAGTAAATCCCACGTAATGTTCAGTAATCTACAGACTTCTTGGCAGACAGCACCTGTGAAGTGTGTTCCCTGATCTGAGTCAATGCTACTCGGGGAATGTAATCCTTACATAAGACCTTTGCAGTGTGATTGGCTGTGGCTCTTTTAGTTGGGACAGCTTCTACCCATCTAGAGAATCTGTCGACCATGACAAGAATGTTACTGTATCCTTGGCATGAAGGAAGAGATATATAATCAACCTGCAGATGCTGGAATGATCTGACAGGGGCAGGGGGCCTCAGTTGGGACATTACTGTGATGGGTCCAGAATTATTTTTCTGGCAGACCACACAGCGGTCTGCTACTAGCTGGGCATGTTTTTTAAATCCCCGACCCCACCAGCTTTTCTGGAACCATGCCGTCATCTGTTGTGAGGCCAAGTGTCCTAACGAGTGGATCTGTTGGGCTAAAAAAAGGCATAAGTGCTTGTGGCGCAACTGGCTTGTCGGTAACTCTTTGTCTCCAGACACCATCTTCACATAGCTTAATTCCTGCCTCAATCCATGTCCATTTTTCCTCTCGGGAGCACTCGCCTTACATTGTTTGAAGGTCTCGTGTCAGAGTCCAGAGTGCTTTCAATCTGAATATCTGTGTTGGTTCTTCTGGGGGAACGCCCTGTGAAGCGGCATCTTTAGCTGCCTGGTCGGCTAGGGCATTTCCCTGTGCTTCTGTGGTATTTTCCTTGGTATGGGCCTTACACTTCAGGATGGACACTTCCTGAGGTAATTGTATGGCCTCTAGTAAGTCTTGAACTTCTTTTCCATTTCGGATAGGTGTAACAGCAGCAGTGAGGAATCCTCTTTTCCGCCATAACAGACCAAAGTCGTGAGCGACTCCAAAAGCATAACGTGAATCTGTGTAGACATTAGCTGTCTGTCCTTCTGCTATTCGACATGCTTCTGACAGGGCCCGTAACTCGGTCTGTTTTGCTGACGTTCCTGAGGGTAAACATCCTTTTGCCACTACCTCATATAAGGTTGTAACTGCCCATCCTGCTTTTCTGGTACCATTGTCAATAAAGGAGAAACCATCTGTAAACAGGATGAGGTCTGGGTTGTGCAGAGGCTCCTCTGCTGCTAAGGCTGCTTCTTCTGTTTCTTTTAAAATCTCCACGCAGTCATGCTCTTCACATTCTCCCCCCTCTTGCTCCCTCGATTCTGACATCGGGAGCATAGTTGCGGGATTAACCGGGCTGGCCCGGACAATATGGAGAGCAGCTTCCAAAACTGCTGTCTAGTGGGTCCATCTAGCTGCCGTCACCTGAGACATTCTATTCATAGACAGCAAAGCGTATACGGTGTGGGGACACTTGACAATCAGCTTTTGGTCGAGGACTAGACCCGCAGTGATCATTACCGCTCGATATGTAGCTTCCATGGCCCTTAGGCAACTTCCCCATCCGAGGGCTACTGCATCCAGTTTTGCTGAATAATAGCCAATAGGTCTTTGTCAATCCCCATGTTCTTGTGTCAGTATAGCTATCATGTATCCTTCATGGACAAACAGGGTAAATGGCTTACCACTGTCGGGGATTCCCAGAGCCGGTGACGAACACAAAGCCTTTTTCAAACTCAGGAAGGCCTCTTGCTGTTCCTTAGTGAGGGTGATGGCTTCTTTAGAGGCACGTTTCCCCTTTAAGATATCATTCAGTGGCTGAGCAAGCTGTGTGAAGGAGTCAATCCAATTTCTGTTAAAGTTATACAATCCCAAAAAAGACCTTAGTTCCTGAATAGTGGTGGGTTTTTAGCAGCCTGAATGGCTGCAGTTCTATCCTGGGTAAGTTCTCTCTTTCCTTATGAAATCTTTTGTCCCAAGTATACAACCTCTTCTTGGGATTTGTGCTTTGTCGATGCTGGCTTTATGTCCTTTCAGCCAAAGGTGGTCCAACAAAGCTCGTAAATCTTGTTCATGCTGTTCTTCCGTGTTTGAAGCTAGCAGGATATCGTCTACATATTGGATGACTGTGGATGACAGGGGAGGTAATTCTTGCAAATGGCTTTGTAAAGCCATGTGGAATACCGTAGGGCTGTTGTGGAAACCCTGCGGTAGCCGGGTCCAAGAATACTGTTGTCCTTGGACAATGAAAGCAAACCACTGTTGAACCTCCGGTGCCAGAGGCACCGACCAAAATCCGTTGGCCATATCTACAACCGAGAAATATTTATGTTCCGGTTTGGGGGCATTAAAAATGGTGGAGGGATCTGCGACCAAAGGAGCTTTTTGATCAATACACTGGTTAGCTTTCCTATAATCGACAGTTAAACGCCAAGTCTCATTAGATTTCTGTACCGGCCACACGGGGCTATTGGAGGAGCTATGCATTTTAATAAGCACCCCTTGTTTCTCCAATTGTTGAATAACCGGTAAGATTCCCGCGATGGCAGTTGGACTGATGGGGTACTGTTTAGTGCATGGAGGCTTGGTCCCGGTAAATGATGCAGGCTCCATCTGGAGTAGGCCACAATCGTTCTTATCTTTAGCCCATATCGGGTGTTCCTTCAATTCTTCTTTCTTCAAAGTTCTAATTGACCATGTCACCTGACCATTCTCGAAATGCAATGATGAATCTATTTGGATTAGAACGTCCATTCCCAAAAGGGGTTGATCTACTGGGCCTATCCAGACTGGCGTGGTTAGTTCATGTGGACCCAGCCCTATAAGTACCGGTGTTGTCCTTTTAATTTCCATTTTATGGCCCCTAACTCCATAGGCTGTACATGCCCTACCATCCAACGACAAAAAGTCTCCATATTGTGGTGGTAAGCATGTTAATTCCGCCCCTGTGTCTAAAAGACAGTTCACATCTTTATCGCCCACCCTCACAGTTATATATAGCCCATCTCCCCTTTGTTGTATTAGTGCGAGGAGGGGGGCCAGGGTGGGCTCTAATCGTTTTTTGCTATCCCAAGTAACTCCTTCTGTTGTTGTATTGTCAGTCGCTTAAATGCTTCTATGAGGTCGTTATCTTGTGACAAGCCTGGTTTGTTGGCTGAATTGTATCCCTGGCTGCGTCCTCTTTCCCGGCCACGACCTTGCTGTTTTGCCCTGCACGTCTTGGCCCAGTGACCACCTTTCCCACAATAATGACATTTTCCGGGTAATTTTCCTAATGACTGTTTATCGGAATCCTGGGATTTCCATCCCATAGCCTGTACAGCTCAGACTTTAGCTCCCATATCCCGATCTAATTGGTTTCATCGATCCACCAATACTGCAAAGGTAGTTCCTCTACCTTCCCAGTCCGGTAACACTACCTTAAGCATTTTGGACATTTCTGGCTTTAGACCTGCCACGAAAGCTGCTTTCAGGGGTCCAAACACTTGTTCATCCATTTCCTCATCCGTATCATTCATACCCGAATGTTCTAGCCACGTGCATCTAAACCGCTCGTCATACTCCAGGACCTCCTCTGTTCCTTTCTGTTGGCAGGCTGCAATTTTTCCCTAGTCTGTCTTAGCTGGACTGAAGGCTTGCAGCCAGTGTTTAATCGCCTCCCATCCTGCGTTTAATTCTTGCTCATCCTGCCCCAAAGCTTCTTCTACCTTGTCGTGCAATTTTCTTCCTTGTGTTTTTGGCACCATTATGGTCAAAATTTGCACTCCGTCCCAGGGATGAAGTTCATATATATTTCTTAAGCGGTCCAATTGGTCCCACATTTTTACTCCCCCTTTCTTTGGATTGGGCAATTCCTTGGACCATTTATCAATTTTCTCTGGGTCTGCCGGATCATGAACTAAGTATTCTGCATACACCCTTTTCCTCGTTTTTTTGGTTCCGCCCTCATCCGCAGTCTCTTCTGATTTGACTACAAGTTGTCTTTTTTTAAATGGGGCAAAGCGCACCCCTAATTCTTCATCCTCCGACCCTGTATCGTCGGAGGATTCAGAATCCGCATTTATTCCTTGGTCGTGTCTTCGGGTTTGCGCTTTTAATTTATCCAAACATGGGTACCCTGGGAATTGACCGATACATTTTCCTTTTCCTATTACTGTCTCTTGACCTAATGATTTTTTCCATTCTTTAATTTCACCTTTAAGATCTTTAACTTCCGCTTCCGATTTTTCAAGTTCAAGTCTTTTCTGTCGCAGCTGTGCACAAACAGTTTGCAATTAGTCCTTTGTACTGGTCAGTTCTCGATCATGTTGGGAACGCATTATAATTTCATTCCGCTTTCAGATCTGTCCCATAAAGGCTAGGGACCATCTAGTTCGCTCTTTATTTTTCATACGGGTTGTTTTTCCCCAGACCCTTTTAATCTCGTCCAAGGACCATTGTCCTTTGGAGGTTCCGTACTTTTGTTCGATCTTAATACAGGTTTTAAATAAGTTGAATTGTTGCTCTATGTATTCTTTCAACTGTTCGAGAATTTCATCTATCGAAACCTCAGGTGGTGTCTGCCCGCCTAACAGTTGTAGGCAATTCTTTGCTCTTATCTCCTGCTGCCATAATACTGATTTCTTTACTGGGGTCTCGAGTTGTAGGCTTTCCAGTCGATCAGTAGGTCGGTGATTAATTAACTAACACACCGCCGAAGTTAGACGTCTATGGGACCTCGAGCCGACTACCAACCGGAGGGTTCGCAAACCGGAGGCTTTCGGAATCACGTCGAAGGAGAGGCGAATTTAGACTTTTGACCGAGGACTTTTATAAAGAGGAGTCCTTACCTCAGTATGTAGGTCCGATGTCCAAAATTCAGTTTCTTTCCTCAGCGATCGCGTTCGTGATGCCAAAATTGTTAGATCTCTTAGTTTCCAATGAAATACGAACTCCAGTTGTAGTTTTAATATAACTTTATTCTGGCAGCAGCAACAAGCTTCTGGCTTTAAACCAGGCCTTTGTCCTTCTGAGACCACATGGCCAAAATGGCTGTACTTATACCTGGTTCAATTTGACCTTATTGGCTCAATTGATAGTCTGTTAACCTTTTAATTGGCTCGCTACCCAAAGGTCCTAAAATGTCAAGTTGATTGATGACTTTATGCAACATGCTGAGTTGCATGTAGCAGCTTTGACTTGGGGTCTGTGAATTTTCAAAACTGCAGCCAGGCTGCAGAGCTTGAATTCTTTATCAGATACTTTCAAAAGGAAACTAGACCAGTACTTATGAGAAAAGGAAACAGAAAGATATGCTGAACAGCTGAGATGAGGTAAATAGAATTGGGGGAGACTCATGTGGAGTATAAATACCAGCACAGACTAATTGAGCCAAATGGCTGATCTGATCTTGGCCTAAACTCCACTTCCCAGCCCGCTCTCCATAACCCTTAACTCCCTTATCGCTCAAAATCTGTCTATCTCCACCTTAAATATATTCAATGACCCAACCTCCACAGCTCTCTGGGGAAGAGAATTCCAAAGATTCACAACCCTCTGAGAGAAGAAATTCCTCCTCATTTCCGTTTTAAATGGGCGACCCCTTATTCTAAAACTATGCCCCCTAATTCTAGATTCCCCCACGAGGGGAAACATCCTCTCTGCATCTACCCCTCAGAACCTTATAGCTTGCAATAAGATCACCTCTCATTCCTCTACCTCTGTGTTGTATATTCTATGGATTTGATTCTATGGATGAGGAAGTGTGGCAATATATCCCTTAACTGCTTCTTCCCAAGTCAAAAACTGGTGACAATAAAACTCGGTTATGTTTTCAAACCAAAGATTTCTTTGCTGCCACCTTGTGGGGTGCATGTAACTTGAAATAGAAACATTCAAACATTGTTGCTATGGCCTAGAAATTACTGTTTGTTATATTAGCAGATGAACATTTAATGCATTGGGCTATTAGAAAATAAATGCTTAACACACTACAATATTAGCAGATGGACAGTGTAATGCTCGATATTAGCACAACAATGCTTAACATGTTGGGATATTAGCAGACGGATGCTTAATACATTCATATGACATTCCTCTGTGCATTATTGTGGCGGAGGCATTAACCCATTTAAAGAGAAGCAGGTCAATGCCCACATTAAAATAGCAGACAAGGGAATGCCACATGAACGTGTTAAGTGTTTGTTCACTAATATAGCCAATCATTTTTAGGCTCATATCACAAGTTGAAGAATGCATTTCATCTTCAATAATGCATTTTAAACATACTGTATATTGCTAAGTTGTAGAAGTAAAA
The DNA here is from genome assembly GCF_044704955.1 of Pristiophorus japonicus. Taxonomy (NCBI): domain Eukaryota; kingdom Metazoa; phylum Chordata; class Chondrichthyes; family Pristiophoridae; genus Pristiophorus; species Pristiophorus japonicus. Next base: position 56,325,152 of record NC_091989.1, read on the forward strand.
TTAAAAATAACCATGACAATAATATGTATACATTTAAAGGTCAATCATTCATATTTAGAATTGTATATGTGACCAGGGGATAAAACATTGCCTGAGATTCAGCTAATAGTCAACACATGAAATGTCGATTTGCATTTTTTTGCTCGTTGATCTCATATTAACTTTGCTTTAAGATTTTTTAATAGTGCTAGTTAGGATCTTGAGAAATAAGCTGAAGAATGAATGAGATAATTAACTCACATGGCAACGTTAATTAGAATTTCAAATGAGCTCCTGATATATTTACCACCTGAGTGTTGAAATCCTTAGCAACAGATTACATTCTTCTACATAAAACATTCAGTAATACCCTGATTTTTAACATGTCTGCTTAAAATACACGAGAAATTCTTAATAAGGCTTTGGAAGCAGAGCCATAAATGGCTCACGCAATATCAGAAGCAGTGGTAGTGAGTTGTATTGATGTGTTTGTCATACCATGGAGCATAAAATAATATATTAGAGGAACAAAATATTAAGGATGCCTTGTATTTCAAAAAATATATCAGTTTTTTTATTCATACGTGGAATGTGGGCATCGCTGGCGAGACCAGCATTTATTTTTTTTTATTTTTTTTTAATAAATTCGTAGCCAATCGTTCCAATTCTTTGTCAAATCACAAACGCCAGAGGTCACCTTGCACATGCCAAGGATCACTCTGCGCCAATGCTCTTAGCCAAAAGGCCTAGAGCCACTGCACCTTTCCTGGAAGTACTGCAATACCAGGTTCGTGCCATGGAGGTGGATGGGTCAAGCCACCCCACACACCTCCTGTTTCCAAAAAAGCAAGCATATACCTTCCTGACCAGGGAGAAACCACCCGGAGGTCATGGTGGCTGGTCAGGTCAGTTACGCATGATCTTAGCCAAAAGGCTGGCGAGACCAGCATTTATTGCCTATCCCTAGTTGCCCTTGAGAACGTGATGGTGAGCCTCCTCCTTGAACCGCTGCAGTTCTTGTGGTGAATGTGCTCCCACAGTGCTGTTCGGGAGGGAGTTCCAGGATTTTGACACAGTGTCGCTGAAGGATCAGTGATTATATGTTTAAGTCAGGATAGTGTGTGTAAAGGAACTTGGAGATGATGGTGTTCCCATGCATCTGCTGCCCTTGTCCTTCTAGGTGGTAGAGGTCACGGGTTTGGGAGGTTCTGTTGAAGAAGCTTTGCCGGATTGCTGCAGTGCATCTTGTAGAGGGAGGGCGTGAATTGATAGAATGTGATAAGTTGATGGATGGGGTGCCGATTAAGCTGCTTTGTCCAGAATGGTGTCAAACTTCCTGAGTGTCATTGGAGCTGCACTCATCCAGGCAAGTGGAGAGTATTCCATCACACTCCTGACTTGTGCCTTGGACGTTGTGGAACGGTTTGGAGAGTCAGAAGGTGAGCCACTCGCTACAGAATACCCAGCCTCTGTCCTGCTCTTGTTGCAACAGTATTTATGTGGCTGATCCAGTTAAGTTTCTGGTCAATGGTGACCCCCACCCCCCCCCCCCACCCCAGAATGTTGGTGGTGGGAGAATTCAATGGTGGTAACGCCATTGCATGTCAAGGAGAGGTGTCTAGACTCTCTCTTGTTGGAGATAGTCATTGCCTCGCAATTGTTTGGTGCGAAAGTTACTTGCCACTTAGCAGCCCAAGCCTGAATGTTGTCCAGATCTTGCTGCATGTAGGCACGGACTGCTTCATTATCTGAGAAATTACAAATGGAACAGAACACTGTGCAATCATCAATGAACAGCCCCACTTATGACCTTATGATGGAGGAAAGGTCATTGATGAAGCAGCTGAAGATGGTTAGGCCTAGGATACTGCCCTAAAGAACTTCTAAAGCGATGTCCTGGGGCTGAGATTGGACGACAATAACCACAAACATCTTCCTTTGTGTTAAGTATGACTCCAGCCAGTGAAGAGTTTTTCCCCCTGATCCCCATTGACTTCAATTTTGCCCTCCATGGACTCGCCCATCCCTATCTCTGTAATCTCCTTCAGCCTCACAACCCCCCGAGATGTCTGTGCTCCTCAAATTCTGCCCTCTTGAGCATTCCTGATTATAACTGCTCCACCATTGGTGGCTGTGCCTTCAGCTGCCTAGGCCCCAAGCTCAGGAACTCCCTCCCTAAACCTCACAGCATCTCTACCTCTCTTTCCTCTTTTAAGATGCTCCTTAAAACCTACCTCTTTGACCAAGTTTTTGGTCATCTGCCATAATTTCTTCTTATGTGGCTCAGTGTCAAATTTATCTGTTTTGTCTTAAAACACTCGTGAAAATGCTTTGGGACGTTTTACTACATTAAAAGCGCTATATAAATACAAGTCATTATTGTTGTTAGGGCTTCTTGATGCCACACTTGGTCAAATGCTGCCTTGATGTCACTCTCACCTCACCTCTGGAATTCAGCTCTTTTGTTCATGTTTGAATCAAGGCTGTAATGAGGTCTGGAGCCGAATGGTCCTGGCAGAACCAAAATAGGCATTGGTTAGCAGGATATTGGTGAGTAAGTGCTGCTTTATAGCCCTGTCGACGACCCCTTCCATCACTTTGCTGATGATTGAGAGTAGGCTGATGAGATGGAAATTGGTCAGATTGGATTTGTCCTGCTTTTTGTGGACTGGACATACCTGGGCAGTTTTCCACATTGTCGGGAAGATGCCAGTCTTGTAGCTGTACTGGAACACCTTGGCTAGAGGAGCAGCTAGTTCTGGAGCACAAGTCTTCAGCACTGCATCCGGGATGTTGTTGGGGCCCAAAGCATTTGTTGTATCCAGTGCACTCAGCCATTTCTTGATATCATGTGGAGTGAACAAAATTAGCTGAAAACCTGTATCTGTGACAGTGGGGACCTCAGGAGAAGGCCGAGATGGATCATCCACTTGGCACTTCTGGCTGAAGATGGTTGCGAATGCTTCAGCATTGTCTTTTGCACTCATGTGCTGGGCTTCACTACTGTTGAGGATGGGGATATTCATGGAGCCTCCTCCTCTCATTAGTTGTTTAATTGTCCACTGCCATTTACAACTGGATGTGGCAGGACTGCAGAGCTTTGATCTGGTTTATTGGTTGTGGGATCGCATAGCTGTCTATAGCATGCTGCTTCTGCTGTTTATGTAGTCCTGTGCTGTAGCTTCACCAGGTTGACACTTCATTTTTAGGTTCGCGTGGTGCTGCTCCTGGCATGCTATCCATTGAACCAGGGTTGATCACCTAGTTTGATGGTAATGGTAGAGTGAGGGATATGCCGAGCCTCGAGGTTACAGATTGTAGTGGAATACAATTCTGCTACTAATGATGGCCCACAGCTTTGAGCTGCTATATTTGTTATGAATCTATTCCATTTACCACTTTGGTAGTGCCATCCAACATGATGGAAGGTGTCCTCAGTGTGAAGACTGGACTTGTCTCCACAAGCACTGTGTGTTGGTCACTCCTACCAGCGCAGTAATGGACAGATGCATCTGTGATAGGTAGATTGTGTTTTTCCCTTGGGGTGGTTTTCTCACCGCCTGCTGCCATCCCAGTCTGGCAGCTATATACTTTAGGACTCGGCCACCTTGGTTAGTCGTGTTGCTATCGAGTCCTCTTGGTGATGGACATTGAAGTCCCCCACCCAGAGTACATTCTCTGCTACTTGATACGTCCTTACTATACAGTATAAATGCACACGAGGCCCATACTTGAGAGAAGGTCACTCTGTGACCAGTTACCTTTATTACCAAGACCTCAAGTCATGAAGGTGGCTGGAGCTTCCCCTTTTATACCTGAAAGTCCAGTTTAGGAGTGTCTCCAACAAGTTCACCCCCTTGTGGTCAATGTTCTCAAGGTGTACAACTTAGGTCAGCTTATACATGGGTTACAATGATAGTTGAATGCATGACATCACCTCCCCCCCAAAGTCTTATTGGGATCACAGGTTAAGTCTCTCTGGTGGTTTACGCTCCCTTGTAGAGCGCCTGAGTTGGGGCTCCGGTTGTTGGGCACTGGCCTGAGTGTCTGCTGTTTGCGGTGCCTCAGGCCTGTCCGGACTGCCCACAGTGACTGGGCTCTCCTCCACTTGGTTCTGGTGTTCAGTCACCTGTGGTGAAGTAAACTCTACGTTGTGTTCTTCCTCTGCTTCTTCTATGGGGTTGCTGAACCTCCTTTTAGTTTGATCCACGTGTTTGCAGCAGATTTGTCCATTGGTAAGTTTAACTACCAAAACCCTGTTCCCCTCTTTGGCAATCACAGTGCCTACAAGCCATTTTGGCCCTGCAGCGTAATTAAGGACAAAAACAGGGTAATTGACATCAATACATCGTGCTCTCGCATTCCTGTCATGGTAGTCACATTGTGACTGACGCCTGCTCTCAACGATTTCTTTCATACTGAGGTGTACAAGGGATAACCTGGTTTTGAGCGTCCTTTTCATTAGCAGCTCTGCGGGTGGAACCCCTGTGAGTGAGTGTGGTCGGGATCTATTGGCCAACAGGAGGCATGATAAGTGGCTTTGTAGGGAACCCCCTTGGATTCTGAGCATCCCCTGTTTGATTATCTGCACTGCTCGTTCCGCCTGGCCGTTTGAGGCCGGCTTGAACGGTGCCGTTCTGACATGGTTGATTCCATTGCCTGCCATGAAGTCCTGGAATTCAGTGCTTGTGAAGCATGGGCCATTGTCGCTGACCAAGACATCCGGTAGACCATGGGCAGCGAACATTGCCCGTAGACTTTCTACCGTGGCAGAGGCTGTGCTTGAATCTAAAATGGCACACTCAATCCATTTGGAGTAGGCGTCTACTACAACCAAAAACATTTTTCCCATGAAAGGACCTGGGTAGTCCACATGGATACGTGACCATGGCTTAGCGGGCCAGGACCAGGGGCTAAGGGGGGCTTCCCTGGGTGTGTTGCCCAGCTGAGCACACGTGTTGCACCTGCGAACACAAAGTTCCAGGTCTGCATCTATCCCTGGCCACCAAACGTGTGACCTGGCAATTGCCTTCATCATGACAATGCCCAGGTGCTCATTGTGAAGTTCTCTGATAAACACCTCTCTGCCCTTCTGGGGCTTGACTACTCAGTTTCCCCACAGTAGGCAATCGGCCTGAATCGAGAGTTCATCCTTGCGCCTATGAAATGGTTTAAATTCCTCAGAGCATGCCCCGTACGTGGCTGCCCAGTTCCCATTCAGGACACATTTCTTAACTAAAGACAGTAGCAGGTCTTTATTTGTCCAGACTTTAATCTGACGGGCTGTCACAGATGAGCCTTCGCTTTCGAAAGCTTCAACAGCCATGACCATCTCAGCATCATGCTCAGTTGCCCCGTCAGTAATAGTTAGTGGGAGCCTGCTGAGTGCATCGGCGCAGTTTTCAGTGCCCGGCCGAATTGTGTAGTCATAGGTGGTATAAATACACACGAGGCCCATACTTGAGAGAAGGTCACTCTGTGACCAGTTACCTTTATTACCAAGACCTCAAGTGATGAAGGTGGATGGAGCTTCCCCTTTTAAACCTGAAAGTCCAGGTTAGGAGTAACTCCCACAAGTTCACCCCCTTGTGGTCAATGTTCTCAAGGTGTACAACTTAGGTCAGCTTATACATGGGTTACAATGATAGTTGAATACATGATACTACACTCAGTGTTTCTTCCAAAAGGTGTTTAACATGAAGGAGTACTGATTCATCAGCTGATGCAAAGTGGTAATCAGCAGGAGGTTTCCATGTTTGACCTGATGCCAAGAGACTTCATGGGTTCCGGAGTCAATGTTGAGGACTCCCTGGGCTACACCATTCTGACTGTATACCACACTGCGAGAGGGACAGGACATACCCAGGGATCGTGATGGAGAAGTCTGGTACGTTAGCTGCAAGTATGATTCTGTGAGTATATGTCAGGCTTGATGTCTGATGAAAGGTCATCGACCTGAAACGTTAACTCTGCTTCCTTTCCAGAGATGCTGCCTGATCTGCTGAAATTTCCAGCATTTTCTGTTTATATTGTTGCTTAACTAGTCTGTGGGACAGCTCTCAATTTTGGCACATGTCCCCAGATGTTAGTGAGGAGGACAAGGTCGACTAGGCTGGGTGTGCCTTTGTCATCCAATACCGAGTCCAATTCCAGGTGGTCTGTCTGATTTTATTCTAATTGGACTTTTTTTGTAGCTGAGTGGTTTGCTAGGCCATTTCAGAAGGCAGTTAAGAGTCAAGCACATTACTGTAGGTCTGGAGTCACGTATAGGCCAGACCGGGTAAGGACGGCAGGTTTCCTTCCCTAAAGGATATTGGTGAACCTGTTGGGGTTTTATGACAACCTGGTAGTTTCATGGGCACTATTACTGATACTAGATTTTTACTCCAGATTTATTTAATGGAATTTAAATTTCCCAACGGTTGTGGTGGGATTTGAACTCATGTCTCTGGATCTTTAGTCCAGGCCTCTGGATTATGTCCAGTAACATAACCACTATGCTACCATACTCGATAAATTACCATTTAATGTCAGCAGACTTCACAATCAAGAATTTGATTGAAGCTAGCCTGAAATGAGAAGCTGCATGTAGATTTTAAAGTGCTCCTAGGAACCAAACAAGCTTATTGTTCTTTTCTAACACTGAGGAGTACTTGTTATTTAGCCAAGCAAAAAACACCAACCACAGATCCAGAATGCAAAGGATCGGTGGGGAGGTCTCTGACTGCTTCTCCATATTTCAATCTCTACTGTGCAACCAGATGCTCATGAAGTCTGACCATACAGTTCGCATGAAGCCTTCCATGGGCACCTTGTGATATGAATTGTGTAATTGACATAAACTACTAAATTGTAATCTAACCTTACTAGCATGCTTTTTTAATGTTTATGTGTTGCCTGTGACAGTGACAATGGTTTAGATACATAGCAAATTTAAAATTTCTAAGAAATATCATATTTCAAAAGATTGAATTTGCAAAATGTGTTAAGTATTAAGCTGTGGGAAATGGAAACTCAGAGGATGTGTTAACTGTGATATGATGCATAATGGTTTTCTAATTGTGTCCAGTGGGTAATCGGCGAATGATGAAAAATGGTATCTCATTACCTTGGCACTGAGTTCTCAGTAATTTACATAAGAACAAAAGAAATAGGAGCAGAAGGCCATTTGGCACTTTGAGCCTGCTCTACCATTCAACAAGATCATGGCTGATCTTGTACCTCAACTCCACCTTCCCGCACAATCCTCATTTCTCTTAATTACGCAAAATTTATCAACCTCTGTCTTGAATATACTCAATGACTGAATATCCATAGTCCTCTAGGGTAGAGAATTCCCAAGATTCACAACCCTTTGAGTGAAGAAATTTCTCCTCATCTCAGTCCTAAATGGTCGACCCCTTATTCTGAGAATGTGACCACAAATTCTAGATTCCTCCGCCAGGGGAAACATATTCTCAGCATTAACCCTGTTAAACCCCTTAAGAATTGTATATGTTTCAATTTGATCACCTCTCACTTTTCTAAACGCCAGGAAATATAGGCCTAGTCTACTCAATCTTTCCTCATAGGGCAATCCTATCATCCCAGCTAAAGAGACCAGAACTGTACACAGTACTCCAGGTGTGGCCTCACCAATGTCTTGTATAATTGTAGTAAGACTTCTTGGGCTATATTTTCGGATCTTCTCTGCTCCATTGTTTGCCCCGTAGCGGCAGCAATGGCGGAGGTGAACTATTTTGGTGGGCCAGTCCGCCTCCGGGGGCTCACAGCGATCCTCGGGTCCAGTTTAGCGCTGGCGCTGAGCAGCACCGCCCGGAAGAGCTGCACCCAGTGTGCAACGCCCCTGGTTCCAACACCAGCACGAGTTTTGATTCTTGTCCCGACCCGTACGCTTGCAAAGACCGCCTGGGAAAGCAGGCGGTTCAACAATCCCTACAGCGAAGAGGTAAGTAATGGATTCCTAAGGTAAGTGTAATTGTTTTTTCTTTTAATTTTTTTAATGATTTGTGTTGTGGTGGCATGGACAATGTTTTGGGAATGTTTTTGTGCTACTTTTTTTTTAGGTTTATTACACACCCCTCCCTCCCCTCGCCCCCCACCGCCCCCTCCAGGCACTTCTTGGAGGGCTCCCGGCCTGGCTCTTTAGCTCGGGAGTTTCCCATGCTAACGCCCAAGAGAGGTGTTCAATGCTTCCCTTTGCACTGCGCCCCCTGACTCAGGGCCCAGCTACCCAAACTTACCTCCTGAGGCGCAAACTGTTCCTGGGCGCTAACAGTCCTGCCACGCCGCCATTATCGTCCCAAAAACATCAAGCCCCTTTACTCATACTCTAATTTCTGGAGACTATGCTGAGTAACATTGGGAAAACTACCAAGTACGAGAGATATGGCTCATTGAATGGCTGCTCTGGCAAAGCTTAATTCATGGGATGGGCATTGGTGTGGTGACCTTGGTCCAACATGTAAATGTTGCAATTCCTCTCTGTAATAGAGCTCCCAACTAGTGGACTACTGCTCCACCTAGTGGACTAATATGGACACTGATGTAAATACAATAAAAAGATCATGTGACAAGGTCACATGACAAGTTCCTGCAGAGCCATCTTGTAGTCTGTATGTTTGTGATGTCGTAAGTTAAATATCACATTGGCGATTAAGATAGGATAATCGGGTTCCCTAGCTGAAATTTTTGTTGATGGGTCATCCAGTCAAACAACGTGGAGAGTTAAGAGGTTTTTTGTTTTGCAGCACAGCTAAAAATCCAAGGTAAATTCCAAGCACACTTGGCTGAACTTAGAATCCAGAAGGCTGGTGTTAGAAAGAAAACGGGCTATTTTCCTGAATGAAGCAGGCTCCGAGGTGTATGAAACCCTGAAAAATGTGCTTGTTCCTGTCAAGCCAAAGAGCATGCCACTGACGGAGATTCAGCACCACAATCCTGAGCTCCTGGAAATTGCTGAAAGTTATTGTTTTGCAATATGGAATCAATTCATTGATGAGGATATCAGTGAGTATATTGCAGTTTTAAAAAAGCTATCCATTCACTGTAATTTTGGAAACTTTCAGGACCGAGCATTGTGTGACTGCTTTGTTTGTGGGATGAAAAATGAAGCAATCAGAAGGAAATTGTTGACAACCCCTAACTTGACTTTTCATTTAGCTTGTCAGACAGCTATGCCGATGGATATGGCTGACCAATACTCCCGCGAATTTTGCACCATTTCCAGTCGCCAGACAACCGAAGTGATTCGCCTGCAGGTTAACTGTAAAAGGCAGTTGGGCCCCAAAGCCTCAGCAACTAGCCAAGGTAACAGCGTATTGTAGTCATGCTATTGGTGTCTGGGATAACACATTGCTCAAAGCTGTCCATATGTAAAGGCAGAGTGTCTCTGTGCAAGAAAACTGGGCAATTTGCGAGGGCATGCTGACTGAAGAGTTATATGTTATAAGTAGAGACTACATAGCATTGAAGAGGAGCAACAGGACGAGGAGGTTTTGGAGATACACATCATCAGGAGCACAAGGATACCTAACAACAATTCGCGAAGTATCGTCATCCAAGTAAACATTGCAGGAACCAGGATACCCATGGAAATCGGCACTGGTGCATCCGTGAGCGTAGTACCAGAATTGCTATATCTCAGCAAGTTGATTGATTTTTCACTGGAGAAGTTGAAGATAGAGCTGCAAGGCTACTTATGAGAGCAAATACCTGTGGTAGTTCGTATCACAGTACCGGTGAAATACAAGGATCAGTTTCAGAGCTTGCCTCTCTTTGTAGTGGTAGGAGACAAGCCTGCCTTAACAGGTTGAAATTGGTTGGGTTCACTGAAGCTTGATTGGAATGAGATTTTTTGTGTTGAAACGAGATTTGCATCGAAGGATGATATCATCAAATAGTATCCAAAGGTGATCTGTGAAACAGGCAGTCTGATCTAAGGCTTCAAGGTGAGTGTCAGAGTACAGAAGGACGCTAGACCAGTTTACTGTAAGCCACGCCCCGTATCATATGCACTCAAGGAGAAAGTTGAGCAAGAATTCAAAAGACTAGAAACTGAGAGCATTATCTCTAAGGTAGATCTAAGTAATTGGGCTACACCCATTGTTGTTGTACCTAATGGTAATGCTGATGCTATGTCCAGGTTGTCTTCCCCATCGCAAGTTACACCCAATAGGGAAGGAGTGTTCTATTTTTCATACATTGATGAACTAACTGCCAGTCACAGCTGAAGAGATTGGTAGAGCAACCAAATGTCAAAGTTAGATCACATAGCAAATGGCTGGCCAAACCAGGTATCAGAGAAAGATATTCATCCATACTTCGTTCATAGGAATGAATTATCAGTCGATAATGATTGTATCATGTGGGTGTAAGAGTAGTTATTCCAAATAAGTTCAGGTCCAAATTATTAAGAGATCTTCATGACCAGCACCTGGGAATGTGTTTGACCAAGAGTTTTGCACGCAGTTACTTATGGTGGCCAGGCTTAGATAAAGATATAGAGTACATCATTAGTCAGTGTACAACATGTCAATCGGTAAGCAAGAAACCACCATTACAGACATGGAAACGGCCTCCCAGGGTGTGGCAAGGGTTACATGTAGTTGTTGCTAAGCTTGAAGGATAACAATTGTTCATTGTGATTGATAGCCTTTCGAAGTGGGTAGAGGTGTTTCTAATGCGGAAAATAACAACAAGTAAAACATTAGACAATTTGCAAAGATTGTTTTCTTCATATGGCCTCCCAGAAGAAATTGTGTCAGTTAATGGGCTGCAATTTTGTTCAGAAGAATTTGCACAGTTCATGAGCAGAAATAGTGTGAAACATACCAAATTTCCACCATATCACCCTGCTTCAAGTGGTGCAGCAGAGCGCACAGTACAAATTGTAAATCGTGCCCTCATCAAGCAAATGTTGGATCCAAATCCAAAGAAACGGCAGTTGTCTCTGGACCACAAATTGGCAAATTTTCTGATTACTTATCATAATACTCCTCATACAACTACTGGTAGAACACCAACAGAGTTGTTTCTCAAACGACAGCCACGAACCAGGTTTTCGATGTTAAAGTCGAACTTGGCACAGTCAGTAGAAGAGAAACAATTGAGACAGAAAGAAAATCATGATATAGAGTAAGAGAGAAGTGTGAAATTGAATCAGAAGGTTAGAGTGAAAAACCATCACCATAAATGGTTAAAGTGGTTACCAGAACGAGTAGTGAAGATATGTGGTCCTCGCTCATATTTGGTCAAGATGTTTGATCATGGACAGGTTAGGTTTGTTCACATTGATCATATTTTACCTACAGATGTGGGAGGAGTTGAAAGTTGGAATGATTCGATTATTTCTGATGAGTCAGATAGTCTTGTTACAAGTAGAATACCAGTAGCAAATGCTACATCAGATGTACTAGAAACAAGTCCAAGAGAATGCCAAAATTTAAGTCTGAGTCTGAGTCAGGCAGACAAACAGTCTGAAGTTGTCGAGAGTCAAAACGTAGATCAAGGGTTGCCTCGGAGAAAAACTCTCCTCAGGATGAGCCTAAGTTTGACATCAAGTTTGGAAAGTTCTGTTCAAGAGCGAAGGTATCCTCTTCGAAACAAAAAACAAGTGGTTAAGGCTGATTTGTAAATATGGTAAAATCATATCTTCTGTTATGTATACCATGCAAATTATGTATAATGATTATTTTGTTATGATTACTGCTTTATTAAGGAGGGAGAAGTGTAATAGAGCATCACCAATTGGACTACTGCTCCACCTAATGGCCTATTGTGATAATGCTGATGTAAATACAATAAAAGGATCATGCGACACGTTCACATGACAAGTTCCTGTAGAGCTATCTTGTAGTCTGTGTGTTTGTGATGTCGTAATGAAAATATCACAATCTCCAACTCTCCTTAAGTCAGTACTTTTGGAAAAGATGTAATGAAGAACTTTAGAGAGAGTGTTTTCACTCATGGGGAAGAGCAAAACTAGAAACCATCAATACAAGACAGTCATCAAGAAATCAAATAGGGAATTCAGAAGAAACCTCTTCACCATGAGAGTGGTGAAAATGTGGAACTCGCTAACACAGGGAGTGGTTGAAGCAAATAGCATAGATGATTTAAAGGGAGGCTAGATAAGCATATGAGGGAGAAGGGAATAGAGGGTTACCTCTACCTCCTAACCAATTCCCTATGCATGTCAATATGTTGCCTCCAATTCCATTCCCTTTCATTTTTGCTGACAGTATCTTGCATGGAACCTTGTCAAATGCCTTTTGGAATTCCATATAAATAACATCCATAGACACTCTCTCATCTACCACATTAAGACTTCCTCAAAAAATTCAACTAGGTTAGTTAGACAAGACTTATCCGTTACAAATCCATGCTGACTCTTTGATCAGTTCACATTTGTCCAAGTGCTCAGTCACTCTGTCCCTAATTTAAGTCAATGGGAATCAGCAGGAAAACTCTCCACTGGCACAAAGGATGATGGTTGTGGTTGTTGGAGGTCAATCATCCCAGCTCCAGGACATCGCTGTAGGTGTTCCGCAGGGCAGTGTCCTAGGCTTCATCAATGAGCTTCCCTCCATCATAAGGTCAGAAGTGGGGATGTTCGCTAATGATTGTACAGTGTTCAGCTCCATTCGCAACTGCTCAGAAAATGAAGTAGCCCATATCTGCATGCAGCAAGTCCTGGATGGCATTCAGGTTTGGGCTGATAAGTGGCAAGTTACATACACACCACATAAACACCAGTCAATGATCATCTCCAACAAGCGAGAGCCGAACCACCGCCCCTTGACATTCAATGGCATTACCATCACTGAACCCCCCACCATCAACATCCTGGGGGGTCACCATTGACCAGATATTTAACTGGACCAGCCACATAAAGAGCAGGTCAGAGGCTGGGTATTCTGTGAGCCTGACTCCTGACTCCCCAAGGCCTTTCCACTTTCTTCAAGAAGGCAGCTCACCACTACTTCTCAAGAGCAATTAGAGATGAGCAATAAATGCTGGTCTTGGCAGCGATGCCCACATCCCGGAAAAAAATGTTAAAACACAGATGTAAATCAGATCTGTTAGTTACTTTAAAGGGTAAATTTTGTTTTTATGGAACAACATAGATTTCATAATTCATCATGCGAACCCACTAGAATAAATTTAATCGAGGTTACATGCCAGCAAGTATTAGCTTAGAAAAGATAAATCACCAACTGGTGGTGGTTGTACAGTGCTTCATCTTGGGGGTGAAACCTCTGGCCATGAACCAAATAGCTTATTTTTCAAAACCTATCCCAAACACCACACAGTTCAATTCATACAATGAATAAGAATGGTTATTTTGCAAAGATTTTATACTTTGTTTCTGTCCATTTTCAGTGAATCTTACCAGTAGTTAGAAGGAACGGTGTGACAGACTGCAATTCTGCAATCGCCATTTGTGACTGGGGATGGAATAGGATGAGTTTTGAAAAAAATCTGCATATAATGATTTTCATCATTTTTGTGTGACAATCATATATTTAAATTCAAGATACAATTAATAAATTACATTGCAATATTGCTTGAGATAAAAATATTCCTGCTCATACATTTATACATGACACCTCTCTCACTCACACATTAGTACAAGCCACCTCTCTCACTCACACATTAGTACAAGCCACCTCTCTCACTCACACATTAGTACAAGACACCTCCCTCACTCACACATTTGTATATGACGCCTCTATCACTCACACATTTGTACATGACACCTCTCCCACTCACTCATTTGTATATCATCATCATAGGAGGTCCCTCGTATCGAGGATGACTTGCTTCAACGCCAAAAAGGGATGAGTTCACAGATGTTTCAATTAAGGACCTAATATTCCAGGTCCCGAACTGCATGTTGAAGCGTGGAAGATGCCTGTGCATGGATGCTTTTAATGTGTGGTGGCCATTGCACACCAGCCACTACACGAGCTTGACAGAGCTAGGTCTTGGTCCAGTGGCAAGGATTAACCAAGGCGAATGCAGACCAGCTCTGTTGCATAGACTTAGTGCACACACATATTGCAGTGTGGGCTGGCCCGTGCTGCCCCTGGGCCCTCGCCTCTTCTGGCCCCAAACTCATGCCTCTCCTGGGCCCCAATCACGTCGCTCCAAACTCACTCGCTGCTTATGTGCCCCAACCTCGCTGCTCCTGCTGTACCTGCCCAGGCTCCAATCAGCAACCTGGACCTACGTGGCATCCAATCCAGTCGCCCTCTTCATAGCTGTCGCTCTTTAGCACACACTGTGCTTTGAAGTGGTCTCCTTTGAAGACCCTGACCTGCTGATAGTCCTTGCAGGTCAGGGCTGCCACGCCGACTCTCACACTCATTTGTACATGACACCTCTCTCACTCACTCATTTGTACATGACACCTCTCTCTCTCTCACACATTTGTACAAGACACCTCTCTCTCTCTCTCACACATTTGTACAAGACACCTCTCTCTCACTCACATATTTGTACAAGACACCTCTCTCACTCACTCATTTGTACATGACACCTCTCTCATTCACTCATTTGTACATGACACCTCTCTCTCTCTCACACATTTGTACAAGACACCTCTCTCTCTCTCTCACACATTTGTACAAGACACCTCTCTTTCACTCACATATTTGTACAAGACACCTCTCTCACTCACTCATTTGTACATGACACCTCTCTCTCTCACTCATTTGTACATGACACCAATCAGCAGTTGAATTGAGGCATAAAGTACCACAGATTCTCAAGCTGAATTACAGAGCTCAGTTCTCAGTCTCAACCATCCAAATTAATATATATCGCAGCATTGCTTATTGAATTAGATGGTTTATCAGATGAGTTATCCCCTCACAATTACTATTGAGTGCACAGTTTTCAAATGACAGTATCACAGCATTAGCACTAGAAAATAGCTTAGTAACATTTATATAGCAAGATAGCAATTGTATGCTTCCGATATTACGTTTTTAACTTTGATGACATTGGTATCAAGATGTGTCACATTTCTGATGAGGTATCAGATTATCTAATGTATCAAATTGGTCAGTTGTCTTTTGCAATGTACTGATTCACAGCCCAGCTCGTTCCACCCCTCTCACTTTGGTGCACCTTTGGTGCTCTTGTGCCCAGCAATACCTTTACTCTCTTCCATCACAATCATTCCTCTGATAAAGCCCCAATCTTCACTCTCTCAAGTCCAAAGGGCATAGACTATATATTACCTGTACTTCAAGGTAAATTAGGCCAGTAGCATGAGATTGTGAAAAATAGTTAAATTTAAAACTGATCTTGGAAAAAATATCTTAGAATAATTTAATAGGCAACATGAGGTTGCAGATATTAGGGGGCAGTGGGGGGGGAGGGGGGGGGATTCATATCGCAGTTAAATGCTAGACTGAGTGTATTGGAATAGGAGACAGGGCTTGATCTTTCAACAACAAGGTGGATGCAGAGAGGATGTTTCCACTGATGGGGGAGACTAGAACTAGAGGGCATGATCTTAGAATAAGGGGCTGCCCATTTAAAACAGCGATGAGGAGAAATTTCTTCTCTCAGAGGGTTGTAAATCTATGGAATTTGCTGCCTCAGAGAGCTGTGGAAACTTGAACATTGAATAAATTTAAGACAGAAATAGACAGTTGCTTGAGCGATAAGGGGATAAGGGGTTATGGGGAGTGGGCGGGGAAGTGGAGCTGAGTCCATGATCAGATCAGCCATGATCTTATTGAATGGTGGAGCAGACTCGAGGGGCCGTATGGCCTACTCCTGTTCCTATTTCTTATGTTCTTATGTAACAACAACTTGCATTTCTAAAGCGCATTTAACATAGTAAAACATCCCAAGGTGCTTCGCAGGAGCATTATCAAACAACATTTGACACTGAACCACATACGGAGATATATGACAGGTAGATTTAAAGGAGCATCTTGAAGGAGGAGACAGAGGTACAGAGTTGGAGAGATTTAGGGCCCAAATTTCCCCAGCTGCCTAGAGCAGCGTAGTTAGCCCTAGTACGCTGACTTCGTGGGGCAAAAAATGCGCCGAAAATTTACCTTTTAATTTGGCCGCTGCTTCATCCTTCTGGTCCTGTGGCAGAGAGATTGTGGGGGGCGGAGCTTCAGACATGCTTGCTCAGAGCAGCCGGCAGGGGGGGCGGGGCTTGGGCGCAGCGTCTTCTCGAGTGCCGGCAGGGGAACGTATATCCGTTTCAGCGTGCGCGCATGTGCAATGCACGTTTCAGTATGCGTGCATGCGCAATGGAGCAGGAAGCTTGCCAATCAGCCAATTAAAGGGAGAGCATCCTCAGTGCCTCAGCAGCATTGGCAATGGACTATATATAAAGATATGGTGTGAATAATGATTTTTGGGTGGCTGAGAGAGTGGAAAGGAGTGCTCAATAGGTGGGAGAAAGGTGAGAACTATGATTTTTCAAGATAACCTGAGTGTAAGTCCAATACACCAATGATGCAAGAGCGTGCAACAAGAACAAAGAATTTCCTCCATAAGGAAATGGAGAAACTAGTCACTGTCAATGGCTGAAGCTGGATATCAGTAAGAGTGGTCCCACAAAGTTCCACCCAAAGAAATGAGAAGACGATGGAACCTAGTTACAGAAGAATACTCCGCAGGGATGAATACCGCAAGATCTGGAAGCCAATGCAAAAAGAAATGGCAGGATGTTGGTCAAGTAGTAAGTGTAAGTAATATCTTCATCTTTAAATGGAATTGCAATTGTAAATGTGACCATCTGTATACTTCCCACCCATCAGAAGCACAGCATGTGTGAAAAGCTATATTTTCATCTTTGCAGAAGAACTTGGCCCACAACAAAAGGGAAAGACTTAGAACGGGAGGAGGGCCACCAAATCTGCACCAACTATCACCACTGGAACAGAGGGTTGCTGCCTTGCTGAGTTGCACCTGCAGAAAAATAATCAGCTCTGCACAAGCTGGACCCACACACGAGGGTGAGGGTGTGTCATTAAAATGCATCATCGCCCTTCAAATCAACCTGCTGACTGGCCTACTACGTGTGAGATTACTCATGCCACCCATCCTGCCTCATCCAGTGCTGCTAACCATTTGACTGTTCTGTTGTATTTTGCAGAAGACGACAACAATCCTGAACATCCTGAAGAGCCACCAGAAGATCCAGATGCATGCGCTCCAGACAAAGGCGGGTGTGGGGAGGAGGGGTCCATTGAAATGTGTTCACGGGAGAATACTGATCGTGATATGGATCAGTCCATAGTACAGGGCATCACACTGCCAGAAACCTCCATGAGCTCTGTGGCGACATTCCATGGTTTCACACCTTCCGAGGTTGCAGGTCCCAGTGGCGGTGGTGAAATGCATGTTGGAAAACCCAGTGCCCCACCATCCTAGCCTGCACCCCGCACTGGAGGGGTGCCACTAGGCAGACCCACGGTGAGAGGAAGGAGAAGCCGACCAGTCTGTCCTGAGATGCAGCCTTCATCAGATGTTAATCAGATTATGTCATTGGGTGAGGAGACCAATGCTCTTACAAGATCACTCGTGTCAACCGTCAGTGGAGTGCGTGATGAGGTAGCGACACTGTCGGGGGAAATATCAGCACTGAGACGGGAAGTGAGGGCAGGCATTTCAGAGGATGTGCAAATGATGGCAGATGCCATGAGGGAGCTAGCTGCTGCAATAAGGGCACAAAGGCCGGATACGCAAATGCCACTCCCACTTCAATCCACCCACCAGCCACCGGTTAGACCCAAGCCGGGCCCCCAACGCGCCCCCCACCCACCACCATCACCAACCCTATGAGGAAGTGCACTTTTCCCGAGATACGGGTGAAGGATGGGTGCAGCCTTTCTTTGCTATTGTTGCTGCTGTTGTTGTTGTTGTTGAAGTGCATTGTAAACTTTCCAATAAAATATATTTTGCATTAAGACTGAATCATGTTCCATTATCACCAGACAGCATTTAGGAACAACTGTTTAAAAAAAAAACATCCCTCACCCCTACAGTCATGCGTGCCTGCCGCCCCTAGCCCTGGCTGAAGGGTTAGCCGGTGCGTTCTGCAGTCGGCAAGGCAGGACTGCTCTATTTTCAGTAGTGGATTTATCTTTCATTTATTTTTGATGATATTGTGAAGATGTTGTGCTGAAGATGTTGTGATGTTGTGCTGATGCTGTGAAGGTGTTTAGTGCTCTAGAATCCTCAAACTCACATCCCCCTCCCATCTCTGGCTCCCTGTGCTGATTTCTTAAATGTAGATAAGATTTTTCTGTGCCTACAAAAGTGGCCACATACACTAGCCTAAGTTAGTTTGGAGTAACTTTTAGCTGGCCAAATTTGCTTCTATGGCCAAAACAGGCGTAAGTGGCTGGTCATGCTCGCTTTTGGAGAAAAAAAACGAAACTAAAAAAAAACCTAACTCAATTGACGAAAACTGGAGCAAGTTAAATGGGGAAATTTGTGATTTTTAAGTTACTCCAAAAAAAGCTACTTGCTCCAAAATAAAGCGGACAACTCCTGGGGAAATTTGAGCCCTTAAAGAGGAAATACCAGAGGTTGGGGCCGAGGCAGCTGGCGGCGCAGCAGCCAATGATGGAGCGATGCAAATTGGAGATGTGCAAGAGGCCAGAATTGGAGAAGCGCAAAGATCTCGGAGGGTTATAGGGCTGGAGGAGGTTACAGAGATAAGGAGGAGTGAGGCCATGAAGGGATTTGAAAATAAGGATGAGAATTTTTTTTAATCGAGGCATTGCCAGGCCTGGAGTCAATGCAGGTCAGCGAGCACAGGGGTGATGGGTGAATGGAACTTGGTGTGAGTTAGGATATGAGCAGCAGAGTTTTGGATAAATTCAAGGTTTATGGAGGGTGAAAGATGAGAGGCTGGCCAGACGAACGTTTGAATAGTCAAGTCTTGAGGTAACAAAGGCATGGATGAGGCTTTCAGCAGATGAGCTGAGGCGGGGACAATGTCCTGCAGGTGGAAGTAGGTGGGCTTGGTGATGGAGCGGATTATGTGGTCAGAATCTCATCTCAGGGTCAAATAGGATGCCAAGGGTGTGAAATGTTTGGTTCAGTCTCAGACAGTGACCAGGGAGAGAAATGAAGTCAAAACAGAAAATGCTGGAAATCTCAGCAGGTCAGGCAGCATCTGTGGAGAGGCAGCAGAGTTAACATTTCGGGTCGATGACCCTTCGTCATGGAGTCGGTGGCTAGGGAATGGTGTTTGGGTGGGAATCGAAGACAAAATTCCCCAAATTTAACTTCAGGTATGCTGCCCCTGTCCAGCATCATGGTGGATGGCTTCAGCCAAATCTATACTTAAAACTTAAGATGTTCTAATATTTCCTCAGAACGGATTCACTTTACACTTTTTCTCTGTGTCCTTTCCAATCCTGGATGTGCTCTACAGAGGGAACTTTCACATTCCTGTTTTAATGTCAATTTTTAAGAGCAGAAGCTACAAAGGATGGCATAAGTGCACTGGTGGCAATATCATTGCATCTGACAAAATATCTTGAAAGACATTTTAGCAGGTAACAGTGCCCTCTTAAAGACTGAAACATTCTAGAAGTAATAAAATACCATGTCCCGATGAGGAACCCTTAACATTTCCCATTTTTTTCACATTTGTTGCCGTGGGCATTTTGTTCCATTCACTGCAATAACATTGTCAACACATCCTACAGCAGATTTAATAAAGCTATAGAAAATGATTTGTTTTCAAGAAGAGAGTTTGAAACTTAATCTTTTTTAATAAAACTGCGATTGCCCAACATTTTCATTTTCTCCCATATAGCGAAGGAACTGAAGAAAGCTAACAGGGGAAAAAGCTTGTTCCCTACTCAATCCGTTTACAGGATAATATTTGTATATAATTTCACTGGGGAGAAGCAGTAGCAACATATGGTTTGTGTAATTACAATGCTGACCTTTATTCCTCATTCCCAGCCTATGTGGTTCCAATATCCATTTTCACAAAAAACTTTCAAGCATTGGAATAAAAACTTCTCAAAGGTAATCTTTATTAAACTCTAACATTTACCGACACACTGAAACACGTGAAATTATGTGGCACTGCAGCTTAAAGTTAATTTACAGATATCAATATATGGGGTTGGCCTTTAACGCTGCTGCCCATCCAATGAAAAACCTTCCTTTAAAAAAAGGTTATTCCAAAATGAACTAAGAATTGTAAGTAAAGGAGTTCAAGGTGAAAATAAGTAACAAAAATAAGTTAAAATATGTGGAGCTGAAGTAGAGAAGGAAGAAAAAAGTAAAATCAAAGTTAAAATTTAAAAATAGGAAAAAGAAAAGACAGAGGTAAATGTTTAACCATTTTAGTTTCATGTACAGTTGTGTTTTGGAGTTATTACATTTAATAGTTTGTGGTTAATATTACAGTAATAAAGCTATGACCAATGTTTGGAGTGCCTTTCTTACCTTAATGTTAGTGCATGATATTTAAAACAGTCATTAACAAAAAAAATCGCCCATGGAGACAGAAATCATCCAGACTGAGTCGACGTTTACACTGTTCTTGGTCCTTTGACTTTGCTTTTTCAGTCCAGTTGTGGTTATGCTGGGCTGAGTTATGTAATGAAGAAACCAAATTCTTATATGCAGTGCAATGTAGAGAACCTGTTTCTCAAATGTACTCTATTGAAAGTGGATCGCATAACCCAAAGGCATATTTATACAGCAGGATGAGCATAAAGTGAAGCAGATTGTTATCACAAACTGAAGCTGGCCCCAGCCCTTCAACTTCCCAATGTCTGGCACCTTCTCTAACCAGGGTTTTGGAGAGCTTCCTTTTCACTGGGGGTAAAACAGTGGAGGTCTTTGCTTCACCACCTGTCTCCCTGGTGCTATGGGCTATCTTGTCCTTAATAAAGAATATGTGGTAATTATTTTTGGTTACCACATCATGCAGTAAAAGCCAAATGTCAGCATCAAGACCATAATGAGTTTGCTGATTGGTGTCAGACTGTGGTGAAGCAATATTTGTAGGTGAATCCTGCAGGATAAAGGGCGTTGTGCGGTCTCCTAGGTATTGATGTTAAGCAATTAAAGCACTTTAACACAGTGTGAGGGGAGATCATTGTAAGTGGCAGACATGCTAAATACTTTTGAACTGTGTAACTAATTCCACTTGCCTTGTCGAGCTGGTAAAATCAAACTTCTTCTGACACTAAGTGGGTGCGTATGGGATGTTGCAGTTCACACTGACTGCCTTGACTACCTCATTCCACTGGTCTGAGAAGCTCAGCTTAGGGTCTTCCAGTGTTCTGCTCCCAAAGCAGGGCATCCCTCCTCCATCTGATTTGGTACAGTAGCACTTCCATTGCTGCCTCTGAGAATCTAGTGACTTCCTGTCCTCCTTCAGGCCTCAGCCATTTTTTAATGAAAATACTGAGATACTCTGCTCTCAAGCTACACTGGTGGATGACTGTCTCGTTTAAACTGCTGCAGACTTTAAAATCCTCTCCCAATAAGGCTGATTATAAGAGTCTCCACCTGATGTAAATGTGGCCTGAAACTGGTGTCGGGTTACTGAACGCCCCATGTATGTTGTTGCTCTGGCCACCACCAACTTGGTTAGGGTCCTGAGGAGGGTGGCCAGGGTGCCCACCTGTTTCAGGTGAGAGGGCACTTGTAATATGAAAATCATGGGTCCTATGATGTACACAGGATGCTAATTGCAATTTTTGAGATATGAATGGGCAGAGAGTGCGCCGTGCATGCTCCATACATTTGTACTGGCATTGAGCGGCTTAACCGTCCAACCTTGAAGGGGCTCTTCTGCCCCTTTAAGCCCACTTGCCACCTCTTTTTTGTTGCATTGGCAAACTTTGAAACCAAACTTTGGCTGGGCAGTACATTATATGATTTACAGTTGCAGCAAAGCTTGTGAACTATTAAAATTCACAAGTGTGCTTTGTTTGTTCTTTGAAATGCTGCCATTCCGCAGTAGATTTGTTTAGAATGGACCATGCCAACTTTGACCATTATATTGTACTTGGTCCATTTGCAGTATTACTGTTGTTCACCAAAATATGAACTCATCTTTAATTTGTGTCATTTGGAAGCCGACATTACAGCATATAAAATATTTTATGAGAAACTTAAAAGTGTATTAATATTCAGCCAGATGAATAAGTAGCATCCTTTATTCTAAATAAATCAAGAGTGCTGCCCACGTATTCACATTCACCTCAGAGTACAGGAAACAGAATGAGCTCTTCATCATTCTGACTTATTGATCTCTTTGTTGAACGTTGAGCCTAATAGTGCTTAATTTTCAATTAGATCTGTGATCGCTAATGAATACAAAGCCCAGCCCATCTGTGGGACTCTGTCGGAGACACAGAACAGCTGTAATATCCCATCTACATGAAGTTAGTGACACGCTGCAGAGTCAGAAATTATAACTTAACCTGCTGGCAGGACAATCTGCATTCTTGGTGTGGCCTGCTTTTTTTTTCTCCTCAGGCTGCTGGATTCTGTTTCATTTTGCCAGCTTTTCCTTCCATTTCAGATGAGCTTCACCCCACCCACTCCTCCCCCCCCGCCGCCACACACCCTCCCCCCCTCCTCACACCCCCAATCGCCACAGCTATTCACATGCTGTCAGTGTCTCTTAAATGTCTTTACTTTCTTTTACTGTGCTTCTTCCTAACTGTAATATAGCTCTACCTAGTGGACTACTGTTCCACATAGTGGATTACTGTGGTAATAAAATAAAAGGGTCATGTGACAAGTTCCTGTAGAGCTATCTTGTGTGCAGTGTGTTTGTGATGTCGTAATGAAGGTATTACATTGGCGATGAGGATGGGATAATTGGATTCCGTGGCTGAAATTTTTGTTGGTGGATGTTCCTAACAAACAACAGAGAGACTTTGAGAGCTTCTTTGTTTTGCAGCACAGCTAAAAATCCAAGGTAAATTTCAAGCATACTGTTGACATTGCCAGAGTCCCGATGGCCATGCCTATGGGAATAATAAGGTGCTTGGGTAAGTTCCATCATGACCGAGAGACTTTCGTAGCTTATGTGGAGTGGCTAGAAATGTTTCTCACTGCAAATAGTATCGTCGAAGTCCCCGATGATGAAAACCGTAACTGGGCAGTTTTAGAAAGAAAACTAGCTATTTTCTGATTGAAAAAGGCCCTGAAGTGTATGAAACCCTGAAAAATGAGCTTGTTCCCATCAAGCCAAAAGACAAGCCACTGATGGAGATCCTAACCAAGTTCGAACAGCACTACAGCCCTGAGCCCCTGGAAATTGCTGAAAGTTATTGTCTTAGAATACGAGATCAGTTAAATGATGAGTGTATCAGTGAGTACATTGTAGCTTTAAAAAAGCTATCTATGCGCTGTCATTTCGGAAACGTTCAGGACTGAGCAATGCATGACCGCTTTGTTTGTGGGATGAAAAATGATGCAATCAGAAGAAAGTTATTGACAACCCCTAACTTAGCTTTGGGCCACAAATTCTGGCATGAAGTGCGCACGGACACGGCGAGGCCGCGCAAAAGCCGGTTTTCGGGGCGAGATGCGCATGCGCCAAAAATCAGCTTTTCTGATCTGTCAAGATTTCTCTTGACAGATCCTCTGCATCTTCGGGAGAAGGACATCCGTGCAGGAGAGATTCGGCTATTTGCGCAACTCATGCCCAGCGAATGTCCTTCAAACATTTATGTCTGGTAAAAGCAGGTGCATAGCTTTCTTTATGAACATAAGAGTTTTAAAACATATAAAAATTAAATTTGAACACTCATTTTTATATTAAAAACCCTGTCCATTAAGGTAAGTTTATTTTTAACACAACAGGTGCGACTTCCCAAATCTAGAGTTCCAAACTCCGCAATGTTCCGAAATCAGGACATCGCACAGATTGGTAGAGGGGTCGTCTGAAATCCGTAAAAATGTTCCGAAATCTGAACATTTTTTTCACAACAGTAAATAATTCCCCCCCACCCTACATGCACAGAATACACATCCCCCAAAAAAATTGCAAAGAAAAAATTAAAAATCACAAAACATTCACAAGACACTTAACTATCGAATCGCTGCAAAAGAATTAAAAAATAAAAACTTTTTTTTGTGGATCTTCATACCTACCGCTGTCCCAAGGACTGCAATGCGGGTTTTTCCCAGGCTTTTTTTCTTACTAATCACGGGTCACTGCTGAGACAAATAGGTTTCTGGATTCAGGACGTCGTATTTCGTCTTCGAAATCGGGAAATAACTGAACCTCGGCCCAGGCGTTTCAGGATTCGGGATGTCGGAAATATTCTCCGAAATTCTAAAGGGGCAAAGGGTGTTAAAACGACAAGCCTGAAGGCTCAGCGCCTCAATACGAGGAGTATTCGGAATAAGGTGGACGAATTAACTGCGCAGATAGCAGTTAACGGATATGATGTAATTGGCATCACGGAGACATGGCTCCAGGGTGACCAAGGCTGGCAACTCAACATCCAGGGGTATTCAACATTTCGGAAGGATACACAGAAAGGAAAAGGAGATGGGTTGGTGTTGCTGATTAAAGAGGAAATTAATGCAATAGTAAGGAAGGACATTAGCTTGAATGATGTGGAATCTGTATGGGTGGAGCTACGGAATACCAAAGGTCAGAAAACGCTAGTGGGAGTTGTGCACAGACCACCAAACAGTAATAATGAGGTTGGGGACAGCATCAAACAAGAAATAAGGGATGCGTGCAATAAAGGTACAGCAGTTATCATGGGCGACTTTAATCTACATATTGATTGGGCTAAGCAAACTGGTAGCAATGCGGTGGGGGAAGATTTCCTGGAGTGTATTAGGGATGGTTTTCTAGACCAATATGTCGAGGAACCAACTAGAGGGCTGGACATCCTAGACTGGGTGATGTGTAATGAGAAAGGACTAATTAACAATCTTGTTGTGCGAGGCCCCTTGGGGAAGAGTGACCATAATATGGTAAAATTCTTTATTAAGATGGAGAGTGACACAGTTAATTCAGAGACTAGGGTCCTGAACTTAAGGAAAGGTAACTTCGATGGTATGAGGTGTGAATTGGCTATAGACTGGCGAGTGATACTTAAAGGGTTGATGGTGGATAGGCAATGGCAAACATTTAAAGATCAGATGGATGAACTTCAACAATTATACATCCCTGTCTGGAGTAAAAATAAAATAGGGAAGGTGGCTCAAATGTGGCTAACAAGGGAAATTAAGGATAATGTTAAATCCAAGGAAGAGGCATATAAATTGGCCAGAAAAAGCAGCAAACCTGAGGACTGGGAGAATTTTATAATTCAGCAGAGGAGGACAAAGGGTTTAATTAGGAGTGGGAAAATAGAGTGTGAGAGGAAGCTTGCCAGGAACATAAGATATGTGAAGAGATATGTGAAGAGAAAAAGATTAGTGAAAACAAACGTCAGATTCAGGTGAATTTATAATGGGGAACAAAGAAATGGCGGACCAGTTAACCAAATACTTTGGTTCTGTCTTCACGATGGAAGGCACAAATAACCTTCCGGAACCACTAGGGGACCGAGGGTCTAGTGACAAGGAAGAACTGAAGGAAATCCTTATTAGGCGGGAAATTGTGTTAGGGAAATTGATGGGATTGAAGGCCGATAAATCCCTGGGGCCTGATAGTCTGCATCCCAGAGTACTTAAGGAAGTAGCTCTAGAAATAGTGGATGCATTGATGATCATTTTCCAACAGTCTATCGACTCTGGATCGGTTCCTATGGACTGGAGGGTAGCTAATGTAACACCACTTTTTAAGAAAGAGGGAGAGAGAAAACGGGTAATTATAGACCGGTTAGCCTGACATCAGTAGTGGAGAAAATGTGGGAATCAATTATTAAAGATGAAATAGCAGCGCGTTTGGAAAGCAATGACGGGATCGGTCCAAGTCAGCATGGATTTATGAAAGGGAAATCCTGCTTCACAAATCTTCTAGAATCTTTTGAGGATGTAACTAGTAGAGTGAACAAGGGAGAACCAGTGGATGTGGTGTATTTGGACTTTCAAAAGGCTTTTGACAAGGTCCCACACAAGAGATTGTTGTGCAAAATTAAAGCACATGGTATTGGGGGTAATGTACTGACATTGATAGGGAATTGGTTGGCAGACAGGAAGCAGAGAGTTGGGATAAACGGGTCTTTTTCAGAATGGCAGGCAGTGACTAGTGGAGTGCCGCAGGGCTCAGTGCTGGGACCCCAGCTATTTACAATATGCATTAATGATTTGGATGAAGGAATTGAGTGTAATATCTCCAAGTTTGCAGATGACACTAAGCTGGGTGGTGGTGTGAGCTGTGAGGAGGACGCTAAAAGGCTGCAGGGTGATTTGGGCAGGTTAGGTGAGTGGGCAAACGTGTGGCAGATGCAGTATAATGTGGATAAATGTGAGGTTATCCACTTTGGTGGGAAAAACATGAAGGCAGAATATTATCTGAATGGTGGCAGATTAGAAAAAGGGGAGGTGCAACGAGACCTGGGTGTCATGGTACATCAGTCATTGAAAGTTGGCATGCAGGTACAGCAGACGGTGAAGAAGGCAAATGATATGTTGGCCTTCATAGCTAGGGGATTTGAGTATAGGAGCAGGGAGGTCTTACTGCAGTTGTACAGGGCCTTATTGAAGCCTCACCTTGAATATTGTGTTCAGTTTTGGTTTCCGACACTGAGGAAGGACGTTCTTGCTATTGAGGAAGTGCAGCGAAGGTTCACCAGACTGATTCCCGGGATGACAGGACTGAAATATGAGGAGAGACTGGATCAACTGGGCCTGTATTTACTGGAGTTTAGAAGGATGAGAGGGGATCTCATAGAAACATATACAATTCTGACAGGACTGGACAGGTTAGATGCAGGAAGAATGTTCCCGATGTTGGGGAAGTCCAAAACCAGGGGACATAGTCTAAGGATAAGGGGTAAGCGATTTAGGACTGAGACGAGGAGAAACTTCTTCACTCAGAGAGTTGTTAACCTGTGGAATTCCCTACGGCACAGAGTTGTTGATGCCAGTTCATTGGATATATTGAAGAGGGAGTTAGATATGGCCCTTACAGCTAAGTTGATCAAGGGGTATGGAGGGAAAGCAAGAAAGGGGTACTGAGGTGAATGATCAGCCATGATCTTATTGAATGGTGGTGCAGGCACGAAAGGCTGAATGGCCTACCCCTGCACCTATTTTCTATGTTTCTATGAAATCCGGAAATACCCGAAATCCAGAATGGCCTCGGTCCCGAGGTTTCTGGATTTGAGAGGTGGCACCTGTATTAAAACACATTAAAAAAAAAATTCCAAAAAATATATATTCTTTCTAAAACATTTAATTTCAATTAATTTTAAAAATGTGAGGTGTTTTACTTATTTATTATACTGTGTTATGTAATGATGTGTGTATCGTTCCAGTACCTTAAATGTAATGTAAGTACTATGCCACACCACAGAGGGCGCTGCGGTGGGAAACCCTGGTAGTACCTGTAATAATGACTGTATAAGGCTGACCACCACACCTGGGAGGCACTCTGGAGCTGAACAATAAAGGACAAAGGTCACAGCAGTTAGACTTACACCAGACCGTGTGGAGTCAGTGATTTGTGTGCTACATACACCACATTGGCAACGAGGAAGCGGACGAATTCCACGCAACCATGGCTACTCTGGGCTCGCTAAAGGATTTTACGGTGGGCAATGATTGGGAGGCTTTTATGGAAAAGCTCGATTACTACTTCACAGCAAACGACCTGATGGAGGACACATACGCAATGAGAGAGAAGCGTAAGGCGATATTGCTCTCCAGTTGTGGAGATGAGGTTTACTGTCTCGTCAGGGATTTTCTGGCACCTGGGAACGCCAGGGACAAGTCATACGAGGAGCTGACTGAACTCATTCGTGACCAGTTGAAACCGAAGGAAAGCATCCTCACGGCCAGATACAAATTTTACCATCACTGCAGACCCGAGGGCCAGGATGTCACCAAATATGCTGCGGATCTCAGGAGACTTGCGACGCCGTGTGATTTTGGCGCACACCTTATCGGGGCTTTGTGGGACGTTTTCGTCTTGGGGATTGGCCACGAGGGCCTCCTTCACAAGCTGCTGGCCACGGAACCCACAGTCACTCTGACAAAGGCCATCACTATCAGCCGGGCATATATGACTTCGACTTGCAGCACCAAGCAAATAATCCACACAGTCTCGAACCCGGCAGGCACTGTCCACAGGATAGCGCCCACCACGGACAAAACTGCAGAACGTGGCTCTGCCCGGGGCAGAGAGCATGGACCTCGGGATCCTGGAACTCGGAGTCTGCCGAGGGGGGCCAATCAAGCAGCACCATGCTGGCGCTGTGGAGGAAGCCATGGGGCTCACCAGTGCAGGTTTGCGGAGTATACATGCAATACCTGCCATGTTAAAGGCCACCTTCAGCGTATGTGTAAAAGAAATCGGACTCACCATGTGGCTGAGGAGATGGGGGATGATCCACTGTTCAGCGAGGAGCAGGTAGAAGAAGATGAGGTGTTTGGACTGTATACGTGCACCGACGATTCGCCCCCAGTGATAAGTGAAGTAAAAATCAACGGAGTCCCAGTGAGTATGGAAGCGGACACGGGCTCGGGTCCATCGTTGATGAGTTGGAGAACTTTTGATAAACTGTGGATTAACCCAGCTGCACGACCCAAGCTGGTCCCGGTCACGGCGAAGCTGCGTACCTACACCAGGGAACTGATACCTGTTCTTGGTAGAGCGATGGTGCAGGTATCTCACGGGGACGAGACGCACGCTTTACCTTTGTGGGTCGTTGCAGGCGTTGGGCTGACACTCCTTGGCCGGAGGTGGATGGGGACGGTCCGTGGGAGCTGGGAAGATTTCTTCACTCCACAGGCTGCTGCTCCCTGGGGTGCTGCTGTGCCCCGCG
The DNA here is from genome assembly GCF_044704955.1 of Pristiophorus japonicus. Taxonomy (NCBI): domain Eukaryota; kingdom Metazoa; phylum Chordata; class Chondrichthyes; family Pristiophoridae; genus Pristiophorus; species Pristiophorus japonicus. Next base: position 56,354,068 of record NC_091989.1, read on the forward strand.
TCCCCAGAGAGCAGCGCCGACCGAGCTGGAGCTGCAGCCTCAATCCACCCACAGGCAAGCCCCAGGCCCGGATCTCACACAGAGACCCTGCAGCCTCAATCCCCACAGGCAAGTCCCAGGCCCGGATCTCACACAGAGACCCTGCAGCCCAGCCCCCACAGGCAAGCAGCCCTGCACAGAGGGGCCTAGTGGGGGGGTGGGGGGGTGAGCCGGCGGGGCGCTGCAGGCGGGGTGCTGAGGGATCCAGGGGCCAGTGGTTCGGAAGGGCTCTGCAGAGGAAGAGGCCGTTGGGCGGGCCCCGCCGAGGAGCTGTTAGCGTCGGGTGGCCATGGCAGCAGCTGGAGGTCGGCCGCTACGGAGGCCGCGGGGGACGCGGCAAGTGCGGCCGCTGGAGAGGCCACAGCGGCCACAGGAGAGGCGGCAAGTCAGGTGGCAGCGGAGGGGAGCGGAGGCTGTGACGGCGGAGGGCATCCGGAGCGGCGGAGAAGAAGATGGCGGCGGCATCGTGTCGGAGCTGCAGCGCATCAAAGATGGCGGCGCCAAAGGAGAAGCCCCGTGGAATCCTTCTGCATCAAAGATGGCGCCTTAAAGAGGAAATGCACCCGGGAGTCTTAAAAGGGCCTTACAAAGAGGTGGTCCCCACAAAGGATTTCTGTTTGGCAGAGCGAGTCTAAAATGAGCTATGTTAATGTGAGATAGTTAATTTATAATAAGAATTACTTTTTTTATGCTGAATGGCCACTGTATTTGTGTAAAATAATGGATGAAGTACAATTAATGATAACGGCTAACAAGGAAATCAAGGTTCCGCTACCAGTCAATAACCAGTTAATGTACCAGATAATATGTACCATACTAACGCACTGTCTATGCCCACCTGCCTTCTATTGGACAAGTGTGATGTTATGTAATGATGTGTGTATCGTTGTCCTGCGTCCAGGTTGGGGGGGTGGGGGGGGTGAAGGTGATGTTATGTAATGATGTGTGTATCGTCCCAGTACCTTAAATGTAATGTAAGTACTATGCCACACCACAGAGGGCGCTGCAGTGGGAAACCCTGGTAGTACCTGTAACAAGGACTATATAAGGCTGACCACCACACCTGTGAAGCACTCTGGAGCTGAACAATAAAGGACGAAGGTCACAGCAGTTAGACTTACACCAGACCATGTGGAGTCAGTGATTTGTGTGCTACATACACCACACTGTGTTTCGGTGTTTTAGAGGTTTTTCTCATTGATAGTAACGGGAGCTCGTATAAACAGAGCTCCCATTTTTATCAATGAGAATACTGCATCGTGATTGGTGGTCCAGGCCCACGTGACTCCAGCTTGTACATACCTATCTGAAGGGCATCTTCCCATGTGCTGTGCAGCAAATCTAGGCCTCCGACCAGAATCTCTACGTTCCTCCGGGACCACCAGGTATTTTCATAGATTTTTTTCGGGTCGGAGATGTTCGTACGAAGGAAGCCTCTGACCACAATTTTCCCCCCAGCTTGTCGGATAGCTATGTCGATGGACATGACCGACCAATATTCCCGAGAATTTTGTACCATTTCCATTTGTCAGACAATCGAGGTAAATCACCTACAGGTTAAAAATAAAAGGCAGCTGGGCCCCAAGGCCTCAGCAACTGACCAAGGTAACAGCGATTGAAGTAGTGCTATCGGTGCCTGGAACAACACATCGCTCAAAGCTGTCCATGTGAATGCAGAGTGTTTCTTTCGCAAGAAAATTGGGCATCTTGCAAAGGCATGCCGACTGAAGAATAAACTGATGTTTAATACTAGAAGTAGAAATCACCAGAGACGACATAGCATGGAAGAGAAGCAACAGGACGAGGAAGCTCTGAAGATACACGTCATCAGGAGCATGAGGGTATTTAACAGTGATTCGCGAAGTATCGTCACCCAAGTAGACGTTGCAGGAACCAGGATACCCATGGAAATCGATGCTGGTGCATCTGTGAACTTAGTACCAGAATCTCGACAAGTTGAGTGATTTTCCACTGGAGAAGTCGAAGATAGAGCTGCAAGACTACTCAGGAGAGCAAATATCTGCGGTAGGACGTATCACCATACCGGTGAAATAAAATGATCAGTTTCAGAGCTTGCCTCTCATAGTAGTGGCAGGAGACAAGTCCGCCTTAATAGGTAGAAATTGGTTGGGATCACTGAAGTTGGATTGGAATTTTTCATGTTGAAATGAGATTTGCATCGAAAGATGACATCATCAAGAAGTATCCGAAGGTGTCCTGCGAAACAAGCAGTCCGATCCAAGGTTTCAAGGTGAGTGTTAGTGTACAGAAAGATGCTAGACAAGTTTACTGCAAGCCTCGTCCTATACCATATGCACTCAAGGTGAAATTTGAGCAAGAACTCAAAAAACGAGAGACTGTGAACATTATCTCTAAGGTAGATCTAAGTAATTGGGCTACAGCCATTATTGTTGTACCTAAGTCAGATGGTAAGGTAAGGTTGTGTGGTGATTATAAAGGATCCGTAAACCAAGTTCTACCATACCACCCTGCTTCAAATGGTGCAGCAGAGCGCACAGTAGAAATTGTAAAACGTGTCCTCAAGTAAATGTTAGATCTAAATATAAAGAAACCACAGTTTTTGTTGGACCACAAACTAGCAAGTTTTTGAATTATTTATCGTAATACCCCTCATACAACAACTGGTAGAATACCAGCAGAGGTGTTTCTTAAACCAGGAACCAGGTTCTCGTTGTTAAAGCCAAAATTGCCACGGTCAGTAGAAGAGAAACAATCAAGACAGAAAGAGAATCATGATAGAGGTAAAGAGAGAGAAGTGTGAAAATGAATCAGAAGGTGAGAGTGAAGAACCATCACCATGAATGGTTAAAGTGGTTTCCAGTATGAGTAGTGAAGAGATGTGGCCCTCACAAGATGTTTGATCATGGACAGGTTAGATTTGTTCACATTGATCATATTTTACCTACAGATGTGGAAGGAGTTGAAATTTGAAATGATTCAATTATTTCTGATGATAGCCTTGTTACGAGTATAGTTCCAGTAGCAAATCCTACATCAGGTGTACTAGAAAGAAGTCCATGAGAAAGTCAGAATTTAAGCCTGAGTCAGACAAACAAACAGTCTGAAGTTGTATAGAGGCAAAATGTAGATCAAGGGTTGCCCTTGGAGGAAAACTCTCCTCAGGCTCAGCCTAGAATGAGTCTAAATTCGACACCAAGTTTGGGCAGTTCTGTTCAAGAGTGAAGGTATCCTCTTCGAAACAGAAAACCAGTGGTTAAGTTTGATTTGTAAATATGGCAAAATAAGTCCATATCTTTTGTTGTGTATAACCATGCAAATGATGTATGATGATTATTTTGTTATAATTACTTCTTCATTAAGGAGGGAGAAGTGTAATATAGCTCCACCTAGTGGACTATTGTGGTAACGTAACCACTGATGTACATACAATAAAAGGGTCATGTGACAAGTCACATGATGACAAGTTCCTGTACAGCTATCTTGTGTGTAGTGTGTTTGTGATGTCGTAAAGAAGATATTACACTAACAGCTCGTGCTAATGTTGTTTCAGCCATTTAGCCAGCTCCTGTTTTCAATTTAAGCACTTTACAGGTCATTCTATTGTCCTTTATTCTGTTCCTTTTTAGTTGCTGTTCATCTGTAATTGTTTTCTACTTCTGATGAAGGGTTAGCTTGTCTGTTCTCTCCACAGAAATTGAACTGACCTGCTGAGTGTTTCAAGTATTTGCTAATTTTGTAACAATTTTGATAAAATCCTCGCTTCTAATCACTTGCTGATTGTTTTGGTGAAAGGGCGCTGTGCTACTAAGACATGCCTCCTGTTTGCAAGTCTGGTTTTAGCACACAATTTTGCTCCTAATTGCTGATTACCATAATTTGAACTTGCCTGGAGGTGCTAAAACAGAGATATCTGCAGGTTTAACACTCAAGCGTGGATTAGAAGCAATTTTCGCGGAGCAGTATATCTTGTTCCCACCCACCCACTTCCACTGAAGGTGTGGAGAATGCTGGCTGACACACAGCAACATCTTTCAGGATGGCGCAGGGATCGAGTGAGAGGGTTCACAGGTTCTTGGATGTGGCACTGACAGTCCTGGTGGTGGAGGTCCGGAGGAGGAGGGATGTCCTGTACCTGCAGGGGGAAGGGTTCTCCTCGCCCTCCTATCCCCCTCTCCTGAAGCAGCTGGTGCTGCTCTGCCTGCCCTCATCTCCTTCTCCCATTCTTCCTGCAGACTAAGGGGGACCCCCTAACAATATGCCGATAATCAAGCACTTCCTTTCTACTGGTGACTCCTGCAAGGTGTCCAATAAGATAGAGTAGCACAGCACTTACTCTTTTTAGGTGAAGTCCTCATAAAATTTCCAGAATAAAGGTTGAGAGTATTGGTGAAGTCTTGACATGTATATCAATGTATATTAATGCTTTATTCATCTGCTTTTTAATATACTACTGTGTCAGCTATGGCTCAGTGGGTAGCACTCTTGCCTCTGAGTCAGGAGGTTGTGGGTACAAGTCCCCTCCAGAGACTTGTGCACAAACTCAAAAAGGCTGATACCAACAGAGTGCTCCACTCTAGGAGGTGTGGTCTTTCGGATGAGACATTAAACCGAGGCCCCATCTGCTCTCTCAGGTGGATGGAAATGATCCCATGAAACCATTTCGAAGAAGAGCAGGGGGGTTCTTCCCCGGAGTCCTGGACAATATTTATCCCTCAACCAACATCACTAAAGCAGATGATCCAGTCATTAACACAATGCTGTTTGTGGGACCTTGCAGTGCACCAATTGACTGCTGCATTTCCCACATTACAACAGTTATAAAGTATCTCATTGGCTGTAAAACATTTTGGTATGTCCAGAGGTTGTAAAATATGCTATATAAATGCAAGTCTTTTTATGTGATGGAATTACTATTAGAATTTTTGCCCCTTTTTAATGCAATTGCACAATTGCCCAACTTTACTTTGTGCACTGCCTGGAAGAAATGGAGGGACAGTGGGGAAAGATAGGTTTACAGATGAAGACCTGCAGATCACAGTATGTGAGGGCAGAGCAAAGGGCTCTCAACAGATTGAAGAACAAGCAGGTTGTCAAAGTGGGGTCATGCAGCAGGAGAGTCTGAAAAAATATATGAAGACGTCAGATTTGTGAAGAAAAAACTCAAGTGAAAAATGAAAATGAGTGTGAATAAACATAGCCTTCCTATATGTAGATTGCCACTAATTGCAGCCAAATAACAGGTGTCATAAAACTTTACTCGAGTACTTTAGTACCTTCACCTAACTTGATGACGTAACCTGTTGCAAACACAAAACAAAGGGAAGTGATTTACATAATTCAGGGCTCGCATGTCAGAATCAAAATGGTGAATCTAGAATGATGCAACTGAGAAAGACAAGAATGAATTAATTGTTCACACATACACAGTCAGTTGTCAAACATCAGCGGAGGAATGGTACTTACATTGTGATGAACCATGCATTTACATCAAGGTAAACAATTTACAGTCAGGTAAACCTTGCATATGCTATAAAACTGCTTTTTCCTAAAATATCCAGATCAAAATATTCACTCTGTGTATATATCAACACACAAACAACAACAACAACTTTTATTTATATAGCGTCTTTAACGTAGTAAAATGTCCCAAGACGCTTCACAGGCTAAACTTCAACAGAAGACACTGAGTGCAAACAGGTGGAGATACTCAACAGGCCAATCGCCTCATTCCATTTGAAGATGCTATCATAGAGATCATATGGGAAGCTGTACGTAGCATGGATGACACATAAGCTGGAGGAGCAGAAGAACTCTTAGTATAATTACAATCACAAACCTTCTCTGTGCAAATTACATACGTAGAATTACATAGACTATATAGCACAGAAGCAGGCCATTTGCCCAACCAGTCCATGCCGGTCTTTATACTCCACTCAAGCCTCCTCCCATCCTTCTTCATCTACCTCTATAAGCATAACCCTTCATTCCATCCTCCTTCATAGGCTTAACTAGCTTCCCCTTAAATGCATCTATAACTATTCACCTCAACTATTCCTTGTGGTAGCGAGTTCCATATTCTCAACACTCTTTGGGAAGTTTCTTCTGAATTCCCTATTTGATTTCTTGGTCACTCTCTATATTGATGGTCTCTAGTTTTGCTCTTCCCCACAAGTGGAAACTCTCTTGATCTATTCAATCAAAACCTTTCATAATTTTAAAGACCTCTATTAAGTCACACCTCAGCCTTCTCTTTTCAAGAAAACAAAGTCCCAGCCTGTTCATCCTTTCCTGGTAGTTAAAAACTTGCAGTTCTTGTATCATCCTTATAAATCTTTTTTGCACCATCTCCAGTGCCTTTATATCCTTTTTATAATATGGTGACCAGAACTGCTCACAGTACTCCAAGTGTGGTTTAACCAAGTTTAGCAGAATCACTCTACTTTTCAATTTTATCCCTCTCGAAATAAACCCTAGTGCTTGGTTTGCTTTTCTATGGCCTTATTGACCTTCGTCACAACTTTTAGTGATTTATGTATTTGTACTCCCAGATCCCTTTGCTCCTCTACCATATTTAGATTCTTATTTTCGAAGTAATATGTGATCTCATTTTTTTTTTACCAAAATGTAATACCTAACACTTACACTTATCTACGTTGATATTCATTTGCCAATTGTATGCCCATTCTACAAGTTTATTACTGTCTTCTTGTAATTTGTTAACTATCCCTCCCAATTTGATGTTGTCCACAAATTTATAAATTGTGCTTTGATTCCAAAGTCTAAATCGTTACTATAAATTGTGATCAACAGTGGCCCCAGCACTAATCCTTATAGGACCCCACTTCTCATCTTCTGCCACTTTGAATAGCTACTATTTACCTCTACTCTCTGCTTTCAGCTAGCTAGCTATCCATTCTGCTAATTGTTCTCTGACTCTACATGCTCTGACTTTATTCATTAGTCTATTATGTGGTACCTTATCAAAGGATTTTTGGAAATCTAGATATATTACATCTACTGCATTATCCTTGTCTACTATCTCTTCAAAGAATTCAGCGAGGTTGGTCAAGCAAGATTTGCCCTTTTGGATTCCATGTTGACTACTCATTATTATATTTTTGGTTTCTAAACGTTTTTCTATTTTCTCCCTTATTTTCCTTACTACCGATGTTAAGCTGACTGGTCTACAGTTCCCTGGACATGTTCTATCTCCCTTCTTAAATATAGGTATAACATTAGCTGTCCACCAGTACTCTGACACTACACCTTTTTCTAACAAATTATTAAATTGTTCCAGCAAGTGCAAAGCAGTGGTTGTGCTGTGAAATATGACATGTACTGTTTGTGCGGCAACAATACCATGCTTAACTATGCTCACTGACTTACCTTGTGCCCTTTTCTTCTCGTCAGACAAGTAAAGCATCATCACATTCAAGTATGCACCAACCCAGGGACATGTACTGGCCCAGATATTGTGGCCTCGCCGGGTCCGTATGAAATGCGCACGCACCCGGTGAGGCATTGCAAAAGCCAATTCTCGACGCGCAATGCGCATGTGGCAAGAACCAGCTTTTCCGATGTGTCAAGATTTCTCTGTACAGAATCTGTGCACCCCCGGGAGAAGGACATCTGCGGGGGAGAGATTGGGCTATTTACGCTGGTAAAAGCAGGTGCATGGTCTACTTTTGCCAGTGTAACACTTTTAAAACCTAAAAATTAAATTTACACACTCATCTTTATATTTAAAACCCTGTGCATTAAGGTAAGTTTATTTTAAACCCTATTAAACCACATGGAAAAAAATTCCCCCAAATATTTTTTTTCTAAAACATTTAATTACAACAACTTTTATTTATAAAGCGCCTTTAATGTAATAAAATATCCCAAGGCGCTTCAAAGCAGCGTTAAAAGACAAAATGAATAAATTTGACACTGAGCCACAAAAGAAGGAATTAAGGCACATGATCAAAAGCTTGGTTAAAGAGGTAAGTTTTAAGGAGAGTCTTAAAGGAGGAAAGAGAGATAGAGAGGCGGACAGGTTTAGGGAGGGAGTTCCAGAGGGTTCAAACAGCTGATGGCATGGCCACCGTTGGTTGAGTAGTTATAATGAGGAATGTTCAAAAGGGCATAATTTGAGGAGCGCAGACATCTTGTGGGATTGTGAGGCTGAACGTAGGATTCTGGTCTGAGGCCTAAATTCGCTGCACAGTGCATGGGAGATGTCTATCTCGTACGTACGTACATACAAGCTGGAGTCACGTGGGCCTGGACCACCAATCAATATGCAGTATTCTCATTGATAAAAATGGGAGCTCTGTTTGTACGGGTTTCCATTACTAGGGACTCCATCCCTCTCCCTAGCATAAATTTGAGAGTGAACAAGACTGTTCATAACCTAGGTGTCATATTTGACCCTGAAATGAGTTAATGACCACATATCCGCGGCATAACTAAAACCGCCTTTTTCCCACCTCCGTAACATTGCCAGCCTCCGCCCCTGCCTCAGCCCTTTTGCTGCTGAAACCCTCATTCATGTCTTTGTTACCTCTAGACTTGACTACTCCAACTCACTTCTGGCTGGTCTCCCACATTCTATACTACGTAAACTTGAGGTCATTCAAAACTCAGCAGCCAGTGGCCTAACTCGCACCAAGTCACGATCGGAAGGGGCAAGGCTATGGAATGATTTGTAAACAAGGATGAGAATTTTGAAATCGAGGCGTTGTTTAACCGGGAGCCAATGTAGGTCAGAAAACACAGGGATGATGGGTGATCGTGACTTGGGCAAGTTAGGACACTGGCTGCTGAGTTTTGGATGACCTCAAGTTTACGCAGTGTAGAATGTGGGAGACCAGCCAGAAGTGAGTTGGAGTAGTTGGAGCAGGCTGGCAATGTTACGGAGGTGAGAAAAGGCGGTTTTAGTTATGCCGCGGATATGTGGCCAGAAGCTCATTTCAGGGTCAAATATGACACCTAGGCTGCAGTCTTGTTCATTCTCAGATTGATGCAAGGGAGAGGGTTGGAGCCCGTACAAAGAGAGCTCCCATTTTTATCAATGAGAATACTGCATAATGATTGGTGGTCCAGGCCCACGTGACTCCAGCTTGTGCGTATGTATGTATGAGATAGACATCTCCTGTGCGCTGTGCAGCGAATCTAGGCCTCAGACCAGAATCCTACTGTTGTGGAAAAATATTTCCAAGACTGTATAATATATAAAGAGAGGTTTATTAAATCGGAGACAAAGCTTTGGGAGAAGTGTTAGAGACCCCTGTCTCTGAACCAGCTTCTCAATTTGGTATCTCCAGTGAGGTTCTTTTATCTTACAAATTACGTCACTTTACATCACATGCTTTAGCACTATTCCTTAAGTCTAATCATCGCATTACAAGATTTACAAAGCTTTTCATACAATTACTATCCAAGGCTGAGCTCTTGATATAAACCAGCCTCGCATTGTGACAGGGCATTATAAACAAGTGCAGGCTTTTTGGCACCGGTATAGACAAACATACCCACACTTATCTCTCCAGTCGTTCATTATCTCACTTTCCTATCTCCATAACTCAAGGCCAGCATACCTTGAAGTCTAACTGTGTTTTTTTATATAAAGCATAATGCATCAGTATTGTCCCTTACAAAATTCATTAAAGGGGAAAATAAAAACAAATGTTTGGTCCCGTATACTAGTCAAGTATATGTCCAAAAATCCGCTCCAACAATATTCCTCCTTTTGGTCCTGGAAGATGTTCACAAAATCCAGATGACCACAATGATAGTAGCATGGTGTCATATATTCGTCCTTTGGGGTATGTTACTTCCCTGATGTTCCGTATATCCACCTTGCCTGTAGCTCTAGGCTACCCTTCAAAAAGAGAGTGGTCGGTGTCAACGTCGTCTGTTTCTTCATCCTTGGTGTCTTCAGGTATTTCCATCAGGTGTGCTTCTTCTTCGGCGATTACACTGGCTACTGGCATCAGTCGGGCCATCATAACTTTACAGCAGATATTAAAACACCCGATAATCAGACAGCAAGTAATTATTATTACAACCAGAATAATTACTCCATGCATAAAATAGGACCCCCAGGATCTCCCTAACAGCCAGTCAAACCAGCCAGATCCTCCTGCTGTCGTGGATAACTTCTTTACCTCCATTCTTATGTGATCAGTGAGGTTGGTTATGTTTTCTGAATTATCGGGAATGTAAGTACAACATTCAGCTCCAATTAAGGCACATGTGCCCCCATTTTGTATATAATCTAGGGCCATTCGGTTCTGGAGTACCATTGTGCGTATTTCAGCCATTATGCCCTCTATTGCTTCAGTAGTGTCATTAACTATCTGTTCCATTACCCTCTCTAGGTTACGTAATTCATCCATGGTGCGTCCTATCCCGAATGGGAGCATCATGACCCCAAATAGCCTCTCTACCGGGGTAAGATCTCGTCTTAGTCGACCTAGTGTCTGTACTTCTGCTAAAGTACGTACCCGTCTGACAAAAGGGACCACATATCCCAAATAACAGGACCCCCTCCAGTCCTGAGGCAACCAGGGGTAGGCCTTATGCCCACACACAAAATAAGTGCCATTGTATGCTGTTCGATTCGATCCCAATCTCTCTTTCAGCCCCCGTCGCCACCTAATCTTAGGGTCCCAGTCCTGGCTACTTGTCTGATTCTTCAAACCCTCTATTTCAAAGAACCCCTGGTTTGTTGTTTCGCTGGCTATTATGTTCCACCTGGTGAGGTTAAAGTATCCTGCTACAAAACCTGTTTCCTCACCAGTCAGGTTTCTAGTGAAACAAATGTCAGCGGTGGGCCTTCCAACTCCTGAGGTGTTGGTCAAAACCAGAAACGGGGGTCGTACCGACCTATTGTATTCCGGCTGGTACCATCCGTCAATGCATCCAAAAGGTAACCCCCCGATCTCCACGTTTCTTTATCCCCACTCTGATTCCAAGTATCATTTACTTTCCCTGTACCGTTTTGTCGCATTACCCACTCCGCTACTTCCGAAATGTTAAGGGAGATTGACCTCAAAGGGATGCCTCCTTTGCTATGTATGGGGATGTGCGAACATACCCAGCAACTGGAAAAGTTCTCATTTTGCGCATAAACACAAGACATGTACAAAAAGGTATTCACATGTAACTCTCGTTTCGGTATAGCTAGCAGGCCGGACCTAACACGAACTATGATAATCGCACCGATCGCAATATATAGTTTCATCTTATTACTCTATAATTAACAAATAGTCAAAGGCAAAATGGCCGTATGGCTTGCTTGAAGAATCTCTCGCTGTCAATCTGTAAATAGACAAACAACAACAACTAATACATGTGCTAAACGGCTGGTTCAAAAACCTTATGCTGGGTCCAATGCTTCCATTTTCCGTTCCCTTTAACATCGATGCAGGCACAAGTGTCCTTGCTGATTATAACCTCATACGGTCCTATCCATTTTTGGGGCAAACCCCGGTTTTCCCGGAAGGACCCTTACCATAACGCGACTTCCCGCCAACGGGACTTCAGGGAGCTTTGTAAGCTCTGCTTCCGCGTCTCTTTCTTCCTGATTGTCCCTAACTAATTTACGCATCCCTTTTAATTGAGTACTTAGTTCCAAAACATACCGTTTTATTTTGTCTTTTAATGGGCCTACATCGGTCCCCCCTGTTATGATGATCTCTGGTAATTGCATCGCCCTTCCTGTCATTAGTTCATAAGGGGTTAATCCGGTTGTCCGGTTTGTCGTGGCTCTTAACTTCATCAATATAATGGGTAATACTTCTGTCCACGTTTTTCCTGATGTTTTCATAGCCTTTGCCAGAGCGTTCTTAAGGGTATGGTTCATGCTCTCTACCATCCCAGAACTCTGCGGGTGATAGGGGTTGTGGAATTTTTGTTTTATGCCCATCAGCTGGCATATTGTTTTTACAATTTTTCCGGTGAAGTGGGTGCCTTGGTCAGAATATCCTTGCCACTGTTGAGGCAGTGCAATCACGTGTGGGGAAAGCTTCCACCCACCGGGTAAATTGATCTATAATCACTAGGCAATATCTTTTTCCATGGGATGGGGGCAAAGGACCTGTGAAATCAATTTGTACATGTTCCCATGGCCCCCGTGGACAGGGCTGGTGTCCCATTTTAATTTTAATGGGCCTGCCTGGATTATATTGTGCGCACGTAACGCATCGATGGCAATATTTGCCGATATCTCTCCCCATCCCTTTCCACCACCAATCTCTCCCAAGACTCCCGGTCATGGCCTCTCGTCCTGAATGAGACAGGCCATTATGCAACTCCAATAAGGTATTCTGTATGCATTCAGGTGCCATTACCTTGTCGTTTCGTCTCCAAACGTTATCCTTCCCTTGCGTTGCGCCCTGCTTTGTCCACATACCTATTTCCTCCTCAGAAGTGTCCTGGTGTAGTTTCTCAATACTTATCTGTTCGACTCGGGTCCCAGCGGCACTGACTGAGGCTTCCTCACACTCTTCCTGTTCTAATGCCTTCTGTGCAGCTACGTCTGCAGCTTTATTTCCCTGGTGACTCAGCCAATCTGGACTGGTTCGGTCCGGCTCCCTCCTGTGGGCTTTAATTTTAATAACCGCTACCTGTTTTGGTTTATTACTGGCTGCTAAAAGAGCTTCTGTTCTCAGCTGATGCTTTATGGGATGTCCGCTAGTTGTGATAAAACCCCTTCTCCCCCATGCTGTCATATAATCGTGTACTACCCCGAATGCATATCTACTGTCCGTATAGATATTAACAATCTTATTTTCCGATAATTCCAGTGCCCGGGTGAGGGCTACCAGTTCTGCCACTTGAGCTGATGACCCCCCATTAATTCGCCCTGATTCCACTGACTCTAGATCTTGGTTAACTACGGCCCATCCGGTACGAGATAGTCCTCTATGTATTTTCGTGAGCCGTCCACAAACAAGGTTTGTTCTGCAGTTTGAAGGGGGGCGTCTTTTATTCTATCCTCTTCCATATCCTCACATACCTCTTCGCAAAAGTGGGGTTCCCCTTCACCCATCATACCTTCTGCGGGGTTGTTTCCTACATCCCTAATTATGGTTACCGCTTTGTTGGGTGTTAAGAGGACTGCTTCCCACTTTGCCCGTCTTATATTAGATACGGTTCTCAGTTTTCCTGTGTTTAACATTTCTACCAATGTGTGTTTAGTGTGGAGAATGATGTTTCCAGTCATCACCACAGGCTCGTTTAATTTTTACCGCCCAAGCTGCGCAATCTAGCGCGGCTATACATCAGGATAACCCAGTCACCACCGAGCTTTCGGTGGTAGAGTAATAGGCTATTGGTCTCCTTTTATCCCCGTGATCTTGGGTGACCACGGCCATATAGAACCCACCTTCATTGTTACAGTGGATGTGGAAATCCTTACTCATGTCAGGCAGTCCCAATCCAGGTGCGGAAACTAGTTCTGACTTGAGTTTATTATACGCCTGTTCTTGTTCAGGGCCCCACTCTATGAGGTCTAGGGCCGGTTTCCCCCCTTTCACTAATCTTTGTATTGGCTCAGCAATTTTTGCAAAATCAGGGATAAAGTTCTGGCTGTAATTAAAGAGGCCCAGTATCTTCCTCACCCCCCTTACCGTTACTGGTCTAGGCATGTCCTTGACAGCCTTTTTCCTATCCGAGGGCATTTCTTTCAGCCCCTTTGAGAGGCAGTACCCTAGGTACAGGACCTGGGATTTCCCTACCTGGGCCTTTTTAGGGTTAACCTTAAGGCCCGCCGTTTCCAGAGCCCTTAATACTAAGTATAGGGTTGCCTGATGTCCTTCCTTGGTTTCTGAGGCTATTAATATGTCATCGACATATTGTAAAATACTATTTCCTGCCGATACCTATATTTGTTTTAGTATATCACTCATGACACGATGGAATATGGCAGGACTATTATGGAATCCTTGTGGTAATTGGGTCCAAGTATATTGTTTATCCTCCATCGTGAAGGCAAATTTTTCTTGTGATTCTGGGTCGAGGGGAAAGGCCCAAAAACCATTGGCTATGTCCAGGACTGTAAAGATCTTATGTTCAGGGGATAATCCATCAAAAATTGTGGAGGGGCTGGCCACTATCGGGTGTAATTTGGGGGTGACCTTGTTAAGGGCAGTGTAGTCGATAGTGAGTCTATAACTCCATCTGGTTTCCCTACCGGCCATGTTGGGGAGTTAGTGGTGCTAACTGTTTCTTTTAAGATACTCTTTTCCACTAGCCCTTTTACTATTTCTACAACCGCTGTTCTAGCTTCAGGTCTTATAGGGTATTGTCGGTGTGGTTTATGAGGTGGTCCAGGGACTTTAATAGGATCCATCTTCGCCTTTCCAGTATCCAATTTTGTCTGTGCCCAGACCCCGGGCACAGAGGCACATATGCCTCCATACCCTCCAGTCCCAATAAGCCAGTCAGTTTTTGTGGCTGTAGCTACACCTATACTTTCCACATGGTGGGCTATCTGTCCTAAATCTCCCTTACTGCCATCCGCCTTTGGCCATGTCAGTTTCCCCTTGCCGCAATCAATCAGGGCCTTAAATTCCTTCATTACATCATTCCCCAATATTGTTCCCTCACGATTCTTGTATACGTAAAATCTCATGGGTATATATAAGTTATCAATTTCCACCAATTGGATGGTGCTCAGGTAGGCCAGTGTGGGCCGTCCATCTATTTCGTTTATCAGAGCCTTCTTGTCGGTGACGGGAAGGGGCATATTGGTAATGGATATTGAGGCTCCCGTGTCCACTAGCATCTCATACTGTCGGCCCCCTACTAGTGCAGACACATATATCCTTCCCTCCTTTTTACTTTGTATAGGGGCTGCCGGACATCACCGGGTGGCTTTGTACGCCTGCTACTTCTGGTATTCCTGTTCTGACAGGGTCCTTGCCTTATTAGGATAGCCATTTTTACCATAGCATGTCGCTTCCAGATGCCCTTTCTTACCACAATACGTACATTGCTTTTCACTGCCTTTCCCTTTGCATTCCCTGGCAAAATGGCCCGGTTTTCCACAATTATGGCAAGTCCCCCTTTTCTGCCCTCCTCCTGTTCCCGTGGCAGAGACCTTTTCCTGCTTTATCTTTTTCTTTTCTAATCTGCTAAAGCTTACTGTTTTAGCCTTTTTCAAAAGTCTCTTTTACACCTTTGTTGTAGGTATTAGGCATCCTAGGGCAACGGCACCTGTAGGATAAGGGTAGAATTAAATATGTAACTTGTACCATAAAATGGCTACCAGTGAAGCCTCAAGGGATTTATGTTAGCTGAAATAGACCGCATTCCTGGAGACTGATACTTGTTGTTTCCCACACACAGGACCAGCAAGCAAGCTCTGCAGGTGTCTCTAATCAGCTAGGTCTCAGGACCAAATGTTCTAGTAACAATACGGCTCTGTAGCAGGATGGAGATAAGGAGGCTACCCAATGCCAGCATCCAAGGATAGTAAGATAAGAGAGGCCCAGGCCATGTTACAAGACACATGAGTCATCCCTAGCAACACACCCCTTAGCAACACATCTCTTGGCAACACATGAGCCACTTTACGTTTAGAGACTAACGCTATTGGTCTAATGTAACTGTAGTAAACTGTTGTATGTAACTGTAGTAAATTGTTGTAAAACATATAAAGATCCATGAAACCCTTTGTTCAGCGGAGAGAAGCCTGGACTCAGTCTTGTGATTTCCTCCCCGCTGGTGTGAATAAAGGCCGCACTGGCATTGGAACCGACTCTGAGTGTTGAGTGATTCTTCTGACAAACACTAACACTAACAGTGGCGTCACGAACAGGATTTCGGGGTCGCTGGGCGCCCTTGGAAAAACCCGGGTGAGTATACAAAACGATTTTTAATTATAAAGGGTGCGGAAGGTGGATGCTGGTTGATCGACACGAGGAGATGGTCCAATATCTTAAACACCTAGCCTGAGCCTGAATTAAGAGGACTTTAGTCCCACGTGACGGCCAGGAATTAAGTAGGTGCCGGGAACACACTTGGACCGTGGGATCGTGATACTGAAAGGCATCTTCCAGACCCAGCAGTGTAATTTGTAATATACCCCGGGGTAGAACAGCGGCTAACGGAATCCAAACCTGCGAACAGGGTCGGACCAACGGGCAAGAGCGGTGGTAGGTAGTCGTTAAGGTTAACGTAAGCACTGCGGGAATTGCTTAAACGCGTTTTAAGAATTGTATAAGTCTGTGTAACAGCAGAACTTGTGACCTGACAGTAGCTAGGAGACGGTTTACTACAAGTTACGCTAGGTAGAAAGCGGACCTCTGAGAGTAGATACCTAATGGATCTAGTCCTACCCAGGAATGGCCATGAAAGCAAGTAAACTCGAGTGGGGATCAGAAGGGTCCATTACCCGCCATCTGGCGGAAAAGCAAAAGAAACTAATCGAAAAAAATGATTAGAGCAGGGTGGAATCCTCAGGAACTACCAGCAAAGCAACGGGAATGGTGGGAGAAGGAACGGAAAGTCAAAAAGAAAAAAAAGGCTGTGGTCTTGATACTGCGAGCCCACGTAAATTAACATAGGAAGCTAAGATTTAAAAAAAACTGACGGTGATTGTCTTAAGTGAAGTGTGGAAGAGGAATAGAGCTGGCCAAAAAAAAAAGATTAATAGGAAAGAAGAGAGACTTTTGTGAACGTCTGTCTTAAATGAGAAGTGCCTGTGTGATTTTGTGACTGCGGAATGAATTTTTATGTTGTCATGTTTCTGAAAGCCTGGTTGGAAGAGGAATGCAAGTGTCTGTTTATTTTAGCTAACCCTTTGTAGTGTTGTCCTGTATGTGGGAAGTTTTAAGACATTTTAAGTTAGAAACGCAGGTGTGGATTTATTCGGATGATTCGGATGATAAGTTACGGAGCTAGGAAATGTACAAAGGATAGGTTTGTTGAGCAAAAGATAAAAAATACATGGTCCCGGTGGTTAAAAAAAAGAATTTACTTGTCGAAAGAAAACATGCAATGATTGATTGGGTTGAAAGACATAAATTTAGTCTCGGAATGAGATAAGGAATGCTTTTAAAAAAAAAAAGAGCTTCTAGCAAAAAAAAAGGTTTTAAATAAAGATTGAAATTACAAAGTTTGAATTGGGATTTTGAGATATTCAGAGAAGGCACAGAAAATAAAGACGCCACTTTAAAAGTAAACAAAATGTGTTTGTGATGGAAAAGGACATAACTTACTAAATACTAGTTGATGTTTGCTGTGAAAAAGATATTGGTTTAATTAGAAAAAGAAACAAAATTTGGAAGAGGTAAAAAAACACTTAACATTGATAATGATTTTAAATTATGAGAAAGTTTCAATGCAGTTTGAAAAGATTTCCAAAATGGACAGTGTTTATCAAGAAAAGTCCCGAACAGTCTAAACAAGCAGGAGGGTTTTGAAGATCTAAGCTATGCGAACTCAGCACAGAGAAAAAAAAAAACTGGAAATTAGAGAATCTTACTGAATTCTTAAATTCTTATAGAAAATGGAACTGGCACAGAAGTTTAGATTTTGTGCTGAGAGAAATTAAAAAAAAACAAAATTGAATTTCAGTAAACAAAATTGCTATTAAAAATGTGTGGTCTCGTTTTATATAAAAAAAAAATGTATTTGGCAAGTACTTGAATTAGAAGTTAAGAAAACATTGGAGTTTACTCTAAAATGCCGTCTTCCCTGATGAGAAGATTTTTATTATTTATGCTGTTTAACGGATTCCTAATTTCTAAGCCAGTTTTGAAGGCACAAAGACTTTTTTTTACAGATGATTACGTGAAGTCACGTAATGACATCAGGTCTTCTTACAAACCTGGAAAGGAGTTAACCCTTTCCATTGACAGCCGTTTAAGCTGCTGAACATTATTAGTTTGGATTTCTTAATAGAAAAAAAACTCACCTAACAGAGGAAACAAAAATAAAAACAGAACTAGCTTATGTAATAATACTTGCCTGATACAATAAAGAAATAGATACTCAATAAAACAAATTGAAGAGTTAAAAGCTAAGATAAACAGGCTGGAAGAGATAACGGGACTAGACGGATAGTGCAGTGCGCAGCCATAGCACCATCACCTATGGCAATAGAGCCAATGTACCCCACGGTGGGTAGGTG
The DNA here is from genome assembly GCF_044704955.1 of Pristiophorus japonicus. NCBI lineage: Eukaryota > Metazoa > Chordata > Chondrichthyes > Pristiophoridae > Pristiophorus > Pristiophorus japonicus. Next base: position 56,372,216 of record NC_091989.1, read on the forward strand.
TAGTCCACAAACCCAACCTAACGGTAAAGCAGACAACGATGTTCGGAGGAATAGCTTTGGCCTTGGTCATTATAGGAGTTTGGGTAATATTTAAGTGGGTAAAGACACGGGCGCACGCCCCACAAATTCAACTCGAAATGGTTCGATTATAACCTGTGCTTCTGATTTCGCAGGGTGACAGGGATACTCGTAGCGCAAAACCTAACCCCTGGTGACGACCAGGCCGTCTGTTTAAAATTACAGATAATACCTACCAGAATGGGAATACGAATGGCACTCCTCGTAATATGGATAGCCCTGCGACATGCACGTACCCTGGACAACACCGACGGATTGCAGCGCACTCAGGAAATAAACAACTACATGAACTATGGAGTCTTGTTTAATTTAACGGATGGAATGTGCATCCCAGCAGCCAAGGACTGGAGCAAGGACAGGACTTATTTTAATGCATAAGAGTATGTGTACAGTGCTCCACGGGTATAAGGAGCAGCTGCATTAAACAGAGGGATGTCAAGGGGCCTGATGAATGTACTTTCTGTACTTTCGGCATAATTTGCACGCCTCCGGGACAATCCCAGCAATCAGTCATCCGCAAAAAGGGAGTGGGGCTGTGTGGGTATTACGAGGAGGTGGGGGCGGCTGCAATATCATTGTATGTATGCTTCTCACCCCCTCCGACACCGCACCCCATAAGAACCACAACATTGTCCGAGGAACTGCCTTGTCCCATAACTACTAAGGGACCAGAGAATGGGATTGTAATGTACAACGAAGGGGAATTATTGTATGATAATGTTAAACATGAAATTGTGCCTGTCCTGATCAATATTTCAGGCATCCAGATGCCGGAATACTGTACGGAACAGTCAAGGAAAATGTACAATGTATTAAGTAAAGTTGTAATGCAGCAGGCTGCCGATGCAATGGGTGCCAGTAGATTCCGAGGACAGGGGTCAGCCCTCAGGATAAAGAGGGAAATAGACATACAAGGATTAAATGAGAAGGTGGAACAGCTTAGAGGGGTGATGAAAGGGTTATTAGAGAGGGTGGAGCAAAACCAGGAAGACCAGGCCAACTTAGGAAAGGAGGGTGCCAAAATCCAGTTGGATGACATCTCAGTCCTGGAAGCTCACGCCAAAACCATCAATCACCTCATACAGGAAAGCAAAGACAGGGGCAAAGGCCGCACTGGCGTTGTAACCGACTCTGAGTGTTGAGTGATTCTTCTGACAAACGCTAACACTAACACGTTCACAGATAGCTCACCACTCGCCCAGGAGTTTGACCTGATCCCTGAAGGTATTTCTAAATTTAAAACTCTTTTTTTTTTTACTGAGCTAGAAGCTTTCGTGTCAAGGTTTTACACAAAGGAAAATGGGAGCGTTTTAAAAGGCATTCTTTATCTCATTCCTAGACTAAATTTATGTCTTTCAACCCAATTGCATGTTTTCTTTCGACAAGTAAGTGAGCGTGTCAAATAAATTCTTTTTTTTTTTACTACCGGGACCATGTATTTTTTTATCTTTTACTCAACAAACCTATCCTTTGTGCATTTCCTAGCTCCGTAACTTATCATTCGAATATATCCACACCTTCGTTTCTAACTTAAAATGTAATACCATAAGGTTCAGTTTCTTAAACTTCCCACATACAGGACAACACTACGAAGGGTTAAAAAAACATTCACTCTGTTTGGAAAAAGTGGATGGAGCTAAAACAGGCAGGCAACTCTACACCTTCCCAAACAGGCTTTCATTCATTCTGCAGTCAAAATCACTCAAGTACTCTCTTCATTCAAAATAGACACTCACAAAAGTCTCTCTTCATTCAACAAAGCTTATGTCTGGATCCATATGTCACTTAAGATAGTCACTATCAGCTTTTTTATGGCATTATGTAATTACCCAAGTTACAATTAATGATAGGAATTAATTAATGACCCGGGCAGCCCGCGTTTTACATTCCCTTCCTTACCTTACATGTTCGCCAGTCTTGGACGTTTCCCTTTGTTTCTGTAATACTCACGGCCACGACTACTCTGTGGAGACCCTTTGTCTTCGCAACAAAGCTAGCGTGTTTCCTTACCACCGGAGTTTTGGCTCTAGGTTGGAGTGATCAGTTCCCTTCCGCACCGACCTTATTTACTAAAGGGACAACTCAAACTGGTTAGTCAGCCTCTTCCCGCTATCTACTTACTTGTATCTTATACACTATCCCATCGTGCCCGTACACCTTTCTTTTCAGTCTCTAACACCAGATTCCAGATACTGTCTTAAGTGATCACGTCTGATCGGACAGTATCCTGTTCGTGACGCCATTTTGTTGTGGAAAAATATTTCCGAGACTGTATAATATATAAAGAGAGGTTTATTAAATCGGAGACAAAGCTTTGGGAGAAGTGTTAGAGACCCCTATCTCTGAACCAGCTTCTCAATTTGGTATCTCCAGTGAGGTTCTTTTATCTTACAAATTACGTCACTTTACATCACATGCTTTAGCAATATTCCTTAAGTCTAATCATCACATTACAAGGTTTACAAAGCTTTTCATACAATTACTATCCAAGGCTGAGCTCTTGATATAAACCAGCCTCGCATTGTGACAGGGCATTATAAACAAGTGCAGGCTTTTTGGAACCGGTATAGACAAACATACCCCCACTTATCTCTCCAGTCGTTCATTATCTCACTTTCCGATCTCCATAACTCAAGGCCAGCATACCTTGAAGTCTAACTGTGTTTTTTTATATAAAGCATAATGCATCAGTATTGTCCCTTACAAAATTCATTAAAGGGGAAAATAAAAACAAATGTTTGGTCCCGTATACTAGTCAAGTATATGTCCAAAAATCCGCTCCACACTACGTTCCTCTGGGACCACCAGGTACTTTCATAGATTTTTTTCGAGTCGTATGCAGGAAGCCTCTGACCACAATTTCTGGGCCCAGATAGAAATTTTAATGATCTAGAAAAGGAAACATAGGAACAGGAATAGGTCATTCAGCTCTTCAAGCCTGTTCCACCATACAATTCGATCATGGCTGATCTGTACCTCAACGCCATTTGCCCACTTTGTTCCATATTAAATGCAAGTCTTTCTTTTTACAGAGAAAAATATTGTTCCACTTCTTTGTTAAAAGCGTAATTTCATCCCCGATATTATTTCCATTCTGTGTATTGAAAGAAGTAGCTTGCAAAGCAACAGGATCTGCTTTCTGCAACCTGATAGCATAGGAGTCAAGATGCTCATTTTGCAACCCACAAACCATAAGAGGTTTATGACACCTACATCCAGCAGCTGTACATGATGCCAGTAGTTGCAGCATCATGCGACAGCACAGTGTTGTTTGGCTATTTGAATCAACCTCCTGACAGATATCTGCAGTGCACAAAGACTAGAAATTATGGTGATGTTATTTCAAACTGGTAAAATAGCAGACAAAGGAAACACATACAAGTGCACAGAGTGTGAACCTGGTGTCAAGACGTGGTTCTGTGGGTTGAGGCTCGGGTCTGGTTTATTGGGGATATCGGATAGAAAGTTTTTTATATACCAATAGTGATCTGAACTGCAGTGTTGATTTTTTACTCTTGTTACTTCATCTTCAAGTTCCAACAATTCTTCATTCTCTTTGAAATATATATTAATATAAGTTGCTTTATAATCTACACTGTACTCACACTAGCCTCCTTTTCTTTAGCCAAATACACGAAGCAAATTATCTGAAACACACAAATATTTATTTCATTATTAGTATGTTTTCTGTGTGTTTGGTATCAGCTGATAGATATGTTGATCCTGAAATTCCACGGGGCTACAACCAGATTCCTGTTTTATCTCCGGCTGGAGAGTGGCAGAAACACAAGACAAACAGTGTAAACAGCCAGTTTCCCCCAATATCCAGCCAGAGTTATGTCTGGTGGCATCCCTGCGGAATCTACAGGCCATTATATTTACTGAAACACTAACACAATTGTTGTGTACACCACTATCGTTAGAGACTGAACATGTTTCATCGATAGTATTCCATCATTTTTTTGTATTAATAGCATTCCCTGACCAGTGGCACATTCATTACTGGGCTGCCCCATGGAACAGTAGAGTGTAGCACTGCATTTGTGATTCCCCATGTGTGGAGATTCCAATATCAGCTGGGGAAGGAGCTGAACAGGAGGAAAAACCAGAGTGAACCTGGGTCACTTTTGCACCCTTCCTGCTAGCTATTACAGAGATACATGCCAGATGGTGAAAGCATGGCTTGGATAAACAAACAAACAAAAAATAATAAATAAATAGCTGCAATTCTCTAACCAAATTGCTTTTGAAATCCTGACATGAAGCAATTCATTCATTTGTAAATTTATTCGACTCTTTGTGCTCAATTTTTACCTTTCAGTGCTTCATCTTTTTAAACTCTTTTCAAATAGTAGTAGTCTTGGTTGAAATAACGCAAATTACTTCCTCAGGCAAATTTGTCAATTTAGAAAAATCCACATATAACGTGGAAATGAGCAGCGTATTTCTTTTGACAGATCTGAAAGGTCTAATGCATCTTCTCCTTTCGGTATAATGAAGTCTTTGGGGAGCTTCAGAGAATGGAACTGATAAAAATCAATGCCAAAAATGCACTCAACATTCTGAAACTGCTGGCAAATGCTGCATTTTAGGAGGGTAATTGGCTCCCAAAGGTGAGTGCAGTACTTACACTTAAACGGAGATATAAAAGCTTTAATCAGTTTAATGCCTTGCTTCATTTGGCACTTTAGTCTACTTTGCACAGTGGGATCCCAGCTATCTCACTAACATTTTCCAAACTGTCTTGGCAACTACATTTATTTTATATGTTGAACTGAAATATTTCTTTAATTATGTTTATATGCTGAGGATTTTCATTTCCTGGTTAAATAAAATTGCTATTTAATAAGCACATAAATAGACTTAGAATCACTGATGTAGGGAAAGAAATCACAAGAATATATATAAAAAATTAGTGCATCTTCATCATACATGCAAAGTGGCAATCACGCAAAAAAATCCTCATCGCTTCAAATTTCCCTTAAACAGTCCTGATAGATTCCTGAAACAATTGAGCCAATTGAAAAAAACACTTTTATCACTGATTTAAGAACATAAGAAATAGGAGCAGGAATAGGCCATTCGGCCCTTCAAGTCTGCTCCACCATTTAATAAGATCATGGCTGATCTTTTACCTCAACTCTACCTTCCCACCCTATCCCCATACCTTGAGCCCCTTAGTATCAAAAAAGCTATCGATATCTGTCTTGAATATACTCAACAACTGAGCATCCACAGCTCTCTGAGGTAGAGAATTCCAAAGATTCACAACCCTTTGAGGGAAGAAATTTCTCCTCATCTTAGTCCGAAATGGCCGACCCCTTATTCTGAGACTGTGACCCCTAGTTCTAGAACTCCCCAGCCAGGGGAAACATCTTCCCAGCATCTACCCTGTCAAGCCCCTTAAGAATTTTATATGTTTCAATGAGAGCCCCTCGCATTCTTCTAAACTGTAAGGAATAACCCTAGTCTACTCAATCTCTCCTCATAGAACAATCCCCTCATCCCAGGAATCAGTCTAGTGACCTTTGTTGCACTCCCTCTCAGGCAAGTAGATCTTTTAGCACATCGTTCACATATTTTTTCCAAGTTCTTTCAGCAGCTATCTACTCTGCAAATAGAAATGATAACATAATAAGCACCTCAAATTTAAACAAATCTTAATCGTCATTAAATGTACTGTATCATCTTACAGATTCCTGCAACCATTCCCCCTCTCCCGACAGGCCTTCTCCTTTGTCAGGGGCCTTGACTTTGCGTACTCATCTGTTCCAGGACCTTCAGATTTATGTACTCAAGCCTTCCTGCAATTGATTTCTCTCATCCATACATGCCTAAGGTTTCTACCCCACACTGCTTCTTTTGGGGCCTCTGAATGGCCTGCTGTCCATGCCCCTCACTACACGTTACCATATCTGTGAATGTCACCGGCACATCCCAAGAAGTGAAAGAGCCACCAGAATCCCAGCAGGCTGTCAACAACATTCTGAAACCAGCCAGCTCATTTACTCCCTCCACCTGAATGTAAATGTAGGGTTTACCTGTATGTGTATTACACTGGACAACCCTGACCCATGATCTGAAAATTAATGCTGCATGATTGACTGACAGATCTGAAAGTGATCATAATTCTGGACACAAAAAATGTCACCTTTGCATATTTACGTAATTAAATGGAATTGAGACTGATATTTTTGAAGGAAAATAATAAAGATTGCTTTGTAGTTTGTTTTAAAAGTAAACAAAGCAAACTGTTGGGGTGTAACTTTCGAAGCAATCATACAAGCCAGATGCTCAAAATAGCATAAGATGTAACAAGCAGAATACCATTGTTGCTCATTTAGATTTAAAATCACCTCAATTATAATCTCAGAGTCAGATTGAATGTATACTAAAGTTAGTTATGTCCACCTGTTGTGTTCTGCCCCAGGGCAGGGCCAAACACAAGTCTCACATATGAAATTCTTGAGCTCTTACTAGGGAAGAGTAGCTGAGATGGTTTCCCACTGCCTCTTCTCCTAGATGGGCTGAAATCAAGTGCAAAGAACCCCATATACCCCTTACGATGGAGTGTGAGGGGAGGGACACCTGCACTCAATGGATGCAAGTACACCTGCTGGATATCAATGGAGTATTCAGAGCTGGTGCTCCCATCTCCGCTTGCCAGGCTGTCTGGAGTGGAACCTGAACACAATCTTTTTAACTCAGAGGCGGGAATATTACCACTGAAATAGTGCACACTCCGTCCGAACTCAAGTACCCCACTGGATGTCAACCCAGTATTTAGGGACCATGTTCTAATCCCCACTCAGCGGGACTGTCTGGAGCGGGGCCACGACCTGTCACCTTCTGACTCAGACGCAGGAATGCTGCTGCGAAGCCAAAGGCTGGCTCCAGTCAGTTATGTAATAAATAAACTTTATTTAACTTTAACTTCAACTTTATTAAAAAAAAACAAATGTAAACCATTCCTTTTCTAAGAAAGGAAGTTTCTATACAATTAATGGCCTTTTTTGGTGATACTATAAAAGTCTCCAAATAGCAGAAAAAGATTAAAGTCTCTTAAATGTGCATTTCTGTGCCTCCTGCCCTACTTTAAAAAAAAATTCGTACAGTAATATTTTTCCTTAAAGTATACAATATATATTTATATATAAAGATGTATATATATATAAAGACTTGCAACAAAGGCAGTTGATATACCTTCAAGTTTGTAAAAGATGGTAACAGGTTCGGCACCCTCTTTATCCTCCAGCCTGCACGAGTTATAATTGGGACTTGAGTCTCTCCCTGACCCTGTATCCCTGGTTACTGCTTGATGAGCTGCCGTTAAATACTCCTTTTCCAGATTACAGCACTTGACTACCTGCTGAGCTGCTCGACAGAATCACTACTTTCGAGAGGAAAGAGAAGCATGAATGGTTTGTAATGGGGCTGTATTAAGTATAAAAGTCTGCTTCTTCTCCCTCCACATCAGAATTCTCACCAGACTTCTCTCTCAGAAAGCTCCACTCTTTTTTTGGGGGGCGGCGGGTGGGTTGCATTTTCTTGCTTTTGTATTGAACCACTCCCTGCTTTTCTAGAGTATATTTTCTGGTTGTGGTGCTTGCACTATAAACCGCTTCGTGCGTTTGGCTAAAATAGGAGCAGCTGACCCCCACCAAAGTGGAAGGAAGAAAAAGTGCCTGCAACTTTCCAAAAAGCAGCAGGCAAGGCTGCACGTGCTCAGAAAGTCAGACCTGCAGTGCGTGGTCCTGTTCTTGTGGGTACAAAAACAAATACAAGAAATCCAGAGGCTGGGGTTAGAGGAAAATCAATAGGAAACAGCAGAGCACAATATCAAACTACCGCAGAATTTTGAATTATAAATGTATATATTATTTATAATATATACATTAGAAAGTAAATTCTCCAATCTCACTCTACTAGCAGGAAGCTCCATGAAAAGGGTATTTGGGTTGGAGGTAGTGCTCCAGCAATGTAACACTGCTGATTGTCTGACTCGCAGTCCCTTTGAGCAAATGTCCCCAGTAGGAGTGCAGGATTAGTGATTTTACCTTTACATTTAAAGTCACTGACAAGAATGGAGAACTTCAATGGCTGGGTCTGCTCCTATTGGAAGAGAGAGCAGAATATTCAATGTGAATATATGATAATGGTTCCCTTCTATGACAACTGCATCAATCAGGTCACATTAGAGCCTGTTGTCCAGCCAATTATAAAGTCAGCACATTGCGGGAAACAGATGGGAGCAACAATCTAAGGTCAAGACATAGGAGACTGGATTTTCCTTGTGGAATCTGTCCGGTTTCAGACAGTCTTGTTCAGATGTTCAATTGTTCAGAGGTTCACATCATCTGGCAATGCCTACTGCAAATCGCCACACCTAAAATAGGCTGCCAGCCTTTTCCACCTCATCGATATCAGCCACCCGCTCATCTCCTATCCCACCACATGTAAATAACAGAGGTTACAGGCCTCTGGAATACAGCCAAATTTTTTCCATTCCTGCCTCTACACCACCAATGGAGGTGAAGGCCAAGAGAAAGGAGATGGTGGGGGGACTGTGGCAGCTGGAGCCATGGGAATTAACTCTCCTTCTCCCCAACCCTCCCAGCATCAGGTCATTATCGCATAGCTGTTTGTGGGACCTTGCTGTCCGGAAATTGGTTCACTGCCAGGCATTTCTGGTGCTGACTATGTCAGCGTATGTGGGTTACTTGTAGTGGTATGCTCGCTTACCCTCCCGACCTGCGGTGGTGTCCTCTCGCCTATGATGATGATGATGTGGGTTAGGAGACGTTTCCATCATTAAATGTCATTCGGCATCCACACCACTATGGGTGCATCTTGGGAAACTACCAATTGGAGGAGGCCCACGATGTTGCAGGACCCGCACTCCAGCTCTGTTATCCTCCCGACCTGCGATGGTGTCCTCTCGCAGGTCGGGGTGACCCACGATGTTGCATGGCCCGTGAGCCGTTCCAGGTGTGCGACGACTTTGAGGTGGGTGACTGGGTGATGTCATCAAGGCCCAGGTCACCGTTTGGAGTGTGGGCAGGAACATCGGCGGGGCCCAGGTACAGCAGAGGAGTGGGAAGGTCGGGGCGGATGAGCGGCAAGAGATCGTGGCGGAGGTGTGGCGAATGTTTGGTGCGGAGGAGCAATGAGAGATCGTGGCAGAGGTGCGGCGAGTGTTTTGTGGCGGAGGAGTGGGCGAGAGATCGTGGGGGAGGTGTAGCAAATGAAGGTACGGGGCCCAGACGAGCCAAGGGCACCACAGACCAGCCCACACTGCGATATGTGTGCGTACTAGGACCGTGCAGCAGAGCAGGTCTCCAGTCGTCCTGGTTAACCTTTGCCAATGGATAAAGGCCGAGTTCTGTCAAGCCCATGTGGTGGCTGATGTGCAACGGACACCACACGTTAAAAAATCCAAGCACAGACATCTTCCACCCCTGGAGTTCAGGACTGGAATATCGGGTCCTTCGTTAAAACATCTGTGAACTCATCGCTTTTGGTGTGGAAGCAAGTCATCCTCATTCGAGGAACCGCCTATGATGATGATGATGATGTGGCTTAGGAGAAGTTAAATGTCATTAGGCATCCACACCATTATGGGTGCATCTTTGGAAACTGCCACTTGGAGGAGGCCAGTAATTCCAGTAGAGGACATCCGTTTTGAGCTGGTGCTGTGCTTGAAAGTGCCCCAAACGTCTTAATGAAGCATCTCAGGATGTTCAGCGGAACAGCCATGAGACTACTCCCCTCTCTCCTGTAAAATCTCTTCCTGAAGTGGGATGGAGGGCCACTTCATTGCCATCCTCTTCAACCTTGTGAAGTACAGGTAGTAATCCTTTCTGTAGAGCAACAGTATGCAGCACATGGTAAGGTACAATATCTGGACATTCTTGCTGGGCTGTACTACAGGACTCCACCAGATTTGTCCAGGGACTGAAAACGAGACTCCACAATCCCAATGGTTTGCTCCATCACACTTCTTGTAGTCCCATAGGCTAATTTCCTCCCCAATCTGTTTGCAAATGTCATACTGGAATTCATTAGTAAACGCATACCTGATCACAAATCATCTATCCTAATGCATGGTTTTGAGTCATCAGGTCTGGTCTGGCAGATTGTTGCATGATGAAAGCATCATGCCAGCTTCCTGGACAATCAGCATTAACATGCTGAATAAGATGAATGACATCACACACTAGCTGGACATTGATAGAGCGAAACAAAGCAATTTCCTATTAATGAAATTGAGGGGATCATCATATGGAGCATTCAAGGTCACATGTGTTCCATCAATTCCCTGCATCTGTGGTAAACCTGCCAGAATTAAACTGCTCACACTCTTTGATTGGCAGGTTCCACTGAGAAGGTTATGAAATACGAGGATGGTCTGAATAGAGCATCTGCGGTGGTCACTTTTTGGGCGGGATTGTGGTGGTCAGCTACATTGTCCCATTTACTCTTTATACAATTCCAAAACTACTCCCAAAACAGGCAGTATTTCAAACCAAAGTACAGCCCTGTGTTCAAGGGCAGAAAGCTAAAGACACAGATTTCATACATAAGGGACATATTCCACTAATAGAAACTGTTGTCAAGCTGTTTGAATAAGAAAGCTGTCAGAATTCTAAGAGTGCGAAACTGGAGCACCATTAGAAATCATTTCAATGCTTTCCTTGTATAACTTTTCAATTATTTGTATACCAGCTTTTTTTTTTGGATCTATGTTAAAGTGCAGAACACTGCATTTCAAAACGCAGTGTTGTTAATAGTGAACAGGTCTTCCTTTATATTATTGAAAGAAAAAGCTTTTGAGCTTCTATAGTATGTGACTGATGTTTGATCCTTTAAGGTAGACTGTTATTGAGTTGTATTGCAAAATGTTTTATTGTTTCTGCTTTATTATACAAACCATTTAATTACTTCCAGCTGAGAATTAGATATTTCGGCTTAATAGAAAGTAATATTACTTTAAAGTTAAAAGCATTTAAGTGCTAAGGAGACGTTCTGTCATTCTTATCTCTAGTTTATAGAAAGTAAGATATATTCAGTTTACGTCTATGTTAGGAGACAGAAATATCTAAGATATCAAAGAGCTATCTTAGTTGAACTAACCAGTTCTATATCAATAATATCACAAAGGTTTTTCAAAATTGCTGATCAGAGTCCTGAAACGATTTGGGCTGGATTTTCTGCTTTTCTGTTTTCGGGGCGATAAATGCGGTGGGGCGGGAAAGTTAGCGACCGGGAATAGTTTGCGCTTTAGTATGTAAGTTTGGTCATCTGGACCCTGCGTCAGGGGGGCGCAGTGCTAAGGGAGGCATTGTATACCTCTCGTGGGGCAAGCATGGAAAACTCCCAAGCTAAAGAGCCGGGCCGTTAGTGCTCCGATAGAGGCCTGGGGCGGGGGAAACTTAAAAAACCCACAAAAACAATCCTAAAACATTGCCCATGCCACAACATAAATCGCACAAAAAATTAAAACAAAAAACACTGGCACTTACTTTTGTCGTACTTTACCTTCCTTTCCGTTGCCGGGATCGCTGGACCACTCTGATTTCCCAGGCGATCATTGCGGGCACACTTCCGGGCGGATGCGTCGGGCAGGAGCTGCAACGAGCGCCAGTGTCGCAACCAGGCCTGTTGCACACCCAGCGCAGCTCTTCCAAGCGGTGCTGATGCCACAAAACCCGACCGGAAGATCGCGGCAGGGCGCTGGAGACCTCATCGCCGCCGATCACGCCACTCCGGGGCGAAACCCAGAGCACAAAGGACCGGAAAAATCCAGCCCAAAGAATAGGGCTCACAAATATATTTTTTCACAAAAATAATCAACGAGGGTCAAAGAGACACACTACCACTTACTGCTTCCCAGTGGCAGGAAAGAAAATAACCACAAGACAAAATGATCTGTTCACTGGTCTTCTAATACAAAAAAATACAAAATGTGTTCATTACTCAAAAATGGCATTTTGAGCAAGCAGCATTATTTGTGCAGGCACAATTAACAGCCAGCCCATTATCACCCAACTTGAGCAATACTCAAGTATATTCTATATTCTGAGTTTTGATTTCAGTGTACTGGTTCTAAAATGACTGGAGTTGCCTGTATGTTTCCCAGGTGAACGTCCCTTCTGCAATTCCTTCCAGCACCTGGCATCGTCAAACTGCACCTGCCTTGTAAGAGATGCAGGCTGGCTTTAAGAACTTTGCGGATGACAATACTGAGGAAGACTGAAACAAATTACAGGAGGACATTAATAAACTTGCAGAATGGGCATATAATTGGCAAATGAAGTTCAAATGTGAGGTATTACATTTTGGTAGAAAGAATAGGGAGATCACTTATTATTTGGAGGCTGCGAGTCCAGGTGAGGTAGGAACAAAGGGACCTTGGAATACAAATATACAAATCACTAAAAGTTGCGACACAGGTTAGCAACACCATAAAAAAAGCAAACCAAGCACTAGGGTTTATTTCTAGAAGTATAGAATTGAAAAGTTGGGAAGTTATGCTAAACCTGTATTGAACTTTGTTTAGACCACACCATGGGTTCAATTTTTCCCGGTCATTTGCGCTGCTTTTTTGGCGTAAGTTTTTAAATTCAAATTTCCCCAAGGAATCTGCACCAGCGTAACTGAGTTAGTTACGATTTTTTAGGTTTGTTTTTTTTTTTGAGGTCATAGTGGGTGTTACCTCATGTCTGCGCCAGTTTTTATAATTTTTCAAAGTTTGCCCCCCAAAAATTATCCTAGGTCTTGGCCACTCCCGAAAAACTTTCTGGTGAGTTAAGAGAAAGCAGCGCACATTGAAAAATCGGTGCAGAAAGACACCATTGTTATTCATCAAAGTTTTGGAGGGAGATAAGAACATTTTAAATATGCATAATAAAGATTAAATTGTTTTCCCTTACAACGGAATAGATGGAAGTTTGATGGAGTTCTGAACTTTTCTTTTTTTTTAAACTCACGCCACCACCGAACATCTTCAAACAGGGCTGGAGGATCAGAGCGTCAGTCGGCAGAAACTGGCCCCACGCCCGGTCACGGGCTCGGAGCTTGGCTGCAAAACAAGCTCGGGGGGGTTGGGGGGAGGTGGCGATCGGAAGACTGCACTAGGCATCAAATGAGCCCGGGGGGGTTTGGGGGTGGAAGGTGCTGTTCAACGCGATCGGAACAAGTCACAAGGCTGCAATGAGCGTGGGAGGGGTTGCGGGGGAGGGGGATGGGGTGGGGGGGGGGGGGTGTTCCCAATCACTGCGCTTGCTCAGACCTGGGTGTGGTCCATGCAGACCTTGGGGAGAGAGAACAAAGAACCTGTCCTGCCTTCCTACCTTTTTGAGCTTCTTGCAAAGGTAAAATGTAAGCATGGGGGCAATACTAACAATGCCATACCTTGTGCGCATCTTCTGCATGATGATGCTGAGGAGGAGACAATTGATTCAACGTCATCGCATGAGGAACTTCAGAGCCCGTAAGGTGCTGGGCAGGAGGCCTCACCCACCTCGGGTACATATGGAGACAGGCGGTTGTACCTGCATCTGAGTGATGCAGACTGTGTCAGAAGGCTGTGTTTCTGCAAAGAAGTTGGCACTGAGATCTGTGAGTTGGTGAAAGCAGACCTGCAACCTAGAAGCATCAGGAGGACTGCTTTGTCAGTTGAAGTGAAGGTTACAGCTGAACTTTCATTCCATGCATCCGGATCCTTGCAAACTGGGGATGTGTGCACCATTTCTCAACATGCAACACATGCCTGCATTCAGCAGGTGACTGCTGCACTATATGCCCGGAGGAATGACTACATCAAATTTCCCATGACCGCCCAGGCTGCTGGCTTCCCAAATGTAGAGGGCTGCATTGGTTCACTCTGGAGCATCCACGATGCTGAGAATGACGTGAGTAGCACGTGTAGCGAGTTGGTCTTACTGCAGGAGAAGGGTCCACAGCCAGCTAGGGAATGGAAGACCAGCAGGAAGAGTAGTGCAAGAAAGATAGTGCAGGGGTCCCCTGTGGCCATCCCCCTGCAAAACAGATACACTGCTTTGAGTACTGTTGAGGGGGGTGACTCATCAGGGGAGGGCAGCAGCAGCCAAGTTCATGGCACCGTGGCTGGCTCTTTCTTCACCTCCCCCTTCAGTGATCCTTAAGAATCTGTTCTTTTCGAACATTCGCCATTTCTGACGAAGGGTCATCGACCTGAAACGTTAACTCTGTTGTTCTCTCCACAGATTCTGCCTGACCCATTGAGCATTTTCTGTTTTTATGTCAGATTCCAGCATCCGCAATATTTTTCTTTTATATAAGCATATGAGGGAAAAGGGAATAGAAGGTTATACTTACAGTTTTGGATGAGGAAAGACGGGAGGAGACTCAACTGGAGCATAAACGCTGGCATGGACTGGTTGAGCTGAATGACCTGTTTCTGTGTCGTATATCCTTTGTAATCCTATGTAAAACTGCAGGCTCGCTTTAATTGGTGCTGGCCTCGCACCAACTTGGGACCCCTGCTGAGCATGCAACCACTCAGCAGTGCCTTTAGGGCTTGGCTGCATACCACTATCATTTAAATTAGCAGGCAGCACGAAGTTTATGTCCTCGCTGCATTACTTTGAACAGGCACGGGTTAATCCACATTGCGATCCTCGCCTATTTTGGCGAGATATCAAATATTTAGCCTTACATGCTTTAACTTCATTTTGATGTGTTCTGGGATTGTGGAGGAGAAGTAGGGATAACATTTGTGCACTCATAATGATCTCCTTACCTCTGATGATCCAGTGGTGAGTGCCTACATAACAGTGCTCTCCTACTGTCCATTGACCAAACACTCAAGGAGGGCCTGTTTCTCAAATAGACTTCATGGCTACTCTTGCTTTTCAACTCTTTTCTTCACCTATCACAACAGTTCATCATGAGCTACAGCCTCCTCCCAAATCATAATTACGCCCTTTAGGGCAAACCCCAAGATAGATTTTGAAGATACGGGGACAGGATTTTGATTAATTGACATTGGCAATATATAAACTGAGGATATCATCACAATAAAGTTTTGCAAAAAAATTGAGCATCAATCTCATTGTGTTGAGGCATTTACTACAATCATTTTAACATTCTGGTAGTAACATAAAAGCCACTCAGTATCCTGAGCACTTTTAATTGTGATTTAATTTCTTATAAGCCATTCTACACTGACCTGTACTAATATGTAATTTATTGAGCAAGGCTCACTCAGTTCCTAGATCTGTTTTATTAAGTTACACTAAATACTACTGAGATTCTCTCTCTCTAATGTTCAATAAGTTTAGCGGATTTGAAAATAAAAGCATTTTATTCTTTATTGGGCCAAAAATTGCGATTGAAGGCGTGCCTCTGGAGTACGCCACCGACCCGTGAAAGAATTACGCACCTACCTGTTGGCGGCGAGTCTGTGAAAACGGATCCCAGGGATGCAGGCATGTGGAAGTGTGCCTGGGATCGTGTGGGCCAGATCCTCCAATCACAAGGCAGAATTCAATTTTAATCATTTCCAAAGAGAGTCCCATAATGAGATGTAATGGAAGCTTTATATCTGATCTAATTACCATCTACATAATTTGAATTTAATTCATAATTAGCTTCATTCCACCAACCTCACTAAATATGTAATTTTTGATCATCATTTTCAACATCATTAAAACTCTAATCCAGGCCAATATTTGCAGAAATTAATTTGATAGTGTATGTGCATAATTTCCGATATTAACATGTTTCAATCATGCCTGAGGCATCCCCTTCCACTGATGCAAACAGGCCCTGCCCTGCATCTGTTTGCATCAACTGTAACATATCCATGTGCAATAGCTAGCCAGTCGGTGGGCAAACTGCCCAATTGCCGAGCATTTGCTTCTTTGTGGCCCACATGTAGGGCCTGTCGACACGTACGTTGACACACCACAAGTTCCAGTGGATTTCAAAGGATGTATGGCGGCATATTCTGAGAACACCACCATACCGACCACAAAATCCAGGCCAAAATGTTTCATAAACTGTTCAAAACTAAAGGGGTGCTATTTATTTATAGCTGGTGGCACCTGAGTATGTGCGGTCAGCAAGCGAGTACCTAATTTACTAAGACCACTCCGGGTGTATCTCCAATGCTCGATGCAGCTGAAAATTCCAGAGCCTGTCTCCCTGACATGGGAGAGGGAGATCTGTTTCTGTGCTTGTAAATTCTATGTAACTGGGTCCCTGATTTTTTTCCAGGGAGTCCGCTAGAGTTACAGCAGCAAACCGGGAGAAACCGTGAGGAAATTCGGGGCTAATGTGTAAACTTTCCTTTTTTCCTCCTACGTGAGCATTTGTGAAAGGAATACATTTCTCTGAATTTCTTTAGCATTCACCATAAAGGCATTTTGTATACACTGACAGACATCAGTTCAGTTCATGTTCTGTTTCCAGTGCATGTATTTCCTCTCTTCCGATTTGCAGTTATATATCCCTCTTATTGCCAAAATATGAAACATGCAAAACACAGCCAAGTTTTTGCAAGCTAATTTTGTTTTAGTTGCCCCAGCTCATTAGGGACATGGATGTATCCAAAGCACGAGGAGTTCATTGATGAGATAATGGAGAGGGTTGGTGAGGGTATATGAACTTTCAAAAGACGTTTGATAAAGTACCACATAATAGACTTGTTAGCAAAGTCTCGTGATACCTCTCAAATTTATTTAAAAAGCGATTAACATTAATGCTTCTACTTTCTGGGTACATTTGAGTGGCAGGTCTCACATATGTTGATTGAGCAGCAGGATCTCAAAAACAGAATGGTTTTGGATATCAACGCTGATGAGTAAACGGGAGAAAAAAATTTTTTTTTTTGTATAGGATTAATTTTCTGGAGTGGCTGGGAATTTGATATTTTCTAATTAATTAGGATGGGGAGGGACTTTAAAGGGCTTTGAACCAGAAAGTAAGTAAAATTCCATTAATTCCCATTAATAAATTATTTGCTGGTTTCAAATTGTATATCACGAACTGAGCCTTTAAAGGTATGACATTAAGCCACAAATTATTGTCCCTGATGTTATCGTATGATCACTTAAGACCCTTTTGCCAAATTCTTCTCTCCACTATTTTAATGGGGTCATTATATATTCATCAGATTAGCCTCTCTGTTAAAATAGAGGGGAAGTTGGTAAGAATGCATTATGCATTAATATATTGGCATATGCAATTATGTCTTCAATTGTACAGAATTACAACTTTCTGTGAAATAGAAATATTCAAGAACCAATAATAATATTTTGTAAATTAAGATAAATTATGATTCCAATTGACAATGTAAAATTTGTATATTTTCATGGCTATATTATCATAATTTTGAAGAACTTTAACAATTTCCATGCTAACTAGTCCATATTACATCTTCAGAATACAAATTGCATCTTTAAGAGGTAAAGCCATCAGCTTGTCCCAGAAAGTTGTGGGTTCAAGACCCTCACCAGAGACTTTAGCATGTGATCTATGCTGACTGACACTTAAGTGCAGAACTGATTGAGTGCTGCACTGTTGGAGATGTCGTCTGCTCATTCAGGCGTGTTATGTATGTTAATGTATGTACTGTAACACTAGACCACTGAATGTACCTTCACACTGTATACACCATACCTGTACTACCAGAGGATGCTACTGGTGGAGACCTAAGGGTCACCTGCACACTGCAGGTAACCAAGTATAAAAGGGAACTCACCTCATTGTGTCCTCACTCAAGGAGCTGCAATAAATGGACTAAGGTCACGACAGTTCAAGTACTATACCCTTACCTCGTGGAGTCATTATTAGAGTGCTTGCATATACTACAACTGGCGACGAGGTTATGAATTTCCACACACATGTCTAATCTAAACAACTTCCAACAATTCACTGATGGGGAAGATTGGGATGCCTTTGTGGAACGACTCGAACACTTTTTCATCGCGAACGACCTGGCTGGAGACACACCAATCTCGCTGGCTGATAAGTGCAGAGCCATCTTGCTCAGCAGTTGTGGGCCCACTATCCATGGCCTCGTCAGGGACCCGCTAGCCCCAGCGAAGATAACAACCAAGACTTATGCGGAGCTCGTAACTATAATACAAGAACAACTCAAACCTAAAGAGAGCATCCTCACAGCCAGACACCAGTTCTACACCCACCGGCGGCCCGGAGGCCAAGAAATTGCTAAATATGCTGCAGACCTGAGAAGATTGGCTGCACCATGTGATTTTGGCGACTACCTCACCGAAGCACTAAGGGATATCTTCGTTATTGGAATCAGCCACGAGGGTCTCCTCCATAAACTGCTCTCTGCAGACACTACGATTACCCTACAGAAGGCAATTAAAGCGAGCCAGGCATTCATGATTTCGGTCTGCGACTCCAAGAGGATGATGACTCACACCCAAGACTCTAACCCGACGAGTACATTGAACTGAATGGCGACTTTCGGAGGCAAGACTGCTGGCCCAAGTCCCGCAAACCTGAGTCCGCCACATGGGGCCAACCGGCTAGCCCCATGCTGGCGCTGTGGAGGAAACCACAGGGCCCACCAGTGCCGATACAAAGACTAAACTTGCAAAGGCTGTAACACTAAAGGTCACCTTCAGAGAATGTGTAGAAAAAGCTTTACTCACCGCGTAGCTGAAGATTTGGCTGATCACCTGGGCTCCAGCGCTGGTGAAGACGAAGCGGCTCAGCCCCTGGAAGAGGAGTACGGAGTGTTTACCTGCTCCACTGAGAGTTCCCCGTGGAAAATGGAAGTAGAAATCAACGGTGTTCCAGTCTCGATAGAGATCGACACAGGGGCGAGCCAATCGCTGATGAATCAGACGGCCTTCGAGAAACTCTGGGACAATCCCGCCCAATTACCCAAAATGTTCCCAACCCAGAAGAAGCTGCTCACTTACACAAAAGACACTATCCCAGTCATTGGCAGCGTGGATGTCCAGGTATCCCATGGCGGCGCGATGCACAAGCTTCCTTTGTGGATTGTTGCCGGTGATGGTCCAACGCTGCTGGGAAGAAGATGGATGAAGCAAATCCAAATCTGTTGGAGCAGGGAAAGCCTCCAGGCCCCGACGATCGACATCCCATGCAGTCCCAAACTTGGATCCATCGCAGCACCTAGAAATCCTACTGTCCAGCTCGACTGCGTGGCGACGACACAGACTGCACAACTCAACGGCGAGGTGATCCAACCTGAACGACCAGACCTCACCTTCCGGGCTCCAGTGGCGGGACTCCGAGCGAAGAAGATCGGTGCAGAAAGTAGATTCCCGGCTTCTGTGGCAGAACCTGGGTAGAAAAGGAACACCGCAGCCTACCTCGTGGAGAGAGAGAAGATGGCGGCTGCACCACGAGGTGAAGCGCCTGAAATCAAGATGGCCACAACCAGACCACGAGGGGCAGCGTTGAGGGAGCAACACGTGATGCTGAGCAGCGAACTGGATTGGGGTAAAGATTACAAGGCCCTCTTAAAGGAGACCGGCAACCCAAAACAATTAAAGGGACAGTTCCACTCTTGGTACAGCGATGCCGGTGACACTAATGATAAAGGTGTAATTAATGAATGCAAGTATATAAATGTACTGTTGAACGGTGATGCTGGTAATGCTAATGGGACAAATGTAACTAACAAAGGCAGGTATCCAAATGTAACCTTGCACAGAGATACTGATAGTACACAGGGAAGTGCTATAATGGACAAATATGAAAGTGTAAAGACAAATAACTATGTCGAGTCGGCTGGTTGCGGTCGGAGCCAATGTATCATGAATGCTAATGGTAAAATGAGAAATGATGCCGGGTCCTACATGTATGCCGACAATGCCAAAGGCAACCTCCCGTGGGAAACACCCAGGTCCAGCGGGCTACCCAATCATGTAGCCTGTGCCTCCGGGACCAATGTGTTGCCCCAGGGAGGGTGGCCACACACAGTGAGAACATACCCACTACAAGGACAGCGATCAATGGACGGCACAGGCACCACCACTGGCAACCTGCCCCAGATCAGCTCTACACCCCTGGCCACCAGAGCTAGCACCGGGAGCAAGAGGCCAGTACCCGCCAGCTTTCCTGACTGTACCTGGGATGACCAGATTTCCACCACCAATGAAGGGCAGCAAGTTGACCCTACAGCCCTCAATGGAGGGCAGGGAGGCCACACCACCCTGTGGTTCTGCCCACCACTAAATGACCTCACCCACCCAGACAATATAATGTATGTACCTTACCTATAACATGTACTTGCTCCACCACTGCTGAATTCAAAAACAGTGACATAACCAACCTGATCCCTTACTCACTCTATATGTATGCCAATGCAGGTGTTGAGCCACACACACGGTCTATGTATGGGGGGGGAGGGGGGAATGGATGTATGTAGCCATGTACACATGGATCACACCCAGAACCCACACAACTCTCACTACAACCTCCAACCGTCCACTGCCGACCACTTCCCAATGTCATGGCAATAAGGACTTGGGGGTCCACAGGGAGAGAGCCATTCCCAAGCAAAGACAAAGTGCAAGGGCTTTGGGCACTCAAGTCGAGGGCCAGAGAACACAGTGCAAATGCCTGTGGCACAAGACTTAGGGGGATGTGTTGTTACGTATGTTAATGTATGTACTGTAACACTAGACCACTGAATGTACCTTCACACTGTATACACCATACCAGTACTACCAGAGGGTGCTACTGGTGGAGACCTAAGGGTCACCTGCACACTGCAGGTAACCAAGTATAAAAGGGAGCTCACCTCATTGTGTCCTCACTCAAGGAGCTGCAATAAACGGACTAAGGTCACTACAATTCAAGTACAATACCCTTACCTCATGGAGTCATTATTAGAGTGCTTGCCTATACTACAAGGTGGATATAAACGATCCTATGACACTATTTGAAGAAGACCAGGAGAGTTTTCCCTAGTGTCCTGGTCAATATTCCACCCTCAACCAACATCACTAAAACAGATTATCTGGTCATTATCTCATTGTTGTTTGTGGGACCTTGTTGTGCGCAAATTTACCTACTTTACAATGGTGATTACACTTCAAAAATTAATAAATGTTTGTGAAGAGCTTTTTTGCAATGTTGAGAGCAAAAAGATGCTATACAAATGTTATTTTTTATTTTTCTTTCGCTTTCTCTCTAGATGATTATGACTGCCATCAGTGCCTTTTACCTTTACTGCATAAGCTGATTCATTAAACATTGTGTGTGCACTGAAGCAAAAAAACTCCAGACATAAATAAACCAGAAAAAAAAATCACAACTGAAGCAATGCTTAATGGTATATACTTCAGTGCAAGGAGTCTAGTGAATAAGGCAGGTGAGCTGAGGGCACAGATAGATATAGCTATTAGTGAAACATGGCTAAAAGGGTAGGAATGGCAACTAAACATGGTTTTCAGAAGAGATAGAGAGCGGGTCACAATGTTGGTTAAAGAAACAAATAAAGATGTAAGGAGGGATGATAAATTAGAAGGATTATCAAATGATGCCATATGGGTGGAACTGAAGAAAAAAAGGGGAGCAATTATACTGCTGGGAATGTACTATAGACTCACAAATAGTGAGAGGGAGATAGAAGAGCAAATATGTAGGCATATTTCTGAGAAGTGCAAAAACAATAGAGCAGTAATAGTAGGGGATTTCAACTACCCTAATATTAATTGGGATAGAATTAATGTGAAAGGTATAGAGGGCACAAAATTCTTAAAATGCAGCAGAATTTTTTTAGCCATTACATAACAAGTCCAACAACAGAGGGGGCAGTTCTGAACTTGGTTTTAAGGAATGAAGCTGGGCAGGTCGAAGGAGTCTCAGTGGGAGAGCCTTCTGGAAGTAATGATCATAATTCAGTTAGATTTAGCATAGTTATGGAAAAGGACAAAGATAGATCAGGAGTAAAAGTTTTTGATTGAGAAAGGCCAACTTTACTAAGCTGTGATGTGAAAAGTGGACTTCAAACAGCTACTTGAAGGTAAATCAGTGTCAGAGCAGCTGGAGGCATTCACGGAAGAATAGTGAGGGTTCAGAGCAAATATATTCCCACAAAGAAAAAGGGTGGCACTTCCAACTCTAGAGGCCCCTGGATATCAAGGGGCAAACTGGTTGGGATAAGGCAAAAAAGGGAAGCTTATATCAGATAATGAGAGCTAAATACTGCAGAAAGACTAGAGGAGTATGGAAATAGAGTATTATAGAGTATAGAAATGCAGGGGTGAAATTTAAAATGAAATTAGGAAAGCAAAGAGAGGGAACATAAAAATATTGGCAAGTAACATCAAGGAAAGCCCAAAGATGTTTTATAAATACCAACCTGCCCCCGCCACATAGTATTGCCCTCTGATTGTCAATATCCATGACGAGGCCTTGGACAACGTGGACCATTTTCCATACCTCGGGAGCCTACCATCAACAAGGGCAGACGTCAATGACGAAGTCCAACACTGCCTTCAGTGTGCCAGTGCAGCCTTCGGTCGCCTGAGGAAGAGAGTGTTTGAAGACCAGGACCTCAAACCCAGCACCAAGCTCATGGTCTACAGAGCAGTAGTGATACCCGCCCTCCTATATGCTTCGGAGACATGGACTATGTACAACAGGCACCACAAAGCACTGGAGAAATACCACTAACATTGCTTCCGCAAGATCCTGCAAATCCATTGGCAGGATAGGCGCACCATGTCAGTGTTCTCACTCAGGTCAACATCCTCCGCATCGAAGCATTGACCACGCTCGATCAGCTCCGCTGGACAGGTCACATTGTCCGCATGCCCAATACTAGACTTCCAAAACAAGCGCTCTACTCAGAGCTCCGACACGACAAGCGAGTCCCAGCTGTGCAGAGGAAACGCTTTAAGCACACCTTCAAAGCCTCCTTGAGAAAGTGCAACATCACATCGACACCTGGGAATCTCTGGCACAAGACTGCTCACAGTGGAGGAGAAGCATCCAAGTAGGCGCCGAATACATTGAGTCTCTTCATTGGGAGAAAGCTAAGGCCAAGCACAAACAACAGAAGGAGCGCACGATAACCCAAGCACCTCACCCACCCATCCCTTCAACCACTGTCTGCCCCACCTGTGACAGAGACTGTAGGTCTCGCATTGGACTCATCAGTCACCTGAGAACTCACATTAGTGTGGAAGCAAGTCATCCTCAATGGCCTAAGAAGAAGAAGGAGGCAAAAGCCTGTTAAATATCTCCATTAAAATAGCAAGCAGAGCACTGCCACACATATGCAATAAGTATTGGGATGCTAGCAATTTCTAACTTTTTTTTAACCATCTCTTGTTATAATGCTGTAGTTTTAAAATTTAGACTTGGGTCTAAAATTTAACCCATTAGAGCCATTCTTAGCTAAAGTCAACATTAAGCAGAATTATGTTAAGCGAACTCTGCCACTCACACACTGGAATCTTGGGCAAGTCCAGGTGATCTTTATAAGCAGGTACGAGTGAGCCCAGGAATTGGATTAGGTGAAATGTTGCAATGATTATTATTATATAAGAATGGACAATAAAGAAAACTAAAATTACTTGAATGTCAGCTTAGTTCAATGATGGCACTTTACGTGTGAGCCAGAAGAATCTTGTTTCAAGCCCCATTCCAGGACTTGAGCACAGAATCTGATGCTCCAGGGCAGTACTAAGGGAGTAATGCATTGTTGGGAGTGGTGTTTCTCAGATAAGAGGTTAAACCGAGGCTCATTCTGCCTGTTCAGGTAGATGTAAAAGATCCAATGGCACTTTTCAAAAAGAGCCAACATTCCTGCCTGAACCAACACCGCCTAAGTACAGACTACCTGGGAACTTACTGCTGTTAATTTACATATAAACGCAAGATGTCATTGTTTATGAGAATTGCTTTGTGCAAATTGGCTGCCATGTTTGCCTATGTAACAGTGACCCAAAAAAGGAATCCATTCATTGTAAAGTGTTTTGTGATGTCCTGAGGATGTGAAAGGTGCGATACAAATTATTTTTTCTTTAATACCAAATAAAACAAAATGATTAATCTAAAACAAGGCAAGACAAATATAGAATGGGGAGCAGAAAGCAGCATGTCCATGTCCAAAAAGCAAAGTATACTATATGTGATTGCTGAGAAGAGTAACTTCAGTCTGTATAATTCACTGAGCAATATTGTTGTTTTTGATGCTCACAGATCACACAATAAAAATGCTCCTCCATCTGATTTTTGCTGCCATAGATTGCTCAATTTGTTCTTTACGCCTGTGTTTTATTTCCTTCTTTTTATTGTGTGTGTCAAAAATAGCTATAACTTTAAAAGGATTTTCAGCTAATATACAATACTAAGTAATATACATTTGCTATTTAGCTTTGACATCATGCAGTGTCGGCAAAATAATCACTTAATTTTCTCATTCCAATTCAACCCAGACTGAGCAACGGGCACAGAAGCTTCCCGAGGGTGTCACGCACAGTATGAAATGTTCAGACAATCTGAAATCACTTGCCAGTGTACATGTCTACAGCAGGAAACTGCTCCTAATTCGGCACTTACCTGACAATGTCAGTGACAGGGAGGATAGAAAGAGAAAGCATGGGGAATTGAAATGTCTCATTGTTAAAGTGGGAGTTTAGAAGGCGGAGAGGGGCAAGCGATATAGATTGCTCCAGGCTGTACACACGAAGCTGTGAAAACAAGCTGACAATAAAGGGGAAATCTGTTCAGAAGAGCAAAAAAGCAGAGAGGAACTTTATCAACTTTCTAAAATAATATGGTGAAGTGGAAGCTTGGTGAATTATTTGGAATGAATCCAGAATGTTTGAGCAGAGGTCAAGGATTTTAAAAACTTTTTCTTTGACTTACGGAATAAGCCGCTACATGCTGCTTGTAATATGTAGGTTTCTGCAAAAGCAAGAGGCACAGTTTTTTCCTGCATGAAGTTTTCTAAAAATATAAGCTTAAACCTAAAACAGGACTATTTTAGCTGGGGTAATGTTTATAGTGGATTTAAAATTTAATGCTTAACAGGGTTGACTATAACAACAAATTCACAAGATTGATAAGCTTGATGTATTTGCTTATGCCTGTGCACTATATTTGACAGATTCCATAACTAATTATAGAATGCCTGTTTCAGTCCCCTGTCTAAAAGATTCTGTTCTGCTGTACTGTCATCTTGATACATATGTATTGAAACAAACCGATACATAGCTCAGAATATTGAAATGGCTCGGTGAAAAGCACATGATCACTCTTACAGTTTTCACAGGAAATTCCTGTGCCTATTGTAGAGCCACGGATCTCGTTTTGTTGAAACACTTGCAAAAGAATGAATACAAATCCACTTTTTACAAAGCACTGGTGTACATTTGAAAATATTTCCCTACATTACATTACAACAGTGACTACACTTCAAAAGTAATTAATTGGCTGTAAAACAATTTGGGACGTGCTGAGGTTGTGAATGGCACTATATAAATGTAAGTCTGTTCTTTAATTATGGACAACAGATGGGATGAAGTAATACATCCTTCTTATGGTTCATTAACAATAGCAGGAATGTTCATATTTCTCCTGTACTAATGCTGGTTAATGGTTTAGCCAATTTTTAGTAAATAATGAAAGACTCGAGTGCAATAAAATCATTAGGGTATCTCCTTCCTGGCCTCCCTCTTGGACTGTAAGTTCATAAGATGTGCAGTTCTGTCTCAAGCGGGGCCCTCCAGGCCTCTGCTTTCTTAACAAGAACGGTAGCCAATGAGTGAAGCATTTCTTCTTGACAGACCCCATCATCCATTTCTAATCAGCTCTGGCGAAGTTATTGTTCAGTCATCTATAAGGATAATTTTCCTACATAAAGCAGTGACTGCTTCAGAAAGTGCTTGAGATGATTCTATGTAACAAGGCATTGTAATTAATGGCTGTGTTCTATTTGGTTGAGTTAACTTACCATTGGCGATAGAATTAGCTGCACCCACAGTGTAACTTATGATTATTGTCTGACCACTCAATGCCAGAATGCTGTCCAGAGGATTTCATTTCTGCAAATTTAGGTTTTAATATACAGTGGGCTGTATGGTTTCCAATCCCACTGTATAATAAAACCTAGATTAGTAACAAATATTACGGAGATGGTCACATCCATTATGTTTATTCCAAACTGTGGCTATAGTTTTACTTACCTCGGCGGGTCCATGGCAGGCGATGTCGATGGTGCGTCCCGAACATGTTGCTGGCACCACCCCACTGTGTAAAATGACTTTCCATTGATTGGGCTTGTTAAACCAGTTCAATGTGTTACCCAGCCCAATTAGAGGAAGAGGGTCTGGTGATGTCATTTTATGATGCGTCATCAGCCGGTTTTCTTAAAGGGACCATGGCCACATTTGTCTTGACATTTGTGCTGCCTGTGTTCTACAGCATTTGACGGCACAAAGACACAGGGCTGCACCCGGGCTCTCCAATGACTCCCTCTATATGCTTACATCCCTCCATCGTCTGCCACGGACCCGCCGAGGTAAATAAAATCATAGCCACAGTTTGGAATAAACATAATGGATGTGACCATCTCCATAATATATTTTACTAAGCTAGGTTTTAATATACAGTGGGATTGGAGACCACACAGCCCACAGCACGCAGGGAGGTCCTCTTTCCTTCCCATAG
Organism: Pristiophorus japonicus; assembly: GCF_044704955.1. Lineage (NCBI taxonomy): Eukaryota > Metazoa > Chordata > Chondrichthyes > Pristiophoridae > Pristiophorus > Pristiophorus japonicus. Next base: position 56,398,973 of record NC_091989.1, read on the forward strand.
GCGGAAGAGAGTTCTCCAGGAGATCAACACAGTCTGGATACACATTGCAGAGGAGGGCACGAGCAGGGATGTGGTCAGGAGGACCTGGGTGCAGTGCCACAAATGTTTCAACAATCTCAGTAGATCACAAAACATTAGTACAAAGCCACATTCAACCTCATCCTGCTGTGCTGGATGCAGCGAGGAGCGGAGGTCAGAAGCGGCGTGGAGCGGTGGTCGGAATTGAGGAAGAACGGAGATCAGGACCGGCGAGGTCTGGAGAGGTCCAGAGGTCCAGAGAGGTCCGGAGGTTGGGACGGGTGAGGTCCGGAGGTCGGGACCGGCGAGGTCCGGAGAGGTCCGGAGGTCGGGACCGGCGAGGTCCGGAGGTCGGGACGGGTGAGGTCCGGAGGTCGGGACTGGCGAGGTCCAGGGAGGTCCGGAGGTCGGGATGGGTAAGGTCCGGAGGTCGGGACCGGCGAAGTCCAGGGGTTGGAACCGGTGAGGTCTGGAGGTTGGGACCGGCGAGGTCTAGAGATCAGGACCGGCGAGGTCCAGGGAGGTCCGGAGGTTGGGACGGGTGAAGTCTGGAGGTCGGGACCGGCGAGGTCCAGAGGTCAGGACCGGCGAGGTCCAGGGAGGTCCGGAGGTTGGGACGGGTGAGGTCTGGAGGTCGGGACGGGTGAGGTCCAGAGGTCAGGACTGGCGAGGTCTGGAGGTTGAGATCGGCATAGTCCGGAGGTCAGGACCGGTGAGGTCTGGAGATCAGAAGCGGAGAGGAGAGGACGAATGAGGCATGGCAGAGCGATGAGGTCAGAGCACAGAGGTGGAGCAGCGTAGACAAAACCAAGGTAAGGCGCAGCATGGGCCAATTGCGAGGCTGTGAGGTCGTGAGGCTCACATTGCGTACTATGAATTCCACGTAGAGAGGTCCTGTGGGAAAGAGGAAGAAGGACAGTAGGAGTATGTTTGAATTTGTGTGTATGTATTGGCACATACGGCAGAGCCTGGTTTCCAGTCGTCTTTCATCCCCTTGCCACTGGACCAAGACCTTGCTCTGTCAAGTCCGTGTGGTGGCAGGTGTGTAACGGCCACCCCATGTTAAAAGATTTCATGCACAGGCATCTTCCACCGTTTAAAATGAGTTCATCAACCACCTGAGTACTCATTTTTAGTGCGGAAGCAAGTCATCCTCGAGAGATTGCCTATGATGATGATGCTGTGCCTCTCATCACATCCCATTCACTCTGCTTTCCCAACCCTTCTCCTGCACATCCTTACTCACCTTGGACCTCCACCCATCACTCTCTATCTATATTATCACATCCCCATTTCACTAGCCACCCCTCACACTCACCCTCATCCTCGTGCAATCATACCAACTAACAATGTTGGACAGTTTTCTTGCTTTTTTCGCTTTGTTGCTTTAAACGTCAGAATTATACACACACTCAGCTGTAGTAATGGCAGGATCAGGTCTTTTATTTAAACATTCCTACTATACAAACCCAGTATGAATGGTACTGAGATACAAATACTTCACAAGCCAGCTCTCTGCTTGTTCCGATTTCCAGTGTCTGCTTGTGAGGCACACACCTTCCGAATTTCCAGTGTCTATCAGTGGTATAAGAGATTTTCAGTCTCTCATCTCTTATACCAAGAAAGAATTTGAACTCTCGTTTCCTTGCATAGTAACAATGGTACATACAAATAATTCATCATCATCATAGGCAGTCCCTCGAAATCGAGGAAGACTTGCTTTCATCTAAAAGTGAGTTCTCAGGTGACTTTACAGTCCAATGCAGGAATTACAGTCTCTGTCATAGGTGGAACAGACAATGGTTGAAGGAAAGGGTGGGTGAGGAGTCTGGTTTTCTGCACGCTCCTTCCGCTGTCTGCGTTTGGTTTCTGCATGCTCTCGGCGACGAGACGCGAGGTGCTCAGCCTCTTCCTCCATTTAGGGCAGTCTTGGGCCAGGGATTCCCAGGTGTCAGTGGGGATGTTGCACTTTATCAAGGCTGCTTTGACGGTGTCCTTGAAACGTTTCCTCTGCCCACCAGGGGCTCGCTTGCTGTGTAGGAGCTCCGAGTAGAGCGCTTGCTTTGAGAATCTCGTGTCGGGCATGCGGACGATGTGGCCCGTCCAATGGATGTGGCCTGCCTCCCATATTGCCCCCCAATCATCAAAATCCACGGCGCGGCCTTGGACAACGTGGACCATTTTCCATACCTCGAGAGCCTACTATCAGCAAGGGCAGACATCGACGACAAAGTCCAACACTGCCTCCAGCGTGCCAGCGCAGTCTTCAGTTGCCTGAGGAAGAGAGTGTTTGAAGACAAGGACTCAAATCTGGCACCAAGCTTATGGTCTACAGGGCCCTCCTATATGGCTCAGAGACGTGGACCATATATAGTAGACACCACAAAGCACTGGAGAAGTACCACCAGCGCTGCCTCCGTAAGATCCTGCAAATCCACTGGGAGGATAGATGCACCAACGTCAGTTTCTCGATCAAACCAACATCCCATGCATCAACTGACCACACTCGACAAATAATTAACATACAGATAAATGACCAGCTACCCATTATCCTGAAATCGTCTCACTGTCACAAATCGACCCCCACCATGAAGTACTGTAAACACACAGGTGATCAGATAGACACATTTGAATGGCTAAATGGCTCCATATCGTCTAGCAGCCCGTTTTGTGAAACATCCTCTGTTTTGATCCAAACTTGAATCAGAAAGCTGCTTCAACCTTTAACCCTTTCGGCCCAGTCTCCAGACTGCGCCGAATCGAAGCGTTTCAGAAATATGGGCTTTCGTTCCCACAAACAACACACAAGAGTAGACACTTGGGCGTTTATGCAAAGTTCATGTATCCCCTGAGCCCCTGAAAAATTCCGACTTAAGTTTTAATATAAAATGGGTTTAGCGTCTACAAAGCAAATACAATCTTTATTATTGAAACAATTTTAGATGAACAGACATGCATCTGCTGTTCATACATTCTGCTCATTCCTCCCAAGCAGTCTTAAAATAGCTGCTGAGTAATGTAGTGCAAGTACACGTATGATTGATTGAAAGACTGGCATTCTACTATATACACTTGTGGAACTGCTGGCTTCTCAGCTTTATTTTGTCGCTGTGTTGGGTCAGTTTTCAATGCATTACCACCCCCTGTCTGGGAGACAAACATCGGCCCCTATGTGTCATCCACGATTCATTTGAAAGTTGTTCCAAGCAACATCTGCTAACATGACTGATCTCAGCTGGTGCCCCAATTAAACAACAACAACAACTTCTATTTATATAGTGCCTTTAACATAGTAAAATGCCCCAAAGCGCTTCACAGCAGTGTTATAAGACGAAACAAATAAATTTGACACCGAGCCACATAAGAAGAAATTACAGCAGATGACCAAAAGCTTGGTGAAAGAGGTAGGTTTTAAGGAGCGACTTAAAGGAGGAAAGAGAGTAGAGAGGCGGATAGGTTTAGGGAAGGAGTTTGGGGCCTAGGCAGCTGAAGGCACGGCCACCAATCGTTGAGTAGTTATAATCAGGGAAGCTCAAGAGGGCAGAATTTGAGGAGTGCAGATATCTTGTTGGGGGGTTGTGAGGCTGAAGGAGATTACAGAGATAGGAAGGGATGAAGCCATGGTGGGATTTGTAAACAAGGATGAGAGTTTTGAAATCGAGGCGTTGATTAACCGGGAGCCTAATATGTCCTTACTCTACAATATAAATGCACACGAGGCCCATACTTGAGAAAAGATCATTCTGTGACCAGTTACCTTTATTACCAAGACCTCAAGAGGCAGAGGTTGGGTGGAGCTTCCACTTTTATACCGGAAAGTCCAGGTTAGGAGTGTCTCCCACAAGTTCACCCTCTGTGGTCAGTGTTCTCAAGGTATACAACTTAGGTCAGCTTATACATGGGTTACAATGACAATTGAATACATGACAGAGCCAATGTAGGTCAGCGAGCTCGGCCATGGGCTGGCGAGATTTGGATGACCTCAAGTTTACATAGGATAGAATGTGGGAGGTCAGCCATGTGTTCATGTCTAGAGGTAACAAAGACACGGATGAGGGTTTCAGCTGCTGATGAGCTGAGGGAGGTGCAGAGACGGGCGATGTTATGGAGGTGGAAATAGGTGGTTTTAGTTATTGTTATGTTCAGAATAACTCCACAAGACTGTATATCTTAAGCTCAAACTGTTGTGACCTTAGTCTCTTTAATGTGACTCCAGAGGAGGCAGCATGGTAGATTACCTTTTATACCTGCTTGCCCAGGGTGCACAGGTGACCCTTGGGTCTCCCACAGCTGTGCCCCCTGGTGGCAAGTCTTACATATTGGTGAGATTTACATACATACATAACATCACTCCCCACCAAAGTCTTATGTACAAGTTATTTACAAGTTGAAGCGATCTGGCGCTCTGCTTTCCCGGGTCGATCGCCTGAGTTGAAGTCCTGGTGTGGGTGAGTTGGTCGGATCATTGCTGCATGGTCGCACGGCTGGTCTGATCGGACTGTCGGGCATGGTGGGTTCATCCTCGTGGTTGACAGCGAGGTCGATTTTGTTAGTGGGTCGTTGGGGCTAGGTCTTTTCACAGTGGTTCCTGGTTATCTGTAGTTCACAGTTTGGTCTGGTCCAAATGCTTTCTGCATTTGCCCAGTACATGGTTTCACAACAAACACTCCATTTTCATCACAAACACTCCATTCCCCTCTTTGGCTAATACAGTGCTAGCAGCCTATCTGGGGCCATGAACATGGCCTACATCATTTATTCTGATGTCGCGTGGAGGAACCGTGCGATCATGGTACATTCTCTGCTGATAGCATAAGCAAGGCTCGGTTCTGAGTGATTCTGTCTGGTGACTGTGTTGCACCCGGGATAGCCAGGTCTGTAGGGAGTCTACCGTGACACGTGTGGTGCTTGGCTTTATGATTTGCGCTGCTTGCTCCAGACTATTGTCGCTCTCCCTAAGGTCTGGCAAGCCAAGGATGGACGATATGGCCTTGAGACTTTCAGTAGTGACGGAATACTCTTTAGTTCCGTTGGCTGGATGCACTCTTGTCCGTGTCTGTGATGTCAACTGCCGCGATCTTCCTCCCTCCCCAGAGATTTTGCCTCTGGCATTGGGAAGACGCATTCGGATTGTTTTGGCTGGAGTCCCACTCTGCTTGGTCGACTTGGAGCCTCTTCCATCATTGTGAAGAGGTCGTCGGCTTTGGGTGGTGGGTACCGCGCCTGTACCGCTGCTCGGTTGATCTTCATCTCCTCGTGGTCGATGAGCGGTCTGTGCCTCGTGAATCTGCAAATGGATCTGCACTTTGATGCCTGGTTCAGCTGAAGGTGGAGGCTTGCACAGCCTTTGAGCAAGCGAGACGTCATTCGCCGGAGAAGTACGCAGAGGTCTTCCAGTTCCATCAAATCTTCCCCATCCACCTTCTATCAAGCAGCATTGGCCCATCACCTGAAACAATCCAGTGGTAAATCGTGCATCGCTCCCTCATGGGATACTCTTATGTCCGCACTACCAATAACTGGATGTTTCAGGGGAAGAGGGAGAGGAGGTGCAGGGCGGGAACAATATGATGCCTGTCACAATTGTGGTCAGATTGGACACTGGGCTAGAACTTGCCGGGCAAAACAGCAACAACCAAATTATGATTGGACTCAACAGGCAGGTAATAGAGCACACCCTCCCCCTTCAGGACCCAACCCGTATGCGACCCAAATCCAGGTACATGCTAGACCTCAGACTAATTTCTCTGTGCAAGATCCATTTGGATCACAGAATCAAAAGCAATTCAGCCAACCACCAAATTGCCCGTATAATGATCAATGACGCCCAATCCCAGACCCGAGTGCTGCGAACAAACAGCTACCCGTCGTTTCATTAAATGCCATAGGAGAACCTGAAGTAAAAATACGAATACAAGGGAAGGATATCCCATTCCTGGTGGATACTGGTGCCACCTATTCGGTCCTTTCAAGGGAAGATACGAGGGGAATTCCCACTTCCACTAATCAAACCTCAGTGATTGGACTATCTGGACACGCACAGCAAATGTTTTTCTCCAACCCTATCAATGTACAATTAGAGGATTACGAAGATAATCATTCATTCCTACGTGACCTGTTATGTAAAATGAGTGCCACAATCCTCTGTTCCCCAGCTGGTCTGGAGGTTCGGGTCCCCATAGATAAATGTGGCGCATACCCACTACTTCAACCCACAACTCCCATATTGTATGCCTGGAAAAATTTGGATCCCACACTAAGCAAAACCCTATCCTATTTGGTTGGTTCATATTGGTGTGTAACAAGGTTAATCACAGACTACCTCAAATCTCAAACCTTGGGCAAGTGGTACGAAACATTACACTGCACAGCATATTGTGACAACACGGGATCAGATGCTACAGCACAAATCTTTTATCAACCATTCCTGCACCAGAAACATCAATTGATGATCGAACAAATCTTTATCAGACCCGAAGGGATAGCGGCAAGGGTTGAATTACCCTCCCACAGTCAGAGCTTGTTTAGGGTTGAAGAGAGCGTTCCACACTGCACCCTTGCGGTTGCAGGCACACATAAGCCCCAGGATTTGGGACGAATGGTTAAAAGAATGCAAGGATCCCCAGTACAAGAGGAATGGCACACACGTAATGGAACTTTGGGGCAACATGAAAGGGGGGGAGGCTATTCTGTCAAGTTGAATGGGAAAATATACTTCGATGTTGTCTTAGAAGAAAGGATGCTTTCAGCCACTAGCTTCCCAGTACAACAAAGCACAGCAGAGCTTCTTGCTAAAGTTCCAGAACAACTATGGTCTACACACGCTAATGAAGTAGGAAAGATGCTCACCGCACAACCATATAAGGTAGCGATCAATTCAACCGCCCCACTCCCCAAGAAGCCCCAATACCCCTTGTCCCCAGCCGCAGAACAAGGTATCGAGCCAGTCATCAAGTCCCTGCTGGCCCAGGGAGTAATCGTTCCAACTAGAAGTCCATGTAACACTCCGATCTTTCCGGTGCAGAAGCCCAATAGTGACAAATGGAGATTTGTCCAAGACCTACGAGCCGTGAATCATTCGGTATTCCCAACTTATCCGGTGGTACCCAACCCGGCAATTATACTTGCCAGTATTCCGGCATCATCAACCTATTACACAGTAATTGATCTGTGTTCAGCATTTTTCTCAATACCCATTCACCCAGAGTCCCAATTCCTGTTTGCCTTCACGTATAAAGGACGCCAATATACGTGGACAAGACTCCCGCAGGGATTTACCGAGAGCCCTACCATATTCTCACAATGCCTAAAGAGGGATCTGGAAGATGTAATTTTACCAGCAGGTTCTACACTTGTGCAGTATGTTGACGACTTATTGCTCGCCTCACCCTCCAAATTGGCCTGCGAAACGGACTCCCTTGTGTTATTAAAAGCTCTGGCCTCGAAAGGACACAAGGTGTCAAAGGCAAAGTTACAATTTGTCTCACAAAAGTTTTGGTATCTAGGGCACGAATTGGTCAGAGATACGAGACAATTGACACAAGACCGAGTAAAAGCAATCTGCTCTGCCCCACTACCAGTAACCAAGAGAGAAATGAAACACTTCCTCGGCATGACAGGATACTGCCGGCAATGGGTTATGAGTTATTCCGAGATCGTTAGACCACTGTTAGACATGTCCATGCCTGCACGACCAGAGAAGTTGATTTGGAATGAGGTATCCCGGAATGCTTTTCAGAACCTTAAACAGTCCCTCACTTCAGCACCCGCCTTGGGATTACCAGATTACACTAAGCTATTCAACTTATTTGTGCATCACAAGTCGGGTTTTGCACAATCTGTTTTGACTCAGTTACATGGGGACAGGCAGCGACCGGTAGCATATTTCAGTACCCAACTAGACCCAGTGGCACGCGGACTACCAGGATGTCTTCCTTCATTGGCAGCAGCTTATTATGCTATGCAACAGGCTCAGACAATAACTCTAAATCATCAGACCATTTTGTATATCCCACACTCTGTCGAGATTTTACTTACTACGTGTGCCACCCAACACCTAACCTCCGCAAGAACCACTAAATACGAGGTCGAACGGTTATCAAATCCGAACCTTATCATCAAAAGATGCACTACCTTAAATCCAGCCACTCTACTCTCCACGGAAGACGACGGTGAACCCCATTCATGTGAAATGGTAACCGAATTAGTGACTAAACCACGTATCAATCTAACAGATGTACCAATGTGTAACCCTGATCTAGTGTACTATGTTGACGGATCAGCCCTACGAAATGATAGGGGCCAACCTAGAGCGGCTTATGCAATTGTAACTCAGTTTAATGTTGTCGAAACAGCCTCTCTTCCAGACTCCTTTTCAGCCCAACAAGCCGAATTGTTTGCGTTAACTCGAGCCTGTATTCTGGCTGAAGGACACACAGTTAATATCTACACTGACTCCAGGTATGCTTTTGGTGTATCACATGACTATGGACAAATTTGGAAGATTCGCGGGTACCTGACTTCTTCAGGAACCCCTATCAAAAATGCAGAACAAGTGGAAAATCTCCTGCGAGCCATTCAATGCCCCTTGAAACTTGCCATTATCAAATGCCAAGCACATACAGGCCAGTCGAATGAGGTGGCACTTGGGAATGCCAGAGCTGATAATGCAGCTAAGTCAGCAGCTCTGTCAAAAGGGGGGATGCAGGTGTCATTGTTCCCACTAAGGAAAAATAATTGCTCAGACCCGCCACCCACTATTAATGACGTGCTGGCCTTTCAGACACAGGCCAGTACGGAGGAGGTGGTGACCTGGACGAAGGATCAATGTTATAAAAATCCAGAAGGAATATGGGTTCACCACGACGGCTGCGTGGTGGCCCCCAGATCCTTACTTCCATGGATTGCCCGATGTGTTCATACATTCACACATGCGGGCAAAGGGGGATTGGCAGATTATATTTTGGCAACTTGGTATGCACCAGGTATTTCAGCAATTGCAAAACAAATCTGTGAAAATTGTGTTACCTGTCAGACAATGAATCCGGGTAAGACGGAAAAAGTAGAATCTGCCTCCCACCCAAATCCAGTCGGGCCTTTTGTACATTTACAAATGGATTTTATTGAATTACCTATGTGTATGGGATTCAAGTATGTATTAGTTATTGTAGATGTGTTCTCTAGATGGATTGAAGCCTTTCCATGTAAAAAGGCCGATGCCACTACTGTTGCTAAATGTTTGTTAAAAGAAATTGTACCGCGCTTCGGAATCCCTGCTAAGCTTTCTAGTGATAACGGGTCACATTTCACGGGAACTGTTATAAGAGAAATGTGTAAAGCTTTGCAGATTAACCAACGTTTTCATTGCAGTTATCATCCACAATCAGCTGGACTTGTTGAAAGATATAATGGAATGCTTAAAAATAAGCTGGCAAAACTATGCAATGACACTGGACTGAAATGGACAGAACTGCTGCCCTTAGCTTTGATGGTAATGCGATCTGCAACCAACAGAACAACAGGCCTGTCACCGCATGAGATAGTTATGGGACGTCCCCAACGACTACCTTTTACAGCACCATTTACTGCAAAACAGATGGACATCCACAAAATGGAGGAAAATATGTTGAATTATTGTATTGCACTAACCAAATGTATTTCCAGCTTTCATTCACAGGTAAAGGAAGCCCAAGTCAAGCCAGCGGAAGGGAAGTGTCATAACCTGGAGCCAGGGGAATTCGTTTACATCAAGATTTTTAAAAGAAAAAGCAGTCTACAGCCAAGATTCGAAGGACCATACCAGGTCTTGCTGGTGACCAATACTGCAATCAAGGTAAAGGAAAGACCAACATGGATCCACACATCCCATTGCAAACGGGCACCCGACCAGGAGGAAGGGAAGAAGGAATCAGAGGAACAGAAAAAGGAAGACTGAATAAGGAACTGTATGGACTATGGGGACTGATGGTGCTGGGCTTGACAGGGTTTTACTTCGCATTATTGATTACACCAGGGGTACAGACCCGCCACCGAAGGGAATTGCACGTAAACGTATTTATGGCGCTGAGTCATAGATATGTTCACGAAAGAAACTTGTCAAGTTGTTGGGTGTGTTCCCATGTGCCTGTCCACTCCAGGGGGGGTATTCCCCTGAGATCTGTCCCCTTTAACGAATCAGAAATAGTCGAATGGTTGACAGTGCAAAATAGGACAAAACTAACTAAGGGGCCAGAAACGAAGGAGCAAATAGAATAGAGGTCGGCAGGGTATAAACTTACAGCCTTCCAGGGATGGTACCAACCCAATTATGATAATAACCATCAGCCTCCCTTCCTAAGCATTACTCCCAGAATAGAAAATCCCGAAGGTATAATATGCCTAGTGAGTAATGAGACTAAAGGACCAGAAATGGGACGCAGCAAGTGTTCCCAAATGATTAAATGGCAAGCCACAACTAATTCCACTGAGAGAAAGATAGCAACCCGTTGGCTGGACAACGGTCCATAACAAAGCCCCAGGTAAAGGGTGGGAAGGTGAGACCACTCGAGTAGGGACAGTGCGAAAGGACCAGGAGCTGACGTCCTATAATTGCACCTACTTTATTTGTGGCCATAAAGCCTACCCATGGTTACCAGCCAACTGGACAGGGTCCTGTTACTTAGGATATGTGGTACCCCTTATCAGATCAGTAAAGACTCTAAGGGAGGCCTATGGAAGTCACAGATTTAAACGGGATTTGACGTGGCTAAACGGAATATTCAAGGTAATGGTGCCACCCTATAGAATAGCATCAACCGAATGGCAGTTACGGGAACTGGCTAACTTAGTCGAATCAGTAGCCAACGCAACTTCCCAAGCCTTTGAAGGGATAAATGACGAAATGGTAGCTATTCGAACAGTGGCTCTCCAAAATCGTATGGCCTTAGATTATCTCCTAGCCAAGGAGGGAGGAACATGCGCATTAATAGGTGAAGAATGCTGTACATATATCCCAGATAAATCAGAAGATATCGGCAGTCTAGCTGAAAACATCAGGAAAAAGGTAATAGAGTATAAACAGACAGTTGGCCAGGACGGTATCACCTTGTGGGGTTGGGCATCAGGATGGTTGGGAGCCCTGGGGAAATCTGTGGTACAGGGTTTGATCATATTCCTGCTGATAGTCTTCGCCCTGTATCTATTATTTGTCGTCGTTAAGTGTTGCTGTGCCAGGGTGGGAGAAACTATGTTACCTACCGAGACCACGGCTAGAGTTATGGTAGCAACAACTGCTGAAGGCTCTTGTGTGGAAATGGAAATGGAGAGACTGTACAAGATCAGAATGGATTAAGTTGTCCTTGTGAAGGACAAAATGGGGGAATGTGGAAATGTATTTTTATCTAAGCTGATACCATACGGTATTTGTGTGCCCTTTGCAATATATATATATCAAAATGGAGTCCTGGCCCTTCCAGAACTTTCTGCATTTTAGCAGTCAGCTTGCATAAACAGCTAAACCTGGTTTGAGATGGCTGATGGCCATCAGACAGCTAGGAGACAAGTCATGCTGAGACAAGTACCTCCCCCCCCCCATGGTGCTCTCCTATTGTCTACACAACAAGAGTTCCATGTCACCCCACCCTTATCTTCTAGCCATTATCTCTTGCAGAGACCTCATCCATTTGATGCAAACAGATAAACTGACCAGGAAATTGAACTATCCTGACACAATACAAGACAGGTGATAGCCCATTACCTATGACTCATGGAGTAATGGCCGGCTGGTCAACTGATAACCCTGACAAAAGGAAATATCTGGATACCATGTCAGGACCAGGATATAGTAATTAACTCTTTATCTGCATTCACTGACTGTGAGACAGAGCAATACACAGGGAGAGGCCATAACTTGGGTTTTACTGTATAAATATCTTGTTAAACTGAACCATTTCGGTGGTGTTCGCTTAGCCCTTGACTGAGTGTAACCTGCCCCTTGCTAGCAAGCGAATTAAAGAAACTTCTACCGGAGCTGTAAGTGTCGGAGTCATTCGTTTCAGAGGTCGAGATTTCGACACTCCAGACTATTGTCGCTCTCCCTAAGGTCTGGCAAGCCAAGGATGGATGATATGGCCTTGAGACTTTCAGTAGTGACGGGATACTCTTTAGTTCCGTTGGCTGGACGCACTCTCGTCCGTGTCTGTGATGTCGACTGCCGCGATCTTCCTCCCTCCCCAGAGATTTTGCCTCTGGCATTGGGAAGACGCATTCGGATTGTTTTGGCTGGAGTCACACTCTGCTTGGTCGACTTGGAGCCTCTTCCATCATTGTGAAGAGGTCGTCGGCTTTGGGTGGTGGGTACCGCGCCTGTACCGCTGCTCGGTTGATCTTCACCTCCTCGTGGTCGATGAGCGGTCTGTGCCTCGTGAATCTGCAAATGGATCTGCACTTCGATGCCTGGTTCAGCTGAAGGTGGAGGCTTGCACAGCCTTTGAGCAAGCGAGACGTCATTCGCCGGAGAAGTACGCAGAGGTCTTCCAGTTCCATCAAATCTTCCCCATCCACCTTCTATCAAGTAGCATTGGCCCATCACCTGAAACAATTCACAGTGGTAAATCGTGCATCGTTCCCTCATGGGATACTCTTATGTCCGCACTACCAATAACTGGTATCGGGTTCCTTGTTGTAGATGCGCAGCTTTGCCTGAATCAGGATCAGCTTGGGTCATTGTGCTCTGTTGCCCCACAGCCTCTCGAATGCCTTCTGGCTCATTATTGATTGACTCGCCCCCGTGTTCAATTCCATGGAGACTGGAGTGCCGTTGAGTTTGACTTTTAACATTATCGGAGGGCTTTTGGTGGTGAAGATGTGTATTCCATATACTTCCTCTTCATCCTCAGGTTGAATTGCCTCTCCTGCTCATTCAGCGTGATCCTCGCTGGATCGGTCGTCCTCTCCTGACTCTGCCACGTGGTGAGTCACAGGTCTTTTGCACATTTGCTGGAGGTGCCCCATTGTTCCACAGCCCTTGCACACATAGTGCTTGAATCTACATTGATGGGCTCTATGACTGCCCCTGCAGCGCCAACATGGTGTTAATGGATACGCATTCACGCCCTATGGCAGACTCAGTCACCCTAGGTCTGGCCTCTGCGATCATGTAGGCCCTGCCATGTACAGTTCTGCCTGCTGAAGGCATTATTTTATGCACAGTACTTTCCGGTGAGCTTCGATTCTGTGAAGATATATTTCGTGTTGTCGCTCGTGGATATGAAAGCCTGGGCTATCGTGATGGCCTTGCTCAGATCTAGGGATTCGGCAGACAGCAGTTTGCGAAGAATGACCTCGTGGCCGATTCCAAGCACGAAAAAGTCCCATAACATTTCCCCCAAAGATCTGGCAAATTCGCACTGTCCCGCAGGGCATCTTAGGTCGGCGACAAAGCTCGCCATGTTCTGGCCCTCGGAGCGATGGTGCATATAAAAGCGATACCTGGCCATTAAGATGCTCTCCTTCAGTTTGAGGTGTTCCTGAACCAGCATGCACAGCTCTGTGTAGGCCTTGTCCGTTGGTTTGTCCAGTGCCAGCAGATTTTTGAGGAGGCCATATATCGAAGACCCACATACGGTGAGGAGAATCGCCCTGCGTTTGACCGCCGTCTCAGCCTTGTCCAGTTCATTGACCACGAAGTACTGGTCGAGACACTCAATGAAGGCTTCCCAATCATCACCCTCAACAAAACTTTCCAGAATACCAACGGCAGCCATTACCATGTGAAAGTTTGTGATCCGTTATTCGTTGCCAATTGTTATGTTCAGAATAACTCCACAAGACTGTATTGTAAGCTCAAACTGTTGTGACCTTGGTCTCTTTAATGTAACTCCAGAGTGAGGAAGCAGCATGGTAGATTACCTTTTATACCTGCTTGCCCAGGGTGCAGAGGTGACCTTTAGGTCTCCCACAGGTGTGCCCCCTGGTGGCAAGTCTTACATATTGGTGAGGTTTACATACATACATGACAAGTTATGCCACGGATAAGTGGCCAGAAGCTCATTTCCGGGTCAAATATGACACCTCGGTTGCGAACTGTCTGGTTCGGTCTCAATTTGGCATGCGCACGCTCCAGTGCAAAAGAGTTTGGTTCAGAATATTGCATCCAACATACTCTGATCCTAAGATGGTAGTTGATTATCAGATCCATTTGAGCCTTTTGAATAGGGGAACAGAAATGGAGCTTGGAACCTGTCATGACCTTCTAGACGAATCCCATTTGACAAGCTCCATGCCCAGCTTGCATCTACCATTCACTGGAAATCATATTTCAAATCATGATTCTATTATTTGAAACATTCGAAACCACAATAAGAATTGATGGATATTGTTCACCGATAAAAGTAAAGGCCGCGTCCTGTTTTAGTCCTCTGGCCAGTGACAAACAATTCAGTCTATCTTAACCAAAGTCAGTGCTTAATATGGTCATTTAAAGAAACAGAATGCATTATATTCAGAGCTGAACTAAGACTGTCCTAGAAGTATAGAAGGTTCGAGGAGAATTAATAGCCATAGCCCTTGTGCAAGTACATAGCCAAGAACCACTCCTTGTTCAGTCATTTTTCTTCTAACAATTTGTTATCTTGTGTGCAATGAATTGCTTTTACAGTAAAACTGTGTTCAGCGCAGCAAAATGTCACCATGACGGGAGCCAGCAGATTCAGCGTTACTAACTGACAGTTTAACAAAATGGGAAAGACAGCAAGTTCAAGTCCAGACACAGTAAATACTCGGCTCAGCTTGAAACTGATGCATCTTTGACACTGATTTCTAAGACTCTCTAATCTTTCTGCTGCAGAATGCAGCTCCAGTAATGAGGAAACTATAGTGAGAACATACTGAACCCTGATCTTAAACTGATTACACACTTCGCAAAATAAATGTAAATACTATGTAATTATGAGATTCAGTCAGTGCACAAAGATTAAACACTTCCAACTGGGAACACTGATTAATCTGTAATATGGAATGCATAATACATTTTAAGAGCATTATAAATTGTAATAACTGGGGGCAATTTTAACCTAAGACGCTCGGTGGGATATTGACAGGATCGGATTGGCCGTCTGTTTTACACTCCGCCCGATTTTATTTTCAAAATCGGGCAGCCGATCCGATCCCATCAGTTTCTTGCTGGGTGGGTTAGTTTAAAATGACCCCCCATCAGTCCTGATCAATCAGGAGCAGTGACAGCAGATGTCGCAAACCCAAATTACAAATTCAGATCCATATTTTCAGCGAAGAAAATGTATGACTTCATTGAACATTCTGTTACTTAGCAACCTTAGGTATTGTCACAGGATTGCTGGGTTGAAAGTGATTTCTGAGGGTTTCTGGGCAGCAAATGTACAGGGTTGTCATTTACTAAGAGGATAATTAGTAGAAGATAGTTTTGCTTGAAGCTAGATCATTGTACCACGGTACGTCAGGCAGTATCTGTGGAGAGAGAAACAGACACTGCCTGACCTGCTGAGTAGATCCAGCATTTTCTGTTTTTATTTCAGATGTCCAGCATCCGCAGTATTTTGCTTTTCCATTATATCCATCATCATCGTCATAGGCAGTCCCTCGGAATCGAGGAAGACTTGCTTCCACTCCTGAAGTGAGTTCTTTGGTGGCTGAACAGTCCAATACGAGAGCCACAGACTCTTGTCACAGGTGCTTGATTTTTGCATGCTCTCGGCGTTGAGACTCGAGGTGCTCAGCGCCCTTTCGGATGCACTTCCTCCACTTAAGGCGGTCTTGGGCCAGGGACTCCCAGGTGTCGGTGGGGATGTCGCACTTTATCAGGGAGGCATTGAGGGTGTCCTTGCAGCGTTTCTGCTGCCCACCTTTGGCTTGTTCGCCATGAAGGAGCTCCGAGTAGAGCATTTGCTTTGGGAGTCTCGTGTCTGGCATGCGAACTATGTGGCCTGCCCAGCGGAGCTGATCGAGGGTGGTCAGTGCTTCAATGCTGTTATATCCACGGTGTTAGTGAAGGCATGTACAAAACCTGGGAATCCACACTGCCGGTAAAGTGAGTTAAAAAAGATGACCACTTATCTATAGTGACTGCTACACTGCAGGACAATATGTTCTCCAGCTGCTATGTCTAACATAAGTGTAATTTGCTCAGTATGTAGGAGTCGGGCATGGGGAAGCCAATGCTCAAGGATAATCCCACTGGAAAGATATTGTAATGTTATATCATCACTGCTGTTTCCCTACTCACAGTCCTTATGGATTCTACGTGGGCCATTATTATTGTGATAGATGGAGATATTACAAAGATATCCCTGCTTTTGAAATGGAGCTAGATTATTCACTGAATGCAAATGGATATAATATCACTACAGGTTGAGCGTCCGAAATCCAGAGTTCTGAAATTCGGAATGTTCCGGAATCCTGACATTGGGCCGATCCGTGGCTTGGTCGTCCGGAAACCAGAAAATGTTCCGAAATCCAGACTCCCCCGCCTCGGCTGCCCGACCTCCCCACCCGCCTCAGCCCCCCGGTCTTGGCCCGGCCTCACCCCGGCCCTCGGTGGCCCGACCTCCCCCTCTTTACCTCGGCGGCCTGACCTCCCCTTCCTTACCTCGGCGGCCCGACCTCCCCTTCTTTACCTCGGCAGCCCGACCTCCCCCAGCCCTCGGCGGCCCGACCTCCCCCTCTTTACCTCGGCGGCCCGACCTCCCCCTCTTTACCTCGGTGGCCCGACCTCCCCCAGCCCTCGGCGGCCCGACCTCCCCCTCTTTACCTCGGCGGCCTGACCTCCCCTTCCTTACCTCGGCGGCCCGACCTCCCCCCCCTTACCTCGGTGGCCCGACCTCGCCTCGGCGGCCTGACCTCCCCCCCCCTTACCTCGGCGGCCCGACCTCCCCCCCCTTACCTCGGCAGCCCGACCTCCCCCCCCCTAACCTCGGCGGCCTGACCTCCCCCCCCTTACCTCGGCGGCCTGACCCCCCCCCCCCTTACCTCGGTGGCCCGACCTCCCCCCCCCGGCCCTCGGTGGCCCGACCTCCCCCCCCTTACCTCGGCGGCCTGACCTCCCCCCCCTTACCTTGGCGGCCTGACCTCCCCCCCTTACCTCGGTGGCCCGACCTCGCCTCGGCGGCCTGACCTCCCCCCCCCTTACCTCGGCGGCCCGACCTCCCCCCCCTTACCTCGGCGGCCCGACCTCCCCCCCCCTTACCTCGGTGGCCCGACCTCGCCTCGGCGGCCTGACCTCCCCCCCCCTTACCTCGGCGGCCCGACCTCCCCCCCTTACCTCGGCGGCCCGACCTCCCCCCCCTTACCTCGGTGGCCTGACCTCCCCCCCCCTAACCTCGGCGGCCTGACCTCCCCCCCCTTACCTCGGCGGCCTGACCCCCCCCCCCCTTACCTCGGCGGCCCGACCTCCCCCCCCCTTACCTCGGCGGCCCGACCTCCCCCCCCTTACCTCGGCAGCCTGACCTCCCCCCCCTTACCTTGGCGGCCCGACCTCCCCCCCCTTACCTCGGCAGCCTGACCTCCCCCCCCTTACCTTGGCGGCCTGACCTCCCCCCCCTTACCTCGGTGGCCCGACCTCCCCCCCCGGCCCTCGGTGGCCCGACCTCCCCCCCCTTACCTCGGCGGCCTGACCTCCCCCCCCTTACCTCGGCGGCCTGACCTCCCCCCCTTACCTCGGTGGCCCGACCTCCCCCCCCTTACCTCGGTGGCCCGACCTCGCCTCGGCGGCCTGACCTCCCCCCCCTTACCTCGGCGGCCCGACCTCCCCCCCCTTACCTCGGCGGCCTGACCTCCCCCCCCTTACCTTGGCGGCCTGACCTCCCCCCCCCTTACCTCGGTGGCCCGACCTCGCCTCGGCGGCCTGACCTCCCCCCCCTTACCTCGGCGGCCCGACCTCCCCCCCCTTACCTCGGCGGCCTGGCCTCCCCCACCTTACCTCGGCGGCCTGACCTCCCCCCCCTTACCTCGGCGGCCTGACCTCCCCCCCCTTACCTCGGCGGCCCGACCTCCCCCCCCTTACCTCGGCGGCCTGACCTCCCCCCCTTACCTCGGTGGCCTGACCTCCCCCCCCTTACCTCGGTGGCCCGACCTCCCCCCCCTTACTTCGGTGGCCCGACCTCGCCTCGGCGGCCTGACCTCCCCCCCCTTACCTCGGCGGCCCGACCTCCCCCCCCTTACCTCGGCGGCCTGACCTCCCCCCCCTTACCTCGGCGGCCTGACCTCCCCCCCCCTTACCTCGGCGGCCTGACCTTCCCCCCCCCTTACCTCGGCGGCCTGGCCTCCCCCCCCTTACCTCGGTGGCCTGACTTTCCCCCCCCCTTACCTCGGCGGCCTGACCTTCCCCCCCCCTTACCTCGGTGGCCCGACCTCCCCCCCTTACCTCGGTGGCCCGACCTCGCCCCGGCCCTCGGCGACCCTACCCCACTTACCACGGCTTCCCTCCCCTCCCCACCCCTACCTCTCTCAGCCCAGGGAAAGACATTCCAAAATCCGGAAATATCCAGAATCCGGAACAGCCTCAGTCCCGCAGTTTCTGGATTTCGGACATTACATCACTAAAGAGCTATCCAATTAGTCCCACTCCCCTGCTCTTTCTCCATAGACTTGCAATTTCCACTGAGTCAGAAGATTGTGGGTTCAGGGACTTGAACACAAAAAAAATCGAGACTGACACTCCAGTGCAATGCTGAGGGAGCACTAGCACTGCACTGTCGGAGGTGCCATCTTTCGGATGTGACATTAAATATCTGCTCTCTCAAATGGACGTAAAAGATCCCTTGGCATTATTTTGAAGGTGAGCAGGGAAGTTATCCCCGGTGTCCTGGTCAATATTTATCCCTCAATCAACATAACAAAAAAACAGATTATCTGGTCATTATCACATTGCTATTTGTGGGAGCTGGCTTATGCGCAAATTCTCTGCCGCATTTCCTACACTCCAAAAGTACTTTATTGGCTGTAAAGTGCTTTAAGAAGTCCGGTGGTCGTGAAAGGTGCTATATAAATCCAAGTCTTTCTTTCTTTTCATTCTTTCTTTTAAAAAGGACCATTCAATGCATTTGCATTTGCGCCACCCTGGGGGCGCTAATGTGATGCAAATGCATTACCGCCTGGGCACGGAGCTGACAACAACTCCCGCCAAATTGGGCGGGTAGTTAGCGGCGGCACTACGGCTTTGCACCCTGATCTCCTGCTCCCGGAGATTGTGAAGTCATAGCCACGTGCATCTCCCCATTAGCACCACGACCCCGACATTCACTTTCACCCCCTGCAGCAGCTCCGGGCAAAAACACTGGCCTGGCGCTAAGTTTCTCGCCCCTCCCCCCCAAAAGGGGCGATAATGAATTCTCCCCCCATATTACGACTACAAGCAGAGCAGGCCTGCAGCCAAGTATTCTCAGCTCCTCCTTCTTCCTCCCAACATTAAATACAAAAAAGGCTCTGGCTTGGTCAAACAATCTGTATGCTGCACACGAGGCGAGCCAAGACTGAAATGCCTGTTGAATAGTATAAAGTCTGCTTGTGGATATTTACAGGTTTAAATGTAAATGATAGGCAAATAAAGCTAAATTAGGGGAGTAGGTTTACCCTGTCATGTCACTAAAAATCTCTACCATGCTTTGACATAAAAATCTAGCTTATGGTCACTAAGCAATCAGATGTGCACAATTCCCATGATGTGCAATGGAATCTTCTTATTGGCTTCTACAAATTGAATACTAAAGATTATGATTTGATTTGTTGAAGTTAGATAGACATCTAGAACGTTCTGTGGAGTATTTTATAGTGTTTCGTTTTCATTTTGCATGCACATCTATAAGAACATAAGAAATAGGAACAGGAGTAGGCAATACGGCTCCTCGAGCCTGCTCCGCCATTCAATAAGATCATGGCTGATCTGATCATGGACTCAGCTCCACTTCACTGCCCACTCCCCATAACCCCTTATCCCCTTATCGCTTAAAAAACTATCTATTTCTGTCTTAAAGTTATTCAATGTCCCAGCTTCCACAGTTCTCTGAGTCAGCGAATTCCACAAATTTACAACCCTCTGAGAAGAAATTTCTCCTCATCTCAGTTTTAGATGGGCAGCCCCTTATTCTAAGATCATGCCCTCTAGTTCTAGTCTCCCCCATCAGTGGAAACATTCTCTCTGCATCCACCTTGTCAAGCCCCCTCATAATCTTATACGTTTCAATAACATCACTCATTCTTCTAAATTCCAATGAGTAGAGGCCCAACATACTCAGCCTTTCCTCATAAGTCAACCCATCCCCAGAATCAACCTTGTGAATTTCTCTGAACTGCCTCCAAAGCAAGTATATCCTTTCGTATATATGGAAACCAAACTGGACGCAGTATTCCAGGTGTGGCCTCACCAATACCCTGTATAGCTGTAGCAAGACTTCCCTGCTTTTATACTCCATCCCCTTTGCAATAAAGGCCAAGTTTCCATTGCCCTTCCTGATCACTTGCTGTACCTGCATACTATCCTTTTGTGTTTCATGCACAAGTACCCCCAGGTCCTGCTGTACTGCAGCACTTTGCAATCTTTCTCCATTTAAATAATAACTTGCTCCTTGATTTTTTTTGCCAAAGTGCATGACCTCACACTTTCCAACATTATACTCCATCTGCCAAATTTTTGCCCACTCACTTAGCCTGTCTATGTCCTTTTGCAGATTTTTTGTGTCCTCCTCACACATTGCTTTTCTTCCCATCTTTGTACCGTCAGCAAACCTGGCTATGTTACACTCAGTCCCTTCTTTCAAGTTGTTAATATAGATTGTAAATAGTTGGGGTCCCAGCGCTGATCCCTGCGGCATCCCACTAGTTACTGGTTGCCAACCAGATAATGAACCATTTATCCCGATTCTCTGTTTTCTGTTAGTTAGCCAATCCTCTATCCATGCTAATATATTACCCCCAAACCCGTAAACTTTTATCTTGTGCAGTAACCTTTTATGTGGCACCTTGTCAAATGCCTTCTGGAAGTCCAAATGCACCACATTCACTGGTTCCCCTTTATCCACCCTGTTCGTTACATCCTCAAAGAATTCCAGTAAATTTGTCAAACATGACTTCCCCTTCATAAATCCATGGTGACTCTCCCTGACCGAATTTTTCTTTTCCAAATGTCCTGCTACTGCTTCTTTAATAATGGACTCCAACATTTTCCCAACCACAGATGTTAGATGAACTGGTCTATAGTTTCCTGCTTTTTGTCTGCCTCATTTTTTAAATAGGGGCATTACATTTGCAGTTTTCCAATATGCTGGACCTCCCCAGAATCCAGGGAATGTTGGTAAATTACAACCAATGCATCCACAATCTCTGCCGCTACTTCTCAAGACCTTAGGATGTAAGCCATCAGGTCCAGGGAATTTATCTGCCTTTAGTCCCATTATCTTACTGAGTACCACCTCCTTAATGATTGTGATTGTGTTAAGTTCCTCCCCCCCTATAGCCCCTTGACTATCCACTGTTGAGATATTGTTAGTGTCCTCTACCGTAAAGACTGATACAAAATATTTGTTCAGAGTTTCTGTCATCTCCATGTTCCCCATTACTAATTCCCCAGTCTCGTCGTCTAAGGGACCAACATTTACTTTAGCCTATGTCCGGGTCCTTATATACCTATAGAAACTCTTGCTATCTGTTTTTATATTTTGTTCCTTCTCCTTTCTAAAATAATTAGGGGGCGAAATTTCCCTCTGCCCCAAACGGGCCGGTTAATTCAAATTAAATGAATATTCTCCGTCGGAATCCTTGGAGCAGGGAATAGAGGGATTTTGGCCTCTTAAACTTTAGAAATTAACTGTGGCGGTGTTTGGGGCGGCTGAGGGGTGGAAGTGCATCGGGAGCGGAGAGGAAGGTGGGCGGTATCATCAGCGCCGTGCTGATCACGTCAGTGCTACGTGGATGTGCCACGTCGTGCTGATGTGTAGCAACGTCCCTCCCCTTCAGTTAAAGGGGAAGGTCACTGCGAGCTCAACAGCCACTTTAGTGGCACCCACTGGGGGTACCGAGCTGCCTATTGGCGGCCCGGCTGAACCCGTGGCCACCATTGTCGAGCCTACTTCAGAGTCAGCCAACAATTAAAATAAAATGACGGCCGTGGCCGAGAGCCCTCCCCTTTAAGAGCGAACGCGCCGCCCAACCACTGGCAGCTTCCCGCTGCTGTTGTTG
This sequence comes from Pristiophorus japonicus, assembly GCF_044704955.1. Lineage (NCBI taxonomy): Eukaryota > Metazoa > Chordata > Chondrichthyes > Pristiophoridae > Pristiophorus > Pristiophorus japonicus. The sequence goes on from NC_091989.1 coordinate 56,421,173, forward strand.
TTCTTCTTATTCCATGCTGCCGCTTGGTGCTCCCTCTAATGGCCCCGGCCTGCAAGAAATCGACCCGGACATCGGCGTGGAAATCGGCACGGTCCCGGCTTGCAAAACCATCAGCAGGTCGGAGCCATTAGAGGGAGCAATGTGCGGCACCATCCCACTTCAGGGAGCAGCGCGTGCTGCTGCAGGATGGCAACGGCTGAATGCAGTGCGGGCAGGTACAGCAGGAGCGGCAAGATTGAGGCGAAGTAGTGGCAAGAGTTTGTAGAGGGATGTGATCGAGGCCCAGGAGAGGCGTGAGTTCGGGGCCCAGAAGAGGCGAGGGTCCAGGGGCAGCACGGGCCAGCCTACACTGCGATATGTGTGCACACTAGGTCCTTGCAGCAGAGCTGGTCTCCAGTCGTCTTTGTTAATCCTTGCCACTGGACTAAGACCAAGCTCTGTCAAGCCCCTGTGCAACGGGTGTGCAACGGCTACCACATGTTAAAAAAAATCTACGCACAGGCATCTTCCACCCATTAACATGTATTTCGGGATCTGGAATATTCGGTCCTTCATTGAAACACCTGTGAACTCATCCCTTTTCGGAGTGGAAGCCAGTCATCCTTGATTCGAGGGAATGCCTATGATGATGATGATGTTATTATTATTGTTACTGTTGTAACTGGTCTCAAATTAAAAGATTTTTGTAAGTTATGTAAATTTACAAGTTTAAAAGTTTGTAAGTGATCTTAACTGAAAACTTTAAAGTTTGATACAAGAATATTTTTATTAAAGTTAAGTTTAGTACAAACAAGTGTTAAACTTTTGAATAAAATATATTTTAAATTATAACTGAATCATTTCCATTATTTGTTTCATTATTAACACAACTTTTTGAACTAAAGAAGAATCATTTCCATTATTTGTTCCATTAACACAACACAACATTATGGAGCAGGTCCAAACAGTAAACATGATCCATGTGGAATAGTTGCCACTGAGCCTTCAGGCAGTAAAGCGTTCACAGAAGAGCTGCTGGCTCAAGGCTCGAGCAATCGCTAAAGGGACACGATGGCCCGCCCTTCTCTGCCGTCGTGCTCCAGGTTCAGGTACTTGCATGGCTTCCTCGTCCACATCCTCATCTGCATCTTCCTCATCATCATCAGCCACTCTCACCTCAGCCACGTGGGTCTTCTACTACCAGCTGCTGCTGCCTCATGATGGCTAAGTTATGCAGCATGCAGCACACAACAGTGAACTGACCGACAATCTCAGGGGAGTATAGCATGTAGCCTCCGGAATGGTCCAGGCATCGGAAACGCTGTTTCAAGATGCCAGTGGTTCTTCCTATTATGGGTGCGCATCGCAACGTGCGACATGTTGTATTCCCGGTCAGCTTCCATCCGGGTTACGCGTAAGGGTGTCATGAGCCAGGTGGTGAGGCCGTACCATTTGTCCCCCAGCATCTAGCTCTGCCCTTCTGGCAGCTGCTGAAACATGGCAGATATAGCGCTCTTGCATAGGATGAACGCATCATGGGTGCTCCCAGAGCATCTTGCATCAACTGACATGATGCGTTGCGTGTCATCACACACGAGCTGCATATTAAGGGAGTGGAAGCCTTTTCTGTTCCTGTACATCTCGGAATCGTCCAAAAATGCTTGCACTGCGATGTGGGTACAATCAATGCAGCCCTGTACCTTTGGGAAGCCAGCAATCCTGGAGAAGCCCACAGCCCTTTTACGCATTGCCTGGGTGGTCATGGGGAACTTATGTAGTCATTCCTCTGGGCATATAGTGCAACAGTCACCTTCCAAATACAGACATGTATTGCATGTTGGGAAATGGCACACACATCCCCGGTTGTGGCCTGGAATGAGCCAGATGCATAGAATGAAAGTGCAGTTGTAACCTTCACTTCCTGACGCTTCTAGGTTCCAGGTCTTCTTTTACTAACTCACAGATCTCGGTTACAACTTCTCTACGGAAATGCAGCCTTCTCACACAGTCTGCATCACTCAAGTGCAGGTATGAATGCCTGTTCGATATACCTAATGTGGATAAGGCATCCTGCCCATTACCCTCCGCACTCTGAGGTCCCTCATGCAATGACATCGAATCAATCATCTCCTCCGCAGCACCATCATGAAGAAGGCATGCACGAGTATGGCATTGTCAATATTGCCCCATAATTAAATTGTACCTTTGCAAGAAGCTCAAAACAGCAGGATAAGGATTTAAAGCTTCTCTGCTCTCTCCATCTCTCCCCAAGGTCGATGCCCTAGTATGGACCACATCCTGGTCTCCGCATGTGCAATAGGCTTGCTTAGAATGCAAAGCTAGGCATTCAAATGAGGGAATTTGGGGCCATGAAGTCGAATGCAATTCTTTTATTTTAGATTTTTTTCAAAGTACCACTCCACCACCGACTGAACTACCATGGGCTCGAGGGTTGGCTGACAGAATGGCTCCCGCGCCAGGAGACAGGGGCATGGCAAACATCCCCCCCCCACCCCCCCCACTTTCACCTCCCCTAAGCTTCTTTTGAAGCTGTTACATTGTGTAAGGTTTCTCATGCTTTCAGTTCAGCTTCCACCCACCACCCCCCCCACCCCCACGAGCTTCTTTTGAAGCCGGGCCCCGAGCCCATATCCAGGCGAGGGAGCGATTCTGCCGGCCGACGCTCCGACCCTCGAGCCCAGTGAGGAGATGTTCGGTGGTAGCGTGGCACTTTGAAAAAAATCTAAAATTAAAGAATTGCAGTAGACTTCCATTTTAAGTTTGAAAAAATTAAGCTTCAAGATGCATATTTAATGTGTTCGTGCCCCACTCCAAAACTTCGCATAAAAACAATGGCATCTTTCTACGCCGATTTTTTAATGTGTGCTGGTTTTTCTTAAGTGTCCAGAAGATTTTTTAGGAGTGGTCACATAAGCTGTCCTGGGGAAAATCTAAGTTGGCCAAACTTGTATAAATCTGAAAAACTGGCGCAGACATCAGGCGACGCAAAAAAAAACGAACCAAAAAAAAATCCTAACTAACTGAGTTACGCTGTCGCAGAAATTTGGGGGAAAGTTGGATATTTTAATGTAGGCCAAAAAAAACGGTGCAGATAACTGGGGAAAATTGAGCCCAATATTTCCCACCTAATACTGCTCATATTTCTATCCTAGTCACAGGAGCGGCATCAATTTAAAGTCTGACTGAGTATTACTAACTTTAATCATAAACCAGATGCCAATACTGATAATTAGTATAGACCAACAAACAGTCAGAGGGAGATAGAAGAGCAAATATTTTGGCAAACTTGTGAGAGAAGTGCAGAAACAATAGGACGGTAATATTAGGGGATTCCAACTATCCTAAGATTAACTGGGATAAAATTAGTGTGAAAGGTATAGAGGCTGCAGAATTCTTAAAATGCATTCAGGAGAACTTTTTTAAGCCAGTACGTATCAAGCCCAACAAGAGGGGGGCGGTTCTGGACTTAGTTTTAGGGAATGAAGCTGGGCAGGTGGAAGGGTATTAGTGGGCGAGCATTTTGGTGCTAGTGATCATAATTCAGTTAAATTCAGGGTAGTTATGGAAAAGGTCAAAGATGGACAAGGAATAAAAGTTCTCAATTGGGAAAAAGCCAATTTTACTAAGCTGAGGTGTGATTTAATCAACGTGGACTGGAAACAGCTACTTGAAGGTAAATCAGTGTCAGAGCAGTGGGAACCATTCAAAGGAGATAGCGAGTGCTCAGAAAAAGGGTGGGACGATCAAATCTAGAGCCTGCTGGATGTCAAGAGGCATAGGCAGGATAAAGACAAAAAGTGAAGCTTATGACAGATACCGAGGACTCAATACTGCAGAAACCCGAGAGAAGTATAGAAAGTGCAGAGGTGAAATTAAAAAGGAAATTAGGAAAGCAAAGAGAGGGCACGAAAAAATATTGGCAAGGAAAACCCAAAGAAGTTTTATAAATACATTAAGAGCAAGGTGATAACAGAAGAAAGAGTAGGGCCTATTAGAGACCATAAAGGTAACCTGCGTGTAGAGGCAGAAGATGCAGGTATGGTTCTGAATAAATATTTTGTGTCTGCTTTCACAGAGAGGGATGATGCAGATATTGCAATCAGGGAGCAGGAGTGTAAAATATTAGATAAAATAAACATAGTGAGAGAGGAAATAGTAAAGGGTTTAGCATCTTTGAAAGTGGATAAATCCACAGGCCCAGATAAAATGCATCCCAGGCTGTTAAGAGAAGCAAGAGAGGAAATAGCAAAGGCTCTGACCATCATTTTCCAATCCTCTCTGGCTACAGGTGTGGTGCCGGAGGATTGCTAACATTGTACCGTTGTTTAAAAAGGGAGAAAGGGATAGACTGAGTAATTACAGGCCAATCAACCTAACCTCGGTGGTGGGAATATTATAGGAAAAAATTCTGAGGCACAGGATAAATCTTCATTTAGAAAGACATGGATTAATCAAGGACAGTCAGCATAGATTTGTTAAGGGAAGGTCGTGTGTGACCAACTTGATTGAATTTTTTGAGGAGGTAACAAGGAGGGTCGATAAAGGTAGTGTGTTTAATGTAGTCTATATGGATTTTAACAAGGCTTTTGATAAGGTCCCACGTGGCAGACTGGTCACAAAAGTAAAAACCCATGGGCTTCAAGGCAAAGGGGCAAGTTGGATCCTAAGCTAAGGGTAATGTTCGATTGGTGTTTTTGTGACTGGAAGAATGTTTCCAGTGAGGTTCTGCAGGGCTCAGTGCTGGGTTCCTTGCTTTTAATGGTATACATGATTTAGACCTGGATGTAGGGGATATGATTAAGAAGTTTGCAGATGATACAAAAATTGGCCGTGTGGTTGATAATGAAGAAGAAAGTTGTAGACTGCAGGAAGATAGCAATGGACTGGTCAGGTGGGCAGAACAGTGTCAAAGGGAATTCAATCCAGAGAAGTGTGAGGTGATGCATTTGGGGAGAGCTAACAAGGAAAGGGAATCATAGGCAGTCCCTTGAAACGAGGATGACTTGCTTCCACGCCAAAAAAAGGATGAGTTCACAGGTGTTTCAATGAAGGACCTGAACTACATACTGAAGGATGGAAGATGCCTGTGCGTGAATTTTTTTTAACATGGGGCGGCCGATGCACACCAGCCACCACATGGGCTTGACAGAGCTAGGTCTTGGTCCAGTGGCAAGGATTACCCAAGACGACTGGAGACCAGCTCTGTTGTACGGACCTAGTGAGCACATATATCTCAGTGTGGGCTGGCCTATGCTGCCTGGAGCCCTTGGCCCTGAACTCACACCTCCCCTGGGCCCCGATCACATCCCTCCACAGTCTCTCGCCGCTCCTGCTGTATCTGCCCACGCTCCAATCACCGACCTGGATCTTGATGATGTCACTCTTCACAGCCGTCGCCCTCCTGCACCAGCTCGCGCTGTACCTTGAAGTGGCCTCCACGCTGCCCATGGCCGCCGCTCGCCGCTCCTTTTATGGTCCCGACCTGCCGCTGATATACTTGCATTGGAGGCTGTTGAGAGAAGGCTCACTCCGGAGATGAAATGCACAATAAATGGGAGGACACTGAGAAGTGTAGAGGAACAGTGGGACCTTAGAGTACACGTCCACAGATCCCTGAAGGTAGCAGGACAGGTAGTTAAGATGGCTAAAGAAGGCATATGGGATACTTGCCTTTATTAGCTGAGGCATAGAATACAAGAGCAGGGAGGTTATGCTTGAACTATATAAAACATTAGTTAGGCCACAGCCAGAGAATTGCGTGCAGTTCTGGTCACCACATTACCGGAAAGATGTGATTGCACTAGAGAGAGTAAAGAGGTGATTTTCGAGGATGAGGAAAGATTGGATAGGCTGAGGCTGTTTACTTTAGAACAGAGGAAGCTAAGAGGAGACCTAATTGAGGTGTATCAAATTAAGAGGGGCCTAGATAGACTGGATATGAAGGACCTATTTCCCTTAGCAGAGGGGTCAATAAGCAGGGTGGCATAGATTTAAAGTAATTGGTAGGAGCTTTAGAGGGGACAAGGGGAATTTTTTTCACCCAGAGGATGGTGGGGGTCTGGAACTCTGCCTGAAAGGGTGGTAGAGGCAGAAACCCTCACTACATTAAAAAAAAGTACGTGGATATGCACTTGAAGTGCTGTAACCTACTAGGCTATGGACCACGAGCTGGAAAGTGGGATTAGGCTGATTAGCTCTTTATCGGCCAGCGCAGACACAATGGGCTGAATGACATCCTTCTGTGCTATAAATTTCTATGATTCGTAAGGCTGGATTTTCGGCTCTGAAGGGTTGCAAAATTCGTGGGAAAATCCCCCCAGTGTTTGGACTTATTGGAAAGGAAATTTAATTTGGAACTATCTACCAGAAAATTTGAGATCCTAAAGTGCACATGGAAGAAACTACGAACTTTAATCGAATTTGGGATTTTACAAAGCAGATTGAGTTTGTGTGGACAAGGCTAAGAACTAAAGGAACTATCCTTCAAAGAAACCAGTTTGAGTATTGAAGCTGTCTGGGGTATTGAAACTAAAGCAAATTGTCAGGAGAATTGTGGATACTCGAAAATCCTTCTCACCAAGAGACATTAACATAGCAACAATTGACCCAGAGATAGCTAACTCTTATCCTGATCTGGAAAACCATTCCATCCATGCATAATAACAATGGCCCATCCAGCCTGCATAGACAGACACTGCAAATACCAAAGCTAATATTTCCATCAAGAAACAGATTTAGAAGATCGACACATCTGAGACAGGTTAACATTTAATGGGCCCGCCAAAATATGACAAAGAAATATCAAGCCTGCCAAAATTAAACAAAGAATCCAGGCTGATTTGGCGTGAAGATTAGAACAGCTCCAAAGGTATAACAAAGGACATGCAATGCTTATGCCATGCTTAACAGAAGGTGTGCACACAGCAGCCTAGCATCAGAGAGCATCAAGAAGGGAGAAAGATCACCGCAGCAGTTTTAATTAGCTTCTCCAGCCTCGACGTCCTGAAATCGGAATAGATAGGAAGAACATCACCATCGTAGCAGCAACTGACCACAGCCAATGTGGTACCACCAAAAACACCGCGATCGACCAACTTCGAAACAAAACTCCACAAGGAAGAAACCGAAGAATCATAAGTTTCCACAATACAACCTAGGCCTGACTACCAACAGGTGAAAACATTATCTAAAAGGACTTGGAAACCTATTTCTAATGAAAGAAAATGGGTAAGTCCAAAACGCGCCCTACCGCATCAGCAGACACCACCCACCTGAAGATTGCACAGTAAGAAGTCTTCTCCGACATTCGGGGTACGGCAAGCAGAACCTACAGAATCCAACGAACCCCGAAATTGCGAACTACTGCTAACTGACCATAAAGGATTGGTAAGCATAGCCCCTTTTTGTCCTGGAGTCTAATCTAGTCAGTGTTAGGTATCGGGAGGTGGGAGGTGTATTATTCACTGTAACCCTTTTGAATGTGTGATGTACTGTTCTTTATTTGAATAATTATAAGTTTGACATTGTATTTTCTTGTCTTTAATAAAACCAAAGTTCTTTTGCACCAAACCAGTTGTCTCTTGCATTTTATCACATCCCCAAATAAATCCAGAGTCTAGAACACAGGGAGTGGGAGCAATTCGAACCGCTCAGAAGGTCAGAGGTGAACCTGACCCTCACACCAACCCATACAGCTCATTTGTGCCTTGGTTAGCACTCTGGTGGGGCGTTAAATGCTGATTTTGGGCATAATGCTGGGTGTTCTGGATTTACTGCCCGGCCGGTAGATTCGGCTACTGGTTAGTGCCAGTGCAAAATCTTGCTGCCACGCCGTCCATTTTGACTGAGATCATGAAGTCAATCATCGTGCAATGCTGCGCTAGTGCCCAGATGGAACATTCGGCCCTTACACCTCATTTAACGCCCGCCCCAGGAAACACGTGAAAAAAAAGGTGGTGCCAGGGTGCGGCAAGCGGTATTGGCAGCACTTTTAAATGGAGGGATGAGGGTTCTACATTGCAGGTCACATTGACTACAACGGTTGTGCACATAACGCTGCATGAAGCTCTGACTTGCAAACTTCACTTTGATCTGCCATTATAATGCCCTTACAACTGAGTGAGAAAATTTAATGAGGGCATTGCTAGTTCACCAGCGTATCATGCTCCATGCTTATGCCAGGCAGCATCACGCTAGAAGAAGGGCTCTTGGGAATGTTGGCCCATGGATAAGGAGAGGCTGAAGACATCCAGGGAGGAGGCCTCACCTCCCATGGGTTTACAGACACCAAAGTTCATATCTCCAGCTCTCTGAGTAGCAGTGTGTGAGAAGGTTGCACTTCCAAAAGGAAGTGCTGACAGAGATATGCCATCTCCTACAGGCAGACTGATGCCTGGACTGCTCTGGAGGCAGCTTTTAATACTCCCTTCAACAGGTATTCAAATTAATTGTGGTATACTGCATGCTGCACAACTTGGCCCACATGAGGGGCTAGTCATTGCAAGTTGGTGCCCACCAACGAGGACAACGAAGAGGAGCCTGGCAAGGCCCCCATTGGATAGCCACCCCATCCACGGGGGGGCCACCTTATAGATGCTGCTGGACCAAGAGTCCCACGTCGCCAGCTTATAATGGACCGCCTCTCCTAAATGGAAGAAACTGAGGGATGGAACTAATACTGGACACGCTATGTGCCCCCATAAAGGCACAGCTCCAGTGAACATTGGAATGATGCACAAGACACCAATGGCAAATGATGATTCATATATTTTACTGCAACAAAGTCACAAAAACTCCCCCCCACCAAAATAAAACCATACAATATACGTTATGTTGCAGGGCACTAAACAACAATTAAACTTCATTACCGCCGCAAGTTTCAACTCGGCACACAAAGTCCATTGTGCAATGCCTGAGTTAATGCCAACGCTCCTCCAACTTACATTTTGCCGAAACTTGCAGTCGAGGGCGCAAACTATTTTCAGGCGCTATCTTTAACGTTCTGAAATTGCAAAAGCCCAAAATCCAGCCCTATGATTTTATGAATTAACGAGGCAGCTACACTTTCATATTCACAAAGACTTTCCATGATATTCACCAAGGTATTGAGCTTGCATTGTGTAATATTAGTAAAGAATGCTTTAATGAGTTCATATCAAATTTATTTGTTTGCTATTTAACTTAAATAACATCTTCATTAAAAGAGTTAACATCTGAATTTATATATCTTTTGAAGTTTGTCACTAGAATCGCACAGTGCAATTGCAACCCTCAACTGTCCTTTCCTATAAATACAGATATTAGGGTATCTGAAATAATCCTGTTCTATTAAGTGTCTTCCTTAGATCCATACAAGCTGCGCAAAAGTGATTTTGCATGTCCAGGTGAATCTTGACACCATTTACCTTGTTACAAAACCAAGGTGGGTAGATAGAGTGAAGATACAGATCAGACATGATCTAATTGAACGGTGGAATAGGCGTGAGGGGCTGAATGGTCTACTCCTGTTCCTATGTTCCTAGTCAAAATCTGTGCAGCTCCATTCCTATCCTGCTCATCGTTACATTCCTGCTTCTCTTTTGTAATGTAGTTGGAGAAACTTTGACTTAAATTTTCAGTAGCAGTTTTTGATATTGTACAATAACATACTTCTTTTTCTCATACACTGAAATGATCACAACTCTATTCCAGACTCTTAAAACGTCCCCCTTTATACTCATCTACCATGTAACACGTGAGGTAGGGGGTGCAGTCGGGTGAGTGTTGACCTGGTCAGTTGACAATAGAATCACGAAATAATAGAATGTATGTGATATTGAAAAATATCCTAATAATTTTACCAGGGCATTAGAAAGACTATTGGAAAGCAACATGCACTCCAAATTAGGAACTGAAGAAGAAGGTAAAAACACTACTCAGGATTAGATATATTAGGATTCAGGCAACTGATAAAATAACAGAAACTAATGTAAGACTTATTTTAATAAAACAGGTTTTAGCCTGAAGGATTTATGTATTTTCTCTACACTTTGCCGAATTCAGACTTGTGAGAGAGAACACAGACTAAAGATGCTTCTTTTCTCACTCCTATCCAGGGGTTATCTTTACTTAGAATAATCGAAAGAAATACAAGTAATCACGATAGCATCAAATGCACAATAATTTCTAATTATTAACCCGCACCGACTATCATGTTAAAGACTTCTTAACAGTTAAAAATTGACTATTTCCTAAGTGATTACAAAGCAAATACACTCACACAAAAGTTAACTCCAGCCATGCTCAGCGATCGGAAATTAACCCCGTGATTCTCTTGTCAACTGACCAGGTCAACACTCACGCGACTGCACCCCCTACCTCATGCGTTACAGCCATTTTTATATCCCTTTTTTGGGATGTTTGACCACCGTGTATGGAATTGTCTAAGTTTAAAAGAAAGGAATAATCTTCACCATGAATAGGTCTTTCATTTCTTATCTCCCTGTTGCAGTTTTCTTTGCAGTTCACAGACAATTCAAGGACTCACTCTTATTGCCTGTGAGAAATGTCTTTTCGCAGCCGCGAGATGTTAAAAATTCATTAAGTCTTTTGAATTTTCAGAGCCTTTCGGGTCACTAAAAAGTAGTCAACCTTAGGTTAGCCATCTGGAAGCGGTTGCAAGCAGTTATTAGCAGAAAATGAGACGATAAATGTTGTAGTCTTACACTTATTTAATGTGACAAAGCCTTTGCATCTGTGTGGAAAGTTACACAGAGTGGGACTAGTCAAAGTTTAGAACGTGCTTGTGTGACTAGTTAATTGCAAAGTACTTAATATTTTAAACATTTCAAAAATATTATTTGAATTATTGAGGAATGTAGCCACTGGAGATTTCTTCTGCTGTTGTTGTGACAAACACGCAGGATTCAAAGTGTGCCCAAATAAAGCAAATACACTGCTAGTTGATTTGACCCAAGCCCTCAGGACTGCCTTCGAGCTACTTGGAAGCTGCTATCAAGCTGCTATCAAGATAGATAGCAGATAGCATAGGCAAGGCAAAAAGATACTGTATTATGTATGAGAGGAGAAACATGCTTTCCTGTCTGTTTTCTTTTGAAATACACTGGTGAAAAAAAACATTTCTTCGAAGACAAAAGAATTCTCAAAAATGGCTAAATCCAAAATATTAAGAGTTACTTCACAAGAAGGAAAACAGTGATGAAATCTCTTATTCCTCAACGTATCTGTAGAAGTTGCAATGGTTATTGATAATGGAGATAAGTGATCTTTAATGAAAGTATGCGAAGCCTTTGGTTTAGAGTCTGTGCTGCAGTAAAGAAACAGAGAAAGAGAGAAATTAAGAGAGAAGGGAGATAGTGAAAAGAAGAAAAAACACTAAGACAGGCTCAAGAAGCATTGTGGAATACAGAGCTTAACGTGGAGGGAAGATTTCTATTCCATAAGCTTGACAGCAGCCAGGCATTTGTAAAGAATATTTACAACTCCCTGTTGCTAAATAACCATTGTATGTCTGAGCTTTTTCGCCTGGGGAGAAGAACAGACAAGGTTTCTCTTTATTTTTAGTCTATTTGTTATGGGTATTGAAACCATAGCACAAGCAATTACAGGTTCCATCAAGGTAAATAGGCTGACAGGAGGGAAACGATGTGCTTTTTCAGATCTCAACCAACGGATGGTGCAAACCTCTTACACAGTGATCCTTTGTGTACAGAACTCCTTTGATGTATTTTCCGCACTGTCAGAGACTGAATACTTCATTGATCTAAATCCAATATCTTCCGCATCAACAAGCAATGTACCAAAGCACGATAATGGGAACTACCATGAACATGAAATCTAAAAGGTAAAAACTTAACTGGGGACTTTTTCTATGTGAGTGAAGAATACCACAAAAGTAAATTACAATGATATTCTCTATTAAATCACACCTGGAAAGATGACAGAATCTCCACTGATAGCTGTAGAGGTGAATAAATATAATGAAACCAATACAATAAATGGCATTCCAAAACTCAATTATCTTTTTCAAAACTCAGTAGATGGATGCATTATGTGATGTGGTGTTGAGCCATACTGTTTGAATTCTGTCTGCTGAGTTAGCAAATCTCAATTGGGGTGCAGAACTACTACTGACCTTAGTGCCCCCGTGGAAAGTTAGGGGAAAAACTAGCTATGATTCCTGCTCCGGATCATCACCTTAACAACAACAACTTGCATTTATGCAGCACTTTTAATGTAATAAAACATACCAAGGCACTTCACAAGAATGTTAGCAAAGAAAATTTGACACTGAGCAACATAAGGCGGTATTAAGACAGATGAAAGAGGTCTGTTTTAAAGAGCCTCTTAAAGGAGGAGAAAGAGAGAGGAGTTTAGGGAGGAAATTCTAGAGCTTAGGGTCTTGACAGCTGAAGGCATGGCCATCATTGTAGAAGTGATTTAAATTGGGGATGCTCAAGAGGCCAGAATTGGATTAGCGCAGGGATCTGGGAAGATTGTAGGGCTGGAGGAGGCTACCGAGATAGGGAGGGATGTGTTATGTATGTACATGCTGTTTGTAGCCACCAGATGGTGTCATTGTTGAAGGCCATTGAACAGCACGCACATGGTGCTGCTCTGGTATAAAAGACCAGCCATTTTGTGAGTCAGGCACTTTGGGCTGTAATAAAGCAGGGACAAGGTTGTACCTTGTTCAGTTAAACAGTACTCAGTTTGTACCTTTATTGTATACATAACATTTGGCGATGAGAATACAAGAACCTTTGTTTGCAAAATGAGCACGATTTGATTTTTAGAGCGATTCATGGAGGGAGAAGATTGGGCAGACTTTGTGAGCCGTTTGAACCAGTACTTCGTGGCCAACAAAATGATGGGGGTCAACGATGCAGATCAGCGCCGGGCCGTGTTCCTTCTAAACTCCAGTGTATAAAGGCTCAGTTGATCCAGTCTCTCCTCATAGGTCAGTCCTGCCATCCCAGGAATCAGTCTGGTGAACCTTCGCTGCACTCCCTCAATAACAAGAACGTCCTTCCTCAGATTAGGAGACCAAAACTGAACACAATATTCCAGGTGAGGCCTCACCAAGGCCCTGTACAACTGCATTAAGACCTCCCTGTTCCTATACTCAAATCCCCTAGCTATGAAGGCCAATATACCATTTGCCTTCTTCACCGCCTGCTGTACCTGCATGCCAACTTTCGATGACTGATGTACCATGACATCTAGGTCTCGTTGCACCTCCCCTTTTCCTATTCTGCCGCCATTCAGATAATAGTCTGCCTTCATGTTTTTGCCACCAAAGTGGATAACCTCACATTTATCCACATTATACTGCATCTGCCATGCATTTTCCCACTCACCTAACCTGTCCAAGTCACCCTGCAGCCTCTTAGCATCCTCCTCACAGCTCACACCGCCACCCAGCTTAGTGTCATCTTCAAACTTGGAGATATTACACTCTATTCCTTCATCTAAATCATTAATGTATATTGTAAATAGCTGGGGTCCCAGCACTGAGCCCTGTGGCAACTCACTAGTCACTGCCTGCCATTCTGAGAAGGACCTGTTTATCTGCTTCCTGTCTGCCAACCAGTTCTCTATCCACGTCAATACATTACCCCCAATACCATGTGCTTGAATTTTGCACACCAATCTCTCGTGTGGGATCTTGTAAAAAGCCTTTTGAAAGTCCAAATACGCCACATCCACTGGTTCTCCCTTGTCCACTCTATTAGTTACATCCTCAAAAAATTCTGGAAGACTTGTCAAGCATGATTTCCCTTTCATAAATCCATGCTGACTTGGACTGATCCTGTCACTGCTTTCCAAATGCGCTGCTATTTCATCTTTAATAATTGATTCCAACATTTTCCCCACTACTGATGTCAGGCTAACAGGTCTATAATTCCCCGTTTTCTCTCTCCCTCCTTTCTTAAAAAGTGGTGTTACGTTAGCCATCCTCCAGTGCATAGGAACTGATCCAGAGTTGATAGAACGTGACGGAGCTGCATTCATTCCTGGGTCTACTCAACCACTTTGGTAACTTCCTACATAAATTGAGCACCTTACTTGAACCATTGCACATGCTATTGAGAAAAGGCAACAACTTGGTGTGGGGCGCATTGCAAGACAAAGCTTTCGAGAAAGCCACCAATCTGCTTTGCTCGAACAAGCTGCTGGTACATTATGAACCATGTAACTGTTTAGTTTTGGCCTGTGACGCATCGTCATGTGGCATCGGTTGCGTGTTACTACAAGCTAATGAGTCGGGGAAGCTTCAACCTGTCGTGTATGCATCCAAAAGTTTGTCTGAAGCAGAAAGAGCCTACAGTATGGTAGAAAAAGAAGCTTTAGCATGTGTGTACGGTGTTAAAAAGATGCATCAATATGTGTTCGGTCTGAGGTTTCAATTAGAGACCGATCACAAGCCGCTCATTTCGTTGTTTTCCAAGAGCAAAGTTATCAATACCAACACTTCATCCCGCATCCAAAGGTGAGCGCTGATATTATCTGCCTATGATTATGTCATTCGCCACAGACCTAGCACAGAGAATTGTGCCGATGCTTTGAGCCGGTTGCTGTTGCCCACACTGGAGGTGGAAATGTCACAACCGGCCGATTTAATGTCAATTATGGATGCTTTGGAGAGTGAAGGTACCCCTGTCACGGCTCAACAAGTTAAGACCAGCCAGGACCCGATATTATCGGTGATAAAGGGTTGCATCCTCAAAGGGGATTGGTCTGCCACACCCAATCATATGTGCGAGGAGGCCAAACCGTACATTCGTCGCAAGGACGAACTGTCAATTAAAGCAGACTGCATATTGTGGGGCAATCGCGTTGTAATGCACAAGAAAGAGAGATGTTTGTGCGTGAGTTACACAGCACACATCCTGGTATAGTGATGATGAAGGCCATCGCCAGGTCCCATGTATGGTGGCCAGGAATTTATTCTGAGCTGGAAGCATGCGTGTATCAGTGCAACACCTGCATGCAGCTCAGCAAAGCACCAGCGGAATCGCCACTGAGTCTATGGTCATGGCCATCCAAACCTTGGTCCAGGATCCATGTAGATTTTGCAGGTCCCTTCCTGGACAAGATGCTTTTAGAGGTTGTGGATGCTTATTCGAAGTGGCTAGAATGCATAATCATGTCATCCAGCACGTCCACAGCAACCATAGAGAATTTTAATGTCATGTCCGCGACACATGGTCTGCCTGACATAGTGGTGAGTGACAATTGGTCGTGCTTCACCAGTCAGGAGTTTCAGGAGTTTGTAAAATGTAACGGCATAAAACATGGAAGGTCAGCACCGTTCAAGCCTGCGTCCAACAGGCAAGCACAATGGGCAGTACAAATTATCAAGCAAAGCATGGAGAGTAACCTAATGGTCACTGCAGACCCGCTTGTCTTACATACTGCTGAGTTACAGGACAAGACCCCACACACTCACAGGGGTCTCGTCTGCTGAACTCATGATGAAAAGAGGATTTAAGACCAAGTTATCTCTTGTACACCTGGAAAGTAATCATGTTGAATACAGAAGACAGAGTCAACAAGGGTACCACGATCACGCAACTGTGTCACGCGAGATTTCTGTTAATGATCCTGTATATGTGTTCAAATATGGTCAGGGTCCCAAATGGATCGCTGGTACGGTCATGGCCAAGGAGGGCAACAGAGTATTTGTTATTAAGCTCAAGAATGGGCAAACTTGCAGGAAACACATGGATCAAACAAAGCTGAGGCACACAGAGGAACCAGTGCAGTCAGACGAAGAAACCGTCGATGACCATCCAACCTACCAACAGCCTTCAGTGGACTCAAGGGTCATTAGTGAACCCAGAATTTCCATCACGGACTTATTCAATAAAAATGGACTTGCAATTCCTGACATGACCACTGCCACCCCCAACAAGTCAGCCATCCAGCCACCAGCCACAACAGACTCCGCACATTCACCCAAGGTCGGAATCGAACTGAGATGGTCAACCCGGGAGCGTAAAGCACCGGACCATCTCAACCTGTGAAAGACTGTGATAAGATCTCAGAGGAGGGGTTTGTCATGTATGTACATGCTGTTTGTAGCCACCAGATGGTGTCATTGTTGGAGGCCACTGAGCAGCACGCACATGGTGCTGCTCTGGTATAGAAGGCCAGCCATTTTGAGTCAGGCACTTAGGGCCGTAATAAAGCAGGAACAAGTTGTACCTTGTTCAGTTAAACAGTTCTCAGTTTGTACCTTTATTGTATACATAACAGGATGAGGTCAAGAAGGGATTTGAAATCAAGGATGAGAAAGTTAGAAAGTTGGAAAGTTGGAAGGTGAGCTGAGGGAGCAGGATAGTTAGAATAAATATGTGGCTTGAGCAGTGGTCCAAGAGGGAGGGATTCAAATTCCTGGGACATTGGAACCAGTTCTGGGGGAAATGGGACATGTACAAAAGGGACGGTCTGCTCTTGGGCAGGACTGGAACTGATGTCCTAGGGGTAACATTTGCTAATGCAGTTTGGGAGTGTTTAAACTAATATGGCAGGGGGATGGGAACCTATGCAGCGAGACAGGGCGAAGTAATATGGAGTCAGAAACAGATGGTAGAAAGATAAAAAGCAATAGTGGAAGGCCGAGTAAACAAAGGCAAGAAACAAAAAGGGCCACACTACATCATAATTCTAAAAGGACAAAGGGTGTTAAAAAAACAAGCCTGAAGGCTTTGTGTCTTAATGCAAGAAGTATCCGTAATAAGCTCGATGAATTAACTGTGCAAATAGATGTTAACAGATATGATGTGATTGGGATTACAGAGACGTGGCTCCAGGTTGATCAAGGCTGGGAACTCAACATCCAAGAGTATTCAACATTCAGGAAGGATAGAATAAAAGGAAAAGGAGGTGGGGTAGCATTGCTGGTTAAAGAGGAGATTAATGCAATAGTTAGGAAGGACATTAGCTTGGATGATGTGGAATCTATATGGGTAGAGCTGCAGAACATCAAAGGGCAAAAGACGTTAGTGGGAGTTGTGTACAGACCTCCAAACAGTAGTAGTGATGTTGGGGAGGGCATCAAACAGGAAATTAGGGGTGCATGCAATAAAGGTGCAGCAGTTATCATGGGTGACTTTAATATGCATATAGATTGGGCTAACCAAACTGGGAGCAATACGGTGGAAGAGGATTTCCTGGAGTGCATAAGGGATGGTTTTCTGGACGAATATGTCGAGGAACCAACTAGGGGGGAGGCCATCTTAGACTGGGTGTTGTGTAATGAGAGAGGATTAATTAGCAATCTCGTTGTGCAAGGCCCCTTGGGGAAGAGTGACCATAATATGGTGGAATTCTACATTAGGATGGAGAATGAAACAGTTAATTCAGAGGCCATGGTCCAGAACTTAAAGAAGGGTAACTTTGAAGGTATGAGGTGTGAATTGGCTAGGATAAATTGGCGAATGATACTTAAGGAGTTGACTGTGGATGGGCAATGGCAGACATTTAGAGACCGCATGGATGAACTACAACAATTGTACATCCCTGTCTGGCGTAAAAATAAAAAAGGGAAGGTGGCTCAACCGTGGCTATCAAGGGAAATCAGGGATGGTATTAAAGCCAAGGAAGTGGCATACAAATTGGCCAGAAATAGCAGCGAACCCAGGGACTGGGAGAAATTTAGAACTCAGCAAAGGACAAAGGGTTTGATTAAGGCAGGGAAAATAGAGTATGAGAGGAAGCTTGCAGGGAACATTAAAACGGAATGCAAAAGCTTCTATAGATATGTAAAGAGAAAACAGTTAGTAAAGACAAATGTAGGTCCCCTGCAGTCAGAATCAGGGGAAGTCATAACGGGGAACAAGGAAATGGCAGACGAATTGAACAAGTACTTTGGTTCGGTATTCACTAAGGAGGACACAAACAACCTTCTGGATATAAAAGGGGTCAGAGGTTCTAGTAAGAAGGAGGAACTGAGGGAAATCCTTATTAGTCGGGAAATTGTGTTGGGGAAATTGATGGGATTGAAGGCAAATAAATCCCAGGGCCTGATGGACTGCATCCCAGAGTACTTAAGAAGGTGGCCTTGGAAATAGCGGATGCATTGACAGTCATTTTCCAACATTCCATAGACTCTGGATCAGTTCCTATGGAGTGGAGGGTAGCCAATGTAACCCCACTTTTTAAAAAAGGAGAGAGAAAACAGGGAATTATAGACCGGTCAGCCTGACATCGGTAGTGGGTAAAATGATGGAATCAATTATTAAGGATGTCATAGCAACGCATTTGGAAAGAGGTGACATGATAGGTCCAAGTCAGCATGGATTTGTGAAGGGGAAATCATGCTTGACAAATCTTCTGGAATTTTTTGAGGATGTTTCCAGTAGAGTGGACAAGGGAGAACCAGTTGATGTGGTGTATTTGGACTTTCAGAAGGCTTTCGACAAGGTCCCACACAAGAGATTAATGTGCAAAGTTAAAGCACATGGGATTGGGGGTAGTGTGCTGATGTGGATTGAGAACTGGTTGGCAGACAGGAAGCAAAGAGTAGGAGTAAATGGGTACTTTTCAGAATGGCAGGCAGTGACTAGTGGAGTACCACAAGGTTCTGTGCTGGGGCCCCAGCTGTTTACATTGTACATTAATGATTTAGACGAGGGGATTAAATGTAGTATTTCCAAATTTGCGGATGACACTAAGTTGGGTGGCAGTGTGAGCTGCGAGGAGGATGCTATGAGGCTGCAGAATGACTTGGATAGGTTAGGTGAGTGGGCAAATGCATGGCAGATGAAGTATAATGTGGATAAATGTGAGGTTATCCACTTTGGTGGTAAAAACAGAGAGACAGACTATTATCTGAATGGTGACAGATTAGGAAAAGGGGAGGTGCAACGAGACCTGGGTGTCATGGTACATCAGTCATTGCAGGTTGGCATGCAGATACAGCAGGTGATTAAGAAAGCAAATGGCATGTTGGCCTTCATAGCGAGGGGATTTGAGTACAGGGGCAGGGCCTTGGTGAGGCCA
Organism: Pristiophorus japonicus; assembly: GCF_044704955.1. NCBI lineage: Eukaryota > Metazoa > Chordata > Chondrichthyes > Pristiophoridae > Pristiophorus > Pristiophorus japonicus. The sequence goes on from NC_091989.1 coordinate 56,440,181, forward strand.
CACCTGGAGTATTGTGTACAGTTTTGGTCTCCTAACTTGAGGAAGGACATTCTTGCTATTGAGGGAGTGCAGCGAAGGTTCACCAGACTGATTCCCGGGTTGGCGGGACTGACATATCAAGAAAGACTGGATCAACTGGGCTTGTATTCACTGGAGTTCAGAAGAATGAGAGGGGATCTCACAGAAATGTTTAAAATTCTGACGGGTTTAGACAGGTTAGATGCAAGAAGAATGTTCCCAATGTTGGGGAAGTCCATAACCAGGGGTCACAGTCTAAGGATAAGGGGTAAGCCATTTAGGACCAAGATGAGGAGAAACTTTTTCACCCAGAGAGTGGTGAACCTGTGGAATTCTCTACCACAGAAAGTTGTTGAGGCCAATTCACTAAATATATTCAAAAAGGAGTTAGATGTAGTCCTTACTACTAGGGGGATCAAGGGGTATGGCGAAAAAGCAGGAATGGGGTACTGAAGTTGCATGTTCAGCCATGAACTCATTGAATGGTGGTGCAGGTTTGAAGGGCCGAATGGCCTACTCGTGCACCTATTTTCTACGTTTCTATGGGCCCAAGTTTCGGCCTCAGTTGCTTCTGATTTTTTGGAGCAACTGGTGTAGAACGGAGTATCTTAGAAATTCAAATTCTTGCCATTTAGTTTGCTCCAGTTCTAGTCAGTTAGAACAGTTTCACTTTGGAACAGAATTTTCTTTTCAAAAGGGGGCGTGTCCGGCCACTTACACCTGTTTTCAAAGTTTCGGCAGTGAAAACTTACTCCAAACTAACTTAGAATGGAGTAAGTGAAGATTTTTGTGCGCTCGAAAAAACCTTGTCTACACTTTAGAAAATCAGGCGTAGGTTACAAATCAGGTGTAGGGAATGGGGGGGGGGGGGGGTTTAAAGGGAAGTTTACAAACATTAAACACTTCAGTTTTACAAATAAAGAGCCATCATCAATAATAAATGATAAAAACATGAATAAATCAACCAATAAATTAATCAAAAAAAATGAATAAGAAATAATTTTTTTTTTAAATCAATAAATAAAACATTTTCTACTTATCGACTGCAGCACCGGGAGCCCTCCAACAGCGTGCTGGGATGCCCCCCCACCCCCCCCACCCCCCACCCCACAGTGTGTCTCTGTCAGTGTCTCTATCTCTCTGTCTCTCTGTGTGTTTCTCTCACTCTCTGTCTGTCAGTGTCTGTGTTTCTGACAGTGAGGGGAGGGGGAGGAGGGGGTAGAGGGAGAGAGGGGGGGCAGGGGGGAGAGGAGGGAGGGATGGGGGAGAGAGGGAGGGGGAGAGGGGGTGGAAAGAAGGGGGCGAAGGGGGGGAGGAGAAGTTGAAGGGGGAGAAGGGGAAGCGGGGAAAAGGGGAAGGGGGAAGAAGGGGAAGGGTGGAGGAGGAGAAGGGGAAAGGGGAAAGGGGGGTGGAAAGGGGAAAGGAGAAGGGGGGAAAGAAGAAGGGGGGAAAGGAGAAGGGGGAAAGGAGAAGGGGGAAAGGAGAAGGGGGCAAAGGAGAAGGGGGCAAAGGAGAAGGGGCAAAGGAGAAGGGGGGCAAAGGAGAAGGGGGGCAAAGGAGAAGGGGGGAAGGAGAAGGGGGGAAGGAAAAGGGGGGAAGGATAAGGGGGGAAAGGAGAAGGGGGGAAAGGAGAAGGGGGCGGGGGAAAGGAGAAGCGGGGGGGGAGGCTGAACGGGGGGAAGGGAGGCTGAACGGGCCGGGCGCGGCGGCCGGGCTCAAGACTTCGGGCAGGGCCCGTCCCCAGCACCAGATTTACAGGCAGGTGGCGTTGGGTCGGGTCGGGTCCGGGTCGGGGTCGAGAGCGAGGGTCGGGGCCGGTCCGGAGGGGAGGGGGGGGGAGCGGTCGGGAGCATGGGTTGGGTCGGGGGGGGCTGGAGGAGGAGGAAGGACAGGTTGGGTCGGGTCCGGGTGGGGGGGGGGGTGGTCGGGAGCGCGGGTCGGGTTGGGGGGTGGTGGGAGGGAGATCGGTTCAGTTCGGGTCGGGTCCAGTCCCGGGGGTCGGGTCCGGTCCGGTCCGGGGGCGGGGGGGTGGGGAAGCGGGAGTCGGGTCGGTGTCGCGGTCGGGTCCGGTCCGGGGGTGGGTGAGCGGGAGTCGATTCGGGTCGGGAGGAAGCAGCAGCTGGGCGTGGGAGGAGCCTTATCCACGCAGCCCCAGTGAGGCCATTCGGCCAGGGCTAGGGGCTGCGTGCTTCGGGCCCCTCCCACACAGTTTTGGGCGCCTGGAGCTACTGCACATGTGCGCCCACTGTAGCGCACATGTGCAGAGGTCCCGGCAGTGTTTTCAGCGCAGGGACCTAGCTCAGCCCCCCACAGCTCGTGCTGTGCCGCACCGAGGGCCAGAGGACCAGCAGGGAGCCGGAGAATCTGGAAGTTTTTTTTAGGCGCACTTTGTGGCGCAAAAAACGGGCCTCCAGGTCGGGGCTGCGCCGTTCCAGGCGCGGCCTGAAACTTGGGCCCAATGTTTCTATTTGAGGACAAAAAACTGTTCAGCACTGTTATCACCTGTCGTCAGATAGTGTACAACACTGTTTCAGCTCACAGAAAAAATGGCTACCATGAATCCATGCCCCAGAATAAGTCATTGCCTTCAAAAGAGGAGAGATCAACTTTTTAATCAGAAGTGAAGGACTTGTGAGCAGGAGCTCTGAAGTAATCAGTTGAATTTACATCAGGATGTTGTCATAGGTTCCTATTTTTTTGCCTCCTTGCCTGAATGCAAGTCGAGCAGAGTATATGGATTGCCCTCCACCTGAAGGGACCTGAACCCAATGTGTATGAAGGATTGGGGGGATCTGGCAATATGGGTCTCTGTCCCTTTTCTTTCTGATTTGTGCCCAAGAAATAAATGTACCTATGTGTAATGCAAATGAAAATATGGCCTGCTGAATTGTTGTTAGAATTGCCTCTGAGTCGTTTCCAGTCTGTATGGTATCATAGGGGTAGAATCAGGGAGGGGGGGTGCAACGGGCAGAGCAACTGCACCTCCAGTGTTAATATTGAAGGTGCAATGCTCCCCCAAACTGAAATGGTTGCCTTAAACTCAGCTGCGGTTGCCTCATTGCTGGACCTTGCTGACCAGCAGCTAGGAAATATGGTCCTGATCACAATCCAAGTGATGACAGGATTGGGCTTAGCTGTTATACACTTCACAGTCAAATAGCAAGCCAACTCACTGTCAAGGCTCAGAAATAAAGATGGTCACTTGGGCAATATATCTGAAGGTGCTTGTGAACCTGTACTCCAACAAAGAGTCAGCATTTCTGGAGACAAGGAAAGGGGGAAAATTTGCCCAGAAAAATAAAACGAGATGCAGGTTTTCACTGATCTGTTGCCCATTTAGGTTATATATAAAACCAGGAGGATCTTTCTCAGTTTGCAAAATCATGTTTTTAATTTGCACATAATATAGCACATGAATATAAAAAATTTAAAATAATAGCAACAGAATGCCATCATTTCACTTTTATTAACTTTCTCTGTGAATATTTCCTTAATATTTATTAGCTAAAATAGAAAGGACATATATTCATTTGTAATCATTAACTTTTTTGCCTTCTCCAATTTCTATTATGGTTGAGCAACTATCATTATATTTCAGGAGCATTACAACAGTCTAGTAATTTCAACTTATTGGTTTTGCTTTGTTGGAAGTAACCATGAATATTATGACTGCTTAGAACAGTCCATTATGACAGCTTTATGGCTCCTTAAATATTATTATTACTGCTGAACAGTTTTGATGGGAAAGGCTCCATCATTCAGTGAAGGAATAGTTTCCACATGATTGTTATGAAAGTATGCTGCATAGATGGGATAGAAATTCCCCTGATATCGCTGGCGCCAGATCCTTAGCTGTATTCTGGCGGTTGCATCTTTTGAACCTCCGGAATACTGCTGGTGCACACTCCCGCGGTTTTCGGTTCTTCAATCTCGGCGGTAGCAAAGCGTTGTGATAGCGGGCGGCGGCCAAAAACTCAACGATCTGCTTGCCTTACTAAAGGCAAGCAGAACCACTGCAAAAACGAGTGGTTTGGCCTATCTGCGCATGTGCGGTCATTCTGCCGTGATTTCGGAGTCAAGGGTGACCCCGCATATGCGCAGAGAAGACTGAGACAGCAGTGGACATTTTCAAACTGCAGAGGTGGGTGGATCTTAGAGAGGAGCTGTTGAACGATTGTCAGGGGTATACTAATTTAATTGATAATATAATATAACTAGTAATAATTATAATAATACAACTTAAAAAATAATACTGATAATACTAATAATTATTATTATAATAAATAATTATTTAAATTCAAATATCAAAATAAATATCAAGAACATGGAAAATCAAGCCATGGAAGTGGAGAGAGGGGTAAGTGGGCAGAGGAGGGCCGTTCGTTTCTGCGAAGAAGCCCAGGAATCATTGGTCCACAAAGTGGAGTCCCGCTGGGATCAATTTGGCACTTTGGCAGAAAAAAATCAAAGAGCAAGTTATTATTTAAATGGAGGAAGATTGCAAAGTGCCGCAGTACAGCAGGACCTGGGGGTACTTGTGCATGAAACACAAAAGGATAGTATGCGGGTACAGCAAGTGATCAGGAAGGCCAATGGTATCTTGGCCTTTATTGCAAAGGGGATGGAGTATAAAAGCAGGGAAGTCTTGCTACAGCTATACAGGGTATTGGTGAGGCCACACCTGGATTTCTGCGTGCAGTTTTGATTTCCATATTTATGAAAGGATATACTTGCTTTGGAGGCAGTTCAGAGAAGGTTTACTAGGTTGATTTCGGGGATGAGGGAGTTGACTTATGAGGAAAGGTTGAGTAGGTTGGGCCTCTACTCATTGGAATTCAGAAGAATGAGAAGTGATCTTATCGAAACGTATAAGATTCTGAGGGGGCTTGACAAGGTGGATGCAGAGAGGATGTTTCCACTGATGGGGGAGACTAGAACTAGAGGCCATGATCTTAAAATAAGAGGCCGCCCATTTAAAACTGAGATGAGGAGAAATTTCTTCTCTCAGAAGGTTGTAAATCTGTGGAATTCGCTGCATCAGAGAGCTGTAGAAGCTGGGACATTGAATAAATTTGAGACAGAAATAGATGGTTTCTTAAACGATAAGGGGATAAGGAGTTATGGGGAGTGGGCAGGGAAGTGGACCTGAGTACATGATCAGATCAACCATGATTTTATTGAATGGTGGAGCAGGCTCGAGGGGCCATATGACCTACTCCTGTTCCTATTTCTTATGTTCTTAATTAACACGGGGTGGGTGAGGGAAACTGTCACCATATGTTTATCAGCGGTTATGGCGAGAGATCACTGAGGCGGTGTCGTCCGTCGCCGCCCGTGATGCGGGGGCTGAACCAGTGCCACAAACGATGGCATGACATCGTTGGGTCTGCGAGAGTAAGTAATAACTTTTATCATGTGATGACGAATTAGTCTTAAGTAGTGCCACATTTTATTATGTTGTATTATATATTATGTTGCTTGGTGACATTTTTTATTACCCATCATCGATCTCATATTGTGTTAGTCCCCTGTATTTTCATGTGTTCATCATGAAACACTCGAGTGCGAACAAAACTTAAATGGTGCACTCATTGACGAAAAGACTGGGGACGGTTAATTGGGGATGTGTACCTACATGTACGTATGAATGTGTGTATTCCATATAAGGAGCTGTGAAATTGGTTGACACATATTTTTTTATCCCCTTTGGAGAAAAAATTAGCTGGCAATAGGGCGGAGCTCCGCAAAATGGGCGGAGGACCACCAAAGACTATTTCTCTGACAGACTGCAGCCCTGACGGGAGCATATGATCGCACCGCCATGTGTGTTGTTGCCGAACCAGAGGGTAAGTCTGCATAATCCCTGGGCTGTAATACGGTCATGTAATTCAATCGTATGGCAATATAATGTAGAATGCAATGTAATGCTGGGAGCAAGAAATGTTGTTAGTTGTTACATGATTTTTTGGTTGATCACACACTGCCACTTGGAAAGCAAACTATTTGGGACTCAAATTTTGTTATATCATGTACTTCCTGTATACTTTGCTTACGCTAGTTTCATGTGATGATTCTCGGTAAAAAAATGTTTGTTCTCCACATAAGCCTGCGCAAAATGAATTGCTCTGATATTACCTCTGATCCCTCCCCTCCCCTCCCCTCCCACCAACCATTAATGTTATGTTTTTACAGTTGCATAGGTGGAGCCGCCTGCCCCTCCCAGAGAGGAGTCATTGGAGGGAAGAACAAATGAAGAGATGGTGGTGGAAGAGACAGAGGAAAGGGTACTGCAGGAGCAGGAGGAGAACACTCCTCAAAGTGTTGTAACCGTGGTGGTGCAGGTGGAGGGAGGAGTGGGGGTCTTGAAGTGTAAAGTCCTGTCCCCTCAGTACAGATTCACACGAGGCATGTAGTGAAGTCAAGGTCACTCTGGACCTGCACCTTTATTTCACAGCTCTGGAATGCTGCGCTTACCTGAGACCTGTGCTTATATACCTGTCTCTTGCAAGTGCACCCCTGGTGGTAAGGTATGCTGGTGGTTACAGGTCATATCTTATTACAGTCATGTATAGCATGTTAGGATACAGTTATATATAATAATGTAAGATACATGACTTCACCCTCCCCCAAGGTCTTATTGTCTTTATAGGTTCAGTCTCTCAGGTGGTCTACGCTCTCACGTGGAGCGTCTGAGTTATGGTTCAGATGTTTGCTGGTATCTCTCCTGGGCTGTCTGTTGGGATTGCCCTTTCCTCAGGTTGTTCCCTCTGTCTGTCCACCAGGTGTGGTGCGAGTTCCACATTGTAGTCTGCCTCTGGTTCCGCAGTGTCGTTGGTAAATCTGCTTTTGACTTGGTCTACATGCCTCCGGCAGGTTTTCCCATTGTCCATTTGTACTACCAGTAGCCTGTTTCCTTCCTTGCCCGTTACTGTCCCTGCAAGCCGTTTGGGACCCCTGCCATAGTTTAGTACAAACACTTTGTCCCCTATCTCATTCCATCTCCCCCTCGAATTTCTGTCATGGTACTCAGTCAGCTTACAGCGCTTTGCCTCAATGATTTCGTGCATGTCTGGGAGGATTAATGAGAGCCTTGTTTTTAAAGTCCTTTTCATCAACAGTTGCATGGGGGGGATCCCAGTCAATGAGTGTGGACGAGATCTGTATGCCAGCAGCAGTCTGGCTTATCTCTCTTGAGCTTCTCTCAGTTTGTAGTTGATTGCTCGCATTGTGGGTTGATGAGGTGTGAACGGCCGTTCCTGTGGCTCTTGATGGCTTCTGTCGCCACTGCCTGCTGTCGAGAGCCTGTTCTCCCGGTTTTGTCTGTGTGTGGGGGTAGCAGCTTGTTTAGTGATGTGAACTTCTTGTTCCGATATTTCGTTAGTTGTCGTACCTGCATTGTAAATCAACCTCGTTTCTTCTTCCCCTCCCAAGAATGTCTGTGCAACCAGTGCTGTTGCCTCTAAGGTCAGGTTCTTGGTCTCTGTGAGCTTTCGGAATATGCCTGCGTGGCCTATTCCTTCAATGAAAAAGTCTCTCAGCATTTCTCTCCTCAGTTCATCGGAGAACTCACATAAACTAGCCAACCTCCGAAGTTCCGGCACGAAGTCGGGTATGCTCTGGCCCACACAGCGTCTGTGTCTGGCCATGTGTAGGCTGCTCGCTGGCTTCAGGTGGTCTCTTACCAGTGTGCTCAATTCTTCAAACGACTTGCTTGCTGGTTTCTCGGGTGCCAGCAGATCCTTCATTAAAGCGTATGTTTTCGAGCCACAGCTGGTCAAGAGATGGGCTCTTCTCTTGTATGCTTTGTCGTCTCCTAACCAGTCTTTGGTTACAAAGCTTTGCTGGAGCCTTTCTATAAAGTCCTCCCAATTGTCTCCCGCATTGTACTTTTCATCTGATCTGTTGTTCGCCATTCTGTGGATTCTGTGATCCCATCCTCGTCGCCACTGTAAAGTCCTGTCCCCCTCAGTACAGATTCACACGAGGCATGTAGTGAAGTCAAGGTCACTCTGGACCTGCACCTTTATTTCGCAGCTCTGGAATGCTGCACTTGCCTGAGACCTGTCCTTATATACCTGTCTCTTGCAAGTGCACCCCTGGTGGTAAAGTATGCTGGTGGTTACAGGTCATATCTTATTACAGTCCATATCTTATTACAGTCATGTATAGCATGTTAGGATATAGTTATATATAATAATATGACATGAAGGGTCCTTTCTACCTGCAGCCAGTGGTTCCGGCCCGAGGAAGCAGGAGCAAGCAGCATGCAGCGGCGCACGCTGACCCCCATGGTGAATCCACGGCAGCTGATCCAGCAAGGTGGCAACGCTGCTCGACAGGTGGGACTGTCCAGGATTAGCATTAGCTTGAGTCGAGAGCTCCTCCAGGCCATTGCTGTGTTGTCCGCAAACATCGCGGCTTTAGCAGCCCGTCAATTGGAGGACATGGTGGAGCTGATTGACACGGTGAGGGAGAACACCAGGACCGCCAATGCCAATGCTATGTGGCAATTGACGGTCGTGGGATATGGCACTGCACCCCAGGGTGCCATACCACCAATGGTGACAGCACCTCATCGTCGGGAGGAACTAGTTTCTTCCGACTTTGAAGATGGGTCCTTAGCACCTCCATCTTCTCCAGAACCCCCACACATAGCGCTGCCATTGTTGCCCCACCCCCTCCGCCTCAGCAGACACGCTCGAGGTGCTCTGATGCTGCACGATGTACTGATCCCGACGTGGGCAGGGCCAGGGGTATTGATAGCGGAAGAAGGAGGGGGTCAGGGCCAAGGGGGGATTGGGAAGGAAAGGCATTGGGAAAGGTGGCCGCAGGTAGAATTGTGAGAGGGTGCAGGGGTGTTTTAAGTATTATTTATACTGTTGTTGTTGTTGCTGTTTGTTGTTCATAATGTTTTTTTTTGTCAAAATTTTCATTCAGAACAATTATGTTATTTTATTGCATTGTTAAAGTTTAATACAAATTAAAAGTTTTATATAAAATTTTATTCAACTAAACCACTCTTGTACTGTGTCTCACTCACTTCTGGGAAGCGGAAAGTATGTCCCATTTGACAACTTTTAGGAAAGACAACTTTAAATGTGTGATTGCTGGTGTCCCTAAAACTCATATCTCATCTTGGATGACCTACACCCAACTGACTGGGGTTTTATTGAGTCTTGTGACCATCACGTAACTGGCTAAGCCACTCACAATGCAAAAGCTGTACAAACCTGTGAGCATCCTCACAGGTGCATACATTACAGTTGTGATGCCGGCTAAAGTTGAATAGCCCCACGACCACATTGTCAACCCACGCGAAGAATAGTTACTTGGATGAGGCCCCAAAGCGTGGACACAATCCCTCCCCTCTCCAACCCTCCTGGCCCCGCTACAGCCAGCATCAGTAAAGGGGAGGGGGGTGGGGGGAGAACATTTCCAGGAAATAATTCATGTTCATCAGTGGGCTGACTGCAATGTCTTTTTTCCTGAGTGGTGTTACATATGTTACAAAATCACTTTCCTGCCACCCACAAAACCAGCCCCTCGGCATGTTACACAGGTACTGGTCAGTTACTCCAGTCAAACAGACGCGAAGACATCTGCAATCGAATTGGGTTTATTTTTTAAATAATGTTTCGATTGGGAGCGTCTGTTTCTGCGGACCCAGAAATACACCAGGCAGCATCACTCAGCAAACACCTGGGGCTGAGTGTGTCTCTGATTTCACAGCAGCTAGCGAGACATGGAGGGAAATCAGCAGTGAGGTATCATTCCTCACCAACCTGCATTCCTCAGTTTAAAAAAAAGTTAAAGCAATAAAATGAACCACTCCTCTCCCTCTTCCCATCCCACTCACATGTGTAACTGCTAATAAAATATTTCATTGGCAGTGATTGCTGCGACTGGCTTTAATTAGATCAGCCCAGGCCTGGCTGTCATCCTGACCCTCCATCGAACTACAAAGAGAAGTGTACTCACATCCCAGAAATTCTATGAAGCACAAACCAAATATTTCTCAGTAAGATTATGAATCAGTGGGAAAACCTCCCTCGCCTTAAAATAAGAACAAATCTTTCTGTGTTTCTTGCTTTAGCGTCCCATTGTGTGTGTTTTCTAATATGACTGGAATGTTTTATGTCATGTTTTCTCTCTGCATCTACTCAATCAAAACCTTTCATAATTTTAAAAACATCTATTAGGTCACCCCCTCAGCCTTCTTTTTTTCAAGAGAGAACAAACCCAGTCTGTTCATCATTTCCTGACAATCTTCTAATCAAATACTTTATTCACTGAGAAAGTCTACCCTGGGCAACATTTTAAAGAAAACCTCCCATTGCCTTTCAATTGCTTTCAGACCACCTTCCTTGGTCTTCCTGAGGCTTTCTCTCAGCAATTTCCCCTTATCTGTGGTAGGCCTGTCATCCTGATTCATGTGACTTCCTCACATCATTCCCTGTATCTTTTCAGCTGATCCATGCAAGTCTCAATAAGAACATATGAAATAGGAGCAGGAGTAGGCCGTACGGCCCATCAAGCCTGCTCTGCCATTTAATATGATCATGGCTGATCCGATCATGGACTCAGGTCCACTTCCCTGCCTGTTCCTCTAACCCTTATTCCCTTATCGGTTAAGAAACTGTCTATCTCTGTCTTAAATTTATCCAAAGACCCAGCTTTCTGAGGCAGCGAATTCCACAGACTTACAATCCTCTGAGAAAAGAAGTTCCTCCTCATCTCAGTTATAAATGGGCGGCCCCTTATTCTAAGATTATACCCCTTAGTTCTAGTCTCCTCCATCAGTGGAAACATCCTCTCTGCATCCACCTTGTCAAGCCCCCTCATAATCTTATACGTTTCGATAAGATCTCTTCTCATTCTTCTGAATTCCAATGAGTAGAGGCCCAACCTACTCAACCTTTCCTCATAAGTCAACCCCCTCATCCCCAGAATCAACCTAGTGAACCTTCTCTGAACTGCCTCCAAAGCAAGTCTATCCTTTCGTAAATATGGAAATCAAAACTGCACACGGTATTCCAGGTGTGGCCTCACCAATACCTTATATAGTTGTAGCAAGACTTTCCTGCTTTTATACTCCATCCCCTTTGCAATAAAAACCAAGATTCCATTGGCCTTCCTGATCACTTGCCGTACATGCATACTAACCTTTTGTGTTTCATGTACCAGGACCCCCAGGTCCTGCTGTACTGCAGCATTTTGCAATTTTTCTCCATATAAATAATAACTTGCTCTTCGATTATTTTCTGCCAAAGTGCCTAACCTCACATTTTCCAACATTATATTCCATCTGCCAAATTTTTGCCCACTCACATAGCCTGTCTAAATCCTTTTGCATGTTTTTTGTGTCCTCCTCACATATTGCTTTTCCTCCCACCTTTGTATCACCAGCAAACTTGGTTGCATTACACTCAGTCCCTTCATCCATGTCGTTAATATAGATTGTAAATAGTTGGGGTCCCAGCACCGATCCCTGCAGCACCCCACTACTTACTGATTGCCAACCCGAGAATGAACCATTTATCTCGATTCTCTGTTTTCTGTTAGTTAGCCAATCCCCTATCCATGCTAATATATTACCCCCAACCCCGTGAACTTTTATCTTGTGCAATAATCTTTTACATGGAACCCTATCAAATGCCTTCTGGAAGTCCAAATACACGACATCCACTGGTTTCCCTTTATCCACCCTGTTCGTTACATCCTCAAAGAATTGCAGCAAATTTGTCAAACACGACTTCCCTTTCATAAATCCATGCTGACTCTGCCTGACTGCATTATGCTTTTCCAAATATCCTGCTACTGCTTCTTTAATAATGGACTCCAACATCTTCCCAACCACAGATGTTAGGCTAACTGGTCTATAGTTTCCTGCTTTTTGCCTGCCTCCTTTTTTAAATAGAGGTGTTACATTTGCAATCTGCTGGACCTCCCCAGAATCCAGGGAATTTTGATAAATTACAACCGATGCATCCACATTCCTTGCCGCTACTCCTCATTAAGAGCTAGGATGTAAGCTATCAGGTCCAGGGGATTTATCCGCCTTTAGTCCCATTATCTTACTGAGTACCACCTCCTTAGTGATTGTGATTGTGTTAAGTTCCTCCCCCCGCTATAGCCCCTGGACTATTCACTGTTGGGATATTTTTAGTGTCCTCTGCCATAAAGACTGATACAAAATATTTGTTCAGAGTTTCTGCCATCTCCATGTTCACCATCACTAATTCCCTGGTCTCATCCTCTAAGGTACCAACATTTACTTTAACCACTCTTTTCCTTTTTATATACCTGCAGAAATTTTGCTATCTGTTTTTATATTTCGTGCTAGTTTACTTTCATAGTCTATCTTCACTTTCTTAATCATTTTTTTAGTAATTCTTCGCTGGCTTTTAAAAGCTTCCCAATCTTCTATCCTCCCACTAGTTTTGGCCACTTTGTATGCCCTTGTTTTTAATTGGATACCATCCTTTATTTCTTTAGTTAGTCACGGATGGCTATCTTTTCTTTTACACCCTTTCTGTTATATATGTGGACTTGTATTTATTCTGTACAGCCATCAGAGGGCTCATTCCCCGGAGTCCCAAGAGATCGCATAATCCCATGGGAGCACAGATATTTAAGAAGGCTTCACAGGTTGGAGAGGCACTCTGGAGACCTGCAATAAAAGACAAAGGTCACATTTTACTTTGAGCTCACAGTGTTCAGTCTGACTCTTTCTCCATACACAACTGGCGATGAGGTACAGATAGCGAACCCAAAGATGCAGTGAACAGTGGGCATCCTGGAGAAATTTTCGGAGGGAGATGATTGGGAAACTTTTGTGGAGCGACTTGACCAATACTTCATGGCCAACGAGCTAGGTGGGGAAGAAAGCACTGCAAAACATAGCGCGATCCTCCTCACCAACGTGGGGCACCAACGTATGGCCTCATGAAGAATCTGCTCACTCCAGCAAAACCCACGGAGAAATCGTACGACGATTTGTGTACACTGGTCCGAGAGCATTTGAAACTGAAGGAAAGCGTTCTGATGGCAAGGTACCAGTTCTACACCTACAAAAGGTCTGAAGGCCAAGAAGTGGCAAGTTATGTCGCTGAGCTGAGACGCCTTGCAGGACATTGCGAATTTGAAGGACATTTGGAGCACATGCTCAGAGACTTTTTCGTACTTGGCATTGGCCATGAAACCATACTTCGCAAGCTTTTGACTGTAGAGACCCCAACTTGAGTAAGGCCATAGCGATAGCACAGGCGTTCATTGCCACCAGTGACAATACTAAGCAAATCTCTCAGCACATAAGTGCTGCTACAAGTACTGTGAACAAAGTGATGTTGTTTTCAAGTTGTAACGTACAGAGTAGGTTACACATACCCAGAGTTGCAAGTCCGCAGATGTCTCAGAGTCCACCATCAAGGGTGATGAATGCAAGGCCATTAACACCTTGTTGGCGCTGCGGGGGTGATCATCGTTTGCATTCATGCCGATTGAAAAAATACATTTGTAAGGGCTGTGTGGAACAATGGGACACCTCCAACGAGTATGCAGGCGAGCTGCTAAGCCTGTTAAACCTGCAAACCACCACGTTGCAGAGGAGGACAGATCCACGGAGGATCACTACGAATCAGAGCCTCAGATAGAGGAGGCAGAGGTACATGGGGTGCACACATTCACCACGAATTGTTCCCCGATAATGCTGAATGTTGAACTAAATGGACTCCCGGTATCAATGGAGCTGGACACGGGCGCGAGCCAGTCCATCATGGGCAAAAAGACTTTCGAAAGGTTGTGGTGCAACAAGGCCTCAAGGCCAGTCTTAACTCCAGTTCGCACGAGACTAAGAACTTACACTAAAGAACTGATTCCTGTAATCGGCAGTGCTACTGTAAAGGTCTCCTACGATGGAGCGGTGCATAAGCTACCACTCTGGGTGGTACCAGGCAATGGTCCCACGCTGCTCAGCAGGAGCTGGCTGGGAAAGATACGCTGGAACTGGGACGACGTCCGAGCGCTATCGCCCACTGACAACACTTCGTGTGCCCAGGTCTTAAACAAATTTCCTTCGCTGTTCGAACCAGGCATCAGGAAATTCCAAGGAGCCAAAGTGCAGATCCACCTAATTCCGGGGGCGCGACCCATCTATCACAAGGCGAGAACAGTACTGTACATGATGAGAGAAAGGATAGAGATTGAGCTAGACCGGCTACAACGAGGGGGCATCATTTCACCGATCGAGTTCAGCGAGTGGGCCAGTTCTATTGTCCAAGTCCTCAAGGGAGACGGCACCGTCAGAATCTGTGGCGATTACAAAGTAACTATCAATCGTTTCTCCCTGCAGGATCAACACCCACTACCAAAATCCGACGACCTCTTTGCAATGCTGGTGGGAGGAAAGACGTTTACAAAGCTGGATCTGACTTCAGCCTACATGACGCAGGAACTGGAGGAATTATCGAAGGCCATCATCTGCATCAACATGCACAAAGGTCTTTTTGTTTATAACAGATGTCCGTTTGGAATCCAATCAGTGGTGGCGATATTCCAGAGAAACATGGAAAGCTTGCTGAAGTCGGTCCCGCACACCGTGGTCTTCCAGGACGGCATCTTGGTCACAGGTCGGAACACAGTTGAGCACCTGCAGAACCTGGAAGAGGTTCTTAGTTGACTCAACCATGTGGGGCTCAGGTTAAAACGCTCGAAGTGCGTTTTCCAGGTGCCTGAAGTGGAGTTCCTGGGAAGGAGGATTGCGGCGGACAGCATCAGACCCACCAGGCAAAGACGGAGGCAATCAAGAACACACCGAGGCCACAGAACGTGACGGAGCTGCGGTCGTTTCTGGGACTCTTGAACTGCTTTGGTAACTTCTTACCGGGTCTCAGCACCCTGCTAGAACCAGTACATGTCTTACAACGAAAAGGGGGCGAATGGGTTTGGGGCAAAAGCCAAGAAAATGCCTTTGTAAAAGCGAGAAAATTGTTATGCTTAAACAAATTGCTTGTGTTGTATGATCCATGTAAGCGTTTGGTACTAACATGTGATGCGTCGTCATATGGCGTCGGGTGTGTATTGCAACAAGCCAATGATTTCTGGAAACTGCAACCGATTGCTTATGCATCCAGAAGTCTGTCTAAGGCCGAGAGAGCCTACAGCATGATTGAAAAAGAAGCGTTAGCGTGTGTCTATGGGGTAAAGAAAATGCATCAATGCCTGTTTGGGCTAAAATTCGAATTGGAAACTGACCATAAGCCACTTATATTCTTGTTTTCCGAGAGTAAAGGGATCAATACCAACGCATCGGCTCGCATCCAGAGATGGGTGCTCACGTTGTCCGCATACAACTACGCCATCCGCCACAGGCCAGGCACAGAAAACTGCGCCGATGCTCTCAGTTGGCTGCCATTGCCCACCACGGGGGTGGAAATAGCGCAGCCCGCAGATTTAGCCATGGTTGTGGAAGCATTTGAGAGTGAGAAATCATCCGTCACTGCCCAGCAGATCAAAACCTGGACAAGCCAGGACCGCTCATTATCTCTAGTCAAAAGCTGTGTGCTTTACGGGAGCTGGTCCAGTGTCCTAGTGGAAATGCAGGAAGAAATAAAGCTGTTCCAGCGGCACAAAGATGAAATGTCTATACAGGCAGACGGCCTTCTGTGGGGCAATCGAGTAGTGGTCCCCAAGAAGGGCAGAGACACCTTCATCAATGACCTCCACAGTACCCACCCAGGCATCGTAATGATGAAAGCGATAGCCAGATCCCATGTGTGGTGGCCCGGTATCGATGCAGACTTAGAGTCCTGCATTCACAGATGTAATACATGCTCGCAGTTAAGCAATGTACCCAGGTAGGCGCTGCTAAGTTTATGGTCTTGGCCCTCCAAACCGTGGTCTAGGGTACACGTCGACTATGCAGGCCTGTTCTTGGGTAAAATGTTCCTTGTGGTTGTAGACCCGTACTCCAAGTGAATTGAATGTGAGATAATGTCGGCTAGCACGTCCACTGCCACCACTGAAAGCCTGTGGGCCATGTTTGTCACACACGGTCTGCCCGATGTCCTGGTGAGTGACAACGGACCATGTTTGACCAGTGCTGAGTTCAAAGAATTCATGACCCGTAACGGGATCAAACATATTATATCTGCCCCGTTTAAACCAGCGTCCAATGGTCAGGCAGAGAGAGCTGTGCAAACCATCAAGCAAGGCTTGAAGAGGGTAACTGAAGGCTCACTGCAGACTCGCCTATCCTGAGTCCTGCTTAGCTACCGCACTAGACCACACTCACTCACTGGGATCCCACCTGCTGAACTGTTCATGAAAAGAGCACTTAAGACAAGGCTCTCGTTAGTTCACCCTGATCTACATGAACAGATAGAGAGCAGGCAGCTTCAACAAAGTGCATACCATGATAGCCAAATGTGTCACACGAGATTGAAGTCAATGATCCTGTATTTGTATTAAATTATGGACAAGGTCCCAAGTGGCTTCCCGGCACTGCCGTGGCCAAAGAGAGGAGCAGGGTGTTTCGGGTCAAACTTTCAAATGGACTCATTCACCGGAAACACTTGAACCAAATCAAACTCAGATTCACGGACTACCCTGAGCAACCCACCTTGGAGTCTACCTTTTTTGATCCCCCAACATACACACCAGTGGCAACCGACACCACGGTTGACCACGAAGCAGAACCCATCATCCACAGCAGCCCTGCAGGACCCAACACACCAGGCAGCCCAGCAAGGCCAGCTGCACAGCAGCTTAGCGAGGGCCCAACAAGTGATTCAACAACACCAGCTTTCACACCGAGATGATCAACCAGGCAAAGAAGGGCCCCAGATCGACTCACATTGTAAATAGTTACACTATTGACTTTGGGGGGGAATGTTGTTATATATGTGGACTTGTATTTACTCTGTACAGCCACCAGAGGGCTCATTTCCTGGTCTCAAGGGATCCCATAATCCTTTGGGAGCACAGGTATTTAAGAAGGCTTCATAGCTTGGAGAGGCACTCTGGAGACCTGCAATAAAAGACTAAGGTCACACTTTACTTTGAGCTCAGTGTTCAGAGTGACTCTTTCTCCATACACAACACTTTCCTCCTCATGGGAATATATTTTTCTTGAGTTATGAAATATCTCCTTAAATGTACGCCACTGTTCATCAACCGTCTTATATTTTAATCTATTTTCCCAGCTCACTTTAGCCAACTCTGCCCTCATACCTTTGTAGTCTCCTTTATTTAAGCTTAGTATGCTGGTTTGAGATCCAACTTTCTTGTCTTCCATCTGAATTTGAAATTGAACCATGCTATGGTCACTCATTCCAAGGGCATCCTTTACTAAGAGATTGTTTATTAATCCTGTCTCATTACACAGCACCAGATCTAAGCTAGCCTGCCCCCTGGTTGGTTCCGTTACATACCCATCCCTTATGCATTCTATGAACTCCTCCTCAAGGTTACCCTGACCAATTTGATTTGTCCAATCAATATGGAGGTTAAAATCATCCATGATTATTGCTGTTCCCTTTTTACAAGCCCCCACTATTTCTTGGTTTATACTCCAACCAACAAAGTTGCTACTGTTAGGGCGCCTATAGATTACGCCCACCAGTGACTTTTTCCCCTGATTATTCCTTATCGTTACCCAAACTGTTTCAACATTCTGATCATTTGAGCCAATATTGTTTCTCACTATTGCAGTGATTCCATCCTTTATCAACAGAGCTACCCAACCTCCTTTTCCTTTGTCTGTCCTTCTGAATTGTCAAGTGCCCCTGAATGTTTAATTCCCCGTCTTGGTCACCTTGCAACCATGTCCCTGTTGTGGCTACCAGATCATAACCAGTTGTAACTATTTGTGCCGGCAGCTCATCTAATTTATTACGAATGCTGCATGCATTCAGATAAAGAGCTTTTAAATGTGTTTTCTTACCATTTTCTCCTGCTTTGGCCTCAGTTTTTGATACACTCTTATGTTTATAGATTCTGTCTCTTCCTGTCACACTCTGATTTTTGTTTCCCCGAATGCTACCCTACTCTATTGCCTTCACCTTGTTCTTTGAGCTTTTAGGTTACTGCTCACGTGAAGTCTTACCTTTCATTCCTTTGTGAATTGAATTGAAAAGCTGAAGGCTTTCCTTCCTTGTATGGTACAACTGCTCTTTGGCAAATCCCTCTCCTGGGATTGACTCCAAATAATAGCTTGGAAACTGGGACCCCTGTGGGATTATCAGCTTCTCCAGTGCTTTATTTGGCTGTTTGTTTGGCCAGCCAGATTGAGACAGTCCTCTAATAAGAATTTCATGGACACTTCCAATATCTGCCACCCATTCTTTCTCAATGTTTTATCCGGAGAATATTTGAATTTGAGTTCGATGTGAAATGAGCTAGTGCAGCTCAGAAACATAGAAAATAGGTGCAGGAATAGGCCATTCGGCCCTTCGAGCCTGCACCACCATTCAATATGATCATGGCTGATCATGCACTTCAGTACCCCATTTGCTTTCTCTCCATACCCCTTGATCCATTTAGCGTAAGGGCAACATCTAACTCCCTTTTGAATATATCTAACAAACTGGCCTCAACAACTTTCTGTGATAGCAAATTCCATGTGCTCACAACTTTCTGAGTGAAGAAGTTTCTCCTCATCTCGGTCCTAAATGGCTTACCCTTTATCCCTGGACTGTGACCCTTGGTTCTGGACTTCCCCAACATCGGGAACATTCTTCCTGCATCTAACTGTCCAATCCCGTCAGAATTTTATATGTTTCTATGAGATCCCCTCTCATTCTTCTAAATTCCATTGAATATAAGCCTAGTCAATCCAGTCTTTCTTCATATGTCAGTCCTGTCATCCCGGGCATCAGTTTGGTGAACCTTCCCTGCACTCCCTCAATAGCAAGAATGTCCTTCCTCAGATTAGGAGACCAAAACTGAACACAATATTCAAGCTGTGGCCTCACCAAGGCCCTGTACAACTGTAATAAGACTTCCCTGCTCCTATACTCAAATCGTCTTGCTATGAAGGCCAACATACCATTTGCCTTCTTCACCGCCTGCTGTACCTGCATGCCAACTTTCAATGACTGATGAACCATGACATCCAGGTCTTGTTGCACCTCCCCTTTTACTAATCTGTCACCATTCAGATAACAATCTGCCTTCCTATTCTTACCACCAAAGTGGATAACCTCACATTTATCTACATTATACCGCATCTGCCATGTATTTGCCCACGCACGTAACCTGTCCAAGTTACCCTGCAGTCTCTTAGCATCCACCTCACAGCTCACACTGGCACCCAGTTTAGTGTCATCTGCAAACTTGGAGATATTACATTCAATTCCTTCATCTAAATCATTAATGTATATTGTAAACAGCTGGGGTCCCAGCACTGAACCTTGTGGTACCCCACTAGTCACTGCCTGCCATTCTGAAAAGGACCCGTTTATTTCTACTCTTTGCTTCCTGTCTGCCAACCAGTTCTCTATCCACATCAAAACATTACCCCCAGAATACTAATCTCTTGTGTGGGACCTTGACAAAAGCCTTTTGAAAGTCTAAATACATCACATCCACTGGCTCCCCCTTGTCTACTCTATTAATTACATCCTCAAAAAATTCTAGAAGATTTGTAAAGCATGATTTCCCTTTCATAGATCCATGCTGACTTGGACCAATCCTGTCACTGCTTTCCAAATGCGCTGCTATTACATCTTTAATTGATTCCAACATTTTCTGCACCACCGGTTTCAGGCTGACCGGTCTATAATTCTCTGTTTTCTCTCTCCCTCCTTTTTTAAAAAGTGGGGTTACATTAGCTACCCTTCAGTCCATAGGAATTGATCCAGAGTCTATAGAATGTTGGAAAATGACCACCAATGCATCCACTATTTCTAGGGCCACTTCCTTAACTACTCTGGGATGCAGACTATCAGGCCTCGGGGATTTATCGGCCTTCAATCCCATCAATTTTCCGAATACAATTTGCTGACTAATAAGGATTTCCTTTAGTTCCTCCTTCTCGCTAGACCCTTGGCCCCCTAGTAGTCCCCTAGTAGTTTCTGTCTTCCTTAGTGAAGACAGAACCAAAGTATTTGTTCAATTGGTCTGCCATTTCTTTGTTACCCATTATAAATGCATCTGATTCTAACTGTAAGGGATCTGCATTTGTCTTCACTAATCTTTTTCTCTTCACGTATCTCTAGAAGCTTTTGCAGTCAGTTTTTATATTCCCTGCAAGCTTACTCTCATACTCTATTTTCCATCTCTTAATTAAACCCTTTGTCCTCCTCTGCTGAATTCTAAATTTCTCCTAGTCCTCAGGTTTGCTGCTTTTTTTGGCCAATTTATATGCATCTTCCTTGGATTTGTTAGTGAAAATAAATTCACATAGACTCTGGTAAGGTAAGAGAGACAACTTTTTTGCTAACAGAGCTCTGGGAGAAGAGTTGAGATCCCGCGACCTGTGAAGCACCTTCTCCCCGAGTGCCTGGTGCCGCGGGGTTATAAGCAGTTTACAGAGGGCGGAATACAATCATTTAAATTCATTTACATACAACCAATCAATCCATATGGCAACGCAATTCATTTACATACAACCAATCATATTGTTGCACAACCTTTTAGTCCTAGTGAAACCTGATAGCATGGCGCGAGTTTGGGGGCCCTTCCACTTTATCTTCTTTTGTGGTTAGTTATTCTGTTGCAAAGCTTTCTATGAAACAGTGGCCTGCACCTGGCCATGAGTCACTTGTTGCTGCAGAGTTCATATCAGCGGACAGCAGATAGGTTTCTTGGTACAAAGTTCATTTAGTGGCAAGGCAGATAGTTGGCTTACCCCATCATGCTTTGCTATGTCCGAAAATCCACTCCAACAGATTTAACACTATCCCTATTTTCCCTTGTAAGCCACGGTTGAGCCACCTTCCCCGTTTTATTTTTATGCCAGACAGGGATGTACAATTGTTGAAGTTCATCCATGTGATCTTTAAATGTTTGCCATTGCCTATCCACCGTCAACTCTTTAAGTATTATTTGCCAGTCTATTCTAGCCAATTCACGCCTCATACCATCGAAGTTACCTTTCCCTAAGTTTAGGACCCTAGTCTCTGAATTAACTGTGTCACGCTCCATCTTAATGAAGAATTGTACTATATTATGGTCGCTCTTCCCCAAAAGGCCTCGCACAACAAGATTGCTAATTAATCCTCTCTCATTACACAACATCCAGTCTAGGATGGCCAGCTCTCTCGTTAGTTCCTCAACATATTGGTCTAGAAAACCATCCCTAATACACTCCAGGAAATCCTCTTCCACCGTATTGCTACCAGTTTGTTTAGCCCAATCAATATGTAGATTAAAGTCACCCATGATAACTGCTGTACCTTTATTGCACGCATCCCTAATTTCCTGTCTGATGCCATCTCCAACCTCACTATGACTGTTTGGTGCTCTGTACACAATTTCCACTAGCATTTTCTGCCCTTTGGTGTTCCGCAGCTCTACCCATACAGATTCCACCTCATCCACGCTAATGTCCTTCCTTGCTATTGCGTTAATCTCCTCTTTAACCAGCTACGCTACCCCACCTCCTTTTCCTTTCAGTCTATCTTTCTGAATATTGAATACCCTTAGGTGTTGAGTTCCCAGCCTTGGTCACCCTGGAGCCATGTCTCCATAATCCCAATTATATCATATCCGTTAACAGCTATCTGCGCAGTTAATTCATCCACCTTATTACGAATGCTACTCGCTTTGAGTCACAGAGCATTCAGGTTTCAGAAGCAAGAGGTGGCTCCGGCAGGTGAGTGCAAGTAAAGACTTCATGGAACGTTGGTATGTAATGTTATGGTTTGAAGGAGCCGGTAATGGTTGACATGTGTGCGAGGGGATTGGGGGTAGGGACGAGGGAGGGGAAAGGGGTGTTGAGTGGGGGGGGTGGGGAGACTTGGGGTGGGTCTGCTTTTGAGCTGGACTATTAGAAAAACAAAGCCCAGAGCTAAGGGAATGAGAGAAGAGAGTGCAGAGGAAAGTAAAGGTCCCGAGGGATTAGCAGGGCAGGCATATGAGATTACAACATGCTCCAGCTATGCACCTGTCCCAGACAGTTGGTATATTTTAGGGGAAAATTTCCAAATTTTCCACAGACACTTCTCTTCATGATTGGCTGATTACAGTGTGGCTTGAGTTCTGCCATGTTTGGGTCAATGAGGCTTTTTATTGTAAAATTGTATATTTTATTTTATTTTATCACCAACAAGTAAATATGGCATTACTGCCTACTGATCGGCAGTTAGCTTCTACTTTTACCGATGTCTAACAGATATGGAGGCTTTGTTGATTATCAACCGTCTTCCGGGCTACTGTAAATACCTTCAATGCTAGAACAAAATGGAGGGAGCATAATGCCCAAGTCACGTAAGTGCATAAAAAATGGGGACTTTTGATCGGAGCGGTAACGAGCGTTCAAAAATACTTTTTTGTGCAAATTAGCGCTGGGGGGGGGGGGTAATTTTGCACATTTTCTGGGTGGCAAATATGGGCAGGTGATTTGCAGCAACACCAGTGATAAACGTAGGCTGAAATTGCCACCAGTGATAGGGAGCTAGGAGTTAAATTAAAAAGTAGGACCTCAAAGCTAGTAATCTCAGGACTGCTACCAGTGCCACGTGCTAGTCAGAGTAGGAATCGCAGGATAGCTCAGATGAATACGTGGCTTGAGGAGTGGTGCAGAAAGGAGGGATTCAAATTCCTGGGACATTGGAACCGGTTCTGGGGGAGGTAGGACCAGTACAAACCGGATGGTCTGCACTTGGGCAGGACCTGAACCAATGTCCTGGAGTGTTTGCTAGTGCTGTTGGGGAGGAGTTAAACTAATATGGCAGGGGGATGGGAACCTATGCAGGGAGACAGAGGGAAGTAGAATGGGGGCAGAAACAAAAGATAGAAAGAAGAAAAGTAAAAGTGGAGGGCAGAGAAACCCAAGGCAAAAATCAAAAAGGGCCATATTACAGCAAAATTCCAAAAGGGCAAAGTGTGTTAAAAAGACAAGCCTGAAGGCTCTGTACCTCAATGCGAGGAGTATTCGTAATAAGGTGGATGAATTAACTGCACAGGCAGCAATTAATATGATATAATTGGCATCACAGAGACATGGCTCCAGGGTGACCAAGGCTGGGAACTCAACATCCATGGGTATTCAACATTCAGGAAGGATAGACAGAAAGGAAAAGAAGGTGGGGTAGCGTTGCTGGTTAAAATGGAAATTAACGCAATAGTAAGGAAGGACATTAGCTTGGATGATGTGGAATCTGTATGGATGGAGCTGCGGAATACCAAAGGGCAGAAAATGCTAGTGGGAGTTGTGTACAGACCACTAAACAGTAGTAGAGAGGTTGGGGTCAGCATCAAACAAGAAATTAGGGACGCGTGCAATAAAGGTACAGCAGTTATCATGGGCGACTTTAATCTACATATAGATTGGGCTAACCAAACTGGTAACAATACGGTGCGGAGGATTTTCTGGAATGTATTAGGGATGGTTTTCTAGACCAGTATGTCGAGGAACCAGCTAGATGGCTGGCCATCCTAGACTGGGTGATGTGTAATGAGAAAGGACTAATTCGCAATCTTGTTGTGCGAGGCCCCTTGGGGAAGAGTGACCATAATATGGTAGAATTCTTTATTATGATGGAGAGTGACACAGTTAATTCAGAGACTAGGGTCCTGAACTGAGGGAAAGGTAACTTTGATGGTATGAGGCATGAATTTGGCTAGAATAGACTGGTAAAGGATACTTGAAGGGTTGACGATGGATAGGCAATGGCAAACATTTAAAGACCACATGGATGAACTTCAACAATTGTACATCCCTGTCTGGAGTAAAAATAAAATGGGGAAGGTGGCTCAAACGTGGCTAACAAGGGAAATTAAGGATAGTGTTAAATCCAAGGAAGAGGCATGTAAAGCAGCAAACCTGAGGACTGGGAGAAATTTAGAATTCAGCAGAGGAGGACAAAGGGTATAATTAAAAGGGGAAAATAGAATATGAGAGTAAGCTTGCAGGAAATATAAAAACTGACTGCAAAAGCTTCTATAGATATGTGAAGACAAAAAGATTAGTGAAGACAAATGTAGGTCCCTTGCAGTCAGATTCAGGTGAACTTATAATGGGCAACAAAGAAATGGCAGACCAGTTGAACAAATACTTTGGTTCTGCCTTCACGAAGGAAGAGACAAATAACCTTCCGGAAATACTAGGGGACCGAGGGTCTAGTTAGAAGGAGGAACTGAAGGAAATCCTCATTAGGCGGGAAATTGATGGGATTGAAGGCCGATAAATCCCCAGGGCCTGATAGTCTGCATCCCAGAGTACTTAAGGAAGTGGCCATAGAAATAGTGGATGCATTGGTGATCATTTTCCAATAGTCTATCGACTCTGGATCAGTTCCTATGGACTGGAGGGTAGCTAATGTAACACCACTTTTTAAAAAAAGGAGGGAGAGAGAAAACGGGTAATTATAGACCGGTTAGCCTGACATCAGTACTGGGGAAAATGTTGGAATCAGTTATTAAAGATGAAATAGCGGCGCATTTGGAAAGCAGTGACAGGATCACTCCAAGTCAGCATGGATTTATGAAAGGGAAATCATGCTTGACAAATATTCTGGAATTTTTTGAGAATGTAACTAGTAGAGTGGACAAGGGAGAACCAGTGGATGTTGTGTATTTGGACTTGTCAAAAGACTTTTGACAAGGTCCCACACAAGAGATGGGTGTGCAAAATTAAAAGCACATGGTATTGGAGGTAACGTATTGATGTGGATAGAGAACTGGTTGGCAGACAGGAAGCAGAGAGTCGAGATAAACAGGTCCTTTTCAGAATGGTAGGCAGTGACTAGTGGTGTGCCGCAGGGCTCAGGGCTGGGACCCCTGCTCTTTACAATATACATTAATGATTTAGATGAAGGAACTGAGTGTAATATCTCCAAGTTTTCAAATGACATTAAACTGGGTGGCGGTGTGAACTGTGAGGTGGACGCTAAGAGGTTGCAGGGTGACTTGGACAGGTTAGGTGAGTGGGCAAATGCATGGCAGGTGCAGTATAATGTGGATAAATGTGAGGTTATCCACTTTGGGTGCAAAAACACAAAGGCAGAATATTATCTGAATGGCGGCAGATTAGGAAAAGGGGAGGTGCAACGAGACCTGGATGACATTGTTCATCAGTCATTGAAAGTTGGTATGCGGGTACAGCAGGCGGTGAAAAAGGCAAATGGTATGTTGGCCTTCATAGCTAGGGGATTCAAGTAAAGGAGCAGGGAGGTCTTACTGCAGTTGTACAGGGCCTTAGTGAGGCCTCACCTGGAATATTGTGTTCAGTTTTGGTCTCCTAATCTGAGGAAGGATGTTCTTGCTATTGAGGGAGTGCAGCGAAGGTTCACCAGACTGATTCCCAGGATGGCAGGACTGACATATGAGGAGAGACTGGATCGACTGGGCATGTATTCACTGGAGTTTAGAAGGATGAGAGGGGATCTCATAGAAACATATCAAATTCTGAAGGGACTGGACAGGTTAGATGCAGGAAGAATGTTCCCGATGTTGGGGAAGTCCAGAACCAGGGATCACAGTCGAAGGATAAGGGGTAGGCAATTTAGAACCGAGATGAGGAGAAACTTCTTCACTCAGAGAGTTGTTAACTGTGGGATTCTCTTCTGCAGAGAGTTGTTGATGCCAGTTCATTAGATATATTCAAGAGCAAGTTGGATATGGCCCTTACGATTCAAGGGATCAAGGGGTATGGAGAGAAAGCAGGAAAGGGGTACTGAGGTGAATGATCAGCCATGATCTTATTGAATGGTGGTGCAGGCTCGAAGGATCTAATGGCCTACTCCTGCACCTATTTGCTATGTTTCTATGTTTCTATATGATAATTGGGAGATGAAACAGGCGGTACAGGGCAGTACTTTACATTTTTGTCCAAAGCGGGCGGTAACTGGGCGTTAAATGTGCAATCCCAGGGGAAATTCTAGCCCATAGTCTTCTTACACACAGGAATTGCATACTCAACTCCAATAATCTGAAAGCAATTTGTGCAGATATTATTTGTAAGCCAATAATTACTTTGCAATCAAATATTTCATGCTCAATTTTACACCCTCATAAGGCCTGGAATATGGTGTCATCGTTGGAGCATTCTTTCATTGCTCCAAGGATGACACACAAAGTCATCACAGTATATCATATTCAAATTAATAGATAGCTCTTAATAATTTGCAAAATTACCCATCGCCAACTATATCAAGTTTGGCGTAGCCAAGCTGGTTAATTTTGTTGACACCAGCAGGATCTTTCTCCAAGACACAACAGATGATAAGCAGAATAAATTGGTCTTCATTGTGCCCGTTTCCTTGGTGGAAAACTAGGGAGTTGGGGAAAATGGACAAGTTTTGGGGTGCAACATCCCAGGTCTCAAGGGCACCAGAAATACATCCGATCCCATTTTCGGTTGGGCGATATTCAGACAACCCTGGCGGCTCTCTAAGACAGGCATTAGGCCCTTTGAATATGATAATGAGGGGCCTCAAACTTGTTTATAGATCTTTCCATGAACCTCCTCGGCCCTGCCTGCTCCGCTCAGTTTTTTGGTCCCTAATGCAGCCTAACCAGCAGTTCTTAAAGTGACTGCTGGAATCTGCCACCAAAAAGACAAGTAAATCTTTTAAAATGTACCTTTATGTTAAGGTGGCAGGAAGCAGGAGCGTTCCTCCTGATTCAAAAGCACCATTGTCCCCTCCCCATCTCCATACCCCCTCCCAGGACATACCTGAGAGCCACTGTTAATGAGTCAGCCAGTCCAAATTAGCCCTATGGTGACCGGAGAGATGCCTCTGCAGGCACGACAGGTGCCAGCACATCATCGCAATTATTAAGGTGAGCCCAAAGCCCAAATTGCACAAGCCTTGGGCCTCTGGCTTCTGATGCGCGCTATGTTTGCATCGACTGAAAACGAGTAGAGACCAATTTCCACTCCCTTAATTAGCAAGTTTCTTTGGGAGAAATGGACAAAGAAGAACATCTTGTAGTTGCAGGTGATGTGGAGTTGGAAGTAATCAACAGCATCATTGGGGTGAAAGGAAACTCTCCAAGACCCACTATATCCATATTTAGTGTGCAACTAGAGAGAGAAAGGTGACTGAAAAACATAAGACTAGGACTCGGCAGTGAATCCAATTAGCCTAGGCTCACTCAGCCATGAACCCAATCAGCCTAACTGAGGCTCAATGATAAAGCAAATCAGCCGAGGCTGAGACTTGAGAATGAACTCAATTGGCCTAGGCTGAGGATCAACTGTGAACCCAATCAGACTAAGCTGAGAGCTAAGAGTGAACCCAAACAGCCCACGTCAAGACTTGTCAAAAGCAATTTGCATTTATAGAGCACCTTTAACATAACAACACTTCCCTAGGAGTGTAAGTTGCCCAGGCTCAACAACTTGGGGCTGAGATTCAACAACAGATCGAGCAATCCTGGACCAAAACTTCGTGTTGAATCCCACAACTCCATATTGACACTAAATTGTGTGACTCAAGAGCTATGATTCTCAACAAGCCCTGCTTGAGCTTCACAGCAATTGCAACAAACCTGAATGGAAACTTATGTGGTGTCTTCGGTTTGAGATGGATGCCAAAAAGATCAATCACAAAAACACAGTCAAGATATTGGCCTAGAAATCCCGGTCGAGGTCTTCCCGCGGGCGAACAACAGAAAAAGTTAAAAAAAAGATGCGCACCTGCCTGTTCCTGCTGCGCCCACTCAAGATTCCGGTCCTGAGGCCTCCACTCCCCGCGCGTCGTAGCGCATTCACATCGGGGCGTCCATAAGCTGGAGCTCGAGCTGGAGTCACGTGGTTCTGGGCAGCCAATCCAGGTACAGTATTTTCTCATTCCTAATAATGGGAACTCCGTAAGTACGAGTTCCCGTTATTATGATTGAGAAACCCCAACACCCAAACAAAAATTAAATAGAAAAAATACACATATTTAAGATTAATTTAAATTAAAGTTATTGTCTTATAAAAAAAATAATTTTTCCGATTTTTAAAAAAGTTTTTTTAATTATGGTTTAAAATAAACATACCTTAGTGGGTAGGGTTTTTAAACAATAAATTGTGTTTTTTAAATTTTATTTTACTATGTTTTTGTATGTTTTAAAACTCTTACACCTGTAAAAGAAGGCTATGTGCCTGCTTTTATCAGACGCAAGAGTTTTCAGGACATTTGCTGGGCAAGATATGGGTAAATACCGCAATCTTGCCCTTGCGAATGTCTTGGCTGTGGGGATATGGAGGATCTGTCAAGTCAGAACTTGATAGATCGCAAAAGCTGGTTTTCAGCGCATGCGCATCGAGTTCTGAAAAACAGCTTTTGCGATGGCTTCCCCGAGTCCGTACACAATCCGTATGGACCCGAGGAGGCTGGGATTTCTAGGGGCACATATCAAGAAACTGCAGAGAAAATGTGATGACCTTCAGACAAATTGGATGACCTGCAGACAAAACCAAGAAAGCGTAAAGAAAACTGAAAAGATAAAGCAGGAAATATACCTGACTCAATCCAGAGCAATCCAGCAGCAGTGGAATCTAAGCCACACTAGAAAGTTTCAGTTTCATATTCACTCTGAAGGGCGATTATTGAAAAGTATGTGGATGAAAGGACAGCTCCGACACATCGGAGAGTACTGTAACACTGGAGGGAAGTGCCATATTGCAAGAGGTTGTGGCAGTCCCACCATCAAATAACATTTGCTGACTCTTGCACTGTGAATGTGAGACATGTGCACACGCAAAGATTTGGAAAATGGGCCGTGAGGTACAGAAAGATTTTGGGGAATGTTCCTTATTTTCTGAGTTTTGCTACACTTGCCGACAAAACTAAAACAAGCTATTTCACAATGTCCAGAATAGTAGAACCAGGGGATACGGCTTGTGCTTGAAGGGGAGTAAATTCAAAGTAATCCACGTGAACATTGGGCGGGTGCGTGCAGGCTGCGTAGTGGGTTATCATCACGACGTTTTCAACAGCGCATTCTACCTGTGCGGTTATCTCAATTACATCAATTGAAACAGTTATGCAGGTTTCCTGGCTAATTAAATGGAGCAGGTCACCGATGATTTGCTTTCAGCTCAGATACTTAAAAGAGTCTTGCACACATCCCAGTTGAAGTTTGTTGGAGGAGGCATACAGGTAAGTCTGTTTGGAGGTGCGAAGAGCTAAGGGAGGGTGGACTGGCGCAGGAAGAAAGAGTCATGACAGCTCCCAGGGAATCTGGCACCCACATGCATGATGATTTTTTATGGTTGCAGATGAGCTGCACATTGAGGGAGTGGAAGCCCTTCAGGTTCAAACACCCCTGGATGATCTGGGGGTGCCTAGATGACCACATATGTGCAGTTGATGATGCCCTGCACCTGTGAGAAGCCAGCCCAGAGCCGCAAAACTGAGCGCCTGCTCAGTAACACTGGCTTCATCCGTGGCAAAGTTTACATAAGTGGCTGACTTGTGAAACATGCCATCTTACGGGTGATGCATTTGTGGGTGGCCGACTGCGAGATCCTGCAGATGTCTGCTGCAGAGCCCTGGAAGGAGCCTGAGGCAAAGAAGTTGAGGGTGGTGTTGATCTTGACAGCCATTCATTTGGCGTGTCCACCAGGTGCTCTCGGTCTTTCAGCAAGCTACAAAGGCGCAATAGCCGGAGCCTCCTGAAGTACTGCTGTTCAGTCATGTCCAGGAAGCTCATCCTCTGCCTGTATACCCTGTGTTGGGGGTATCGCTTCCGACGTGGTGCATCTCTGTGCTGGTCCACTCTCTTCTGTGGAACATCAGGTCAGTGAGGAGAAGGCTGCTTGTATTACTGCTGCTGGTACTTTTTCCACCTGTCACTTAATGAAGTAGCACAATGACCACTGAGCTGCTGCCGCCTCCTCTTCACAGGCGAGTTTCCCAAGGTCCGTGAATCCTGTGCGCAACCAGTTAAAGTTGAAACCGCACGTTAAAAAGGCTGTTAAGGGTCTCTTAATGAGCAGTTAACTACTTCAATAAGGTCGCCCACCTCTCCTGAGTGGGTCCATGGTGTGCTTCGAAACGCACCCCAGTTAAACATGGAAGTCGGTGAGATGACGGCGGTTTCCGACATGCTTTCAATTTCAGTGCTTTTAGCTGCCAAACCTCGTCCAAATCCGCATGCGCTGCATTATGTAATTCCGGCCAATATTTCAGTTTGTGAGTGGTCAATCTGTGAAACAGAATCCCGAGGGAGACCATGGAAGCAATTAGTATTGATTCATTCAAATGCAAATTAGATAGATTTCTTTCAGGAAATAGCATTTTGGGATGCAGAATTGTGAGTAATTTGGCACATGATATGTGGTGAGTCCAGCATGCTTGGGAGAAAAGAGGCAACTGTGTTTCCCAAAGCTCTCCACTTTTTCCTCGTGTCATGTCTGGGTCTGTTATAGACTAATTGGTAGAGATTGATTGCTATGATTAGTCAACAGCTCCATTATCGTTGTATCATACCAGGATAGTATAAGGAAACCAAATGGATCTTGGTATTTTTTCATCTAGCAATTCCTAGGTTCATAACACAGATACAAAAAGGAAAATACTTTCTAAATATACATACATTCCAAAAAACATTTCATAACAAGGACATTCAAATCAATTAAAATAATGCACAGAAACTGAGCACAGAAATGGTGAGAATATTGGAAACTAATGTGAGTTAGAGTTTGGAGTGTCATTATTTTTCAAGCAGTTTTAGGTCACATTGTACTTTGGTCATTACAATGATAGATTAATCTGGTCATACATTCATGTACTGTTTGTGGGACCTTGCTGTGACATTTGTCTACATCACAACATTGGCTGCACTTCAAAAAGTATTCATGTAGCTGTATAGCACATTGGGACATCCTTAGGATCTTATAATAAAATCTAATAACTTGCATTTATATAGTGTCATTCACGACTTCAGGACATCCCAAAGCACTTTACAACCAATTAAGTACTATTATAGTGTAGTCATTGTTGTAATGTAGGCAGCTAATTTGCGCACAGCAATGTCCCACAAACAGCTATGAGATAATGACCAGATAACCTGTTTTAGTGATGTTGGTTGAGTGATAAATATTGGACAGGACACTGTGAGAACTCCCCTGCTTTTCTTCGAATAGTGCCATGGGATCTTTCATGTCCACCCAAGAGAGAGAGAGCAGATGGGACCTTGATTTAAAGTCTCATCCAAAAGATGGTACTCCCTCAGTATTGCACTGAAGTGTCAGCATGGAATATGTGCCCAAGTCTCTGGAGTGGGATTTGAACCCACAACTTGCTGACACAAAGGTGAGAGGACTTCCAGTGAGTCAATGCTGACTCCTTGGTGTTTTCCAATACAATGTTGATGTGCTACTTTAAACATTCATTTTAGCAGTCAACATTCAGCAGCGCATAGCCCATCCATAAATATTATAAACGCATTTTATTGCTAAAGTAGCTTGACAATATTTTGTAATCATGGAAATATATTACATTTGGAACTGCTGTTGAGGCCCATACTGGTGTCTGTAAACTGTGTAATGAATTGTGAGTCTTCATTTATCTTACTCATGCCTTGTTAGCCTGTTGTTTTTTTTAGGTTTAGTAATGTTCAAAGTGAAAACTAAAATTTGATTGATTTTCTCCAAATGTACCCTGGTTTCTTCTTTTAGCGCAAGTTTTTCCCCTTGATTTTCTCCTAAGTTTTAATGCTAAAAATAATTTAAAAAACACACACAAAAAAATTTAAATTAATAAAAACTGACTTTAAAAGTCATTAATAAACCTGCAGGACATTCCCCTGGCTTGAGATGGTCACAAAGATCGTATTCTGTATAGTTTGTGTGAACTCTCTGATCGCCCCTAGAATTTCACTCAGACTTTCACCCCAAACTAGCTCTCAACCCTGATTTCTGTTTACACATCGCACTGAACATCAACATCAAAATCAGCATCACTAAAACAGATTATCTGGTCATTATCACATTGCTGTTTGTGGGAGCTTGCTGTGCGCAAATTGGCTGCCGCGTTTCCCACATTACAACAGTGACTACACTCCAAAAAAGTATTTCATTGGCTGTAAAGTGCTTTGAGATGTCAGGTGGCCGTGAAAGGCGCTATATAAATCCAAGTCTTTCTTTTTCTACATTGCCTCAGAAGCTGGAATCTTTTTCAAATAATTCACAGCTGTGTGCCCAAGAAAGTTGTTGACCCTAAATTGTTATTCTTTTCCATTATGTATGCATGCATGCATGCATTTGTGTATAGGTACAAGTATTTCAAACCCTTCCCTTACAATCCATCATCTAGATTATTGTAAGATTATAAAAAATATTTTGAATTGTAAGTAAGCCTGCGCAGGAGTTGATAGTAATTACCAGTTTTTATAGGCCAAAGAAATACTGTGAAACTTGCTAAGCTATGATTGTAATAAATCCTGAAGAAACAAATGTCAGACATGAAGATTAAAGTGCAAATTTTAAAATATGAATTGCAATTATTACGTTAATGTGCGATGCATTCCTGTTGGCTAAGTATCTTTGGAAGTCAGAATATCTAAGAAAATAGTCCTGTAAGCATTAAGTGGCAGACTTTCAAAATTAATTACCATTCATCACCTGCATAGATTTCACTGAGCATCAAGAACATTAATTATCAACTTGCAACATAATGATGGAGCTCAATATACAACTAGAAGGAAATTGTATCACTAAATTAACACTTGTTCTGAAATTCTATGGTATCTAATTTACTTGTAATTAAAAGTGACATTATATCCACCTTTGAATTTGGATAATGGTGTACAAGATGTATTAATGAGTGTGCAACGCTTGTCTGGTAAAGCTGGAACTGTACTGCACACTTGTTGCAAATTTTAATTTGTATAATGTATATCATACTAGCCTACTTACTTTGATTGTGGATCAGAGTGTAGGTACCTACCTCAAGAAGATACAATGTAAAGATGACTCAAAGCAAATGAATTGAAACAAAAGTGCAATATTTCCACCAATTGATTCAAAATACAAACACAAGAAATATTTTCCATAAACAACTGTTTAATGGGTATATTATTCCATTAGTAGTGAAAAACTATTGCTTATTACAGATTGTGCTTAAGAAGGCGTTATTGTGCCTCATCCCTTTTGAAGCACAATTTTGGAAGGATAAAGAACCTCTGTGCCAAAATTCCTGGTGAATGGATAAGAGATCTGACGTATAACCACCAAGATCATCCTCCTTCAAAAGGACTTACATGATGGTGAACATTTCACCCGTGACATCAAAGGGGCAGTCACTATTATAAGCCTTGACTACTATATATTATGTGGTTCTAAGCGTCAAACCCCGTCTGAAATATTTTAACTGTCTTCCACTTTTAGCTACTACAGGATCTCGCAACATTTGGAAGTAACCAATCAAGCTTTTCCCACTTAATTTTAAACTGTTTCAACATACTGCTCTGTGCCTATGCATCATCTGCATAGTTAAGTTTGCATTTTTTAAATCTGAAAATATAACAGAAGAATATAGGAGGATAAGAGCATAAGAATTAAGAGCAGGAGTAGGCCATACAACCCCTTGAGCCTGCTCTGTCATTCAATAAGTTCATGGCTAATCTATGACCTCAACACCACTTTCCTGCCCATCCCCATATCTCCATATCCCTTGATGCCCTTAGGGTTCAATAATCTATCCATCTCAACCTTGAATATACTCAACTACTGAGCATCCGCAGTCCTTTGGGGCAGAGAATTCCAAAGATTCACAATCCTCTGAGTGAAGAAATTTCTCCTCGTCTCAGTCTTAAATAGCCGACCAGTTATCCTGAGACTATGCCCCCTAGTTCTGGACTCTCAGCATCTACCCTGTCAATCCCCCTCAGATTCTTATATGTTTCAATGAGATCTCCTCTCATTCTTCTAAATTCCAAAGAGTATAGGCCTAATCTACTCAATCTCTCCTCGTAGGACAACCCTCTCATCCCAGGGATTAGTCTAGTCAATCTTCGTTGAACTGCCTCTAAGACAAGTATATACTTCGTTGGGTAAGGAGACCAAAACTGTACACAGTACTCCTGGCGTGGTCTCACAAGAAACCCTGCACAATTGAGGCAAGACATCCTTACTCTTGTACTCAAACCCCCTAGTAATAAAGGTCAACATGCCATTTGCCTTCCTAATTTCTTGCTGTACCTGTGTGCTAACTCTCGGTGTTTGCTGTACGAGGACACCTAAATATCTCTGAACAGCAACATTTAATAGTTTTTCACCATTTAAAAAATATTCTGTTTTTCTATTCTTCCTATAAAAGTGAATAACCTTACATTTCCCCACATTATACTCCATCTGCCACCTTATTGCCCACTCACTTAACCTCTTTATATCCCTCCTTTCCCACCTACTTTATCTCATCAGCAAACTTGTATACATTACACTCTGCCCCTTCATCTAAGTCATTAAAATAGATTGTAAATGGTTGAGGCCCCAGCACTGACCCTTGCAGCACCCCACTAGTTACAGTCTGCTAATCTGAAAATGACCAGTTAATCCCAACTCTCTGCTTTCTGTCCATTACCCAATCCTCTATCCATGCTAACACATTACCTCCAATCCCATGAGCCCTTATTTTGTGTAACAACCTTTTATGTGGCACCTTATCGAATGCCTTTTGGAAATCCAAATATACTGCATTCACTGTTCTCTTTATCTACCCTGCTAGTTACATCCTCAAAAACCTCCAATAAATTTGTCAAACACGATTTTCCTTTCATAAAACCATGTTGACTCTGCCTAATCATGCTGGGTCAAAAATTCCGGCCTCGTGAGTCCATACGAAGTGCGCACGGACCCGGCGAGGGGGGGCAAAAGCTGTTTTCAGAGTGTAATGTGCAGGCGCCGAAAACCGGCTTTTCCGATCTATCAAGATTTCCCTGGACAGATCCTCTGCATCCCAGAGAGAAGGACATCCACGTGGCAGAGATTGGGCTCCCAGCGAATGTCATTCAAACTTTTACGCCTGGTAAAAGCGGACGCATAGCTTACTTTTTCCAGCGTAAGAGTTTTAAAACATATAAAATTTAAATGTAAACACTCATTTTTATATTAAAAACCGTGTCCAGTAAGGTAATTTTTAACACTATTAAAACACACTAAAAAAAATCTTAGAAATATATATTTTTTCTAAAACATTTAATTACATTTAATTTCAATTAATTTTAAATATGTGGGGTGTTATATATTTATTTATTGTGCTGTGTTTTGGTGTTTTAGTGAGTTATTCTCATTGATAGTAATGGAAACTCGCACAAACGGTGTTCCCATTTTTATCAATGAGAATACTGCATAGTGATTGGTGGTCCTGGCCCATGTGACTCCAGCTTGGATGTGCTTACCTGAAAGACATCGGCCCATGCGCTGCAAATGAATCTAGGCCTCTGACCGGAATCGTAGGTTGCTCCGGGACCACCAGGTACTTTTGTAGAATTTTTTGGGGTCGGAGGCATTTGTACAGAGGAAACCTCCGACCACAATTTTCCCCCCAGTATGATTTTCTAAGTGCTCTGCTAACACTTCCTTAATAATGGATTCCAGCATTTTTCCGATGACTGATGTCAGACTAACTGGCCTGCAGTTCCCTGTTTTCCCTCTCCCTCCTTTTTTGCATTGCGGGTTACATTAGCTAGCTTCTAATCCATTGAGATCTTTCCAGAATCTAGGAAATTTTAGAAGATTACAACTGATGCATCCACTATCTCTGCAGCCGCCTATTTTAGAACCCTAAGATGTAGTCCATCGGGCCCAGAAGATTGTTGGCTTTTAGTCCCATTAGAATCCCAAGTACTTTTTCTCTACTGATATTAATTACTTTAAGTTCCTCAAAGTCATTAGCCCTTTGGTTCCCCACTATTTGTGGTACACATTTTGGAGGGATAAATTGCGTAGTGCCCCATTTGGGGGCAGTAACAGCCGCAAGTTGCGTCTTCCTGCGCTAGGCATGGAAGTCCTGCCCTGCTCATGATATTGGGGTTACCGCCCCCGAGAGCAAGTGCAAAATAACGCATTCCACTTGCTCTGTGGAAGCAGGGTGGAAGCAAAAGGAGAGGAGCGCTGCCCTATGCACTGGGACGTGTAGCGCTGCCGCGTAGAAGGAGCCCTCCCTTTCATTAAAGGGGAGAGCCAAGCTGCTAACTCTGTGGGTCCCTACCTGGACCACTGGGGAGCCGGGTGCCGTGGCATCTGCCCTGCACTCAAGCGGAGCGCTGGGCTGCAAGATCGCGGCACAGCCCCTGCGTTCCACGATTCAACGGGCCAGTAAGCGGCCTTTTTTTTTTGTGCGAGTGCCACCTCCCCTTTAAGTAGCGCCCCGCAAGCGGCCTACATCTTTGTACATGTCCCCGGAAGCTTTCACTGGCATCGCCAGGTGCAGCTTCAGCGCTTGCTCCTGAATTTGCACTCCGAGTGAAAACGGATCGCAGCGCATGGTGATGACATCGCCATTGCGACACAGCAGGGCGGGGCGTTACCGGTTACCGCCACCGCTAAACTCCCGAGGAATTTATCGGGAGTTGTTAGCGGTGCCGCGCTTGTGTGAAATGTTGTTTGTGCCTCGGGCACTAATGAGAGGCGCAAACGACCCGAATTTCTCCCCCTTTGTGTCTTCTACTGTGAAGACGGACACAAAATATTTAAAGTTACTGCCATTTCCTTGTTCCCCCATATAAGATCTCCTGTCTGAGCCTCTAAGGAACCAATGCATGCTTTTGCTATTCTTTTCCTTTTTACATACTTGTCGAAGCTCTTACAATCTGTTGTATTTCTTGCTAATTTACTCTCATGTTCTATTTTCTCCCTTTTTATCAATTTTTTAGTCATCCTTTGCTGGTTTCTAAAGCTCTCCCAATCTTCAGGCTTACTACTTGTAAAGTCCTTACACAATACCACAAATCCACACGAGGCACATTCTATGGACAAGGTCACTCCATGACCTGAACCTTTATTCACAGGACCAAGAAGTGATGACCCTGCGTGGGACTTCCTTTTATATACCTGGGTGACCAGGTGAGGAGTGTCTCCTACAAGTTCACCCCTTGTGGTCAAGGTGTGCATTTCTTACATATATGCAGTATTGCAGTGTTGTTACATAAAGGTTACATACATGACATCACCTCCCCCTCAACATCTTATTGGGATCATAGGTTAAGTCTCTCGGGTGGTCTGGGCTCTCTCGTGGAGCGCCGCAATTGGGGCTCTGGTTGTTGAGCCTTAGTATGCATGTCTGTCACCTGTGGTGATTCCGGCATGCTGCTGAATGTTCTTGTTGCTCGTTCACTGGCGGTGGTGTGAATACCATCTCATGATCTTCCTCAGGTTCCTCAGTGTCCATGCTGAACCTTTTTTTAAACTTGGTCCAGATGCTTGCGGCATATCTGCCCATTGTTAAGTTTAACCACTATGACCCTATTTCCCTCTTTGTCTATTACAGTACCCTCAAGCCATTTGGGCCCCAAAGCATGATTGAGAACAAATACGGGGTCATCAATTTCTATACATCTCCCCCTTGAATTTCGGTCATGGTACTCGTTTTGGGACTGGCGCTTGCCCTCAACAATGTCGGACAGGACTGGATGAATGAGGGACAGCCGAGTTTTGAGTGTTCATTTCATGAGTAGCTCCGCGGGCGGGACCCCCATGAGCGAGTGCGGTCGGGACCTATAGGCCAGCAGGAGGCGCGATATGCGGCATTGAAGGGAGGAACCTTGAATCCGGAGCATGCCTTATTTTATGATTTGGACCGCACGTTCCGCCTGGCCATTGGATACTGGCTTGAACGGTGTTGTCCTGACATGGTTAATGCCATTACCCGACATAGAAACATAGAAACATAGAAAATAGGTGCAGGAGTAGGCCATTCAGCCCTTCGAGCCTGCACCACCATTCAATAAGATCATGGCTGATCATTCTGTCAGTACTCCTTTCCTGCTTTCTCTCCATACCCCTTGATCCTCTTAGCCATAAGGGCCATATCTAACTCCCTCTTGAATATATCCAATGAACTGGCATCAACAACTCTCTGCGGCAGGGAATTCCACAGGTTAACAACTCACTGAGTGAAGAAGTTTCTCCTCATCTCAGTCCTAAATGGCCTACCCCTTATCCTAAGACTATGTCCCCTGGTTCTGGACTTCCCCAACATCGGGAACATTCTTCCCGCATCTAACCTGTCCAGTCCCGTCAGAATCTTATACATTTCTATGAGATCCCCTTTCAATCTTCTAAACACCAGTGAATAAAGGCCCAGTTGATCCAGTCTCTCCTCATATGACAGTCCAGCCATCCCTGGAATTAGTCTGGTGAACCTTCACTGCACTCCATCAATAGCAAGAACGTCCTTCCTCAGATTAGGAGACCAAAACTGAACACAATTTGCTGCCTTCACTGCCTGCTGTACCTGCATGCCAACCTTCAATGACTGATGAACCATGACACCCAGGTCTCGTTGCATCTCCCCTTTTCCTAATCTGCCGCCATTCAGATAATATTCTGCCTTCATGTTTTTGCCCCCAAAATGGATAACCTGACATTTATCCACATTATACTGCATCTGCCATGCATTTGCCCACTCACCTAACCTGTCCAAGTCAGGTCAATTAGCGCAGGGGTGCTGGGTAAACAGGACTTGGTGTAAGTTAGGATACAGACAGCAGAGTTTAAGTTGATGATGGGTGAAAAATGGGAGGCTAGCCAGGAAAGCTTTGGAATAGTCGAGTTTGGAGGTAACAAAAGGTTTCAGCAGCAGATGGGCTGAGGCCGGAGCGGATATGAGTGATAGTAGAGAGGTGGAAGTAGGCAGTCTTTGTGATGGGGAGGACATGGGGTTGAAAGCTCAGCTCCGCAGAGGTTGCGAAAAGTCTGACTCCGCCCGAAACAGTGGCCAAGGAGGGGGATGGAATCGGTAGCGAGGGAACAGAGTTTGCGGTGGGGGCCAAAGACAATAGCTTCGATCTTCTCAATGTTTAGCTGGAGGAAATTTCAGCTCATCCAAGAACGGAGTTTGACAACACAAGAGGCACTGGAAGAGCCAAGACACGTCGTGGTGAGGTGGAACTGAGCGTAGTCAGCGTACATGTGAAACCTGCCATTGTGTTTTCGGATGATGTTGCCGAAGACCAATATGTAGATGAGAAATAGGAGGGGACCAAGGATAGTTTCTTGGTGGACTTCAAGGTAACGCTACAGGAGCGGGAAGAGAAGCCATTGCAGGAAATTCTCTGGCTACGAAAGGTAATAGTGAAAACAAACAAGGGCAGTCACACTCAGCTGGAGAACAGAGGAGAGGCGTTGGAAGAACATGGTGATGGTCAAATATGTCAAAGGCTGCAGGCAGATAGAGAAGGATGAGAAGGAATAGTGCACCATGGTCAGTCACATAGGATGCTATTTATGACTTTGATAAGGTTGCAACTTTGATTAGGGCCTCTTCAGTGTTGTGGCAGTGGCAGAAACCTGATTGGAGAGGCTCAAACATGGTGTTATGGGAAAGCTGGGCATGGATTTGGGAGGCCACAATACGTTCAAGGACTTTGTAGAGGAAAGAGATGAACTCCCGGAATTCTAGGCTTGTGAAACATGGGCCATTATCGCTAACAAGGATGTCCGGCAAGCCGTGGGTCGCAAAGACCTTGCGCAGACTCTCCATAGTGGTGGATGTCATGCACGAATTCAAAATGATGCACTCGATCCATTTCGAGTACGCATCAACCACGATGAGAAACATTTTTCCCATGAACGGGCTCGCATAGTCTACGTGAATACGTGACCATGGCCTGGTGGGCCAGGGCCACGGGCTAAGCGGGGCCTCCCTGGGGGCATTACCTAGCTGGGCACATGTCGTGTACCTGCGAACACAGTGTTCCAGGTCTGAATCAATTCCCGGCCACCACACATGTGACCGGGCAATGGCCTTCATCAGCACGATGCCTGGGCGCTCGCTGTGGAGTTTCCTGATGAATGTTTCCCTGCCCCTCTGGGGCATGACTACCCGGCTACCCCATAGTAGGCAGTCGGCTTGAATGGAGAGCTCATCCATCCGTCTGTGAAATGGTCTGACCTCCTCATGGCATGCTCCATGTGCGGGCGCCCAATCCCCAGTCAGGACACATTTCTTAATCAAGGATAGGAGGGGATCTCTGTTGGTCCAGATTTTGATCTGGCGGGCTGTGATGGGGGAGCCTGCGCTGTCAAAGGCATCGACAGCCATGAACATCTCAGCGCTTTGCTCCGCTGCCCCCTAGGTGGTGGCCAGTGGAAGCCTGCTGAGTGCGTCAGCGCAGTTTTCGGTGCCGGGCCGGTGCCGGATGGTGTAGTCATACGCAGCGAGCGTGAGAGCCCATCGCTGTATGCGAGCTGACGCATTGGCATTGAAAGCCTGGCTGTCTGACAGCATGGATGTTAACGGCTTGTGGTCCGTTTCTAATTCAAACCTCCTGCCAAAAAGGTACTGATGCATCTTTTTCACCCTATAGACACATGCGAGTGCTTCCTTCTCAACCATCCCATATCCCCGTTCAGTTTGAGAGAGCGACCTGGAGGCATAAGCCACAGGTTGTAGTTGGCCCTCATCATTACCCTGCTGCAACACGCACCCAACCCCATTGGACGATGCATCACACGTCAGAACCAATTTCTTATGGGGGTCGTACAGGATCAACAACTTATTTGACCAAAGTAGGTACCGCGCCCGGTTGAAAGCCCGTTTCTGACAGTCCCCCCAAAACCAATCACAACCCTTATGCAGGAGCACGTGTAGCAGCTCCAAGAATGTGCTTAAGTTTGGCAGAAAGTTCCCGAAATAGTTCAAGAGTCCCAGAAATGAACGCAACTCCGATGTGTTGCAGGGCCTGGGCACTCGTCGAATCGCCTCCATTTTGGATTCGGTGGGCCGAATCCCATCGGCAGCAACCCTCCTGCCCAGGAATTCAACCTCAGGAGCCAAAAACATACATTTAGACTTCTTGAGTCGCAGGCCTACCCGGTCCAGTCGGCGTAGCACCTCCTCCAGGTTGTGGATGTGTTCCTCGGTGTCTCGACCTGTGATGAGGATGTCGTCCTGAAATACGATTGTTCCGGGAATGGATTTGAGCAGGCTTTCCATGTTTCTTTGAAAAATCGCGGCCGCTGATTGAATACCAAATGAACACCTGTTGTAAACAAACAGTCCCTTGTGCGTGGTGATGGTGGTCAGTAGTTTAGATTCGTCGGCCAGTTCTTGGGTCATGGAGGCTGAAGTGAGGTCCAACTTGGTGAACAGCTTGCCGCCTGCCAGCGTGGCAAAAAGGTCCTTCGCTCTCGGGAGCGGGTATTGGTCTTGTAGGGACACCCGGTTGATAGTGGCCTTGTAGTCGCCACAGATCCTGACTGAGCTATCCGCTTTTAGGACGGGAACGATGGGGCTCGCCCAGTCGTTGAATTCAACGGGCGAGATGATGCCCTCTCTCAGCAACCGGTCCAACTCGCTTTCAATTTTCTCCCGCATCACATGTGGCACAACTCTGGCTTTGTGGTGCACTGGTCTGGCGTCCGGGGTGATGCGTATCACTACTTTGGTACCTTTGAATGTCCCGACGCCAGGTTGAAATAGTGATTCAAATTGCTGTAGGACCTGTGAGCATGAACTTCGCTCCACAGATGACATGGCGTACATTTCCAGTTGTTCTCAGCTAACCAGCTCCTCCCCAACAGTGCGGGACCATTGCCCGGGACAGCCGGTTCACCGATCCATTGCGTGTGACTGCCAACATTGCACTGCCTAGCACTGGAATGATTTCTTTGGTGTACATCCGTAATTGCGTCTCAATGCGTTCTTGTTTGGGTCTGCTGGCTTTGAGTGGCCACAGCTTTTCGAATTGTGGAACATTCATGAGTGACTGGCTGGCCAGCTCCATGCATACAGGGATGCCGTTTAATAGGACTTTCATCATCATGGGTGGCGTTTTGGTATATGAGCTGTGAATGTTTGCCACATGAACCCGCTGAACTTCAGCATCCATTGATTTGCCCCAAGCGTCATCCTGCCTCGCAGACCCCTCATCTGATTCATCCACCTCGTATATTGGCCTGGTTACAGGCTTTCTGCGCATTCTGGCTAAATGGCCACTGAGGTTACAATTTCTGCAGACAAACTGTTGAAACCTGCAAGTCCTGGCAGCATGTCTGCCCCCATAACTCCAGCATGAATTGAGATTCCCATTGTTGTGAACAAAAGAGTTGTTACAAGGCATTCCTCACTGATTGTCCCTTTGACTGCTCTTGAGCACCCTGATA
Source organism: Pristiophorus japonicus (assembly GCF_044704955.1). Taxonomy (NCBI): domain Eukaryota; kingdom Metazoa; phylum Chordata; class Chondrichthyes; family Pristiophoridae; genus Pristiophorus; species Pristiophorus japonicus. The sequence continues at coordinate 56,482,629 of NC_091989.1, forward strand.
GTGGGTGTCAATGGCCCCATCCCGGGCCGCAGTGTCCACTGGGGGGGCGTAAGTGTCCGTTGAGCCTGTCATTGTCTCTGTTGGAGACTTACTCTTGGGTCTATTGCTGCCTGGGGTGTGTCGAACTGCCGTTGCCTGCCTGCGGGGCTTTGTGTCGCGTTTGTGATATTGACTCCCTGATCCATCGCCACGTTGGAGGCAGAATTGCGCGCATATATTATCTCGGTTTCCTCCTCCCTCGCCATAAAAGTCTGAGCCATCAACGCCGCCGCTTCCAAGGTCAAGTCCTTGATCTCAATTAGCTTTCTGAAAATCCCAGCATGACCAATGCCCTCAATAAAGAAATCCCTTAGCATCTCCCCCCTGCAGGCATCTGTGAACTTAGAGGCTGGACAAGCGCCGGAGGTCCGCAACGAAATCCGGTATGCTTTGTCCTTCTCGACGTTGGTGGGTGTAGAATCTGTGTTGGGCCATGTGTACTCTGCTCGCCGGTTTGAGGTGCTCACCGATTAGTTTGCTGAGTTCTTCAAAGGTTTTGTCCGCCGGCTTCTCGGGTGCTAGCAGGTCTTTCATGAGCACTTAAGTCTTGGGTCCACAGCTGGTCAGCAGATGAGCCCTTCGCTTGTCAGCCGCTGCGTCTCCCAGCCAGTCCTTCGTGACAAAACTCTGCTGGAGCCTCTCAATGAAATCGTCCCAGTCCTCACCAACACAGTACCGTTCATCTGTGCTGCCGGTGGCCATTCTCGTGAGTCGTTAATTCCCGTTTCTCATCGCCAATGTAAAGTCCCTACACAATACCACAAATCCACATGAGGCACATTCTGTGGACAAGGTCACTCCATGACCTGAACCTTTATTCACAGGACCAAGAAGTGATGACCCTGCGTGGGACCTCCCTTTATATACCTGGATGACCAGGTGAGGAGTGTCTCCCACAAGTTCACCCTCTGTGGTCAAGGTGTGCATTTCTTAGGTATATACAGTATTGCAGTGTTGTTACATAAAGGTTACATACATGACACTACTATTCTTCACAACATTATAAGCCTCTTTTTTTTAATCTAATATTATCCTTAACTTCTTTCGTTAGCCACGGATGAATCACTTTTCCCATGGAGTTTTTTTTTCTCATGGAATGTATATTCATTTATCTACCATTATACCTTTTAATCTAGTTTCCCAATCTACCTGAGCCAACTTGCCCTCATACATACATAATTGGCTTTATGTTGGCTTTACGCAGGAGTAGGCCGCACGGCCTCTCGAGCCTGCTCCGCCATTCAGTTAAGTTATGGCTGATCTTCTACATCAACTCCACTTTCCCGTCCTATGCCCATTTAATTTAAGGATTTCTGATCATTTCCACAGTAGTTCCTTATCCTGGAACAATCATTTATATGTTGGACTGCAGGTCCTGTCGCTGGTGATACACTACATACCAGTATGGAGAGAATGAGTTAACTTTTGGTTCCTTTCCTAGCACATTCAGTGTTCTTGGCTGCATCTGACATTACCTTAGGAGCAGATATTAAATGAATTTAAAAAAAAAAATCAATATTACTTTAGGTTGTATATCACTTACGAGGACAAGTTTAATTTTTAATGAACATTTTACAATTCAAGATCCTAATATTAATTGAAAGATGTTCTTAATACAGTTGGCAGCAAAAAAGATATCTGAAAGATGAGCCAGAAGCTTAAAGGTCTGTACTCGCAAAGGCAGAACACTTTTGTAAATCGAGTATATTGCCTCTGACAGCTATGGCAATTTTCATTAAGAGTATTATGCAAAGGTTCATGATTTTGATCTTGATTTAAAACTTAATTTAAAATTATGCAAAGCATAGCAGCTCTGTAGTCAAAAAACTTACATTAAATTTTAAACAGTTCTCAAAAGAATAACATATATTCATCTCAGCAGATATTGGCACAAAAAGATTACATAATATATTATATTATAAATTAACATATTATATTCAGCTAACTTTAATAAGATTAAATTGTGGTTGACATGTTGCCTTTAGTTCATATCTAAAAGATTGCAGAAGGCATTATACACCATGGTTGGATGCAATTAACATTAGCTGTTGTGGAAAAACGTAAGCATGCCTACAGTGAAATGCCCAGGAGTCCCATGAAATTGATTATTTGCACTGTTAATCATAACGTGACTATCACTACTTCTTGACCTGCATGACTAAGAGAGAGATCAAGCCCCTTGAGTGGCTTCGATTAATAAATGAGGAGAATCTAAAAATGAATGTTCATATTTTACAAAATTGGAGCCGAATCAGCAATCGCACCTTTGACTCCATGCGCCATTGAAAATTGGCTCAGATTTTCTTGTCACTGAAGCATTAAACTTATTTCTGAGGTAATTCAGTTGACTCAGCCACCTTCAGATCAAAATTAGCAGAAAAATATAAAAACCTTTGTACATGTTGCACTGTTTAGTAAAACAAGTTTACTTTGGACTTTTCGTTTTACAGAATGTCCCGCAAAATGACAAAATACCAAATGACATTATGATAATGAACAACTTCAATCTGCTGAGTATAAACTGGAAATGTTCAAATAGAAATAAAGTAGAATTTGAACTTGTGAATGTAGTATAAATTGCTTTCTGAAATACTGTATTACAGAACCCACTAAAGGTGATTTGTGTCTAGATTGAACTTTAACCAATGGAAATATCTCTTAAGGATCTGGGCACTCCGTTGAGGAAAAATAGAACACTTTTACATCTATGCTGAAATGAAAGTTGAATATATACCCCAAAAAACAATAAAAGTCCCAAGATGTATTATTAGGGCAATTAAAAAGGAATAATAAAGAAAAACAAACTATAAAATTTAAAGGGAGCAAGGAGAATATTACGGGAGCACATGAATTGCTGAAATGGTTGAAAAAGATATTGCAAGTACAAAGAAGTACTTCAGAACAGCAAAAGAAATCCAGAATAACTCGAACCTTTTTCCTGTATCAGACATGATTCTTAAAGATAAAAGTGGCACTGAAACTAAAAAATATACTTAAATATTAAACAAATAGTTTAATCTTATCCACCATGTATAGTACATCCAATGGGCTCAATTTTCCCCGGACATTTGTGCCATTTTCTTGGCGCGCTGTTTTTTTTGACGTTTTTATTTTTTTCCAAGTTTCCCCCTGCGATCTGCGCTGGTTACAATTTTTCTGGGTCAGTTTTTTTTTAACGTCATGTCTGCGCTGGCTTTTATAATTTTTCGCAGTTTTGCCAACATTTTTTCCTTCTAGGCCAGCGTATCTGGCCACTCCCGAAAAATCTTCTGGGCACTTAAGAAAACTAGCACACACTGACAAATCTGCGCTGAAAGATGTCATTGTGTTTAATTCAAAGATTTTGGAGGGAGTGAAGAACACTGTAAAAATTAATAATAAAGTTCAACTTTTTTTAATCTGTCAACGTAGTAAATGTAAATTTGTTGGATTTCAAAAGTTTTTTTCATTTTTTTACTCACTCACACGCCACCACTGAACGTCTTGAAGCAGGGCTGGAGGGTTGTAGCTTTGGCCAGCAGAATTGGCCCCGTGCCCAGAAGCAGCGGCTTGGGGCTCGGCTACAAAACAAGCCGTGGTGGAGAGGAGAGGAGAGGAGAGGAGAGGATCCTGAAGACTGCAATGAGGGCGGCAAGAGAGAGAAGGGGAGAGGTCACAAGACTGTAATTAGTTAAGGGTGGGGGAGGGTAGAGAGAGGAGAAGTCACAAGACTGCAATTAGTTAAGGTAGGGGGGGTGGCGGTGAAGAGAAGTCACAAGACCTTGGGTGTGGTCCATCCATACAGACCTTGGGGAGAGAGAAAACTGTGAACCTGTCCTGCCTGCTTTCCTGCTGTTTTGAGCTTTCAAAGGTTAAGTATGGGGCAATATTGACAATGCTATACCTTGTGCGAGACTTTTGCATCATGGTGCTACTTAGGAAATAATTGATTTGACATCATCGCATCAGGAACATCAGAGCCCATAGGGTGCTGGGCAGGAGGCCTTAGCCACCTCTGAGATATTGAGACAGGCGGTTGTACCTCCACCTGAGTGATGCAGACTGTGTCAGAAGGCTGCGTTTCCGCAAAGAAGTTGTAAGTGAGATCTGTAAGTTGGTCAAAGCAGACCTGCAACCTAGAAGGATCAGGAGGACTGCTTTGTCAGTTTGAAGTGAAGGTTACAGTTGTGGGTTTCTCTCGGATTGCTGACTTTCCAAAGGTATTGTCATGTATTCAACCAGCATTGTAACCCATGTATAATCTGACCTAAGTTGTACACTGTGAGAACAATGACCACTAGGTGGTGAACTTGTGGACCTTTGGGTAGAAAAGGGGAAGCTCCGCCCACCTTCATCACTTGAGTGCTAAGGAATAAAGGACAGGTCACAGACTGACCTCTCAAGCATGGGCCTCATGTGCATTTATACTGTATAGTAAGGACGTATCAATGGCGACGAGAAATTGGGATTTAAACCACGCGAGCATGGCCACCAGCAGAACAGATGAGAGGTACTGTGTTAAGGAATGGTTGGGACAGAGATTCAACATTGTTAAAGCAGCACACAGTTCTCCAGGCAGACAAGGGCAATCGGGCATGCCACGACATGTAGTCGAACCCAGAGGGGGGGTTCGACAGAGACAATGGCAAGTTGAACGGCGATTCACACCCATTGCAAGGGACAATGCGGCCAGTAATGGGGCCATCAACATCTGTTAATGGCGCACTCAAGGATAATAACAGGAGCAGTCAGGGACGATCGACTGGCAAGGGACCTTTTGTTTCCAACAGCAGCTCATGTTGGAGGCGTGGAGGCACACACTCAGCCAGAGTTTGCAGAGATGAGCAAAATACCTGCAGAAATGAACGCTGGGGGAAATCGCTGGAAGCTGAAGTTCTGCAAGTTCATGTGGAGCACGTATACAGTTCATACACCAGGATGCCACCGATAATGATGAAATTGCTCCTCAATGGCATCCCAGTATCAATGGAGCTAGACACGGGGGCCAGCCAGTTCCTGATGGGTATCAAACAGTTCGAAAAATTGTGGGCGTCCAAGGCCAGGAGGCCAAAATTATCGCCGATTGACGCACAGCTACGGACATACACAAAGGAGATCATTCTGGTGCTAGGCAGCGCCACGGTAGTCGTGACCCACAAAGATTCGGAGAACAGGTTGCCACTCTGGGTTGTCCCGGGGGATGGTCCTGCACTACTGGGGAGGAGTTGGCTTGCTGTCATGAACTGGAAATGGGGCGATGTCAATGCAATTTCCTCTGTTGGAGTGAGTATCATGCTCACAGATCCTGGACAAATTTGACTCATTATTTCAACCCGGCATTGGCACTTTCATGGGGGCCAAGGTAGTGATTCACATAAACCCGGACGCCAGGCCAGTACACCAGTACACCAGTACACCAGAAGGCCAGGGCGGTGCCGTATGTGATGCGGGAAAAGATAGAAGGCGAATTGGACCACCTGCTGAGGGAAGGCATCATCTCGCCAATTGAATTCAGTGACTGGGCGAGCCCGATTGTGCCGGTGCTCAAGGCGGATGGGTCAGTCAGGATATGTGGTGATTAAAAGGCCATCATCAATCGGGTGTCACTCCAAGACCAGAACGCGCTACCGAGAGCGGAGGACCTCTTTGCGACGCTATCCGGTGGCAAACTTTTTCAAAATTGGACCTGACCTCAGCTTACATGACCCAGGAGCTGGCGAGTGAGTCAAAGAAGCTGACTACCATCACGACACACAAGGGGTTGTTTGATACAACAGATGTCCATTCGGGATTCGCTCGGCCGCCGCGATCTTCCAACGAAATATGGAAAGCCTCCTCAAGTCGATTCCAGGGACGATGGTTTTTCAGGATGACATCCTCATAACGGGTTACGATACGGAAGAACACTTCCACAACCTGGAGGAGGTGCTATGCAGACTGGACCTGGTAGGGTTGCGACTGAAAAAGGCGAAGTGCGTCTTCCTAGCTCCAGAGGTAGAATTCCTGGGGATGAGGGTAGCAGCCAGATGGGATCAGCCCTACTGCGTCCAAGACGGAAGCGATCCAGAGAGCACCCAGACCCCATAACACGACGGAGCTGCGTTCGTTCCTGGGGCTCCTGAACTATTTTGGTAACTTTCTTCCCAAATGGAGCACGCTGCTAGAGCCGCTACACGTGCTCCTCCGCAAAGGTCGCGAATGGGTCTGGGGGGACAGCCAGGAAAGGGCTTTTAATAGAGCATGCAATTTGTTATGTTCCAACAATCTGTTAACGCTATATGACCCATGTAAGAAACTTGTGTTAACGTGCGATGCGTCGTCCTATGGTGTCGGGTGTGTGTTGCAGCATGTCAATGCCAAGGGTCAGTTACAGCCGGTAGCTTATGCCTCCAGGAGTCTGTCCCAGGCAGAAAGCGGCTACAGGATGGTAGAAAAGGAGGCGCTCGCATGTGTCTATGCGGTAAAGAAAATGCACCAGTACCTGTTTGGCAGGAAATTTGAGCTGGAGACAGATCACAAATCCCTAACGTCCCTTTTGGCCGACAACAAGGCCATAAATGCAAACGCATCGGCCCGCATACAGAGGTGGGCACTCACGTAAGCTGCCTATGACTATACAATTCGGCACAGACTGGGCACCGAAAACTGCGCCGATGCACTCAGCAGGCTTCCACTAGCCACCACTGAGGGGCCTACCGAGCATTCTGCTGAGATGGTCATGGCTGTTGAAGCTTTCGGAAATGAAGGCTCACCCGTGACAGCCCGTCAGATTAAAGTCTGGACATAGAGACCAGCTATTGTCTCTAGTCAAGAAATGTGTCCTGAATGGGCAGCCACGTACAGGGCATGCCCTGAGGAATTTAAACCATTTCACAGGCGCAGGGATGAACTCTCGATTCAGGCCGATTGCCTACTGTGGGGAAACCGTGTAGTCATGCCCCAGATGGGCAGAGAGGTGTTCATCAGAGAACTCCACAATGAGCACCCGAGCATTATCATGATGAAGGCAATTGCCAGGTCACACGTTTGGTGGCCAGGGATAGACGCAGATCTGGAACTTTGTGTTCCCCTTGGCCCCTGGTCCTGGCCCGCCAAGCCTTGGTCACGCATCCATGTGGACTACGCAGGTCCTTTCATGGGAAAAATGTTTTTGGTTGTAGTAGACGCCTACTCCAAATGGATAGAGTATGACATTTTAAATTCAAGCACATCCTCTGCCATGGTAGAAAGTCTACGAGCAATGTTCGCCACCCACGGTCTACCGGACGTCTTGGTCAGTGACAATGGCCCGTGCTTTATAAGCATTGAATTCCAGGACTTCATGGCAGGCAATGGAATTAACCATGTCAGAACGGCACGGTTCAAGCCGGCCTCAAACGGCCAGGCAGAACGAGCAGTGCAGATAATCAAACAGAGGATGCTCAGAATCCAAGAGGGTTCCCTACAAAGGCGCTTATCACGCCTCTTGTTGGCCTACAGATCCTGACCACACTCGCTCACAGGGGTTCCACCTGCAGAGCTGCTAATGAAAAGGACGCTCAAAACCCGGTTATCCCTTATACACCCCACCATGAAAGAAATTGTCGAGAGCAGGCGCCAGTCACAATATGACTACCATGACAGGAATGCGAGGGCGCGATGTATTGATGTAAATGACCCTGTTTTTGTCCTCGACTACGCTGCAGGGCCCAAATGGCTCGCAGGCACTGTGATTGCCAAAGAGGGAAATAGGATTCTGGTAGTTAAACTTACCAATGGACAAATCTGCCGCAAACATGTGGATCAAACAAAAAGGAGGTTCAGCAACCCCGTAGAAGAAGCAGAGGAAGAACACAACATAGAGTTCACTCCACCACAGGTATCCGAACACCGGAATCAAAGGGAGGAGAGTCCAGTCACTGGGCAGTCTGGATAGGCCTGAGGCACTGCAAACAGCAGACACTCAGGCCAGCACCCAACAACCATAGTCCCAACTCAGGCACTCTACAAGAGAGCATCAACCACCAGAGAGACTCAACCTGTGATCCCAATAAGACTTTGGGGAGGGGGTGAGGTGATGTCATATATTCAACCAGTATTGTAACCCATGTATAATCTGACCTAAGTTGTACACTGTGAGAACAATGATCACTAGGTGGTGAACTTGTGGGAGACACTCCTAACCTGGACCTTCGGGTAGAAAAGTGGAAGCTCTGCCCACCTTCATCACTTGAGTGCTAATGAATAAAGGACAGGTCACAGACTGACCTTCTCTCAAGCATGGACCTCGTGTGTATTTATACTGTATAGTAAGGACATATCAGGTATAGGGCTGCATTAATTATACCCACATCGCCTTGCGAGCACCTTTTGGAGGATTCTGAGATGTACAGGACCAGAAAAGGCTTCCACTCCATTAAAGTACAGCTCGTGTGTGACGACATGCATCATATCATGTCAATCACAGCAAGACACTCTGGAAGCACCCATGATGCGTTCATCCTATGTGACAGCGTTGTATCTGCCATGTTGCAGCAGTAGCAGCCAGAAGGGCAGAGCTGGCTACTGGGAGACAAAGGTCACGGCCTTGCCACCTGGCTCATGATGCCCCTACAAGCAACCCGGATGGAAGCTGACCATGAATACAACATGTCGCACATTGCGACATGCAGCAACATAGAAAGGACCACTGGCATCTTGAAACAGTGGTTACGATACCTGGACCATTGCAGAGGCTACTTGCTGTACTCCCCTGAGATTGTCAGTCAGTGTGTTGCATAACTTAGCCATCATAAGGCAGCAGCACCTGGTAGTGGAAGACCCACCTGAGGTGAGAGTGGCTGATGATAATGATGTGGAAGATGCAGATGACGATAAGGAGGAGGAGGAGGAGGAGGAGGAGGAGGACGAGGATGAGGAAACCATGCAAGTGCCTGAGGCCGGAGCACGACGGCGGAGGAGGGCGGCCCATTGTGCCCCTTTAACGATTGCTCGAGCCTTGAGCCAGCAGCTCATCCGTGAATGCTTTATTGCTGCCTGAGGGCTCAGCGACAACTATTCCACATGGACCATGTTTACTGTTTGGAGCTGTTCCGTAATGTTGTGTTGTGTTAATTGAACAAATAATGGAAATGATTCAGTTTTAATGTAAAATATATTTTATTCAAAAGTTTAGCAATCAGTTTTTTTTGTACTTAACTTAACTTTAATAACATTATTTTTGTATCAAACTTTACTTTAAGAGCACTCTTTAAGATCACTTAACTTTTAAACTTGTAAATTTACATAACTTTTAAAAAACTTTTAATTTGAGAACAGTTACAACAGTAACAACAATAACAACAACAACAAAAGCAAAGAAAGGCTGCACCCATCTCTCCTCCCCCTTAGTCTAAGACCACCCGCTGCGCTTGGTCCTGGACTCTCCACCACCCCTGCCCGCAGGCGGTGGTGTAGTGTTTCTGGGCTTGGTACCAAGCTTATTCTTTCTAAGATCTTGGGTACTGCGCACCAGTTGGGGTGGGGGAGGGGGAGGGGGGGCAGCAGGCGGCAAGTTGGAGGACCCGGCTTTGGGTTATTCAGAGGCTGGTTTAGGGATTGGAGTGGGAGTGACAATTGGGCGCGGGGTCTGGGCGTTTTCCCTTATTGCAGCAGCTAACTCCAACATGCCATCCCTCATGCACCCTGACAGTGTCTCAACGACATGCAACATTCCCTCCCTCATGTTGAGCAAAACTGTCTGAACTACCTGTAACATTCCCTCCCTCATGGTCAATGACAGTGTTTGCACTATCTCTGACAATCCCTCCCTGATGGTCACTGACAGTGCATCAGCTACCTCTGACATTCCCTCCCTCATGGCCACTATTCCCTCACTGATGGTCCCGGACATTGTTCCCAATTCTTGTGTCATTGCTGTTACTTCTCCCGACAGTCCTGCTATCTCATCACTCACCCCACTGATGGCGTCCAGGAGTGATCAGGTAAGGTCAATGCTCTCCGCACTCAATGACATCATCTGAACCACATCTGTTAGATCCTGCACCTCGAGAGTACGGTTGAGCTCTCCTTCCCCTCCTCCCCATGGTGTGTCTCACTGCACCCCACCGCTGGGACCTGCAACCTCAGAAGGTGGAGTCCTGGGTGTGCCTCGCTGCACCACACCCCTGGGACCCGCAACCTCAGAAGATGGGAAACCATGGAATGTCCCACCAGCATTCAAACCACTAGTCACGGAAGGGGCTATCACCACAATGAGAGGCACCTCCTCCAAAGTCAGTAACACAGTGGGAGCTTCATTCAGCTCCATCCCCTCCCCCTCCTCCCCCCATGTTCTTGGTCTGGAGGGTTGGATTAGAAGATGTTCTCCTCTTCAGGCTTGAGGGTTGGCCTCAAGTTCTGCAAAATATAACAGAACAGTCAAATGGTTAGCAGCAGAGGAGGGGGCTGGATGGATGGCATGAGTAGGCTCACACATTGCAGGCCAGGCAGCAGGCTAATTTGAAGGACCATGATGAATTTGCAGGACTTACCCTCTCCCTTGAGTGTGGGCCCAGCTTGTGCAGTGGTGTTTGCTTTTCTCCAGGCAGGACCCATCAAAGTAGCGACCCTCTCTTCCAAGGGTATCAGTGGGTGCAGATTTGCCGGGCCTCCTCATGTTCGAGTTCTTTTCCTTTTATTATGTGCCACCTTCCTCTACAAAGATGAAAACCTAACTTTTTAAAGAGGGTATCTTTCTGCTGGGTGGGACATATACAGATGGTCACATTTACAATTGAAATTTCATTGAATAAATGAAAATATTACTTGCACTAACTACTTGACCAAGGTCCTGTCACTTTTTACACTGGCCTCCAGATCTCATGGTGGTCACCATTGCACAGTAATCTTCTGCAACTTGGTTTCAGGATTTCTTCATTTCTTTTGGTGGAACTTTTATGTGACCTCTGCTGGTGTCCAGCTCCTGCCATCTGTTCTCAATCACAGTAACTAGTGCCTCCACTTCTTCCTGTAAGAAATTCATAGTCCTTGCACAGTGTTGCATCTTGTACTGCTGCAGCTATGATTTTTCCAATGCTCTCACACAGCACTCCTTCGCACACATACAACTGGCTCTTTAAAAATGGCCAATTGCCAACTTGGAGCTGTACTGATAATGCGAGTCCATTGCAACGACATTAGAAATGTAACTTTTTTCCCCCGCGCATGCGCAGAAGGTGCAGCATTGTTTTTCGGCGCAGACAGCAGACTCCATCACCGCCGAGATGACTGGACATGCTGAGCGGTGCCAAATTCGAATTATAGATCGGGGAAACTTTGGCAAATTATTTCTGCCACATTTGTGGCCTAGAAAAACGGGTGTAACTCTGGCAATACACCAAAAAACAGGCTTGGACAAAATTGAGCCCTATGTTCTAGAGGAATTTGAGGCTAGTGAAGCAGAGCTGCGTAATAAGCTACAATGATGCAAGACCAGCACACTCCCTTGACCAGGGAGGAAATCTGTGAAACATAGGCAATAGTCATGAGAGAATCACTGGACTCAGACGAGGTTCCATAAGGACTGGGTAATCTACGGCGATATATATATATTCAAAAAATGTGACAAATCTGACCTAGGCAACTATCAGTTGTCTTTATATCAATAAGAAAAAAAATATGGAATCTATTCCTAAGAATAGGGAAGTTAATAAGAGGCAGCCAGCATGGAATTGGAAGAGGCAGCTCCTACCTGACAAATATCCACGATCTCTTTAAGGATATGACAGATAAAGGAAATATTGCAACCTTCTAAGATAAGATCGATCAGCAGGCTTTTGGCAAAGTGACACGAGAGACTTCTTATTAAACTAAAAGGCACAATAATCAAAGTGGAACATGTGGCTGCATCAGTTAATTACTAAGTAGGTAAGTAGAGAATGCCTATTGGCAGAGTAATGTCAGAATGGGGGAAATGTTCACTGGGACAATTACTTGGATACATTTGTTTCTAATCCATGCTCATGACCTGCATATCTAAAGAAAGTGCAGGCTTCTCAAATTTGTTATTGGCAGTGACAGAAGTAGCAACAAAATGATTTAGAATGATTTTGACAGGTTATGAACGAACAAACACTCTTACAGGTAGAACGTCCCGAAACTGGAAGCTTCGGGACCGACTTCTGTGTATTTCCGGATTTCGAAGCATTACATCCGACGGCCTGGATCCGGCAACCTTGAGGCCGGGCCGGGTCACGCCGGTTTGTGTATTTTTTTGGATTCATGTTTGGAAAAAGGTATGTACAGCTTAAAAGTCCGGTTTTTGGGAAATATTTCCGGATTCCAGACACTGACTCTTGCAATCTGCACCACGTCCAGTTTTCGGACAATTCTGGTTTTGAGAACTCCGGATTTCGGACATTCTACCTGTAATGGTAAACTATTGCATATTGGTCCTAAAAATAAGTATAAATTGAATGCGATTGAATTGACAAAGGGAGACTTAGAAAAGGACCTAGGGGTAATGATTGATTCATCACTTTCAATCTCTGGACAATGTGGTAAAGCAGTTTTAAAAAACACACCTGCATGCTGAAATGTACCAGAATATTACTTGCAAATAATCCAGGAAAACAGATTCAAAGGTCATAAACTTAAATTGGTGAAAAATAGTTTGATTCATAGGAGCATAGAATGTTACAGCACAGAAGCAAGTCATTCAGTCCATCAAGTCTGTTTTTCTTCACATGAGCCACACAGTCTAATCCCAGTCTACAATTCATTCTCATGCACTTCAATGCTCCTCTTTTTCAAGCAACTATCTAATTCTCTTTTAAAGGATTTTTACACTCTATGTCAGCAATGAGTTGTGATGGGGATTTCCACATTCTAACCATCCTCTGTGTAAAGTTTTTTTTTCTAACCTTATCAATTAATTCTTGAGATTATTTTTAATTTTTTTCCCCTCTTGATACTATGCCACCAATCAGTGGAAACAGTCAGTCGCTATTTACCTTATCACAACCCTTCATAATTTTGAAGACCTGTATCAGTTCACCATTAACCTTCTCAGCTCTAGTGAAAAGGCCCTAGTTTCTCAAATCTGTCTTCCTAATGCTTCATCCTTGCTTACATTTTGATTTTACACTGTACATTTTCCTTTGCTTTTATATCCAAAACATACATTAGAAATAATATATTCAAGGGTGATAAATTTTTGGATCAATCTGTCAAGTGGAGTAGTGAGAAATAAATGAAGAAATTGGATTTATACAGCACCTTTCACATCCTCAGCACATCACAAAACATTTTACACTCAATTGTAGCCATTATTATTTTATAGCCAAACACAGCAGCCAATTTATGCACAAAGTTCTCGCAAACAGCAAATGAGATAAATGATCAGTTAATCTGTTTTGGTGGTGTTAGTTGAAGGATGAATGTTGGCCAGGCTATTATGAGAGCTCCCTGCTCTTCTTCAATAGTGCCATGGGATCATTTACATCCACCTGAACAAGCAGGTAGAGGTCTCAGTTTAATGTTTCACGCAAAAGGTGACATTTCCAACAATGCAGCACTCTGTCAGAAAAAAACACACTTGACTCAGAGGTAGTTAACTCACCTCTGAGCCAGATACAGTAGATGCTGACACATTTGGGGGGCTAAAATTGGCACAGTGCTATACTGGGAGAGTTTGGGTAAGATGAGCTTTCATGAGCCAAATGACCTTTTTTTTTATCCTTGACATTTTAAGGTGTGTTTGTAACATTTACAGCAGTGAACAAAGGATGTTTATTTTGCCATAGTAATAAAATGACAGCATTTGTTTTTCCAGCGTATTCCTTTAAATGAAACATGTTATGTGTCTGAGATTAAAATACAATGACAGAACTAACTGGAATAATGTGAGCATTTTCCTTCTGCCTGAAGCACTATTCATCTGATAATTAACAAGTTGAACCTCATGACAGAACTCAGGCTTTTCAAGCATGAAACATTGCATCTAATAACGGCTGACTGTTGGTAAAAGTATGACATATTTATTATTTACACAACTCTACTAGCATCTAATTTTTTTTCCAGCTAGCTATGAAGGAAAGAGATTGGCAAACTTAAATATTTTATAAAACTCTTAACCATCATCTGATGCTTATTCATCCAGAAGAATAAAAAGGTGCATTTTTTCATCCATTAAAAGTTTGTGTGGCTCAACAAAGAAAGTACTCCAACTGAAAATGTACATTGAAGATGCTTTTGGACAAGACTGTAATCTTCTTGCCGCACTACACAAGGACCATCTGCCATTTTATTACTATGGCAAGATAACCAGGCCTCTGTTCACTGCTACAAATTTTATAATCACATTCAACCATCAGAGAAAAGCTAAAAGTCAGCAAGCAATTTTAGATAGATTCACAGAATCATACAGCACGGAGGAGCCCATTATGCCTGTGCCGACCCTTTGAAAGAGCTATCCAATTAGTCTCACTACCCTGCTCTTTCCCCATAGCCCTCCAAATGTTTTATTTTTAAGTATGTATCCAATTCCCTTTTGATCATTCCTATTGAATCTGCTTCCACCACCCTCTCAGGTAGTACATTCCAGATTAATTCTCCTCATCCACCCACTGGTTCATTTGCCAATTATCTTTAAAAAATGTGTCTCTCATCTTCGTTGTTTCTCTGCATCTTTCCCACTATTGTTTCTGTGTCCCTTGTGCTATAGGTTCTGTTTGTCTTCCAATCTTTATCACTCTATTCCTTTCACACATTATTCTCAATGTGATGTCCATCTGTAACTCTCCTTGGCCGGAATTTTAACAGTAAAGAGTGAGTGGGTTTGGGAGTGAGTGAATGTTTAAATGCGCTGACAGCATGTCGGGAAGTCGGCTCAAAGCCGCCAACCTCCGTACTTCACTGGAGTGGGTTTGGCTCCGAACGAGAAACTGTCTCTGGAAAGGTGGGTTACCAATTTAAAGCAATTAAGAGCTAGTTAAGAGGCAATTAAGTGGTTTTTATATGGGTTTTCAAGTTTAATTGTATGTGCACGGGATTCCTGGGCTTCCTGGACCTCGCCAAAGCAAGGTGAGAACACAGCGACAATTGAGGAGGCTGAACAAATACAGACACCGGCTTCGTTGCCTAATTGAAAGGCTTTTGCTCACAGTTCCTGTTCTGAGAGTTTGCTTTCAGTACTTTGCAGATGATGTCTACAACTCCCACTGCGTTGGAGGTCACTCTCATCACATTGAAGGATTGTACGTCGGGTCTCCACTTTACATCTGTCATATATCAGATCAGCATAGGTGCCACTTAAGCTCTTTCACATTGGTTCTCATCTACCAGGATGAACACCAGCAGGAAGAACACCAGCAGCACCAGTAGGAGCAGCAGCAGCCTTCTCCTCACCGACCTGCCGCTTCACAGGAGAGAGGCGAAGAGCACAGGCGTGCAGCTCGCAGGAGGCGATACCCCCATATGGTATAAAGGCAGAGGACCAGTTTCCTGGACATGACTGAACACAAGTGCCTCAGGAGGCTCAGGGTCTTGCGTCAGGTCATGGCAGACATTTGTAGCCTGCTGGAAGAAGACCTACTGCCAAATGGACCTGTTAGAAACACGTCACCAGTGGCTGTCAAAGTGATCACCGCTCTCAACATCTTCACCTCAGGGTCCTTCCAGGGATCTGCAAGGGACATTTGCAGGATTTCGCAGTCGGACGCCCACAAACTCATCCCCCAGGTGACCGATGCCATGTTTGCCAGGGCAGGCAGTTATGTACACTTTGCCTCCGATGAAGTCAGTCAGAATGAGGGGCACTCGGGTTTGTGGCTCTGGCTGGCTTTCCACAGGTGCAGGGCAACATTGACTGCATACTTGTGGCAATCAAGGCACCCCAGATCACTCAGGAGTGTCCGTGAACTGCATCAATGTGCAGCTTGTCGGCAAGCACAAAAAGATCATCATGCAGGTGTGTGCCAGATTTCTAAGGAACTGCCATGATTCATTCATCTTGCCCTCAGCTTTTCGCACCTCCAAACAGACTTACCCGATGGCTGCTTGAAGACAAGAGCTATCCACTGAAGACAGGGCTGATGACACTCTCGAGGAGGCTAAGCAGTGTAGCCAAAGAGCGCTACAATCAAAGCTAAATGACAATGAGATGCGTAACAGAGCAAGCCATCGGGCTGCTGATGATGCCCTTCAGTACACACCAGACAGGATCTCTAGAAAGATAGTCATATGCTGCGCTCTGCCAAGGATTGGAGCTGCAGGAGGAGCAAGGTGCAGAGCGCAGAGTCTCTTCAGAGGAGGAGGAACTTGATGGGGACATGGCACCAGCATCAGCGCATATTGCTGCCTGGGATGACCTCACCCTGGCACGATTTAGTTAGATTGTACCAGTACACCCATCTGGCACCCAGATGCTGAACTCACTTTCTCCCCGGTCCCCTTCCCCCAACCTCAAAGCAATCTTACAATGACCAAACCATTTCTTAGACACTCATTGCTTGCAGTTAAGTTATGTCTAATCATTCATTATAAGTGACAAGGCTACTTGCCAGGCAGCAGGCAAAAATTGGCAAAACGGGAAAGTGATGCAAAGAAATAATTTTATGTGCCTCAAAATTTAAACATAAACTTCACAGTGTAACACTGGCTAACACACCCATGTGCACATCCTTGTGCAACTAGATTTCCTTCATCTTCCTCTTCCTATCACTTCTATGTCGTACAACACATGTGGCTTCAGCAGAGGTAGAGGCAGGCTGCTCACTTCCCTGCTGACTGCTCAGATGCTTTTGGCCAACGTCCAAATTGAGGTCATCCAAAACTCAGCTGCCTGTGTCCTAACTCACACCAAGTCCCGTTCACCCATTGCTCTGTGCTTGCTGACCTACATTGGCTCCCGGTTAAGCAACCCCAATTTTCAAATTCTCATCCTTGTTTTCAAATCCGTCCACAGCCTCACCCCTCCCTACCTCTGTAATCTCCTCCAGCATCACCGGCCCCCCCACCCCGCCCCGAGATATCGGCACTCTTCTAATTCTGACCTCTTGCACATCCCTGATTTTCATCGCTCCACCATTGGTGGCCATTGCTCTCAGCTGCCCAGGCCCTAAGCTCTGGAATTCACTCCCTAAATCTCTCTGTCTTTCTTTCCTCTTGTAAGACACTCCTTAAAACCTACCTTTTTGTCCGAGCTTTTTGGTCATCTGGCCCAATTTCTCCTTATGTGGATTGGTGTCAAATTTGTTTTGTCTTATAACACTCCTGTGAAGTGCCTTGGGACGTTTTACTATGTTAAATGTGCTACATAAATAGAAGTTGTTGTTGTTGTGCTCTGGGTTTTGGAGCCCGTGAGGGCCCTGCCAAAGACATCGGGAGCAGAGCCCTATTTCTATGTCCCCTCTCGACATCATCCCTTTCATGGTCACTTTCACTTCCTTGCTAACAATGAGCTGGAGAGTGCTTTGCTGCACATCAGTGGGGCGTGAACTGCCAAGTCTAGGTTTTGATCCACCCTAGTTAAGGTGGCATTCAGAGTGTGCAAGCTGCTGGTGAGGGGTAAGTATGCACTCGTTTGCTTGCCGCGTTTGATGTTCCATGCACATGGCCTCCCTTTCCATGGATGAACATATCATAGCTAAGGTCTGTGACCTCATGTCAGTCATGCTTGAGATGGGCTCCTCCATTCACTCAGCAAGTATGCACATCGTGGCTGGTAATCCTGCCAAAGCCTCATGCATTTTATGTTGCTCCTCCAGAATCATCCTTTGTCGACGGCCCCCGAGGTTCAGCATGCAGCTGAGCAGAGCTTGGAGTATCCTGCACCCTCCGACAAGGACTCTCACTGCTGTCCCCATCTGCACCATCTGCTCTTGCACACATGTGATCTGTGAGATACCAGATAACAACACTACTACAGGTGCAACGTCCTAAATCCGGAATTCCGAAAACCGGGCAAATTGCTCATCGCATATAGCGTTGTCTGAAATCCGGAATTATTGTTGGAAAACTGGACATTTTTGAGGCAGCCAAGATGGCAACATTGAGCAGCGAGGGATGAGGAAACCTGTAAAAAGTGCAGCAGGAATCGGCGGAAGGTGTGAATTGGCGGGCGGCAAGGAGCAGAGCAGCGGCGGAATTGGTGAGTGGTGAGGATCGGAGGATTGGTGGGAATTGGCAAGCGGAGGAGCGACGTGAATCAGCGACCGGCGAGGAGCGAAGGATCAGTGGGTGGGGAGGTCTGAAATCCGGCAAAACCCGAAATCCGGCACGGATTCGGCCCCGAGGATTCCGGGTTTCAAACGTTGTATCAGTATCTGATTTGATACTCCACCAACCTGTGTGTATCTGCGCTGTGCTTGGTGTGCATGCGTCCTGTAGCACTCTCAGAGTTAGCAACCTCCTCTCAGGAGTCTTCTTCCTATTCTGGCTCCACAGCCTCTTGAACACTTGATGAGCTGTGGGAGAGTAAAGATATGAATTAGAACTGTCATGGTAAGAATGTTTTAATTATTATGCACATGATCGTACTTCACTGGCTCCTGACATCAAGTCGACATGAGCGACTATTGTGTGCCTTTTGGCTGTGTGATATTTAATTCTGTCACCAGATAGCTGGGAGATCGCTGTCTCTCCATCTCCCACTGCCATCAACGCCAACATTCCACTTAGCTCCAGTGCCTCCTCCTCTGCAGCAGCCAGCATAGCAATGATTGGAGGGCCACCTCCTGTTCTGTGCCTCTCCCTGGTGTTCTGTGCTCTCTTCTCCTGCTTGGAGGGAAAGAGAACTTTGAGTGAGAGTCAAGGCATGAGTGTAATGGATGGATGGTCAACATCTGTAGAGGGTGACTATGAGGGAGAGGCAGTACATTGCATTAAGATTAGGGTAAGTGTCAGTGATGCAGTGTCAGATGGATGTGAATAAGTGCATAGACAGAAAGGGATGGGTGCATCTGCAAAGTATGTTGGTGTGACGAGTGATGTGCAGGTGTATGCTTGGGAAGGCAGAGTTGGGGTGAGACACACATCTGGATGTAGTTGAATGCGGCATTGTACTCACCTTTCCTGACCTCATGAGGTCATTAAATCTCTTCCTGCATTGAATCCACGACCGTGCCACCACACTCCTGCTGCTCACCTCTGCCACAATCTCCAGCCACAACTTCTTTGTCATTGAGGTTGATTTCTTCCTCCTGTCAGCAGGAAATAACACCTTCCTGTGGAACACCTTGCATCTGGAGGTCCAGGGAGGCATCATTGGTGCGAAGGGCAGCTTTTGTACATTGCAACTCCATTTTTTGTCTCCAGGCAACCTTTCTGTTATCTCCACAAACCTTCAACTATCTTCTTTGCAATGTTCCTTTAAATACCTCAGCTGAATTGGACCCATGCATGATGTCATCATGCCCGCTAGTGTTAACTGGTTGGGAAACCCAGAAGTCAGATGCAAATGCAATGGTTTCGTTAAAAAGCCACTGACAAATGCGCCGCTGAATCTTTTGGGATTCCCCACGCACTCCAGGGCTCCCCCGCTGCCAGCGTGTCGGACAGTGAAAATTTCGGTCATTGTGTCAGATTTATTTTCCACTCTTGATCACTCTCCTCGTTGGCTTGACTTGTTTTGTTCTGCGTGTCTCTCAATCTTTCTGCATGGCTTCACATTAATTCCTTCATTGATAAAGTCAACTTCAAAGTCTCACCTGTGTTAAAGTTTAGAGTATGCAGTATGACAGCCAACATGGACAGGGAACAGATAACGACAGGCTCTGTGGGAGCTGGTGCAACATATACGGGAGAAACTCTGGGAGTGGGATGTTGTGTTTGGAGGCTTAGCCCAAGAAAATGTGAGTGCCTGGGTCTAAGGATTGGCATGTGGGATAAAGTGGGAAGAGGGGGCTGAGGTATGAGAAGAAGTTGGCAATCTGGGAGCAATAGGAGTGAGAGGTTCTGCCAAGGACTTGAGAGGGCTGAGGTTTGGAAGTACAGGAAAAGATATGGTAACGAAGAGTATGCGGAAGGGTCCTGGGCTTATCAGTACTTGGTGGAGGGGTTGAGCCTGTGTGAACTCAGGAGGATCTGGAGCTAGAGACATTGAGCACTCATGTGGAGGCTTGAAACATTCCATTAGGGATCTGGTACTCCGATCACTCAACAAAGGGGCACCAAGAAAGGAACATCGGATGAGATAGATGGCAGGCTCAGAGCCAGGCCGAGGAGTGGATTGGAGCATATGCCTTGGAACACTGGAAGAGATTGTAAAGTCATGTAGGACCAAAAAAGTGGCACATCATTTGAGTACCAGGAGAATAGCCCCAGGACTGGAGTAGATGGCAGGACTTTAGGCCCCTGAGGGAGGCAGGCCATGTCATGAAGAAGGTTGTTGGAGGTATAATAAAATAGGATAGGTATGTTTATGGGTAAGCACTGTCATTTTTTTTCAGAATTATATGTATTTGTTAGATAATAAATGTTGCGGGAGGTGACATCATTGGGACCCGACTGCAATATTAACCTGAGGTCAGAGTGGCAGAACAGCGGTGACTTCTCCTTCTGGCCAAAGCTGTTGAGAAATGGATCCAGGGCCAAAAGAAAGGTAAGCATTAAAACAAAGTTCCGTTTTGTTGTGAGCCCGGAGGAGGAGTGCTCCTCTGGGCCCCACACGGAATCCATGGGCTTCTCCCTCCTCCAACCACGATCCCAGTCGGACAACCCCTGCTGATCACTTACCTTAGTGACAAGGGCTGTTCCATCTGGCATAACTGTTTGAGTTGATGTTGATTACTTCATGAGACAATTTCATTCACCGTGTAAAAGAAGATGAGGTGACAGTGTAAATGTGGCATGTGGTGCAAGGTTATTCCGTGTGAGTTACATTTTATCGAGGTGATAGGAGCTTATTCTATCTGTTTTGAGTGATACAGATCTGGCCATATGGCTGAATACAAGAAAATTCCTACCCAAAATTATAAACATCTTACCACACTTCCCCTAACAGTACAACAGAGAGAGATGTTAGAAGCTTTGAACTGTAGTTACTGGGACTTGATAGTCAATAGCTCTGAAATGATGGTGAGAAATACCGGTCTATGAACGCTCAGTGCATTTATCTGAAATTCCTCTATACTGTTTTAGTGCAGGATAATGAGAGAAGCTTCATACAAACACATGAAATGTTCCAAGATCTCTGCACTCCTACAATTCTGGCCTCTTGCACATCCCCAATTTTCATCGTTCCACCATTTGTGGCTATGCCTTCAGCTGCCTAGGCCCTAAGCTCTGGAATTCCCTCCCTAAACCACTTGCCTCGCTATCTCTCTCTTTCCTCCTTTAAGATGCTCCTTAAAACTTACCTTGCAGCTGTCCTGATATCTTCTTAAGTGGCTCGGTGTCAAATGTTGTTTGTTAATGCTCCTGTGAAGTGCCTCGGGACATTTTACTCCGTTAAAGATGATATAATAAAATAACAACGACTTGCATCTATATATCAGCTTTTTCAGGGTTTATGCTCGTAAAAGTCCTATGACAAGGGTCAGACTCATCTTTAGATGATTTAATTTTACTAGCAGTCTTATTGGATTCTGTATAACTACACAATTTATATGTAATAATTCTCATTTATGACTCCACAAAGATCTTTGTACAAAAATAACCATCAAAATGAAAAGCTGTGACTATAATACTTGATGCTCAGTGTCCGACAGTAGACCAGTAATGCCACCAAGTGGAGAAAACTTGGTAAGAGCTGAGCAATTCAGTCTTCCAACTGCATTTACGATGCTCGGCCCAATTAAAACCACTATCCAAATGCTCTTTAACTTGTCATTTGGCGGAATTATACGACACTAGTTTAATGATTAAATATATTTTATTTAAAGTTAATTTAACATAATGAAATAACGATATTAACAAGATTTCATGCAAATTCAAAGCTAATGAAATCATGTAAACGTAACTACTACAAAACAATGCAACACAAAGATAAATATTCATGACTGATCAGAATGGTAG
This sequence comes from Pristiophorus japonicus, assembly GCF_044704955.1. Classification (NCBI taxonomy): domain Eukaryota; kingdom Metazoa; phylum Chordata; class Chondrichthyes; family Pristiophoridae; genus Pristiophorus; species Pristiophorus japonicus. The sequence goes on from NC_091989.1 coordinate 56,504,622, forward strand.
CATATACAGGCATATCTTCTTAAATCTGAACCACCTTCAAGGGCAAACATTTTCTCTTCCCTGCTTCAGGAAAGGCTTAGAGATCACATCTACCTAAATTTGCTTGATCTTCTTTTGCTTTTCAAGGAGTCTACATTGTTTGTTTAGACTATGGAAGAGTAGGAATAGACTGGATGTTAGGCAGTTGTTGTTTTCCCAGAGAATTGTGAGCCTCTACATTGCCGCCTGGTTTGGTGGGTGCTGACTCTCTGCAAGCCTTCGAGAGGAAGCTGGACTGGTTTCAGACTGAGTCAGGGATCGCATCATATAGAAGGTAAATGTCTTTATAGATAATACTTGGTCTATGTGATCTTCTGGACTTGCTTTGATTGCATGAGGGATGTCGGAGAGGAATTTTCCAGATAATGTTTTCCCTATTGTCCCTAAGCCTTTCCCGTTTTTTTTTTTGCCTCTCCCAGATTACACAGCCAAGGGGTAGGAAATGCCGGGTGGGAAGAACTGTCTAGCCATGTTGGGGTCCGGCCATCGTGATGAGGGACAGGCTTGATGGACCAGCTGGTCTCTTCCTTCCCATCAATTTCCTACATTCGTATGTTCTAATCAAGCGGTGTCCAACTCAGCACTGAATTTCTCTGACCCTGCTGTGACCCCAACAACCACCTGCTTTTGCTATGGTTGTGTTGGGCGTTATGATTTGTTTAGCCAATTTACCTGCCCCCTGCAATGTCCTTTCTGAGTCAGGGCTGTGGTGGTCTTTATATAGTCCAAGGGAGTGGCCATTGCAAACATACAGATGGCAAGTACTGGGAGCAGATCAGTGCAGGGCAAAAGTTGATGGCAAGGCAAGAAACAGTTATCCTCTAGAAGCAGAAGTTGCAGTGCGAGGGCCTTTCTACAAGTTTCAATGGTGGAGGTGAAAGAAAGTCTTGAATTTATATAGCACCTTTCATGACCACCAGACATCCCAAAGCGCTTTACAGCCAAATGAAGTACTTTTGAAGTATAGTCACTGTTGTAATGTAGGAACCATCTGTACGTTTGCAAAGACCATTCCCTTGGACTATATAAATTTCCATACAGCCTGGGTCAGAAAGGACACTGCAGGGGGCGGGTAAATTGGCTGAACAAATCATAAGGAGGGGGGAGCGTGGGGGAGGGATCATGGTGATTTGAAATTGATTCGAAATGGAAGGAATTCCATATTTTCAAGCACAGGGTTACTGTTACACTCCAAGACCATCCTTATGCAACCATGAAATATACCATTCACTATGGCAAAGCGATTGAATAACAGGAGACAACTTAAAAATTAAGTAGTGAGGAGTAAAATGAATGTTGAAAGGAACTGTCTTTTCTTAAAGTGAATAGTACAGACGGGTTCAGTGGCCACAAAACTTTTTCAAAGTGTTCCCCCTCCCCCCCGGCTCTACAAAAATATTATAGGTTGCTGCTCCCTTGCATAGGGTATACCAGCCCAACATTGAGCCAGTTGGAATTCGTCAGGTCGCGGCTGAAGAACTGCATTGGGATGCCCGTATGGTGCCCGTAGCTCACCGCTTCCATTCAAATGAGGCCAGATGCCCAATTTCACTTGCCCAAAGATGCCCAAAGTCAGCTTACATCTACCCTGTCCCTATCCTTTCAGAATTTTGAAGACTACTATCATATTGCCCTGTCATCTGCATTGTTCTAATGAAAAAAGCCTCAGTTTTTCAAATCTTTCTTCATATTTATATTTTCTCATACCAGGCAGCTACCTAGTGAGTGCAGTGTTCCAGCTCTAAAGCCTCAATTTCCTTCCTATAGTACAAAGTCCAATATTGCACACAGTACTCCAACTGAGTTCATTTAAGGATTTATATAGGCTCATCATTATTTCTTGGATTTTAAATTCTATAGCTCATGATAAAACCAAGAATTCCATTGGCTTGTTTATAGACTTATCAACTTGAGATGCTGTTTTTAACGTACCATGAACTTGTAACCTCAAATCGCTCTGCTCTTCCAAGTAATGAACTTACTTCGATTCAGAGTATAATTACTGCTATTTTTTAAACTTAAAATGTATCATCACACACTTACTGACAACAACTTGCATTTGCTTGACTTTGAATTCCATCTGCCACTTTTTAGCCCATTCTCCCATCTCATCAATATCCCTTGGCAGGTTCCTTTGGTCTTCTAAAGAATTAACCATATATCCTATTTTGCTATCATCTCCAAATTTTGACACCACTCCCTCTAGGCCTCATTGAATCATATAAATTTACAGCATGGAAGGAGGCCATTTCGGCCCATCGTATCTATGCCGGACGACCAAGAGCTATCCAGCCTAATCCTACTTTCCAGCTCTTGGTCCATAGCCCTGCAGGTTACAGCACTTTAAGTGCACATCCAAGTATTTTTTAAATGTGATGAGGCTTTCTGCCTCTACCCCCCTTTCAGGCAGTGAGTTCCCGACCCCTACCACCCTCTGGGTAAAGACATTTCCCCTCATATCTCCTCTATACCTCCCCCCCAATTACTTTAAATATATGCCCCCTGCTTGTTGACCCCCTCTGCCAAGGGAAACAGTTCTTCCTATCCACTCTATCCAAGCCCCTCATAATTTTATACACCTCAATTAGGTCTCCTCTCAGCCCCCTCTGTTCCAAAGAAAACAGACCCAGCATCTCCAATCTTTCCTCATAGCCAAAATTCTCCAGTTCAGGCAACATTCTTGTAAATCGCCTCTGCACCCTTTCCAGTGCAATCACATCTTTCCTGTAATGTGGTGACCAGAACTGCACACAGTATTCCAGCTGCAGCCTAACTAGTGTTTTAACAGTTCAAGCATAACCTTCTTGCTCTTGTATTCCATACCTCGACTAACAAAGGCAAGCATTCCATATGCCTTTTTAACCACCTTATCTACCTGGCCTGCTACCTTCAGAGATCTGTGGACTCGCACTCCAAGGTCCCTTTGTTGCTTTACACTTTTCAGTGTCGTACCATTTAATGTGTATTCCCTTGCCTTGTTGGACCTCCCCAACTTCATTACCTCACACTTATCTGGATTGAATTTAATTTGCCATTGTTCTGCCTACCTGATCAGTACATTGATATCTTCCTGTAATCCGCAGCTTTCTTCTTCATTATCAACCACACAGCCTATTTTAGTGTCACCTGCAAACTTCTTAATCATACCCCCAAGATTCAAGTCCAAGTCATTGATATATACTATAAAAAGCAAGGGACGCAGCACTGAGCCCTGCGGAACCCCACTGGATAGTGTTCCAGTCACAAAAACACCCAACAACCATTACCTTTTGCTTCCTGCCTCTCAGCCAATTTTGGATCCAACTTGCCACTTTGCCTTGGATCTCAACGAAGGTTCACTAGATTGATTCCTGGGATGCGAGGGCAGTCTTATGATGAGTTTAGAAGAAGGAGAGGTGATCTTATTGAATCATACAAGATTCTGAAGGGATTGACAGGGTAGATGCTGAGGTTTTTTCCCCTGGCTGGAGTCTCTATAACTAGGAGTGCACAGTATGAGGAGTAGGACATTTAGGATAGAGATGAGGAGGACTTTCTTCACTCAGAGGGTTATGAATCTTTGGAATTCTCTGCCCCAGAGAGCTGTGGATGCTGAGTATCTGAATATATTCAAGGCTTAGATAGATAGATGTTTGGAGTCTAGGGCAATCAAGGGATATGGAGATCAGGCGGGAAAGTGGAGTTGAGGTCGATGATCAGCTTACTGAATGGCGGAGCAGGCTTGAGGGACCGTATGGATTACTCCTGCTCCTAAATCTTATGTTCTTATAATTCCCTAAACATGTTCTATCCCCCTTCTTAAATATAGCTATTACATTAGCTATCCACCAGTCCTCTAACGAATGATTAAATATGTGTAATAATGCCTCCGCTATCTCTTCCCTAGATTCTTTTAAAATGCATCGATGCAATCAAATGGACCAGGAGTTTTATCCTCTTTGAGTTTGATTCGTTTATTTAATATATCCCCTCTTTTTATTTTAAATGTACTAATCTCATCATCCAATGTCATGTCCACCTGTTCTATCTCCCTGGTAAATACTGAAGCAAAAGAGTTATTTAACATTTCTGCCATCTCTCTATCGTTACCTGTGGTATTATCCTGTCTATCCCTTAATAGCCCTATTCCTATCCCAACCGTCCTTTTTTTATCGATATGCCTGTAAAATATTTTACTATTTTGTTTTATGTTCCTTGATAATTTAATTTCATAGATTCTCTTTGTCTTCCTACTTGTTTTTTGGACTTGTCTCCTAATCTTTTCGTATTCTCCCCTATCATGCACTCCCCTGCTGTCTATGTACTTAATGTATGCCTCTTTCCTTAACTTCATTTGTTCTCTTATGGCTTTATTTATCCATGGAGCCTAATTAGTGTTTAATTTATTCTTTACTTTTAGCGGAATATATTGTTCCTGCACTCTGTTGAACACCGTTTTAAATGTTTCCCGTTGCTGTTCTACATAGTTTTTTGCCAATATTGTTATCCATTTTATTTTTCCAAGTTCTATTCTCAGCCCATCAAAAAGCTTTTCTCCAATCTATTAACCTGGTTTTCGTCATGCTTATGCCCTTCTCAATTATCATCTTAAAGCGGATATTATGGTCACTATTGCCTAGATGTTTCCCTACTTTTACTTCTCTTATCTGCACTGGTTCATTCCCATTATTAGATCTAATAGCGAATCCTCCCTTGGGCTTTTTACATATTGAATTAGAAAGGAGTCCTGTACACATTGTAAGAACTCCATTCCCTTTTCCCTTCACCGACCTCTTCTGTCCAATTAATATCAGGGTGGTTGAAATCCCCCATGATTATTATTCTATGTTTTGTACTCATTTTCCTAATTTGTCTGCATAGTTCTTCCTCCACCTCCCTTCACACTACCTATTAGTGTGATTGATCCTTTATTATCTTTTATCTCTATCCATATGGATTCTATTTTTGTCTTGCTGATAGCTGCATCACTTTTTTCTACTACCACTGTTATCCGACATGCAGTGGTGGGAGAGGCAATTGATATCATTAGTGGCTTGTTTACAGCCACTTAACAATGCTTTTGCCCCAGCCTTTTGATTTTGACGGATCGCCCACCAGTTTCCCGCTGTGCCTAGACCTTGTCAGTGAAGCTGAAGTGGGATGTCACTTGCCATTGAGTGTAACATCAGGTGATTGTGGAGAAGGTTGGTGTTGTTGGTGCTGCTGGTGTGCCTGGTGCTGCTGGTGTTGGGGCTGATCGTGGTGGGATTCTGAGGACCAAGGTGAGACAGCTTCAAGGGCATCGATGCTGATAGAATAAATGGCAGGTGAAGTAGAGATGACTGCTGAGTTGACAGCTTCAAATGTTAAGTCAAAGCTCCCAGCTGATTCAGAAATGTTGCCTTAGGCACTAGCTTCTCCAAACTGCATTTCCACAGATTCACCGTGGTGCAAGTCTTTACACAAGTCTCCATCCAGTCTGACCTTATTACCTCTCCCACCATTGACAGATCACTTCTGTCATTACCTCTCCCACCATTGACAGATCACTTCTGTCATTACCTCTCCCACCACTGACAGATCACTTCTGTCATTACCTCTCCCACCACTGACAGATCACTTCTGTCATCTCTACTTCACCTACCATCTATTCTATTAGTATCGGTGCCCTTGAAGCTCTCTCACCTTGGTCCTCAGAATCCCACCACGATCAGCCCCAACACCAGCAGTACCAGCACCAACCTTCTCCACAATCACCTGATGTTACACAGGACAGAGGGCATCAGCACTCGACCACCTTGCTGTCCAGGATGCCAGGGATAGCCTCACCAGAGCCAGATTTACTTCACTTGATGCTGCACACCCTGGCTGCTACATGATGCGCCAGGTTGGCACCACCCCACATCAACACCATAAAGCATCCCTACAAAGCCCAAGCCATTAATTTCATACTCATCAATATTGATCAGTATTGTGGGGCAGCGGGAGGGTGGAGGGTTTGGGGGCGGGGGGGGGGGGTACCGTTGTCTCACCATTCACTGCAACTCACTAAGCCACTTCCAAAGGTGCACACAAATCTGTCCAAGAATGCGAAGTGTTGATAATAGATTTCAGCACATTAACAGCAACTGCACATGAACATTGGCTAAAACACACAATTGCAGCCTTGTGTGTTGTTAGTTGGTATGATTGGATTATGATGAGGGCGAGTGTGAGGGGTGGCTAGTAAGATGGAGAAGTGATAATGTAGATAGAGAGTGATGGGTGGAGGTGCAAAGTAAGTTGGTGTGAGTAAGGATGTGCAGGAGTAGGGTAGGGAAGGCAGAGTGATGGGGATGTGATGAGTGGCACAGCAGGCTGAGATTCTATGTGGCTTTGATGTAATGCATTGAGATCATTGAAAAGTTTGTGCCACTGCAGCCTGGCACTCCTGATGACATCCCTGCTTGTGCCCTCCTGTGCAATGTACAACCAGGCTGCGTTGGTCTCCTTGGGAGGTCTCTTTCGCCTTTTGGAAGGAAAGAGAACCTCCCTGCGTGCTATGACTAATGGGAGAGCCTGGGTGCAGCCGTGCACCTTTGTGCAGTGCTGGTCTGTATTCGCAGCATCTCAATGCTCATGGGGTTGGAGTTAATATTTTAGAATGGATAGAGGATTGGCTAACTAACAGCAAACAGAGAGTCTGGGTAAATGGGTCATTTTCAGGTTGGCAAACTGTAACTAGTGGGGTGCCACACGGATTAATGCTGGGGCCTCAACTATTTACAATCGATATTAATGACTTAGATGAAGGGACATAGAAACATAGAAAATAGGTGTAGGAATAGGCCATTCGGCCCTTCGAGCCTGCACCACCATTCAATAAGATCATGGCTGATCATTCACCTCAGTACCCCTTTCCTGCTTTCTCTCCATACCCTTTGATCCCTTTAGCCGTAAGGGCCATATCCAACTCCCTTTTGAATATATCCAATGAGCTGGCATCAACAACTCTCTGCGGTAGAGAATTCCACAGGTTAACAACTCTCTGAGTGAAGAAGTTTCTCCTCATCTCAGTCTTAAATGGCTTACCCCTTATCCTTAGACTGTGTCCCCGGTTCTGGACTTCCCCAACATCGGGAACATTCTTTCTGCATCTAATCTGTCCAGTCCCATCAGAATTTTATATGTTTCTATGAGATCCGCTCTCATCCTTCTAAACTCCAGTGAATACAGGCTCAGTCGATCCAGTCTCTCCTCATATGTCAGTCCTGCCATCCCAGTGTAATGTAGCCAAATTTGCTGATGATACAAAGATAAGTGGGAAAGCAAGTTGTGAGGAGGACACAAATAATCTGCAAATGGGTATAGATAGGCTAAGTAGTGGGCAAAAATTTGGCAGATGGAGTATAATGTGGGAAAATATGAAATTATTTACTTTGGTAGGAAAAATAAAAAAGCAAATTATTATTCAAATGGAAATTACAAAATGCTGCAGTACAGAGGGATCTGGGGGTCCTTGTACATGAAACACAAAAAGTTAGCATGCAGGTACAGCAAGTAATTAGGAAGGCAAATGGAATGTTGGTCTTTATTCCAAGGGGGATGGAGTATAAAATTAGGGAAGTCTTGTGACAACTGTACAGGGCGTTGGCGAGACCACACCTGGAATACTGCATACAGCTTTGGTCTCCTTATTTAAGGAGGGATATACTTGCATTGGAAGCATTTAGTTGATTCCTGAGATGAAGGGGTTGTCTTATGAAGAAAGGTTGAACAGGTTGGGCCGATGCTCATTGGAGTTTAGACGAATGAGAGGTGATCTTATTGAAATGTATAAGATTATGAGGGCGTTTGACAGGGTAGATGCAGAAAGGATGTTTCCCCTCGTGTGGGAATCTAGAACGTGAGGGCATCATTTCAGAATAAGGGGTTGCCCATTTAAAACAGAGATGAGGAAGAATTTCTTCTCTGAGGGTCGTGAATCTGTGGAATTCTCTACCCCAGAGAGCTGTGGAGGCTGGGTCATTGAATATATTTAAGGTGGAGATAGACAGATCTTTGAACGATAAGGGAGTCAAAGGTTCTGGGGAGCGGGCAGGGAAGCGGAGTTGAGGCCAAGATCAGATCAGCCATGATCTCATTGAATGGCGGAGCAGGCTCGAGGGGCCAAATGGCCTACTCCTGCTCCTATTTCTTATGTTCTTACGTTATGTTCGACAGCACAATGTCAAAATAAATTTGCGCATGGTCCCTTTAAGAAAGCCGGCTGTTGACTCATCATCAAATTACGTCATGAGACCTGCTTTCTTTAATTGACCGGCAAATGGGCTGGGCGGGCTTAACAAGCCCAATCAGGGTAAAATCGTTTTCCAGAGTGGGCTGGAGCTGGCAGCAAGGCCGGGACCCACCAACAGCATCACCCGTCAAGGACCCGCCGAGGTTGGTAAAATCCAGCCCACACAGTCTGAAGCAGGAAGTGTCAATTAAAATATTGAATTCAATGTAAAAACATATACAAAAAGCAAAATAAAGAGAGGGAAAGAAAGATGGAATTAAGAGAGAGATAAGAGATAAAGAAAAAAGTCTTTAATTTAAAAAAAAAAATCTGCAATAATAAAAATCTGAAGGAATGAGACTCCACACTTGTAAGTTAATTTTCAGTGCCAGAGAGGTTCTTTGGTGGTAATTAAGACTTCTCACGTTGTTAAAAATTCATTTGCATTTAAATTGACAAGCCTTTACTTTTTCTGGTGTGTTTAGTGGGTATCTGGTGAAGTAGTGTTTTAATGCCGAATCGGTATAGCGAAATCGGAAGCAACTTGTTGATGCAGGTGCAGGTGCCAGAAATTGCTGTCTGATTTACTAATATTTTCATATTGTCCTTTAGTTTTTTTCCCGTTATCATAGCCCTTATAGATCCTCTTAATCTTAATTGGTTTCCAACCTCTTTATTTATCCATGGCATCCCGAAACTACTAGCAGTTTCCATCTTTTTAACGGAATATACTTATTCTGTACCTTTGCAATCTCTTTTTTTAAAAATCCCACTATTGGTGTGCTGATATCTCCTTCCACCTCACATAAGTTCGCTCACTGTTTATCAATCAAAAACCTGCTATTTTAGTTTTTCCATAGTAAAGTTGCCAGTTACACCACTTTGCAGCAGTGTTGCTAATCAGCCACTCACAGGAAAACAAAGATTAAATTTAAAAATACTGACTCTTTAAGTACCACAGTGCCCTAGTAGTGGTGGGATGTAAAGCTGACCTCTCACTCTACTTAGTCACACCGTTGTAGGGTGCTGCTGCTCACAGACTATGCAGTTCTCTGTGAAGAAAGGTAGTTCAGAATGAATATTACTGCTAGGGATAGTTAGTAATAGTTGCCCAATCACCATCTCAGCCACATGTGGTGCACGGCCCAGCGAGACTAGAGGGATGAAAATCTGAAGAGCAAATTAAATGTAAAATGCACAAAACAAAATCTGGAGCTTCAACGTCATTGCACTACAATATACTTACAGCTGGATTTTCGGTTGCTTTGCGACTGGGTTTTCGCTGCGTTTTAACCATCTGCGGTGAAAAAACGGGGGCTCAGCTGTTCTTCGCCCGATCACGATCCTCGGCTTGATTTTTGCGGCAGTGGTTCACTGCCGGGGACAACTGCGCCAGGGTTTAACGACTGCCATTGTGACAACGTCCAAGTTTTGAGACTCACCCGACTCATACGGAATTACTAACAGCGCATCATTGTATTTTATTATAGATTAATGAGCTGTTTTAAAAAGTAGTATTTTTCAAACACAACCAAATTCGGTTTACTATATGAAGGCTAAGCTGTTGAAATCATGGAAAGGTCAACTGGTCCTGGACGTACAATATGGAATAATTATCAGATGGGTGTTCTTGAGTTATTGTTGTTGGGACTGTTCCACAGGAATTTAAATTTGTGAAGTCATTCTTGATGAAGCTACTAAATAATCTGTGGCAGGAAATGCACTTGATGCGTTATGTTCTGTGCGTGTTCATGCTCCCTTTAGCAAACAAATGCAGTACAGACAACCATCAAAACTATCATCAAAACTATTATCAAATGGGTAGGAATTTTTGTTGCACTACCATTGTTTTCTTTTTCTCCACTTTTGAGTTGTGTTTTCTTCTTTTGGGCCCCTCCACCATGCACTAGATCCTGACTGAGACACAAGAAGCAGCCTAGTCTTGAATCCTCCACATCTGATTACTTTGAGGTTGCCTTCTTGTAGGAAAGTGCTGGGTGGTTACCTCATCATGCCAACCCATTTCAAGTGAAATCGCCAAGCTCAAGAATTATTTATGGATGCATTTATTTGTACTGTACAAATGGCTGCCCTTATCTCTGATTGGTCCCCTCGGAGGATAAGCCACACCCTGAAGTTTCTCTGGAATGTGTAACTGGAACCGCCCATCCCAAGTACTCATTGACTTCGCAAATTGTAACTCGATCCACTTTGACTTCCAGAAGCCACAGAGGACAGATCTCCACAGAAGCCACCAAGTTTCAACCGAAGTCCCTTACCCCAGTGCATGCGTTCCTCCCTCCAGCTAAAGTCCCTTACCCCAGCGCAAGTACGTCCCTCCCTCCAGCTGAAGTCCCTTTGGCTGGAGGAGGAGACAGCACTCCTCCAGCCAAAGTTCTTTGCCCCAGTGCGTGCATGACCTCCTCTCCTCCCACCATAAATGGGGCAGAGTGCGGATTGTTAAGAGCTTTATTGGGTATGAAGTGAATAGTGACAGTATCGTGACTTCTGGATTGGAAGAATCTCCCTCCCCTCCCCTCCAAATCTCTCCCCCGCTCCGCCACCCACCTGTCTGTCTCTCTCTCTCTCTTCTACCCACCCACCCCCACTTCCCTCTGTGTCTCTATCCCTCCCCCAGGCTCTTTTTCCCCTCCAAACTCTCCCCACCACCCCCGCCCACAAAAGCTCTCTCTCTCTCCCGCCCTCCTAAGCTCTTGCTCCCCCGCCCCCCAGCCCTCTCATTCTCCCCTCCATCTCTCTCTCTCTCCTCCAGTCTCTCTTTCCCCCCCCCCCCCCCATCCGGCCGCTTCTCTCCCTGCCTGCCTCGCTCCCCACCCACCCGTACGTTCCACTCCTCCCCAGGCTCTCTCTCTCTCTCTCTTCCTCTCCCCCCACCCGAGGCGCTCTCTCTCTCTCTCTCTCTCTCTTTCTCTTTTTCTCTTTTTTTCTCTTTTTCTCTTTTTCTCTTTCTCTTTTTTCTCTTTTTCTCTTCTCTTTTTCTCTTTCTCTTTCTCTCTTTCTCTCTTTCTCTCTTTCTCTCTTTCTCTTTCTCTTTCTCTTTCTTTTTCTCTTTCTCTTTCTCTTTCTCTTCCTCTCCCCTCCCTCCTCCCCCCCCCCCCCCCCCCCCCCAGTTGCTCGGAGGCTCACGGAATGTGGTCGGACTGATTGCAGGGGCTTACTTCCGGTTTGGGGCTGCACTTCTGGTTCGGGTGGGAGGCATCAGGGACGGAGTTGACAGGATGCATGCGGAGAAGGACAAAGTACAGTACAAATAGTCAATCCCATTATTTACATGGGAATCGTGATCATTTATGTATTTAAAAAGGTAATGCATTTCTGTAAAACATATTTAAGGTCATTGACATTATTTCAGTCTGGGGGTGCTGCCAGGGGACTGGAGAATTGCAAATGTTACAACATTGCTTAAAAAAGTGTGTAAAGATAAACCCAGCATAAATGGGCCCGTCATTTTAAACTCAGTAATGGGGAAGCTTTTAGAAACAGTAATCAGGGACAAAATTAACAGTCACCTGGATAGGTGTGGATTAATTAAGGAAAGCCAGCATGGATTTGTTAAAGGCAAATCGTGTTTAACCAATTTGATCAAGTTTTTTGATGAGGTAACAGAGGGTTGATGAGGGTAATGTGGTTAATGTATTGTACAGTGGATTTCCAAAAGGCGTTCAACAAAATAGGCTTGCTAGAAAAGTTCAAGTCCATGGAATAAAAGGGACAGTGGCAGCATGGACACAAAATTGGCTAAATGACAGGAAACAGAATAGTGGTGAACGGTTGTTTTTCGGACTGGAGGAAGATATACAGTGGTGTACCCCAGGGTCGGTTCTAGGACCACTGCTTTTCTTGATATCTATTAATGACTTGGACGTGGGTGTACAGGGCACAATTTCAAAATTTGCAGATGAGACAAAACTTTGCAAGTGTAGTGAACAGTGAGGAAGAGAGGGATATACTTCAGGAAGATAGACAGGCTGATAGAATGAGCAGACACGTGGCAGATGAAATTTAATGCAGAAAAGTGTGAAGTGATACATTTTGGTAGAAAGAATGAGGAGAGGTCATAAACTAAATGGTACAATCCTAAAAGGGGTGTACAAGCAGAGAGACCTGGGGGTATGATTGCACAAATCGTTGAAGGTGGCAGGGCAGGTTGACAAAGCAGTTAAAAAGGCTTACGGGATCCTGGGCCTCATAAATAGAAGCAGAGTACAAAAATGTGGAAATTATGATGTACCTGTATAAAACACTGGTTTGGCCCCAGTTAGAGTACTCTGTCCAATTCCGGGCACCACACTTTTTAGGAAGAATGTGAAGGCCTTGGAGAAGGTGCAGAAAAAATTTACAAGAATAATTGCAGGAATGAGGGACTTCAAGTATGTTGATAGATTGGAGCAGGGGTTGTTCTCCTTGGAGCAGAGAGAATTGAGAGGAGATTTGATAGAGATGCCCAAAATCATGAGGAGTCCAGACAGAGTAGATCAGAGAAACTATTCCCATTGGCAGAAGGGTCGAGAACCAGAGGACACAGATTTAAGGTGATTGGGAAAAGAACTAAAGGTGATGTAAGAATAAACATTTTTACACAGCGAGTGGTTAGGTTCTGGAATGCACTGCCTGAAAGGGTGGTTGGTGGAGACAGACTCAATCTTATCTTTCAAAAGGGAGTTGGATAAATATCTGAAGGAAAAAGATTTGCAGGGTTACAGGGAAAAGGCGGGGGAGTGGGACTAGCTGAAAATCGGCATGGGCTCGACGAGCCGAATGGCCTTCTTTCATCCTGCAATCATTCTATGAGTCTAAGCCAGCTACTAAACCTTGTGATCCATTCTCAGTCACTTTTTCAGAGCTTCACTAAAAACTGTACAAATAGGTGCCCATTCATATCTTGACTACGCTACGGGCACTTTGGTTTCTGTAGAAGACAAATACAGGACTTATCACAAAGGGCAGAAGAACACAGTGACTTTACTGTGAATGGACAGAAAGCTAACTGGTTGGGATATAATTCCAGTTTACTTTCGCAAATCAGAAGGAATATCAGTTAGAGGGGTTTTATAGTGACTGTTATATCTGCATATTATTAGAATATTTAGACAGACTTTATTCCTGGAGCCTAATGCATGGCATTTCTTAGCACGCGAATAGTATGAATAATGCAGGTTTTCAGCTTGGAATGAGTTCATGATTGTGGCAGTCATTGGGGTAGCACTTGGGGACTCAGAAATAGCACAGGAACTATTGCCATGGTTACTAATGTTAGTAGTGTCATGTGATAATTGTAGCCCTAGTAGGTTTGATGCAAATAAAGGTCTAGTCTATAAAAAGAATTAGTACATGTACGAGAACAAAAATGTGTCAAGAATTTCCTCACTGCACTCAGTCAGTATAACAAACAATCTAATGTTTAAAGGACTCTCTCTCAAAAACATTAGATGCTGTAGCACACAGGTGACAACAAAAGAAACTGAATACAGTACCCTTCATTTTAAAAGTGAAGTTTTAACTGTTTGTGTCTTCCAGATATAAACACTGAATATATAGATGACAGGGTTTTGTTGACATTCAGTTAAACTGATGTTGCAATTGAAGTTAGGGTCAGATTCTAAAAAAAGAAACAAGGGCCAGCTCTTAAGAACATAAGAATTAGGTTCAGGAGTCGGCCATTCGGCCCCTCGAACCTGCTCTGCCATTCAATAAGATCATGGCTGATCTTCTACCTCAACTCCACTTTCCTGCACTGTCCCCATATCTCTTGATTCCCTTTATATTCAAAAATCTAGCGATCTCCATCTTGAATATACTCAAAGACTGAGCCTCCACAGCCCTCTGGGGTAGAGAATTCCAAACATTCACCACCCTCTGAGTGAAGAAGTTTTTCCTCATCTCAGTCCTAAATCGCCGACCCCTTTATACAGAGACTGTGATCCCTGGTTCTAGATTTCCCAGCCAGAGGAAACATCCTCCCTGCAGCAACCCTGCTTTCTCTCCATACCCCTTGATCCCTTTAGCCGTAAGGGCCATATCTAACTCCCTCTTGAATATATCCAATGAACTGGCATCAACAACTCTCTGCGATAGGGAATTCCAGAGGTTAACAACTCTGAGTGAAGAAGTTTCTCCTCATCTCAGTCCTAATTGGCCTACCCCTTATCCTAAGACTGTGTCTCCTGGTTCTGGACTTCCCCAACATCGGGAACATTCTTCCCGCATCTAACCTGTCCAGTCCCGTCAGAATCTTATACATTTCTATGAGATCCCCTCTCATTCTTCTAAACTCCAGGCCCAGTTGATCCAGTCTCTCCTCATATGTCAGTCCCGCCATCCCAGGAATCAGTCTGGTGAACCTTCGCTGTACTCCCTCAATAGCAAGAACGTCCTTCCTCAGATTAGGAGACCAAAACTGAACACAATATTCCAGGTGAGGCCTCACTAAGGCCCTGTACAACTGCAGTAAGACCTCCCTGCTCCTATACTCAAATCCCCTAGCTATGAAGGCCAACATACCAGTTGCCTTCTTCACCGCCTGCTGTACCTGCATGCCAACTTTCAATGACTGATGAACCATGATACCCAGGTCTCGTTGCACCTCCCCCTTTCCTAATCTGCCGCCATTCAGATAATATTCTGCATCAAACATGAGTTCCCTTTCATAAATCCGTGTTGACACTGCCCAATCCTAATATTATTTTCTAAGTGCCCTGTTACCACATCCTCATAATAGATTCTAGCATTTTCCCGACGACTAATGTCAGGCTAACTGGTTGAGAGTTCCCGTTTTCTCTCTCGCTACTTTCTTAAATAGCGGGATTACAGTAGCTACCTTCCAATCTGCGGGAACCGTTCTAGAATGTATGGAATTTTGGAAGAAAACAACCAATTCATCCACTATTTCTATAGCCACCTCTTTCAGTGAGTTCGGCGAGTTGGGAGGCCCTGTAAATTCAGCGAGTTGGGAAGTCGGTGAGTTCAGCGAGTCGGGAGGTCGGTGAGTTCGTCGGGTCGGGAGGCCAGGCGAGTCAGGAGGCCCCGTGAGTTCGGGAGGCCCGGAGGTCTGAGAGTTCGGGAGGTCAGGAGTCCAAGGAGCAGGAGGCCCGGAGGTCGTCGTATGTAACCATCATGCAATGGTAATCTTCATGTAACTGTAACCTTCATGCAACTCCTGTACACTGTACTTATACCCTAGAAATGCATTTCCTGACCATAGGGGGTGAACTTGTGGCAGACACTCCTCACCTGGGTTTCCAGGTGTAAAAGGGGAGGTCCCACCCAGGGTCAGCACTCCTTGGTCCTGGGAATAAAGGTTAGGGTCACGTAGTGACTGTGTCTGCAGTACATGCCTCGTGTGAATTTGTTGTATGGTGCAGGGACACCACATTTGGCGACGAGAAACGAGAATCACCAAACCACGAGGATGGCCACCGGTAGCACAGAGGAACGTTAGTGTGGGTGAGGACTGAGACGACTTCGTGGAAAGACTCCAGCAGAGCTTTGTCACGAAGGACTGGCTGGGAGCGACAGCGGCTGACAAGCGGAGGGCGCATCTACTGACCAGCTGCGGACCACAGACATATGCGCTGATGAAAGACCTGCTCGTACCCCAAAAGCCAGCGGACAAGTCCTTTGAAGAGCTCAGCCAGCTGATCAGTGAGCATCTCAAGCCGGCGAGTAGCGTACACATGGCCCAGTACCGGTTCGACACACACTGGCGTCGGGAGGGACAATACATGTTGGACTTCGTTGCGGACCTGCGGCGCTTGGCCAGTTTCTAAGTTCACAGACGCCTGCAGGGGGGAGATGTTAAAGGACTTTTTCATTGAGGGCATTAATCATGCTGGGATTTTCAGGAAGCTCATAGAGGCCAAGGACTTGACTTTAGAAGGGGCGGCGTTGATAGCTCAGACCTTCATGGCAGGGGAAGAGGAGACCAAGCTAATTTACGCACGCAGTTCTGGTCCCAACGTGGCGATGGACCAGGGAGTTAACATGGTGAACGCGGCTCGGGACCCTGCAGGCAGGCAAGGGCATTTCGAAACCGCCCAGGCAGCAACAGACTCTAGGGTGGCCCCGCAACAGGGACAATGGAAAGGGGATCGGCAAGTCACGCCATCACGAGGAACAATGCGTCCCACGATGGGACCATTAACACCCTCCATCAGAGTGCTTAGAAACAACCAAATGGGCAATCAGAGAGGAATGCCTGGTAACAGTCCTTTTTGTTAACAACAATCTCAGCTCATACTGGATTTGCGGGGGTAGATATACTGCGAAAAGCTGCAGGTTCCAGCAATATACCTGTAGGATTTGTAACGTCAGTGGACACTTGGCCAGGATGTGCAAAAAGGCTGTGGCGAGGCTAATCTGCGTGACAGAGGAACCAGACGAGGGGTCTGCAATGCAGGATGATGCCTGGGGAAAAGCCATGGATGCTGAAGTTCAGCCGGTTCACGTGGCTGACGTCCACAGCTCGTACACTAAAATGCCATCCACGATGATGAAAGTTTTATTGAATGGCATCCCGGTGCGCATGGAGCTGGATATGGGAGCTAGCCAGTCACTTATGAGTACCCAACAATTTGAGAGTCTATGGCCACACAGAGCTAGCAGACCCAAACTGGAATGCATTGACACGCAGCTACGGACGTACACCAAAGAGATCATCCCAGTGCTAGGCAGTGCAAACTTGGTGGTAACACATAATGGATCACAGAACCGTCTGCCACTCTGGATCGTCCCGGGAAATGGCCCCGCGCTCTTGGGGAGGAGTTAGCTAGCCGAGATGAATTGGAAATGGGGGAATGTGCACGCCATTTCATCTGTGGAGCGAAGTTCATGCTCACAGGTCCTACAAAAATTCGGGTCACTGTTTCAACCCGGTGTCGGAACGTTCAAGGGCACTAAAGTAGTGATACGCATCACTCCGGACCAGTGCACTACAAAGCCAGAGCGGTGCCGTATGTGATTCGTGAGAAAATTGAAAGTGAATTGGACAGGCTGCTCAGAGAGGGCATAATTTCGGCCGTTGAATTCAGCGACTGGGCAAGTCCCTCGTTCCTGTCCTTAAAGCAGATAGCTCGGTCAGGATTTGTGGCGACTACAAAGCCACCATCAACCGAGTGTCGCTGCAAGACCAATACCCGCTCCCGAGAGCGGAGGACCTTTTTGCCATGCTGGCAGGTGGCAAGCTGTTCACGAAGCTGGACCTCACTTCGGCCTACATGACTCAGGAACTGGCTGAAGAATCCAAGCTTCTGACCACCATCACAACGCACAAGGGATTATTTATCTACAACAGGAGTCCGTTTGACATTCGTTCGGCGGCAGCTATCTTTCAGTGGAACATGGAAAGCTTGCTCAAATCCATTCCTGGAACAATCATATTCCAAGGCGACATCCTTATAACGGGATGAGACACCGAGGAACACGTCCACAACCTGGAGGAGGTGTTACGCCGACTGGACCTGGTAGGCTTGCGGCTGAAAAAGGCCAAGTGTGTGTTTTTGGCCCCAGAGGTAGAGTTTTTGGGCAGGAGGGTTGCCGCAGATGGGATCCGGCCCACTGAATCAAAAACTGAGGCGATTCGCCGAGTGCCCAGGCCTGGCAACACATCGGAGTTGCGATCATTCCTGGGACTTTTGAACTACTTCGGGAACTTTCTGCCGAACTTAAGCACATTGTTGGAGCCGTTACATATGCTCCTGCGTAAAGGTTGTGAATGGCTTTGGGGGGGACTGTCAAGAACGGGCTTTCAATAAGACGAGGAATCTGCTGTGTTCTAACAAACTCTTGACTTTGTATGACCCCTGTTTTAAAAAAAAAAAAAAAAAAACTGGTTTTACCGTGCGATGTATCGTCCTACGGGGTTGGGTGTGTGTTGCAGCAGGGTAATGATGACGGCCGACTCCAACCGGTGGCTTATGCCTCCAGGTCACTCTCCCAGGCAGAGCGTGGATATGGCATGGTCGAAAAGGAAGCACTCGCTTGTGTTTACGGTGTGAAAAAGATGCACCGGTACCTTTTTCGGTAGACGGTTCGAGCTAGAGACGGACCACAAACTGTTAACATCCCTGTTGTCCGACAGCAAGGCTGTCAATGCCAATGCGTCAGCTCGCATACAGCGATGGGCTCTCATGCTGGCTGTGTATGACTACACTACACAGCACCGGCCAGGCACTGAAAATTGCGTTAACGTGCTCAGCAGGCTCTCACTGGCCACCACCGAGGGAGCAGCGGAGCAAAGCACTGAGATGGTCATGGCCATTGAGACTTTTGATGCCGCAGGCTCCCCCATCACAGCCCGCCAGATCAAACTCTGGACCAACAGAGACCCCCTCCTATCCATGATAAAGAAATGTGTCCTGACTGAGGATTGGGGGCCTGCACAAAGGGCGTGCCCCGACGAGGTCAGGCCGTTTGAGGTGGATGGATGAGCTCTCCATCCAAGTCGACTGCCTGCTATGGGGCAGCCAGGTAGTCATGCCCCAGAAAGACAGGGAAGCATTCATCAGGGAACTCCACAGCGAGCACCCTGGCATCGTGTTAATGAAGGCCATTGCCCAGTCACATGTATGGTGGCCGGGGATTGACTCAGACCTGGAACACTGAGTTCGCAGGTGCACGACGTGTGCCCAGCTGGGCAATGCCCCCAGGGAGGCCCCACTCAGCCCGTGGCCCTGGCCCACCAGGTCATGGTCACGTATTCACGTAGACTATGCGGGCCCGTTCATGGGGAAAATGTTCCTGATCGCTTTCGATGCATACTCGAAATGGATCAAGTGCATCATATTAAACTCGTGCACGACGTCCATCACTGTGGAGAGTCTGCGTACGGTTTTTGTGACCCACGGCTTGCCGGACATCCTGGTCAGCGACACTGGCCCGTGTTTCACCAACCATGAATTCCAGGAGTTTATGTCAGGCAATGTTATCAAACACGTCCGGACAGCGCCATTCAAGCCGGCTTCTAATGGCCAGGCGGAACGTGTGGTCGAAGTCATAAAACAGGGCATGCTACGCATCCAAGGACCCTCCCTTCAGTACCGCCTATCGCGCCTCCTGCTGGCCTACAGGTTCCGCCAGCGGAACTCCTCATGAAATGCATGCTTAAAACGCGGCTGTCTCTCGTTCACCCAGCCCTGGCAGACATTATTGAGGGCAAGCGCCAGTCCCAAACCGAGTTCCATGATCGAAACTCAAGGGAGAGGTGTATAGAAATGGATGACCCGGTATTTGTTCTTAACCATGCTTTGGGACCCAAGTGGCTTGAGGGCACAGTAATCGGCAAAGAAGGGAATTGGGTCATAGTGGTCATAGTGGTCAGACTAAACAATGGGCAGATATGCCGCAAACACTTGGACCACGTAAAAAAAAGGTTCAGCATAGACACGGAAGAACCTGAAGAAGAGCATGAGATGTCACTCACACCACTGCCAGTGGACAAGCAACGTGGACAATCCACAGCATGCACAATCCCTGCGGCCAGCCCGGACAGGCAGGAATCACCTCGGGTGACAGAGACACATGCTGAGGCTCAGCCACCAGAGCCACAACTGTGGTGCTCCACGAGAGAGCGTCGACCACCTGAAAGACTTAACCGTTGACACAACAAGACGTAAGGGGGGGAGGTGATGTCATGTATGTAACCATCATGCAACGGTAATCTTCATATAACTGTAACCTTCATGCAACACCTATACACTGTACTTATACCCTAGAAATGCACACCCTGACCACAGGGGGTGAACTTGTGGGAGACACTCCTCACCTGGGTTTCCAGGTATAAAAGGGGAGGTCCCACCCAGGGTCAGATTCCTTGGTCCTGGGAATAAAGGTTAAAATCATGTAGTGACTGTGTCTGCAGTATATGCCTCGTGTGAATTTGTAGTACGGTGCAGGGACACCACAGAGTTCACTTCTCGGCCGGGCAGGTAAGTGATTGGTAAGTATGTCTCTCTCTCTTTTTAATCAGAAGTTTAAATAGAGAGATGACAGGTGTGCTCAGTCCAGTGGAGTGCATGTCCTGCGGCATGTGGGAAGTCCTGGACGCTTTGCGCGGCCTGGACAACCATGTGAACAGGAGGTAACACCAGCTTCAACTACTCGAGCTCTGTGTTTCGGAGCTTGAGCAGCGGGTGGAGTTACTACGGTGCATCCGCGAGGCTGAGAGCTATGTGGATAGCACCTTTCAGGAGGTGGTCACCCCGCAGCTTAAAAGCGTGCAGGCATAGGGGCAGTGGGTGACCACCAGACGGAGGAAGAACACTAAGCAGGTAGTGCAGGAGTTGTTTTCCCCCCCCCCCCCCCCCCCCCCGAGTCCATCTCGCTTTCCAACCAATATTCTGTTTTGAGTACCGGTGAAGACGATGGTGCCTCTGGGGAGTGCAGCCAGAGCCAAGTCCAAGGCACCACAAGTGGTTCAGCTGCACAGGGGGCAGGGACAAAGAATAAAAGCTATAGTGATAGGGGATTCAATATTTTGTGGAACAGAGAGGCATTTCTGCGGCCGTAGACATGACTCCAGAATGGTATGGTGCCTCCCTGATGTCAGGGTCAAGGATGTCACCTAGCAGAAACAGGGCATTCTGGGGGGGGGAAGAGGGTAAACAGCTAGAGGTCGTGGTCCATATCGGGACCAATGACCTCGGTAGAAAGAGGGATGATGTCCTGCAGGCAGAATTTAGGGAGCTAGGAGGAAAATTAAAGGGTAGGACCTCAAAGGTAGTAATCTCCAGGTTACTGCAAGTGCTATATGCTAATAAGTACAAGAATAAAGGATAGAGAGGATGAATGTGTGGCTAGAGAATTGGTGTAGGAGGGAGGGCTTTAAATTCCTGAGGCATTGGGACTGCTTCTGGGGGAGATGGAACTTGTATAAACCGGACGGGTTGCACCTCAACAATGCCGGGACCAATATCCTCGCGGGGAGTTTTGCTGGTGCTGTTGGGGAGAGTTTAAACTAGCTTGGCAGGGGGATGGGGACCTGAGAACAAATTCAATAGGGAAGGAAGTAAAGCTGAAATTGGATAGTAAGAATTTCAAAAGTGAATCTGTAAGATAGAGGAAATGGGTTAGTAAGTAGTAATCAAGGCGGTCTTCCTGTACTAAATGGTATATACTTTAATGCAAGGAGTATAACGAATAAGGCGGATGAGCTAAGAGCACAGGTAGATACTTGGGAGTATGACATTATAGCCATTACAGAGACATGGCTGAAAGAGGGGCAGATTTTGCAGCTCAATATTCCTGGTTACAGGACTTTTAGACAAGACAGAAAAGGGGATAAAAAGGGGGGGGGGTGGGATCACGGTATTGATTAAAGAAACTATTACAGCTGTGAGGAGGGATGATATGTTAGAGGGATCATCAAATGAGGCCATATGGGTCGAATTGAAAAATAATTGTGCATGTATTATAGACCCCCAAACAGTGGGAGGGAGATAGAAGAACAAATATGTAGGCACATTTCTGTGGTCCAAAAACTATAGGGCAGTAATAGTAGGGGATTTTAACTATCCTAATATTGATTGGGACAAATATAGCGTGAAGGGTAAAGAGGGTGTGGAATTCTTAAAATGCATTCAAGAGAACTTTTTTAGTCAATATGTAACAAGCCCAACACGAGAGGGGACAGTTTTAGATTTAGTTTTGGGGAATGAAGCTGGGCAGGTGGAAGGGGTATTAGTGGGGGAGCACTTGGGTACCAGTGACCATAATTCAGTCAGATGCAAGGTAGTTATGGATAAGGACAAGGATAGACCAGGAATAAAAGTTCCAAATTGGGGAAAAGCTAACTTTGCTAAGTTGAGAAGTGATTTGGTGTCGAAATCTCGACCTCCGAAAAGAATGACTCCGACACTTACAGCTCCGGTAGAAGTTTCTTTAATTTACTTGCTCGCAAGGGGTAGGTTACACTCAGTCAAGGGCTAAGTGAACACCTCCGAAATGGTTCAGCTTAACAAGATATTTATACAGTAAAACCAAAGTTATGGCCTCTCCCTGTGTATTGCTCTGTCTCACAGTCAGTGAATACAGATAAAGAGTTAATTACTATATCCTGGTCCTGACATGGTATCCAGATATTTCCTTTTGTCAGGGTTATCAGTTGGCTAGCCGGCCATTACTCCATGAGTCATAGGTAATGGGCTATCACCTGTCTTGTATTGTCAGGATTGTTCCAATTTCCTGGTCAGTTTATCTGTTTGCATCAAATGGATGAGGTCTCGGAAAGAAGATAATGGCTAGAAGATAAGGGTGGGGTGACATGGAACTCCTGTAGTGTAGACAATAGGAGAGCACCATGGGGGTGGGGTTACTTGTCTCAGCATGACTTGTCTCCTAGCTGTCTGATGGCCATCAGCCATCTCAAACCAGGTTTAGCTGTTTATGCAAGCTGACTGCTAAAATGCAGAAAGTTCTGGAAGGGCCAGGACTCCATTTTGATCAAAAGGCACACAAATACCGTATGGTATCAGCTTAGATAAAAATACATTTCCACATTCCCCCATTTTGTCCTTCACAAGGACAACTTAATCCATTCTGATCTTGTACAGTCTCTCCATTTCCATTTCCACACAAGAGCCTTCAGCAGTTGTTGCTACCATAACTCTAGCCGTGGTCTCGGTAGGTAACATAGTTTCTCCCACCCTGGCACAGCAACACTTAATGACGACAAATAATAGATACAGGGTGAAGACTATCAGCAGGAATATGATCAAACCCTGTACCACAGATTTTCCCAGGGCTCCCAACCATCCTGATGTTTTCAGCTAGACTGCCGATATCTTCTGATTTATCTGGGATATACGTACAGCATTCTCCACCTATTAATGCGCATGTTCCTCCCTCCTTGGCTAGGAGATAATCTAAGGCCATACGATTTGAGCGCCACTGTTCGAATAGCTACCATTTCGTCATTTATCCCTTGAAAGGCTTGGGAAGTTGCGTTGGCTACTGATTTGACTAAGTTAGCCAGTTCCCGTAACTGCCATTCGGTCGATGCTATTCCATAGGGTGGCACCATTATCTTGAATATTCCGTTTAGCCACGTCAAATCCCGTTTAAATCTATGACTTCCATAGGCCTCCCTTAGAGTCCTTACTGATCTGATAAGGGGTACCACATATCCTAAGTAACAGGATCCTGTCCAGTTGGCTGGTAACCATGGGTAGGCTTTATGGCCACAAATAAAGTCGGTGCAATTATAGGACGTCAGCTCTTGGTCCTTTTGCACTATCCCTACTCGAGTGGTCTCACCTTCCCACCCTTCACCTGGGGCTTTGTTATGGACCAACGGTTGCTATCTTTCTCCCATCAGTGGGATTAGTTGTGGCTTGCCATTTAATCATTTGGGAACACTTGCTGCATCCCATTTCTGGTCCTTTAGTCTCATTACTCACTAGGCATATTATACCTTCAGGATTTCCTATTCTGGGAGTAATGCTTAGGAAGGGAGGCTGATGGTCATTATCATAATTGGGCTGGTACCATCCCTGGAAGGCTGTAAGTTTATACCCTGCCGACCTCCATTCTGTTTGCTCCTTCGTTTCTGGCCCTTTAGTTAGGTTTGTTCTATTTGGCACTGTCAACCATTCTACCATTTCTGATTCGTTAAAGGGGACAGATCTCAGGGGAATACCCCCCCTGGAGTGGACAGGTACATGGGAACATATCCAACAACTCGACAAGTTTCTTTCTTGAGCATACCTATGACTCAGTGCCATAAATACGTTTACGTGCAATTCCCTTCGGTGGCGGGTCTGTACCCCTGGTGTAATCAATAATGTGAAGTAAAACCCTGTCAAGCCCAGCACCATCAGTCCCCATAGTCCATACAGTTCCTTATTCAGTCTTCCTTTTTCTGTTCCTCTGATTCCTTCGTCCCTTCCTCCTGGTCGGGTGCCCTTTTGCAATGGGATGCGTGGATCCATGTTGGTCTTTCCTTTACCTTAATTGCAGTATTGGTCGCCAGCAAGACCTGGTATGGTCCTTCGAATCTTGGCTGTAGACTGCTTTTTCTTTTAAAAATCTTGATGTAAACGAATTCCCCTGGCTCCAGGTTATGACACTTCCCTTCCGCTGGCTTGACTTGGGCTTCCTTTACCTGTGAATGAAAGCTGAAAATACATTTGGTTAGTGCAATACAATAATTCAACATATTTTCCTCCATTTTGTGGATGTCCATCTGTTTTGCAGTAAATGGTGCTGTAAAAGGTAGTCGTTGGGGACGTCCCATAACTATCTCATGCGGTGACAGGCCTGTTGTTCTGTTGGTTGCAGATCGCATTACCATCAAGGCTAAGGGCAGCAGTTCTGTCCATTTCAGTCCAGTGTCATTGCATAGTTTTGCCAGCTTATTTTTAAGCATTCCATTATATCTTTCAACAAGTCCAGCTGATTGTGGATGATAACTGCAATGAAAACGTTGATTAATCTGCAAAGCTTTACACATTTCTCTTATAACAGTTCCCGTGAAATGTGACCCGTTATCACTAGAAAGCTTAGCAGGGATTCCAAAGCGCGGTACGATTTCTTTTAACAAACATTTAGCAACAGTAGTGGCATCGGCCTTTTTACATGGAAAGGCTTCAATCCATCTAGAGAACACATCTACAATAACTAATACATACTTGAATCCCGTACACATAGGTAATTCAATAAAATCCATTTGTAGATGTACAAAAGGCCCGACTGGATTTGGGTGGGAGGCGGATTCTACTTTTTCCGTCTTACCCGGATTCATTGTCTGACAGGTAACACAATTTTCACAGATTTGTTTTGCAATTGCCGAAATACCTGGTGCATACCAAGTTGCCAAAATATAATCTGCCAATCCCCCTTTGCCCGCATGTGTGAATGTATGAACACATCGGGCAATCCATGGAAGTAAGGATCTGAGGGCCACCACGCGGCCGTCGTGGTGAACCCATATTCCTTCTGGATTTTTATAACATTGATCCTTCGTCCAGGTCACCACCTCCTCCGTACTGGCCTGTGTCTGAAAGGCCAGCACATCATTAATAGTGGGTGGCGGGTCTGAGCATTTATTTTTCCTTAGTGGGAACAATGACACCTGCATCCCCCCTTTTGACAGAGCTGCTGACTTAGCTGCATTACCAGCTCTGGCGTTCCCAAGTGCCACCTCATTCGACTGGCCTGTGTGTGCTTGGCATTTGATAATGGCAAGTTTCAAAGGGCATTGAATGGCTCGCAGGAGATTTTCCACTTGTTCTGCATTTTTGATAGGGGTTCCTGAAGAAGTCAGGTACCCGCGAATCTTCCAAATTTGTCCATAGTCATGTGATACCCCAAAAGCATACCTGGAGTCAGTGTAGATATTAACTGTGTGTCCTTCAACCAGAATACAGGCTCGAGTTAACGCAAACAATTCGGCTTGTTGGGCTGAAAAGGAGTCTGGAAGAGAGGCTGTTTCGACAACATTAAACTGAGTTACAATTGCCTAAGCCGCTCTAGGTTGGCCCCTATCATTTCGTAGGGCTGATCCGTCAACATAGTACACTAGCTCAGGGTTACACATTGGTACATCTGTTAGATTGATACGTGGTTTAGTCACTAATTCGGTTACCATTTCACATGAATGGGGTTCGCCGTCGTCTTCCGTGGGGAGTAGAGTGGCTGGATTTAAGGTCGTGCATCTTTTGATGATTAGGTTCGGATTTGATAACAGTTCGACCTCGTATTTAGTGGTTCTTGCGGAGGTTAGGTGTTGGGTGGCACATTTAGTAAGTAAAATCTCGACAGAGTGTGGGATATACAAAATGGTCTGATGATTTAGAGTTATTGTCTGAGCCTGTTGCATAGCATAATAAGCTGCTGCCAATGAAGGAAGACATCCTGGTAGTCCGCATGCCACTGGGTCTAGTTGGGTACTGAAATATGCTACCGGTCGCTGCCTGTCCCCATGTAACTGAGTCAAAACAGATTGTGCAAAACCCGACTTGTGATGCACAAATAAGTTGAATAGCTTAGTGTAATCTGGTAATCCCAAGGCGGGTGCTGAAGTGAGGGACTGTTTAAGGTTCTGAAAAGCATTCCGGGATACCTCATTCCAAATCAACTTCTCTGGTAGTGCGGGCATGGACATGTCTAACAGTGGTCTAACAATCTCAGAATAACTCGTAACCCATTGCCGGCAGTATCCTGTCATGCCGAGGAGGTGTTTCATTTCTCTCTTGGTTACTGGTAGTGGGGCAGAGCAGATTGCTTATAGTGATTCACAGATCACAGAATGTAAAGTACTTGTTTTCTAATTTTATTAAAAGGCTTCCAAACCCAAGATTTTTCCAATACACCCAAAATGTTGATCAAGGCGATCACCTGAAATATCTCAAAATCCCAATTCAACTATTGTACTGCCACTCTTTATCAAAAAAATCCTCTTACTGAGCTAGAAGCTTTTGTACCAAGATTTTACACCAAGGACAATGAGAGTGTACTCCCCCAGCCTGCACCTCGAGAGACCCACAAAGGCTTTTTTTTTAAAAAAAAGGCATTACAACTTTTAACCACCGGGACCATGTCTCAACAAACCTATCCTTTGTGCATTTCCTAGCTCTGTAACCTCTCATCCGAATAAATCCACACCTGCGCTTCTAACTTAAAATGTCTTAAACTTCCCATATACAGGACAACACTATGAAGGGTTAAAAAACTTCACTTTGTTTGAAAAAGTGGGTGGAGCTAAAACAAACAGGCAGCTCCACAACCTTTCCAAACAGGTTTCCAGACACAAGGAAAAAAGACAGAAGCACTCTCATTCAAAGACAAGACATTCACAAGTCTCTCTCCATTCAATAAAGCTTTTTCTTTTGCTAGCTTCATTTTTTTTGAATCCATAAGTCACTATCAGGTTCTTTTTTTTTTACATTTGATTTACTTCCTCTGTTAATTTTACATGGGCTTGAAGAATCGGAACCCAGGCCTTTTCTATTACTTTCCTTTTTTTTTACCTGGATCTCTGTTTATAAGACACTCCTCTAGACATGTTGTTCTCTCTAAATTAAATGAACCATCGGGTGGAAATGGCCTGTTTTCACCCTTAGTCCACTTTACCGGTTTTTGTTTCTTTGGTCAATTGAAGACTGACCACAATTCTGGAGCATGACATAGGCTGGTGTGCCTTTTGTGGTGTTTTAACTTGCTCCGGCACCCATTCTGGATGATTAAGATTTTCCACAGTTTCTGATCTCACAATCCTTTCGGCCAACCGAGTTCTCTACGCCCACTTCTCCTGGCCATTACGTGGCCTGAAAAGGCTCTTAATTCGGGCTCAGTCTGGGTGTGTGAGATATGTTGGCACGAACCAACCGTAGTTGATCAATCAGTTACTGTTTCTTTTCTCAATCAATCCTTGTGTTTTTTTTTCCGAATCACAACTTTCCCTAGTGACTCTTCCCGTTTCTCTAATGGCAATGACTCACAAAGGTATTGCACACAACAGTAATACAAGGACAACAAACAATATTCCCGCGAGTACAGAAATCATAACCTTACACCTTATCTAAACAAATTCTCAGTCTGCGTTGTACGCCACTACAGACCGAGTCCTTAACTTATCCTAATAAAAACTGATAAAACTTAAGGTTCCGTACCCAAACTCTTTGATCGATTGCGCTTTCTTTTTTTTTATAGTCTTATCACATAAGAACCCCTTCCGAATTAAAAACAATAAAAATCTTATCACATAAGAACCTGGAACCCTTTTCGATCGACTAGCGCTCCCTTACCTACTGAAACCTTCCCAGGGCTGTCTCGAGATTTTTTTCCAGAACCTGTTCTCTTCTGCTGGCGAGCTGAGAAAGAAATGGTTATAAAAAATACCTTTAGCTTTTAAATGCCGAGTCTTGTAGATTGCAGTACCTCCGCTGTGGACAACAGATTACATATGCGATTCAACAGTGAAGAAACCTCTTGTGAGCAAAAGGCTCACCTTGTTTGGCCACTGAAGCCTTTCACTGGAGAGGCACTATGCCTGTATCCGTTTTACTCACAGGACAGAGGGTATGCATCTCGATGGAACCTCCAAGTAATAACTGTCGAAATCTCGACCTCCGAAAAGAATGACTCCGACACTTACAGCTCCGGTAGAAGTTTCTTTAATTTACTTGCTCGCAAGGGGTAGGTTACACTCAGTCAAGGGCTAAGTGAACACCTCCGAAATGGTTCAGCTTAACAAGATATTTATACAGTAAAACCAAAGTTATGGCCTCTCCCTGTGTATTGCTCTGTCTCACAGTCAGTGAATACAGATAAAGAGTTAATTACTATATCCTGGTCCTGACATGGTATCCAGATATTTCCTTTTGTCAGGGTTATCAGTTGGCTAGCCGGCCATTACTCCATGAGTCATAGGTAATGGGCTATCACCTGTCTTGTATTGTCAGGATTGTTCCAATTTCCTGGTCAGTTTATCTGTTTGCATCAAATGGATGAGGTCTCGGAAAGAAGATAATGGCTAGAAGATAAGGGTGGGGTGACATGGAACTCCTGTAGTGTAGACAATAGGAGAGCACCATGGGGGTGGGGTTACTTGTCTCAGCATGACTTGTCTCCTAGCTGTCTGATGGCCATCAGCCATCTCAAACCAGGTTTAGCTGTTTATGCAAGCTGACTGCTAAAATGCAGAAAGTTCTGGAAGGGCCAGGACTCCATTTTGATCAAAAGGCACACAAATACCGTATGGTATCAGCTTAGATAAAAATACATTTCCACATTGGCCAGTGGACTGGAAACAGCTACTTGTAGATAAATCAGTGTCGGAACAGTGGGAGGCATTCAAGGAGGAGATCCGGAGTGCTCAGGCCAAACATGTGCCCTTAAAGACAAAGGGTGGGAATAACAATTTCAGAGCCCCTGGATGTCTAAGGACTTACAGGGGAGGATAAAGAAAAAAAGGGAAGCTTATGTAATATACCAATGGCTAAATACTGTAGAATCTTTGGAGGAATATAGAAAATTCAGAGGTAAAATTAAAAAGGATATGAGGAATGCTGAGAACATGAAAAATTCTTGGCAAGTAAAATTAAGGAAAACCCAAAGATGTTCTATAGTATATTAAGAGCAAGAGGATAACTAAAGGGTAGGACCTATTAGAGACCGTGAGGGTAATCTCTGTGTAGAGACGGAAGTTGTTAGTATGGTTCTTAATGAATACTTTGTGTCTGTTTTCAAAAAGGAAAGGGGCAATGCAGATACTGCTATCGAGGAGGAGTGTAAAATTCTGGATGAAATAAACATGATGAGAGAGGAAGTATTAAGGGGTTCAGCAGCTTTGAAAGTAGCTAAGTGCCCAGGCCTACATGAAATGCATCCCAGGCTGTTGAGCGAAGTAAAAGAGGAAATAGCAGAGGCCTTGACTATCATTTTCCAGTCCTCTTTGGATTTGGGCATGGTGCCGGAGGACCCTTGTTTAAAATGGGAGAAAGGGATAGGCCAAGTAATTACAGGCCTGTCAGCCTAACCTCAGTGGTGGGAAAATTATTGGAAAAAATCCTGAAAGACAGGATAAATCTATATTTAGAAAGGTAAGGATTAATTAGGGACAGACAGCATGGATTTGTTAAGGGAAGATCGTGTTTGACTAACCTGGTTGAATTTTTTGAGGAGGTAACCAGGAGGGTCGATGAGGGTAGTGCATATGATGTAGTGTATATAGACTTCAGCAAAGCTTTTGATAAGGTCCCACATGGTAGACTGGTCACGAAGGTTAAAGCCCATGGGATTCAGGGCAAAGTGGCAAGTTGGATCCAAAATTGGCTTGGAGGTAGGAAGCAAAGGGTAATGGTAGATGGGTGTTTTTGTGACTGGATGTTTCCACTGGGGTTCTACAGGGCTCAGTACTGGATTCCTTGCTTTTTGTGGTATACATCAATGATCTAGATTTGAATTCCACCCACTCCTTCCCTCAACAACTATCTGTCCCACCTGTGACAGAGTCTGTGGCTCTCGTCTTGGACTGTTCAGCCACCAAAGAACTCACTTCAGGAGTTAGAAGCAAGTCTTCCTCAATTCTGAGGGACTGCCTATGATGATGATGAGATTTGAAATATAGGGAGTATGATTAAGAAGTTTGCAGATGACACTAAAATTGGCTGTGTGGTTGATAATGAAGAGGAAAATCATGGACTGCAGGAGGATATCAATCTACTGGTCAGGTGGGCAGAACAATGGCAAATTTAATTTAATTCGGAGAGTGTGAGGAAATGCACTTGGGGAGGACTAATAAGGAGATCCCTGAAAGTAACAGGCCAGGTGGATAAGTTGGTTAAGAAGGCATATGGAATGCTTGCCTCTATTGGCCAAGGCATAGAATACAAGAGCAGGGAGGGTATGCTTAAATTGTATAATACTCTGGTTAGGCCACAGCTGGAATATTGAGTGCAGTTCTGGTCGCCGTATTATAAAAAAGATGTGATTGCACTAGAGAGGGTGCAGAGGAGATTTACTAGGATGCTGCCTTGAATGGAGAATCTTAGCTATAAGGACAGATTGGATAGGCTGGGTTTGTTCTCATTGGAACAGAGGAGGCTGAGAGGAGACCTCAATAAGGTGTATAACATTTTGAGGGGCCTGGATATAGTGGATAGCAAGGGTCTATTTCCCTTGGGGGAGGGGACAAGTACAAGGGGGCAAAGTTTAAAGGTAGTTGGTGGAAGGATTTGAGGGGAGGCTTCTTCACACAGAAGGTTGTGGGGGTCTGGAATGCCTGGAAGTATGGTGGATGCAGAAGCCCTCACCACATTTAAAATGTGCTTGGATGGGCACTTGAAGGGCAGTAACCTGCAAGATTACGGACCTAGAACTGGTAAGTGGGATTAGACCGGATAACCTCTTGTTGGCTGGCGCAGATACGATGGTAAGTACTGCAGAGAATCGAATACGGCCAGGGTGATCTCCTGGATGGGTCGGAAAGGAATTTTCCCAGACTTTTTTTTTCCCAATTGGCCTGGGTTTTTAATCTGTGTTCTTTTTGCCTCTCCCAGGAGATGCATGGCTCCGGTTGGGATGGAGTGTAGAATGTTGCGGTGCATGGGGTGTCGCAGTTATGTATGGCGGACTGGTGGGCCAGATGCTCTTTACCTTTCCGTCATTGTTCATAGGTTTATATGTAACCTTCAGGGCTGCTGACCGAGGGCCATGTGGCTCTTTGTTGGCTGGCGCTGACACAATGGGCCGAAATGGCCCCCTTCTGTGCGGTAGATTTCTATGTTTCTATGATTACTGTATTGCACCTCTAATTTCCTGATTTATACTGTGTCCTACAATTACCACTACTGTTTGGGGGCCTATAAACAACTCCCACCAGTGTTTTCTGCTCCTTGCTGTTTCTTAGCTCCACCCAAATTGATTATACTTCTTGATTTTCCGAGCTAAGATCCTTTCTCCTGTCTTTATCCCATCCTTTATTATCAGGACTACCCCTCCTCGATTTCCATTTTGCCTATCTCTTCTAAAAGTTAAGTGTCCTGGAATATTTAGTCCCCAACCTTGGTCACTTTGCAACCATGTCTCTGTAATGGCTGTTAGATTAAACCTATTAATTTCTGTCTGTGCTATTAATTCATCTGTTTTGTTGCAAACGCTTCACGCATTCAGATATAGTCCCTTTCGCTTTGACTTTTTTTTATTTTTCCCTAATGTCACCTTAGACACTGATGCCCTATTATTTTTGTAACTCTCTCTGTCCCTTCCTGATGCACTCTGCTTATGTTTACCCAAAACTCTACTCTGGAGCCTTGACATTTCTCTTGCTGCTTTTAAATTTACTCTTTCCTAAATCCTTCAAATCTTGCAAGTGGTGCAAGCATGGGCATACATTATTTGGTATTGTGCTCCTGTGCAAGATAGGTCATCATTCCAACCTTATTTCTGGTATGCATAGATATTACAATGTTGTTGGTCATCAGGAATTATTGTCTATATAGTATATATGGCACAGAAACAGGCCATTCGGACCAACCAGTCTATGCCGGCGTTTTTGCTCCACTCGAGCTTCCTCCTGTCTTTCCTCATCTAACTCTATCAGCATAACCCTCTATTCCCTTCTCCCTAATATGCTTATCTAGCCTCCCCTTAAATACATTTATACAATTTGCTTCAATCACTCCCTATGGTAGCGAGTTCCACATTCTGACCACTCTTTGGGCCCAAGTTTCCACATGATTTGCGCCTGATTTTTAGGAGCAACTGGTGGAGAACGGACTATCTTAGAAATCGCAATTCTCCACATTTTTTTTTTTCTGCAGTTCTAGTCAGGTAGAACAGTTCCACTTTGGAACAGACTTTTTTCTTCAAAAGAGGGCGTGTCCAGCCACTGACGCCTGATTTGAAAGTTTCCACAATGAAAACATACTCCAAACTAACTTAGAATGGAGCAAGTGAAGATTTTTGTAGAACTGAAAAAACCTGTTCTACACATTAAAAAATCAGGCGCAGGTTACAAATTAGGCGTCCAGAACGAGGTGGGAAGGGAAGTCATTAAATTCTACAATAAATTCTTATTTATACTTATACAAATATTATACAAATAAATCCAACCTGAATAAAAATTTATAAGCAAAGAAAAGATTAAATAAACCATCTTCCTACCTGTGTGAAAGTGCTTCAGCCAGGGAGAATGCTGCAGCAAGCCTCACAAAACGAGGCAGCCGTTCCCAAAGGCGGGAGGGAGGGAACCGACCGAACGTGGGGAGGGAGGGAACCGACCAAATGCGGCGGGGGGGGGGAGGGGGGGGGAAGGAAGCCGTTCCAGATGGCGGGCGGGAGGGAACCGACCGACCGAACGCAGGGAAGCCGTTCCAGACGGCGGGGAGGGACCAAACCGACCGAACGCAGGGGGGGGGGGAGCCGTTCAAGACGGCGGGCGAGCGACCGAACGCAGGGGGGGGAGCCATTGCGAGTGAGCGGGCGGGAGGGACCCGACCTACCGACCGAACGCAGTGGGGGGGGGGGGGGAGGAGGAAGCCGTTCCAGACGGCGGGAGGGAAGGAGACAGAAGGCTGCAGGAAGCCTCAGAAATTGAGGAGCCATTTCCCGACGGCAAAATGGGGAGATCGTCGGGAAACGGCTGCCTCAACTTTCTGAGGCTTCCTGCAGCCTTCTCAGTGCTGATGGCAATGTGCTTTTATTTAAAAATGTTCAAAAACTAAACAGCTACAAAGAACTACAAAAATGGTCGAGTGCCAATGTTTCCTTCACACTGCGCGAACGCTCCAACGCGCACGCGCAGTGTTGCCGTCAGGAAAAAAACTAATTTTAAATAGTACCCGCCCTCTCCCACTTACAAAATCGACGCGAGTGCAGGCTCCGGCTCCCCCCGAGCGCCGCGCCAAACAGACAAGGAGCTGCAGGGCTCTCCAGAATCGCGAGTTTTTTTTCCGGCGCCGTTTTAGGCGCGAAAAACGGGCGCCCAGCTCGGAGGGGCGCCCGTTTTTTATCGTGTGGAAACTTGGGCCCTTTGTTTCAAGAACTTCTTTGGGTCAAGAAGTTTCTTCTGAATTCCCTGTTTGATTTCTTGGTGACTATCTTATCTTGAAGGCCTGTAGTTTTGCTCTTCCCCACATGTGGAAACTCTCTCTCTCTCTCTCTCTCTATCTACTCTATGAAAACCTTTCATAATTTTAAAAACCTCTATTAGGCCACCCCTCAGCCTTCTATTTTCAAGAGAAGAGAACCAACCTTTCCTGATATGTATACCCTCACATTTCTGGTATCATTGTTGTAAATCTTTTTTGCACCCTCTCCAATGCCTCTATATCCTTTTTATAATATGCCGCCCAGAATTGTGTGCAGTACTCCAAGTGGGTCTAACCAAGGTTCGATACATATTTTGCATTACTTTTCAATTCTATCCCTCCAGTAATAAACCCTAGCGCTTGGTTTGCTTTTGTTGTGGTGTTGTTAACCTAAAACTTTGTGATTTGTGTATTTGTATGCCGAGATCCCTTTGCTCACCTCGACTCACACCCTCACTATTCTACGTACCAAAATGTCATACTTCACATTTCTGTGTGTTGAACTTCATTTGCCAATTATAGGCCCATTCTACAAATTTATTAATGTCTTGTAATTTGTTTCAGTCCTCCTCAGTATTGCCTATCCCCATCCAATTTGGTGTCATCTGCAAATTTAGAAATTACATTTTTGATTCCAATGTATAAACTGGTAATATAAATTGTGAACGACATTGGTCCCAGCACTGATCCTTGTGGAACACCACTACCCACCTTCAGCCACTCTGAATAGCTATCCTATACCCTACTCTCTGCTTTCTGTCTTGAAGCCAGCTAGGTATCCATTCTGCTACTTGCCCCCTGACTCTGCATTCTCTGACCTTTATTCATTAATCTATTACGTGGTACCTTATCGAAGATCTTTTGAAAATCTAGATAAATTACCCTTGTCTACTCTCTGTTACCTCTTCAAACAATTCAGTGAGGTTGGTCAAGCAAGACTTTCCCTTTTGAAATCCAGGCTGACTATTCATTGTTACATTTTTGATTTCTATGTGTTCCATTTTCTCCTTTAGTAGGGATTCCATTAATTTTCTTACCACTGACGTTAAGCTGACTGGTCTATAGCTCCCTGAACTTGTTCTATCTCCCTTCTTAAATATAGGTATTACATTGGCTGTTTGCCAGTCCTCTGACACTACACCTTGTTCTAATGAATTATTAAATATGTCTAGTAATGCCTCTGCTATCTCTTCCCTAGATTCTTTTAAAAGGCAGGGATGTAATCCATCTGGACCAGGGGTTTTGTCATTGAGGTTTATTTGCTTTTTTTACTCTTTTTTAAAATATTTTAAATGCAGTTATCTCATTTTCAATCTCATCATCCAACAACTTGTTGTCTCCCTGGTAAATTCTGAAGCAAAGTAATGATTTAATATTTCTACTAACCCTCTATCGTTACCTGTGATATTATCCTGTCCATACCTTAGCTGTCCTATTCCCATCCCAACTTTGCTTTTTTTATTGATGAGCCTGTAAAATATTTTACAATTTTATTTTTGATAATTTAATTTCATTGTTCCTTTTTGCCTTTCTAATTGATTTTTTGATTTCTCTCCTAATCTCTTCATATTCTCTTGTCATGCTCTTCCCTGCTGTCATGAACTTCGTGCATGTTTCTTTCCTTACCCTTAATCTTGTATTCATCCATGGTGTCTACAGTGCAGTGAATTATGATGGAAGAGTTATGTAACTTTAGCAATGTTTTTTTCCAATCTGCTTCTCGACAGATATTGCACTTCCATCTCCTGCAATAAATGTGTTTAAATAAACATTAGAATGTTTGATTAATGCACCCATCTCATCCAAATATTTTCTCATAAATTATTCAAGGAGTGAGGGTATTAACTTTGATGCTATGTATTTCCCGTTTTTCTACTGGCCCATTTTAGTGCAAAATTATATTTATGCTAAGTCATGTATAATTTGATAACTCATTGTATAAATAAAATCCAAACAAAAGGTCTTGAACTGAGCTTTACGTAACTTATTCTGATTTTCAAACTGCAGATTATACAGCACAATTTAAATCACAAGTTTAGGTACAGTTATTGTACAGTGAAACCTATAGATTAGGGACACCCAAGGGGCTTGCATCAGGTGTCCTTTATTTGCAGATGTCCTTATTTTCAAAATGGTTATTGTACATACAGTAAACCTGATGAACCAAATATTCCAGGATTGACTATCTCCTACAGTTTTCCATCTGCTTTCAGCCTCATCTGGGATCATGCCTAATTCTGGAGTCCTGCTATCAGGATGTGACTTCAATTTGTTGGGCTTCCTAATTCATTGCCATCCCAGGGTCCTTTTTCATTGAGGGAGGGATGCCCTGATCCTGCTACATTGACAGCCTGCACAGGGCGAGGTGGGTGCTATAGGCCAGAGTGCCTGTCAGATCTTCGGTTGGTGCTTAATGTCCTGCAGCCTCTCCCTCAGTGTGTTACAGCTGATGATGTTTGAAGTGCTGGGGGTGGGGAGAAGGATAAGGGACTGTTACCAGCTCATCAGTACCAGATGTACTTGTCATGTATGTAACCTTTATGTAACAACACTACAATACTGTATATACCTAAGAAATGCACACCTTGACCACAGGGGGTGAACTTGTGGGATGCACTTCTCACCTGGTCATCCAGGTATATAAAGGGAGGTCCCACGCAGGGTCATCACTTCTTGGTCCTGTGAATAAAGGTTCAGGTCATGGAGTGACCTTGGCCACAGAATGTGCCTCGTGTGGATTTGTGGTATTGTGTAAGGACTTTACATTGGCGACGAGAAACGGGAATCAACGACCCATGAGAATGGCCACCGGCAGCACAGATGAACGGTACTGTGTTGGTGAGGACTGGGACGATTTCATTGAGAGGCTCTACCAGAGTTTTGTCACGAAGGATTGGCTGGGACACACAGCGGCCGACAAGTGAAGGGCTCATCTGCTGACCAGCTGTGGACCTAAGACTTACGCGCTCATGAAAGACCTGCTAGCACCCGAGAAGCCGGCGGACAAAACCTTTGAAGAGCTCAGCAAACTAATCGGTGAGCACCTCAAACCAGCGAGCAGTGTACACATGGCCCGACACAGATTCTATACCCACCGACATCAGGAAGGACAGAGTATACCGGATTTCGTTGCGGACCTCCAGTGCTTGGCCAGCCTCTAAGTTCACAGACGCCTGCAGGGGGGAGATGCTAAGGGATTTCTTTATTGAGGGCATTGGTCATGCTGGGATTTTCAGAAAGCTAATTGAGACCAAGGACTTGAGCTTGGAAGCGGCGGCGTTGATGGCTCAGACTTTTATGACTGGGGAGGAGGAAACTAAGATAATATACGTGTGCAATTCTGCCTCCAACGTGGCAATGGATCAGGGAGTCAATATCATAAATGCGATAGAGCCCCGCAGGCAGGCAACGGCAGTTCGACACACCCCAGGCAGCAATAGACCCAAGAGTAAGTCTCCAACTGAGATAATGGTAGGCTGAACGGACATTTGTGCCCCCCCCCCCAGTGGACAATGCGGCCTGGGATGGGGCCATTGACACCCACAAAAACAGGATGCTCAAGAGCAGTCAAAGGGACAATCAGTGAGGAATGCCTTGTAACAGCTCTTTTGTTCACAACAATGGGAATCTCAGTTCCTGCTGAAGGTGGGGGGCAGACAGGCTGCCAGGACTTGCAGGTTTCAACAGTTGATCTGCAGAAATTGTAACCTCAGTGGCCATTTAGCCAGAATGTGCAGAAAGCCTATAACCAAGCTAATATACGAGGTGGATGAACCAGATGAGGGGTCTGTGAGTCAGGATGACGCTTGGGGCAAATCAATGGATGCTGAAGTTCAGTGGGTTCATGTGGCAAACATTCACAGCTCATATACCAAAACGCCACCCATGATGCTGAAAGTCCTATTAAACGGCATCCCGGTAGGCAAGGAGCTGGACACTGGGGCCAGCCAGTCACTCGAGTGTTCAACAATTTGAAAATCTGTGGCCACTCAAAGGCAGCAGACCCAAACTAGAACGTATTGAGACGCAATTACAGACGTACACCAAAGAAATCATTCCAGTGCTAGGCAGTACAATGTTGGTAGTCACACACAATGGATCGGTGAACCAGCTACCGCTCTGGATTGTCACGGGCAATGGTCCCGCACTGTTTGGGAGATGCTGGTTAGTAGAGATGAACTGGAAATGGGGGGATGTGCATGCCATGTCATCTGTAGAGCGAAGTTCATGCTCACAGGTCCTACAGCAATTTGAATCACTATTTCAACCTGGCGTCGGGATGTTCAAATGTACCAAAATAGTGACACGCATCACCCCGGATGCCTGACCAGTGCACCACAAAGCCAGAGCTGTGCCATATGTGATGCGGGAGAAAATTGAAAGCGAATTAGACCGGTTGCTGAGAGAGGGCATCATCTCGCCTGTTGAATTCAGCGACTGGGCGAGCCCCATCGTTCCCATCCTAAAAGCGGATGGCTCGGTCAGGATCTGTGGCGACTACAAGGCCACTATCAACCGGGTGTCCCGACAAGACCAATACCCGCTCCCGAGAGTGGAGGACCTTTTTGCCACGCTGGCAGGTGGCAAGCTGTTCACCAAGTTGGATCTCACTTCAGTCTACATGACCCAAGAACTGGCCGACGAATCTAAACTACTGACCACCATCACCACGCACAAGGGACTGTTTGTTTACAACAGGTGTCCATTTGGCATTTGATCAGCGGCTGCGATTTTTCAAAGAAACATAGAAAGCCTGCTCAAATCCATTCCCGGAACAATCGTATTTCAGGAAGACATCCTCATCACCGGTCGTGACACCGAGGAACACCTCCACAACCTGGAGGTGGTGCTACGCCGACTGGACCGGGTAGGCCTGTGACTCAAGAAGTCTAAATGTGTGTTTTTGGCTCCTTGGGTTGAGTTCCTGGGCAGGAGGGTTGCTGCAGATGGGATTCAGCCTACCGAATCCAAAATGGAGGCGATTCGACGAGTGCCCAGGCCCTGCAACACATCGGAGTTGCATTCATTTCTGGGACTCTTGAACTATTTCGGGAACTTCCTGCCGAACTTAAGCACATTATTGGAGCCGCTACACGTGCTCCTGCATAAGGGTTGCGATTGGTTTTGGGGGGGACTGTCAGGAACGGGCTTTCAATCGGGCGCGGAACCTACTTTGTTCAAATAAGTTGTTGACCCTGTACGACCCCCGTAAGAAATTGATTCTGACGTGATGCATCATCCTATGGGGTTGGGTGCATGTTGCAGCAGGGTAACGCTGAGGGCCAACTACAACCTGTGGCTTATGCCTCTAGGTCACGCTCTCAAGTTGAACGGGGATATGGGATGGTTGAGAAGGAAGCACTCGCATGTGTCTATGGGGTGAAAAAGATGCATCAGTACCTTTTTGGCAGGAGGTTCGAATTCGAAACGGACCACAAGCCATTAACATCCCTGCTGTCAGACAGCAAGGCTGTCAATGCCAATGCGTCAGCTCGCATACAGCGATGGGCTCTCATGCTCGCTGCATATGACACCACCATCCGGCACCGAAAACTGCACTGACGCGCTCAGCAGGCTTCCATTGACCACCACTGAGGGGGCAGCGTAGCAAAGTGCTGAGATGGTCATGGCTGTCGATGCCTTT
Organism: Pristiophorus japonicus; assembly: GCF_044704955.1. Classification (NCBI taxonomy): domain Eukaryota; kingdom Metazoa; phylum Chordata; class Chondrichthyes; family Pristiophoridae; genus Pristiophorus; species Pristiophorus japonicus. The sequence goes on from NC_091989.1 coordinate 56,544,085, forward strand.
GACAGCGCAGGCTCCCCCATCACAGCCTGCCAGATCAAAATCTGGACCAACAGAGATCCCCTTCTATCCTTGATTAAGAAATGTGTCCTGACTGGGGATTGGGCGCCCGCACACGGAGCATGCCCTGAGGAGGTCAGACCATTTCACAGACGGATGAGCTCTCCATCCAAGCCGACTGCCTACTATGGGGCAACCAGGTCATCAGGACCCTAGTCTCTGAATTAACTGTGTCACTCTCCATCTTAATAAAGAATTCTACCATATTATAGTCACTCTTCCCCAAGGGGCCTCGCACAAGATTGCTAATTAGTCCTTTCTCATTACACATCATCCAGTCTAAGATGGCCAGCCCTCTAGTTGGTTCTTCAACATATTGGTCTAGAAAACCATCCCTAATACACTCCAGGAAATCCTCCTCCACCGCATTGCTACCAGGTTGGTTAGCCCAATCAATATGTAGATTAAAGTCGCCCATGATAACTGCTGTACCTGCCATACCGGCAGATACCCCTCTATCTCTGTGATAGAGCTGTGTAAGCCAGATATAGAGGGATTTCACTGCTAGTATGCATGTTGGGTAAAGAGATCACCATTACACAAAAGCCATTTTTTTCACCAGCTGCTGTCTGCAGTTGTAATATGCAAATGTCCATGGTGTCAAGGGGCAGTTTGCATCTGAGAGTGTACGTTATTTGGGACTGTCAGTAAGAATCTATTTTTTGCAGCTGTCCGTTTGTACAGGTTTCACTGTATTTGTATTTTCCATATCAAACTAGTTGTATATCTGTTCGGTCATCAATATTCACTAATATTTTTCTGGCCGTGTGGCATATTCAACATTCCGTACATGCGCGGTTTTTCCATTTCAAAACCGGTGAGCCAGTTGCACGGAACCCCCACCCCCACCCCAGAACGCTGGCCGCGCAGCTGAAAGGGAACATTATTGATCACAGGTTTGATTTTTACTTGGTTACGAAACACATTGATGAATAGAAGTTCTAAAAGATTCTCAGTTTTCTGCAGACATCTACAATAGGATAGATCACAACCATGCTCATTTTTGCACTTTATAATTAAAAATAACTCGGTAAATGAAACCAAGAACAACTTGCTTTAATATAGCACCTTCAACATCGTACAACGTCCCAAGATGCTTGACAGGCGCGTTATCAAACAAAATTTGGATCACTGTTGAACATAGCATTGATTTTTTTTTAATTAGTAAATTGTAAAAGGTTTGACTCTCTGCTCAATTTTCTTTTCCATTTACAGGATATCACAACATTGGGATTTCAAAATTACTCAACAATATCTCCCAAAATCTTGATGTAAGATTTCCAAATATGCAGTTATTATTTGGGCTTTCCTCAACAGTTTGCAGAAGCAGTTTCTTGTGGGAACTGAAACCTGTACTCTTATGCACACAATGATTAGGATAGTGTGGCGCAAACTAGTAATTACTCAACAACTTCTATTTATATTGAAACATAGGAACATTGAAAATAGGTGCAGGATTAGGCCATTCGGCCCTTTGAGCCTGCACCACCATTCAATAAGATCCTGGCACCACCATTCAATAAGAACCTCAGTATCCCTTTCCTGCTTTATCTCCATACCCCTTGATCCCCTTAGCCGTAAGGGCCATATCTAACTCCCTCTTGAATATATCCAATTAACTGGCATCAACAACTCTCTGCAGCAAGAAATTCCACAGGTTAACAACTCTGAGTGAAGAAGTTTTTCCTCATCTCAGTCCTAAATGGCCTACCCCTTATCCTAAGACTGTGTCCCCTGGTTCTGGACTTCTCCAACATCGGGAACATTCTACCTGCATCTAACCTGTCCCGTCCTGTCAGAATCTTATATGTTTCTGTGAGATCCCCTCTCATCCTTCTAAACTCCAGTGTATAAAGGCCCAGTTGATCCAGTCTCTCCTCATAGGTCAGTCCTGCCATCCCAGGAATTAGTCTGGTAAACCTTCGCTGCACTCCCTCAATGTCCTTCCTCAGATTAGGAGACCAAAACTGAACACAATATTCCAGGTGAGGCCTTACCAAGGCTCTGTATAACTGCAGTAAGACCTCCCTGCTCCTATACTCAAATCCCCTAGCTATGAAGGGCAACATATCATTTGCCGCCTTCACCACCTGCTGTACCTGTATGCCAACTTTCAATGACTGATGAACCATGACACCCAGATCTCGTTGCACCCCCCCTTTTCCTAATCTGCCATCATTCAGATAATATTCGGGCATTTTTGCCCCCAAAGTGGATAACCTCACATTTATCCACATTATACTGCATCTGCCATGCATTTGCCCACTCACCTATCCTGTCCAAGTCACCCTGCAGCCTCCTAGCGTCCCTGTCACAGCTCACACTGCCACCCAGCTGAGTGTCATCTGCAAACTTGGAGATATTACACTCAATTCCTTCATCCAAATCATTGATATATATTGTAAAGAGCTGGGGTCCCAGCACTGAGCCCTGCGGCACTCCACTAGTCACTGCCTGCCATTTTGAAAAGGACCCATTTATCCCAACTCTCTGTTTCCTGTCTGCCAACCAGTTCCCTATCCACGTCAGTATATTACCCCCAATACCATGTGCTTTGATTTTGCACACCAATCTCTTGTGTGGGACCTTGTCAAAAGCCTTTTGAAATCCAAATACACCACATCCACCGGTTCTCCCCTGTCCACTCTACTAGTTACATCCTCAAAATTCCATAAGATTTGTCAAGTATGATTTCCCCTTCATAAATCCTTGCTGACTTGGACTGATCCTGTCACTGCTTTCCAAATGCGTTGCTATTTATCCTTAATGATTGATTCCAACATTTTCCCCACTACTGATGTCAGGCTAATCGGTCTATAATTACCCGCTTTCTCTCTCCCTCCCTTTTTTTAAAAAAAGTGGTGTTACATTAGCTACCCTCCAGTCCATAGGATCTGATCCACAGTCGATAGACTGTTGGAAAATTATCACCAATGCATCCACTATTTCTAGGGCCACTTCCTTAAGTACTCTGGGATGCAGACTATCAGGCTGCGTGGATTTATCAGCCTCCAATCCCATCAATTTCCCCAACATAATTTCCTGCCTAATAAGGATATCCTTCAGTTCCTCCTTATCACTAGACCCTCGGTCCCCTAGTACTTCCAGAAGGTTATTTGTGTCTTCCTTCGTGAAGACAGAACCAAGGTATTTGTTCCCCATTATAATTTCACCTGAATCAGACTGCAAGGGAGCTACGTTTGTCTTCACTAATCATTTTCTCTTCACATATCTATAGAGCCTTTTAACGTAGTGAAACATCCCAAGGCGCTTCACAGGAGTATTATGAGATTTAAAAAATTAGTGCAGGGGACAAAAAGCTTGGTCAAAGAGGTAGGATTTAAGGAGCGTCTTGAAGGAGGAAAGAGAGGTAGAGAGGCGGAGAGACTTAGACAGGGAGTTCCAGAGCTTGGGGCCTAAACAACAGAAGGCACGGTACCAATGGCTGAAGGAGATTACAGATATAGGGAAGGACAATGCCATGGAGGGATTTGAAGGATGAGAATTTTGAAATTGAGGCGCTGTTTAACCGGAAGCCAATGTCTTCTTCTTAGGCAGTCCCTCGGAGTCGAGAATGACTTGCTTCCACAGTAACAATGAGTTCTCAAGTGACATCAGTCAATGCAGGACCTAGTCTCTGTCACAGGTGGGGCAGATAGTGGTTGAAGGGACGGGTGGGTGGGGTGCTTGGGTTATGCTTGACAAATCTTCTGGAATTTTTTGAGGATGTTTCCAGTAAAGTGGACAAAGGAGAACCAGTTGATGTGGTATATTTGGACTTTCAGAAGGCTTTCGACAAGGTCCCACACAAGAGATTAATGTGCAAAGTTAAAGCACATGGGATTGGGGGTAGTGTGCTGACGTGGATTGAGAACTGGTTGTCAGACAGGAAGCAAAGAGTAGGAGTAAACGGGTACTTTTCAGAATGGCAGGCAGTGACTAGTGGAGTGCCGCAAGGTTCTGTGCTGGGGCCCCAGCTGTTTACATTGTACATTAATGATTTAGACGAGGGGATTAAATGCAGTATCTCCAAATTTGCGGATGATACTAAGTTGGGTGGCAGTGTGAGCTGCGAGGAGGATGCTATTAGGCTGCAGAGTGACTTGGATAGGTTAGGTGAGTGGGCAAATGCATGGCAGATGAAGTATAATGTGGATAAATGTGAGGTTATCCACTTTGGTGGTAAAAACAGAGAGACAGACTATTATCTGAATGGTGACAGATTAGGAAAAGGGAAGGTGCAACGAGACCTGGGTGTCATGGTACATCAGTCATTGAAGGTTGGCATGCAGGTACAGCAGGCGGTTAAGAAAGCAAATGGCATGTTGGCCTTCATAGCGAGGGGATTTGAATACAGGGGCAGGGAGGTGTTGCTACAGTTGTACAGGGCCTTGGTGAGGCCACACCTGGAGTATTGTGTACAGTTTTGGTCTCCTAACTTGAGGAAGGACATTCTTGCTATTGAGGGAGTGCAGCGAAGGTTCACCAGGCTGATTCCCGGGATGGCGGGACTGACCTATCAAGAAAGATTGGATCAATTGGGCTTGTATTCACTGGAGTTCAGAAGAATGAGAGGGGACCTCATAGAAACGTTTAAAATTCTGACGGGTTTAGACAGGTTAGATGCAGAAAGAATGTTCCCAATGTTGGGGAAGTCCAGAACCAGGGGTCACAGTCTGAGGATAAGGGGTAAGCCATTTAGGACCGAGATGAGGAGAAACTTCTTCACCCAGAGAGTGGTGAACCTGTGGAATTCTCTACCACAGAAAGTAGTTGAGGCCAATTCACTAAATATATTCAAAAGGGAGTTAGATGAAGTCCTTACTACTCGGGGGATCAAGGGTTATGGCGAGAAAGCAGGAAGGGGGTACTGAAGTTTCATGTTCAGCCATGAACTCATTGAATGGCGGTGCAGGCTAGAAGGGCTGAATGGCCTGCTCCTGCACCTATTTTCTATGTTTCTATGTTTCTATGGTGCGCTCCTTCCGTTGTTTGCACTTGGCTTCCACTTGCTCCCGGCGAAGAGACTCGAAGTGTTCAGTGCCTTCCCGGATGCTTCTTCCCCACTTTGAGTGGTCTTGGGCCAGAGATTGTTGGTGGGGATGTTGCACTTTATCAAGGAGGCTTTGAGGGTGTCCTTGAAATGTTTCCTCTGCCCACCCAAGGCTCGCTTGCCGTGTTGGAGCTCCATGTAGAGCGCTTGTTTTGAGAATCTCTTATCGGGCAAGCGGACGATGTGGCCCGTTTATCTGAGCTGATCGAGCGTGGTCAATGCTTTGATGGTGGGGATGTTGGCCTCAGCGAGAAACTGATGTTGGTGCGCCTATCCTGCCAAATGGATTTGCAGGATCTTGCGGAGGCAGCATTGGTGGTACTTCTCCAGTGTTTTGAGGTACCTGCTGTTCATGATCCATGTCTCTGAAGCATATAGGAGGGCGGGTATCACTACTGCGCTGTAGCTTGGTGCCAGGTTTGAGGTCCTGGTCTTCAAACATTCTCTTCCTTAGGCGACCGAAGACTGCACTGGCACACTGAGGTGGTGGAATTGGTCATCGACGTCTGCCCTGGTTTACAATAGCTCTTGAGGTATGGAAAATGGTCGACATTGTCCAAGGCCTCGTCGTGGATTTTGATAATCATGGGCTGGGGGGGGGGGGGGGGGGAAGAGCAGTACTGTGTGGCGGGAGCAGGTTGGTAGAGGACCTGTGTCTTATGGATGTTTAGTGTAAAGCTTCGGTGAAGATATTGACTATGGTTTGGAGTTCGACCTCCGTGTGCGTAGTCGCAAGCGTTGTCTACGTACTGTAATTCAATGACAGAGGATGGAATGACCTTGGATCTGGACTGGAGGCAGCGGAGGTTGAACTTTCCCATCTGTTCTATAGATTAGCTCCTCTCCAGCGGGGAACTTGCTGAGGGTGAAATGGAGCATTGCAGCAAGGAAGATAGAGAAGAGCGTTGGTGCGATGACATAGCCTTGCTTGACCCCGGTCCTTACGTGAATTCGGTCTGTGGTGGATTCGCTGGTCGGGATCACGGCTTGCAGGTGGAGGATGGGAACAGACTTTTGAGGGCTGGTGAATTTGAGGACACTCGATGATCCCTCACAGTTTGACAGTGTTGAAGGCCTTTGTGAGGTCAAAGGCGGCCATGTAGAGAGGTTGGTGCTGTTCCCTGCATTTCTCTTGAATTTGACGCAGTGAAGACTATATCCATTGTGCCCCTTAGTGGGAGGAATCTGCATTGCGACTGTGGGAGGAGCTCTTCAAGCCACTGGGAGAAAGTGATTGAGGAGAATTCTTGCGATGACTTTCCCTGTGGCAGACAGTAGGGAAACTCCTCTGTAATTACCATTATCGGACATGTCAACTTTCTTGAAGATGGTCACGATTAAGGCGTCTGAGATTCCCTGGCATGCTCTCCTCCTTCCAAATAAGAGAAATTAGTTTATGTATTCGCACCAATAGTGCTTCTCCGCTATGCTTTAGTGCCTTGGCGGGGATTTCATCTGCTCCTGATGCCTTGTTCTTCTTTGGTTGCCGGATGGCCTTTTCAACCTCATGCCAACTTGGTTTATGCTGAGGTGGTGGTGGGTAGCATGCTACGGGATGGAATCGAGGACACTCCCGTCGAAGACAGAGTCTCAGTTGAGATCTTCGAAGTGCTCCTTCCAGCGGGCATTGACTGCCTCTCTGTTCTTGGTCCGCAGTGGGGCAGGACCTTGAGCCGTAGGTGCTCTTCACTGCGCTAAAGAATCCATGCACGTCGTGTTGCCGGCTAGTTGCTGGATCGCCTGCGCTTTCTCCACCCATCATCTGTTCTTTAGGTCGCGAGTTCTTTGTTGGACCTCGGCCTTCTGATGTCTATGGAGCTGCTTTCTTGCTCTCGAGTTGTGTTGCTGGTCCCAGTTCAAGAGTGCCTTCTGTCTTATTAGCTCTTGGATCTCCTGGTCGTTTTTGTCGAACCAGTCTTGGGCCACTATTTTCCCCAGCATTGGGCATCGATTTTTTGGCAGCCAGCGATTTTTTTTTTTTCTGGCATGGATGGGCAGTTCTAAGATTCTCCAATGTTCGGGCGCCGGCGCCGACTATCAGCACCAGAATATTTGGCGCCATATATTCTGGCACTGGTGTATGTTAAAAAGGTGATTACACGCCGTTTCTGGCCATTAAGGCCATTTTCCCCACCACCATTTTTTTTTTTTAAACCGCGCAGAGACATTGAAGACCATTTATAAAAATCATACCTTCACTTTATGTAATCGGCGCTGGCCCGCTCCTATCCCTAGCCGAAGATCCTCCACGCTTTTTGGAGCAAATAATTGGAGGTTAAAAGTAAACCAGCCGAAATAAAACTTAGTTACGCCTCTTCCATGGGTGAGAAAACTGTAGGCAAATTTAAAATGAATCTTCCCAAGCAGCCTTTTCTCTCGAAGTTCCAACTCCATCCAAATTGCCAGAGATACTTCCAGGCACATCACAAAAAATGCAGAGTAGCCTCTTCTCCCAAACTGCAGGCAAAGCACTACATTAAGAGGAGCCTTCCTTCAGAAAAATATCCAGGATAGCCTTTTTCTTCAGAGGAACTCTTCAACGCAGCCAATCCGACCAGCTGCTATCCCTGGCCAATGGTCCTCCACGTTAAGACAGTGCAACACACTCCAGGCACATTAGAAAGGATCACTGCATTATATTAAAGCCCGGATATTGATTTTTGTTTTAAAATAATTTCCCTTAAATTTTCAATGTTTGAAGACAGTGTTGCAATGCTTAAGTTGACCTGAATAAACAGTAATATATTTTAAAGGATGTTTTATTAGTGTAAATATGTTATCCACTAGAATAGGGTCTGATCAACCACATAAGTATGTTTACCACCTTGTATTGAAGCCTGCCTAATTACAACTTGATTCACAAATCAGATGTATTTACCGATTAAAATTAATAATTGATTTGTGTAGACTTTATTAGGATCTCTAAAATGTCTGTACTCTCTGTAATAGTTATTGCAAAGTGCCTGGTCAAATATGAATTGAGCATAATACTTGTGCGCTAAATTGAACCCTGTCTGTTTGTTTGTGCCACCAGGCTCCTACCATGAACTGCCTCAAATTGGGTTACATTCGAAAAATCCTGGCTTTACAAGATTACATACTAGTACCGAGGTGTTCATGGATCTTGACTTGTTCAGGGTCACTGATGCATGTACCATGGTCCTGCATTGCATGCATCAGTGACCCAGAACAAGTCAGGATCCATGAACACCTTCGTACTGGAACCTGCCCCAGTTTCATTTAAACTTCTTGGTTACAAGGAAGGAGGCCATTTGGACTGTCGAATTCGTGACATAATCTAAAAAGATTTTCTAGTGCTGGATAAAAAAAATAACTTGCAGGATTCAGGTTAAATGTCCAAAATAAATGTTTATTAAACATTTGTACAGTAATACTTCGCTTAACTTACCTTTTAACTTTAATAAATTTTGTGTCAAACTTTTCAATAAACAAGCCATCTCTCCTCCTCCTTAGCGCCGTGCACCACTCCTGCCCCTGTTGATGCCACTACCCCTGCGCGTGCCCGTTGTTGCAGACGTCTGCTTCCTTGCCCCGCCTACCCCAAGGTTTTTTCTGTTTTCTTTCCAACAGAACATTTCTTCTTGTTGGGTTATGATAGGGACAGAGCTATCATGTGTCATTGTGGAAGGCCCGTGTTCCTCTTCAGAATCATCCTCAGCCTGTGGATCAACCCGAATTTTTGGTCTGGGGGTTAGAATGTTAATGGCAACAATAACAGCCTGGGTGTGCCCTTTTATTGCTGCTACAACCTGTCATCTGTCCCGACAGTGTTGCCACCTCTAATGACAGTCCCGCAATTTCTCCCCTCACCTCACCCATTCCTCTAGCCAGTGTTGCTGCTGCTTCTATCAGTCCTGTTAATTCTACCCTCACCCCACTGAAGGTTTCCAGGAGCAATCTTGTTTGTTGGATGTTCTCCTCACTCATCCCCACAAGATGTCCCACGTTCACTGCATTTTGTAACACTGGTTCAGCTCTCCCTTCCACCCTCCTCTGCCGTCTCGCAGGTATGACATACTGGGACCCGCAGCCTCAGACGGTACACCTAGAAATGTCGCGTCGGTTGATTCGCTCAGGAAAAGATTTGGAATCCTCGAGGGGTTCGCCATCTCCAATTCCAATGTAACCATTTTGGTATCTGAGATGGTTACACTGCTGCCCTTCATTCTCCTGATGTAGAATACCTGGAATGACAGTTTCCTGAACATGTTCTTCTTCTACTTCAGGTGCATCTTCTGTCTCCTCCTGATCTGCAAAATATAACCAGGATGCTTGGTTAGCGGCAGGGAGGAAGGGGAAGCGTAGCCAGCACACACACAGTACTTAACATTTAGCCAACCCAGACTGTGCAATTTGCAGGGCTTACCCTCTTGGGAAACTAGGCCCAGCTTCCGCGTTGGTGGTTGGTCTTCTCTTGTAAGATTTAATCATATAAGCTATCCTCTGCTTCACAACTGTTGGTTGCAGCCCACTTGCTGGACCTCCTCCAGTTTGTGACCATTCTCGGTTGATCTGTGACACCATCTTCTGCAAAGATGAAAATAGAACTTTTTAAAGAGAGGATCCTTCTGCACACAAACACTAATCACATTTACAGATGTTATTGCAGTGCATAAATATAAATGTAAATGTAAACAAAATTAAATAAAAATATTACTTGCAGTCACTACTTGTCCAAGGTTCTGCCACTTCTCTTTGAGCTGTGCACTGCTTCTCAGGGTAATGGACATTGCATTAAACTGTACTGCAACCTGGTCCCAAACTTTTGAGAGTATAGAGGGTTTAAGTTTCTTTTTCCCCGAAGCTCCCTTTGTTTCCAAGAACTTCCCATCTACTCTCAATTATGTCTACCAGGGTCTCAATTTCTTCCGCAAGAAATCTCTTGGCTCTTACACAGCTTTCCCTTCTCCGTTTCTGTCTCTGACCCTTTCGCCTTCTCTGCACCCTACCCTTGCATCCATCTTTTGATTGAAGCTCTATTTCCTACCTGCAAATCCACGTCCGCCACCAATGGCTTGTCACTGGTGATCCAGACCAGGCAGACCCAACACGTGCTGAATTTTTTTTTAAAAAACGCACGCGCAGTATTTTTTTTTAAAAAGCGCATGCACAGTGAATTTTCGATGCACACGGTAAGCTCCGCCCCCCCAAAATGGATTCTGGTAGTGCAGCGCTAAAAGTAGCTTTCAGTTCGAGGAAGCTGCCGGGTTTTTTCAGCGCTGAGAAAAACGTTCATAAAGATCAATGGATGCCAGAAATCTTTATTAAGGAAAATAGGGGCCATGGTGTTTCCTGGTAAAGTGGCCGAGCATCTCTTCACAGGTGCTAATTATGGAGGCATCGAGGGCAGACCAGGTACTGTGGACTCTCTGCGTCTCTGGATCACTGGGCGTTGTCAGGTTGGCTGTGAGGCGCTGGCTGAATAGGGCTTTCTTAACAAGGTCTTTGAGTGCTCCAGCATTGATTTTCCTGCGGCATTGTTTCTGTTGCCGTCGCTGTTTTGGGGCTACATTGATGGGAGATGACAGATCGGATTAGGCGGTGTTCCGTCCAGCAGTCGTCAGCTCATCATGACGTGGATGACGTCGTCTAGCAGGCGCCAGTGCTTGGAGCGAATGTTGTCATGAAGCCTTGTACTTGTCTCTCTGACGGAACAAGGTGGTGATTATGACAAGGACATGTTCTAAGCAGGAGGGTACCGTTAAGAGTTGGTTTTCCCTACCCACTCTCTGCCAATCACACCTCCCCAGGAGGTCTGTCCTTTCCAACTCTGGCGTTACCTGGAAGCCAGTGTAGTTCAACGAGCACATGGGTGATAGGTGATTGGGACTTGGTACAAGGTAGGAACTGGGCTGCCGAGTTTTAGATCATCTCTAGTTTACGTAGGGTAGAATGTGGGAGGCCAGCCAGGAGTACGTTGGAATAGTCAAGTCTAGAGATAACAAAGGCATGGATGAGGGCTTCAGCAGTGGATGAGCTGAGGCAAAGGCGGAGACGGGCAATGTTATGGAGGTGGAAATAGTAATCGGTCTTAGTTATGCTGCGAATATGTGGTCGAAAGTTCAGTTCAGGGTCAAATATTACACCAAGGTTGCGAACAGTCTGGTTCAGCCTCAGACAGAAGTGACTAAGTAACGGAGTTTGTGATGGGGACCAAAAACAATGGTTTTAGTCTTCCCAATATTCATTTGGAGAACATTTCTGCTCATCCAGAACTGGGTGTCGGAGAAGTAGTCTGACAATTTAGAGACCGTAGAGGGGTCAAGAGAAGTGGTAATGAGGTAGAGCTGGATGTCATCAGCGTACATGTGGAAACTTACACTGTGTTTTAGGAAGATTTGCCAAAGGAGTGGGCCAAGGATAGATCTTACCATTGTATTCTGCACCAGAGACCATGTGGGATGGCCATTACATTATCCTGTCCACTGGGAAGGATAAGAATCACACCAACTGGTTCAGGCTAAGATTAACAATTTATTTTATTTACAAAATATTTATATGTAAGCAAAAGAATACAGCAAGTAGACTGTGGTACAATTCTTGACTTACAAAATACTTAAACTGCTCCAAAGCAATAGTATCCCCAATCTTTGTAGTTCTTTTCAACAGCTTCGAAGTCTCTGATAAAACACTACATGGTGATGACCCCATAGAGACGCTCTTCCCCATGTGGAGTTGTGAGAAGCAGGAAATTAAACATTATGGGGAAACCTCATGGCTTTTGTATTTTTTTTTCTAGGATTCCAAAGTTAAGACCTATTACCCAAGATCAAAACGATTATTTTTCAATGGCCAGGCAATTAAGATACTAACCATTCATTAGTGTCAAGTAGATACGGGATGAAACAATACTCTTGGCCACCTGGGAGTTTGACACCTGACCTCCAGAAAAATTGTGCTTAATGTCTGCAAATAAAATACCCAGTCCGTGTAGGGGCTATTAATTCAACTACCCCTTTCAAACTAAACTACTATATCTTTATACTATAGCTAATCAGTAGATTAAAGGTAATGCTTGAAGCTGGCAGGAAGCTTCTATCTTAACCATGATATTTTTTTTAAAAACATGAGATATACAAAAACTTCCCCAATGTGAACACGATAGAATTCTGCTTCGGTCATACATAAATAACAAACCGGCCCTGTGCCCTGACACACTTTGGAGCCAGCATCAAGTACTGAGCAGTTTATATCTGTGCAATGCCATGTGCTGACTTAAGGTTTACTTAAGGAAGCTGTATCTTTTTCATGGTTTACTTAAGGAAGCTGTATCTTTTTCATGGTTTGACCGCACGATCCATTCCCACTTTTAAATCTGCTCCTGAAGGGTAATGTACTGCACTGGATTCAATTGCCCTGTGCTGTAGACTGGTGGGATGCAGATTCATATACATTATTTAAAAACAAAACTAAGTTAATTCTCATTATTGTGGGGGTTTAAACCAGGAATAACCTAAATAAGAATAACATGGCTCATGAGAAGAAATTGGCTTTTGCCAGTGGTACCAAAGGGAAAAGAATTTTTAATGTTTCATAACCAGTGTTCATGTAATAAATTACATTAAAATCTTTGGCTTTTCTATGACCAATATATTATTCTGTTTTCTATTTTAAATCAAATGAGTATTCATATTGTCTCCTTGATTCTCTGGTGATAGTAAACTGATATAGTTTGGATTTATAGGATTTTTTTAAATGGTGGCCCTTGCATTGAAATATAGCCACGGGAAGGACATTTTGCACAACATAATGAAGAGGAGGATTATTAGCCTCTTAACACTTCTAATATGTGAACATTATAAGAAAAGAATATAAAGTTACAGCAGTCCTTTGTAATGGGTTTCATGAATACAATGATTGTAATGTTAGTTCCAAATGGTTATGGAGTGTTGGTGGGGAGAAAAATCCTAAAAACTCAATGTAATTTTTTGTTCTTATCTTTATGTATTTTGCTTTTTCTGGGAGCTATCTGCCACCTACTGGCCATAAGAGGATCTCTGCTGATTCAACCTTACTGCCTTCAGAAATAAGCTTCAAAGAAATTTGAAAAAGTAGTGCCTCATTTTCAAGGTACGTTTCTTTTAAATGTGTTTTAAAATAGCACCTTATTTCTCTCTCAATATTGTTCTTTTAGCTTTTAAGTTATTTTTGGGAGGGTTGTCTTTATTAAACACAGTAATGTTTTTGCTGCCACATTGACTGCATCTTTCTGAAACTGGTATCAATTGTGTCCTGCTTGTCCATCCATCTGGACATTGAAAATGAACAGTCAGCAGAGACAATGTACAGTGATCAAGGAGATTAATCAAAGTTTAAAATTTAAAAAGGTACGAATTACTTTCAAAATAAGGTAGACAATTAACACATTTCAAACCCTCATGGACCCTATTCTTGGATGTTTGAGTTTTCTTTGATTTATAGATAAAATTTTAACAATTTTACTAAAAAATGAGCGTGAAAAAACCAAACTATATATAATTCTATGAATCATTTCAAAAATCTTTACTTTGACGGTCACACGTCATGCAAATTTCACATCGTGCTTGTATTTGATTGGCTGAAATTTCATATTTAGAAAATATAGTGACAAATCATAAATGGACAAGTAAGGAATGTATCAAATGGGAATGAGCAAAGGTAAGCAAATGGAAAAACAACCAATTAAAAATTAGCTACAGCTACCAATGGACAAAGTGGTACCAACTAGTTTGGTCCAAGTATATTTTTCAAATCTTTTGGATCACCATCTTGAACTCACACTAGCTAAGAAACCTAGTACTAGAAATAAGATTTATAATTAACAAAAATTACATTGCAAGCAAATGATTAAACATGCAGATAAAGCAGCATCTGGCATACTTAAAACATTTTTACCAGTATATTCCATTGGAGGTCTGTACCCGAGAAACCTAGGGTTTGATTTCATCGGGACTCGAGAGTTATTGCCGTCACCTGAAAAGACTCAATAGCAGACCACCTCCCATCTTACATCCGTGCCCATGGCTCGCAGAACTTTCTGGATTGCTTGCCAGAAGGCTCCCCTTCAGAACATGGCAGGACGTGCTATTTCTAAACCTGCCCAGTCCTGTTTAGTGATCAAAAAATATTGGCAAAACAAAGCTAGAAAACAAATACTGGGGTTTAGAATAAAAATTGTTTGCTTTTTTCCTACACACTCAATTGGACAAAAGAATTAAACAGCCACATTGACTAGATCTGCTTTTCCCCCATGTTACCTGCACAGATTTATTCATATTACTGTAGTTCAGTCTTGGCTCAGTCAGAAGGTCATGGATTCAAACCCTACATGAGTACACAATCTTCAATGCAGTACTGAACTATGTTCCCTGTAATCTATTTTTGGGTGTGCGGCCCATTCAATTTCGTGCATGAACATTGCACAAGCCGGTCCCGGGCTGCGTAGGCCCAGCAGAGAGCTGCGCAACATATAGGGAACGTTGGTACTGAGTGAGTACTGCATTAACGGAGGTGGTGTCTTTCAGATGAGACGTTAAACTGAGGCCCTGTCTAGCCCTTCATAAAACATACCATCAGACTACATGATGGACAGCAGGACGTCTCTGTTTCTTGGCTAACCCTCAACCAACACCAAACAGATTAACTAGTTATTCATCTCATTGTTGGTTCTGGGACCTTGTTATGTGCAAACTAGCTGCTGCATTTGCTAAAAAAACTGACTACAGTTCAAAAGTAATTCATTGGCTGTAAATGTTTTGGGACATCTTGTGGATGTGAAAGGCACTATATAAATGCAAGTACTTTCTTTCATTAATTTATAATGGGTATAAATGTACTTATTTATTTACTTCTTGCAGTAGGCAAATTAAACACTATTTTTACTAGGAACCAAAAAAAAACTTATTTACTGTCACTTGACACATCTCAAACAATTTTCCAAACCCTCTCTCCCCTCCTCCTCCTCCACAATAACGTCCAACTTGGTGAGCAATGCTGTGGAGGATCTGCTAGGAATGTTAATTATTAAAGATCACGGAATAAATAGATATCTGTATTGAATAGAGAACAATGCTTCAGATAAAAGCTGTGTGTGATAACATTACTGACTTTCTAGTTCAATGTTAAAGGCCTGATATCGCAGCAAACATGACCAGAATATAGCACTTGCAAAAACATGAATAATAATTTCTCTATGATGATGAGAAACACTTCAACAGATGATCATACTGGAACACAAATGTCTAATATTTATCCTCAACAATAAATTCTTTAAGTTCAATATGAAAAACAGAACAGAAAAAATGTGATAACATGTAGAACTCAATTGATTGTGATGCTAAAATAAGGTCAAACTACCCACTAATGGACAGGGCAACAGTTTGAAATGGATAAACAACAAATATTTTTACAGACTGTCATCAATAAGGGTTTGAAGTGCCATTCTTGTACTTCAAAAGGAGTACAAAATGTTATAGCATTAAATGCCTTCATTATTCAGATGTGTCAACAACTTGGTTCACTTCTGAGATAGCACAAGCAAAATCATTATAGTACATGACTAAAACAAATCCATTACATATACAGTTTTAAATAAATGAAGTTAACACAATGAAGAGAGTTTGGCAAAAAGTCCAATGATTGCATCTCACCAAATAGAGAAGAAATCCCCCAAAAAACGATAGACAACACACACTTCCCAATTTATTATGGAGATTGAAGTTTAAAGTATATTACAGTTTATGTGCAAGATTCTTCCTCTCCCTACAAAAATGATCCCAAATATCACCACATAAATCTTTGAACTTCTTTCCTATCTGGCCACTGAAAGGTTTTATTTAGAAACACATAAACAGTTAGCACATTTACCAGAGAATATAGAGCCAGCTCTGCAAGAATCTTAAAGCCCACCGGCATAGGAATGTTCAGTCTGTAGATCAGATAGGGCACAATGAAATAACGGAACTCTAACAATTTTTGTGGAACAGTGGCAGCAGCCAAACAGAAAAAAAATGCTAAGTTCCAGAATATTGATTTGGACTTCAATGCTTCGATGACTGTCCAAGCAGCAAAGATGTATCCAGGGACCAACACATACATCATCAGTTCATGCCTCTGAAAGATATTTTTCCAAACATAAAACGTGTAGTGTCTGTTGTCTGCCACTAAGAACTTATGGACATAAGTGAACTTCCAAACCAACAACAGGGAGATAATTGCAAGACCGGTGTAAAATAATGGATGTTTCTTTACTGAATCCAGGAAAGAGAGGATCTTATGAGGGGAAAGCAGGTGAGAAATAGAGAATACAAGGGTAAAGGAGAAGAAGTAGAATAACTGAGGAAAATTCAGAGAGATCTCATGGTTGGTTCTGTCACCAACAACTATCCCTCCATTCAGGAAGACAAATAGTAGAAAACCCAAAACCAAAGTGATATACGGCCAGGTCAGAAGTATCAGTGCTTTCAGATTGTTCAGTGACAGGACATATTCTAAAAGGAATTGTACAATCTTCTTGATTTCTGCAGTTGAATTCGGAACACAAGGTGTACTTTCATCCTTTTTCTTGACTGAATCAGCTTTCCATGTTTCTGTCAATTTCTGTGCAACAACACTTCCTGCACAGAATATAATCCATATGATATTAGTCTGACGGAACATAAAAGCACAGAAGCCAAGACAGGCAGCTGTTTTGTGACTCCCATACAGGCACATCAGGTAAGTAAATAAGATGAAGAATGTTGAGCCTGCATCTGTGTAATAGAGGAATGAGAAAAAGTAAAGCAGGGGAAATGAGGCAAGTGCTAATGCAGATGTAATTCTCTGGAATGCAGAGGTAGCCTGGGAAGAAAAAAAATGAAACAATTACAACACATTATTCATCGACAAGACATTTCCATAAAGTCAATGAAAGCATCGACATTTTTTTAAACACAACAGTACAAAGTATTTCATTCATATGCAAGCAAATGCTCTTATGTCAGAACATTCATATCCTTTATCTCCAACTTCCAATATTCTTTTGACTACTGCAACATCTCATGATCATCATTCATTGCTATCGACATACTCTACTGTCCAGTTAATTCACTCCCATGTAAGACCAGCCATTATTTCCATGAACAGAATCAAGAAAACAAGTATGTAATGTGTATCCCATACAACACAAGCGATAGGTAGAAAATCAGCTACAGGTGTGCATAGGAACTTTTGCTGTTTTGGAGCTTTCCCACTCCAGCGTACTGAGCCCTAGCTACGATGGGGCTATAACACTGGTTTGCACATCACTTCTACCATCTATTATTCTATATATTTTTTTCAAACCGAGACTAACAATAAAAAGTTATAACTACAGTCACAAAATAATCCAGTGGCATATCCACTAAGACTTTTCAATCACACTTTTGGGGAGC
The DNA here is from genome assembly GCF_044704955.1 of Pristiophorus japonicus. Classification (NCBI taxonomy): domain Eukaryota; kingdom Metazoa; phylum Chordata; class Chondrichthyes; family Pristiophoridae; genus Pristiophorus; species Pristiophorus japonicus. Next base: position 56,561,605 of record NC_091989.1, read on the forward strand.
CAATGATTTTCCAATTCACTCCCCAGGACTGGCAACTGGCCCAAGAAGTGATGGAGCTATATACTACTCTTACCTCATCCCCAATTATAGTTTCATGTTTGATGAATAGCAGAGACTAATTAAAAGGCATTTGAAAATGATATCTCTTCCATTTGTTCAAAAACAAAATTACCAGGTGCATAGACATGTCAGATGGAAGTATGAAAATATTACAACTCTTCTGATGGTTACATGTGCAAGTGCACTACTTGGTATGCTGCAGGCCAGGTGTCCAAGGTTCAATCTCCAGTCTGCACTGCATTAACTGAGGTATAATCATTGGGTGAGTTTCCTTGTTACTAGCCCAGAGACACTGAGCCAGAGTTTCACATTCTGATGGTTGGAGAGCACTCATTATGGAGATCCACCGGGTAAGGTCAGAGAAGATGGAAAATAATGTGCTGTACAACCTCCCCGTATTTGTTCCCAGTGAGCAAGGCTCAAAACCAGGAGCACACCATTGAAAATTTACCTTCATATCTCAATATATCACAGCTTTAGAAGAGGGGGAAGAAGATATACTACAACACTAAATCATTCAATAGAGAGCTTGTTTGCATAAATATATAACATTCTAAATAAGTATGTTTAAAATGCTAAAGATTAAATTAGTACTTCATACAACAGGAGCTAACAACTTTAATTGAAGGAATTTCTATTTTAAGTGCACCAAGCATTCTTTATTATTATTTTAGTGTAAAAAAATGAACAGGAGCTTGTGTACCTTGTCCTTCTGGTGTATCTTGCACAAAAGCAGATAAAGTAAGTAGAGGTTCCCAGTACTGAACAGCAGATTAATGAATCTTAGCATTCCCGTGGAACACACCACAGTTCCTGTCCAGCTCAGCAGCCATGATACTGGCTTGATTATCCCAGTAGACACCAGATAGAGACCGGGTAGAGTAGTGATCATTGGATCCCACTGCATATTATTGAGAATTAAACAATTCAGAACAATTACAAATAATACACTGAAATTGTGAACTACTGCATATTCATAGTATACTATACAATAAATCTCAAAAGACAACTTGGAGTAATTTACTTTACAGTAATCTGAACTTATTTAAGAGTATGCCATTTCCGACAGGCATTAGGAAATGAAGCCATAATTTTGTGTAACCCAAGACACATTTGATGTACTATCGGTGCTTGTTTGAGGAACATTTCACATCTCACGATTTGCCTTTCCACACTGTTCCCAGAATATTACATGTGAAAAACCGCTTTTAAAATCACATGCCTCAAAAATAATGAAATAGCTCTTTTATATCTTGGGTGAATCTGGAACCATAAGGTCTTTCTTCAAGAATAACAGTATTGATAGGTTGGTGCATTATCTTTTTTATTTCATGAATGCTTTTAAGCCCAAGTTTAAAATTGTTACAGACTATACAATCAAGAGTCAACAATTGTACTGCGTGGAGGATCATAGCAGTAATTTCTGAAAGTCTGCAACACCAGCAGAGAGAAGTGCCGTGAGATCAATTGCTTCCACTTAGTATGGGAAACTCAAAAAATAAATTCAACGGTCACTTATCACCACAGCACTGAAAGTTGGAACCATTAATTGATGGAAAATAGTATGTGGCCTTGACAACCTAGAGAGGGGGAGCAATGACCATCGAGTGGGCAAGAAATGAATTCCATTGGTCTGGAATCTCGGCTTTCTTTTGGTCTGGACTAATTGAAAACTCCTTTTCGATGTCCAAATGGTGCAGTAAGTTCTTGTAGTACTACTTTCTTGTTATTCAGTGACTACAATATGCTGTTCTGTTTCAGGGACAGAATAACCCAGTGGAAACAAAGAGGCAATACAACAATATAATCCTGTTTCGGAATAAAAGATATTTCAAATGTAAACAGGTTAATGTTTCCTTTGAGTGAATGGAGACGTGTGTTAAGCATTTGTAAGCTAGTGTGGCAGAGATTGATTTCATCTTAAATATAATGGATTAAAAAAAACTGTACAGTGTCAGACTCTGCTAAAAGCTTTGGAGATAGTCAAGACGATAACAAACAATTAAGCACAGCGACAAAGAGTAGTGTTCCAGAGGTAAGTAATATACATAAGACCACCAGTATAACAAGCATGCCAAAAACCATGCTGGCAATCATGGATTATTTGAGGACTTTCATTGTGATAGTTAATTGAGAATTAAAAACAATTTCCATAACTTTAGAGAGCACTAATGTAAGGGCGATAGGGGACACCACTTTTCTTTACAAAGGATGAACGCAACCAAATTTTGGTATAGGACAGGACAAGTTTGAAAGACCACATCTTGAAGATAATGGAAGAGATATTATCAGGATTATATTTATGTTGGACGTAGAGCAGATGATTTAATAAGACAACTCAATGTTGGCCATTATAAAAAACAACAGATTATCTGGACATTATCACATTGCTGTTTGTGGGAGCTTGCTGTGTGCAAATTGGCTGCCGCGTTTCCTACATTACAACAGTGACTATACTCCAAAAGTACTTCATTGGCTGTAAAGCGCTTTGAGACGTCCAGTGGTTAAGAAAGCATATGACATACTTGGCTTTGTAAATTGGGGCACTGAATACAAAAACATGGAAGCCATGCTAACCACCCTTTACAAATCTCTGGTTAGGCCTCAGCTGTAATATTGTGTACAATTCTGGGCACCACACTTTAGGAAGGATATCAAGGCCCTCGAGAGGGTACAAAGGAATTTTACCAGGATGATACCAAGGATAAAGGAGTTCAGTTAGTTATGTGGAGAGATTGGAAAAGCTGGGATTGTTCACCTTAGGGCAGAGATGGTAAAGGTGAAACCTAACTCTTGAAAGTTCAAAATTATGAGGATTTGATAAAGCAAGTAAGGAGAAACTCTCTCTCTGGCAAGTGGGTCAGTAACCAGAGTTCACAGATTTAAAATAATTGGCAAAAGCACTAGAAGGGAAAGGAGGAGCAATTGAAAAAAATGCTTTTTTAAAAAAAACGATTTTGGCGTCTCAGAAATCTCCAAGAAGCCCATTCAAAAATCTCATTTAGCAAAATCTGATGGTTGCCAATTCTGGTTGGAGATATTCCTGGAGGTTTCATCACATGACCCCCCCACCTCCAATCACCCCAACCAGTCGAACAGCACTTCTTTTCCTGTCGCAAATATTTATGTAACTAATATGTAACATTTAAAGAAAATTTAAAAAAAACAATTGTTTCAATGCCACAAAGATTTTTCTCTTGGTTTGCTGGCAGCAGTCTCCAGGTATTTAATCTTTAATTTCTGGAGACCGAGGACAATCATGGAAGGTTGGCAACTCTATGCTACTATCACTGGCAAAAGAGTTTTAAAATTAATTATTTCTTGAATGGAGCCCATGTAAAAAAAAAAAAAATCCCCTCCAAATTGAGGGACAAACTATTTTGCAATAATAAAACTACACAGCAAATGAGTTTGCAAGATGTTAAATCCCCCCAAAAGAGTTGTGGGTGGTGCCATAGGACTGGAGGCCTGCAAATGTTAAACACCTGTTCAAAAAGAGAGTGTGAGAAACTCTCCAACTACAGGTCAATCAGCCCAAGTAGTGGTGGGGAATCTTTCAGAGACAATAATTCAGGACAAAATTAATTTGCACTTGGAAAATGATGAGCTAATAAATTAAAGTCAGCAAGGTTGTTAAAGGCAAATCATGTTTGACTAGCTTGAGTGAGTTCTTTGATAAAGTAACTGAGAAGATTGATGAGAGTAGTGTGGTTGATGTTATGTACATGGACTTTCAAAAGGCATTTGACAAAGTACAACACAATAGGCTTGTAAGCAAAATTAAAGCCCATGGGATTAAAGGGACAGTAGCAGCGTGGATACAACATTGGTTAAGTAACAGAAAGTAGAGAGTAATGGTGAATGGTTGTTTTCAGAATGGAGGGACGTGTACAGTGGTCCTCCCCAGGGGTCAGTATTAGGAACACTGCTCTTTTTGAAATATATTAATGACCTGGACTTGGGTACACAGTGCATAATTTCAAAGTTTGCAGAGGACACAAAACTCAGAAATGCAGTAAACAGTGAGGAGTCTAGTAACAGACTCCAGGAGGTCATAGTCAGACTGGTGAAATGGGCTGACACATGGCAGATAAAGTGTGAAGTAATGCATTTTGGGAGGAAGAATGAGGAGGCGCAATTTAAACAAAACGGTACAAAGTTAAATGAGGTGCAGGATCAGAGACCCGAGGGTGTAAGTACAAATCTCTGAAGGTGGCAGGACAAGTTAAAAAGGCAATGGGATCCTTGGCTTTATTAATGGAGGCATCAAATACAAAAGCAAGGAAGTTATGCTAAACCTTTATAAAACACTGGTCAGGCCTCAGTTGGAGTATTGTGTCCAATTCTGGGCACCACACTTTAGGAAGGATAATAATAACTTTTATTTATATAGCGCCTTTAACGTAGTAATTTGATTGTAATTTAACAAAATTCCCTGGATTCTGGGGAGGTCCCAGCAGATTGGGAAAACTGCAAATGTATCACCCCTATTTAAAAAAGGAGGCAGACAAAAAGAAGGAAACTATAGACCAGTTAGCCTAACATCTGTGGTTGGGAAGATGCTGGAGTCCATTATTAAAAAAGCAGTAGCAGGAGATTTGGAAAAGCAAAATTCGGTCAGGCAGAGTCATCATGGATTTATGAAGGGGAAAATCATGTTTTGACAAATTTGCTGCAATTCTTTGAGGATGTAACGAACAGGGTGGATAAAGGGAAACCAGTGGATGTAGTATATTTGGACTTTCAGAAGGCAGTTGATAAGGTGCCACATAAAAGGTTATTGCGCAAGATAAAAGTTCACGGGGTTGGGGGTAATATATTACATTGGCTAACGAACAGAAAACAGAGAGTAGGGATAAATGGTTCATTCTCGGGTTGGCAATCAGTAACCAGTGGGGTGTCGCAGGGATCAGTGCTGGGACCCCAACTATTTACAATCTATATTAACGACTTGGAGGAAGGGACTGAGTGTAACGTAGCCAAGTTAGCCAATGATACAAAGATGGGAGGAAAAGCAATGTGTGAGGACACACAAAATCTGCAAAAGGACATAGACAGGCTAAGTGAGTGGGCAAAAATTTGGCAGATGGAGTATAATGTTGGAAAGTGTGAGGTCATGCACTTGGCAGAAAAAAATCAAAGAGCAAGTTATTACTTAAATGGAGAAAGATTGCAAAGTGCTGCAGTACAGCGGGACCTGGGGTACTTGTGCATGAAACACAAAAGGTTAGTATGCTTGTACAGCAAGTGATCAGGAAGGCCAATGGAATCTTGGCCTTTATTGCAAAGGGGATGGAGTATAAAAGTAGGGAAGTCTTGCTACAGTTGTACAGGGTAATGGTGAGGCCACACCTGGAATACTGCGTGCAGTTTTGGTTTCCATATTTATGAAAGGATATACTTGCTTTGGAGGCAGTTCAGAGAAGGTTCACTAGGTTGATTCCGGGGATGAGAGGGTTGACTTATGAGGAAAGGTTGAGTAGGTTGGGCCTCTACTCAATGGAATTCAGAAGAATGAGAGGTGATCTTATCGAAACGTATAAGATTATGAGGGGGCTTGACAAGATGGATGCAGAGAGGATGTTTCCACTGATAGGGGAGACTAGAACTAGAGGGCATAATCTTAAAATAAGGGGCCGCCCATTTAAAACGGAGATGAGGAGGAATTTCTTCTCAGAGGATTGTGGATCTGTGGAATTTGCTGCCTCAGAGAGCTGTGGAAACTGGGCATTGAATAAATTTAAGACAGAAATAGACAGTTTCTTAAACGATAAGAGAATAAGGGGTTATGGAGAGCGGGCAGGGAAGTGAACCTGAGTCTGTGATCGGATCAGCCATGATCGTATTAAATGGCAGAGCAGGCTCGAGGGGCCGTATGGGCTTCTCCTGCTCCTATTTCTTATGCTCTTATTAAAACGTCCTAAGGCGCTTCACAAAGATAAATTTGACACCAAGCCACATAAGAAATTAATGCAGATGATCAAAAGCTTGTTTAAAGAGGTTTTAAAGGATGAAAGAGAGATAGAGAGGCATAGAGGTTTAGGGAGGGAGTTCCAGAGCTTAGGGCTCAGGCAGCTGAAGGCACATCCACCAATGTTTGAGCAGTTATAATGAGGGATGTTCAAGAGGCCAGAATTTGACAAGCGCAGACATTTTGTGTGATTGTGAGGCTGAAAAAGATGACAGAGATAGGGAGGGGCAAGTCCATGGAGTGATTTGTAAACAAGGATGAGAATTTTGAAATTGAGGCTTTGTTTAACTGGGAGTCAATGTAGGTCAGAAAGCACAGGGGTGATGGGTGATCTTGACTTGGTGTGGGTTAGTACACGGGCTGCTGAGTTTTGGATGACAAGTTTACGTAGTGCGGAATGTGGAAGGCCGGCCAGGTGCGAGTTGAAGTAGTCAAGTCTAGAGGTAACAAAGGCGTGAATGGGAGTTTCAGCAGCAGAACAGCTGAGGCAGGGGTGAAGGCAGGCAATGTTACGGAGGTGGAAAAAGACGGTTTTAGTTATGCTGCGGATGTGGCTGGAAACTCATTTCAGGGTCAAATAGGACACCTAGGTTGCGAACAGTCTTGTTCACCCTCAAATTGATGCTAGGGAGAGGGATGGAGTCAGTGATTAGGGAACGCAGTTTGTGGCGGTGAAGGTCTTCAGTGGGCGCAGAAGAGATTTACTAGCATGGTACCAGGAATGAAGGACTTCACAGTTATGTGGAGAGACTGGAGAAGCTGGGGTTGTTCTCCTTAGAGTAGAGATTGTTAAGAGGAGATTTGATAGAGGTGTTCAAAATCATGAATGGTTTTGATACAGTAAGGAAAAACTGTTTCTCGTTCTGGACAGTAATCAGAGGACATAAATTTAAGATGACAGGCAAAAGAACCAGTCGACTAGGATTTTTTTTTGTGAGGTGTTGCGATCTGGAATGCACTGCATGAAAGGGTGGTGGAAGCAGATTAAATAGTAACTTTCAAAAGGGAATTGGATAAATACTTGAAGGGAAAAACATTACACGGTTATGGAGACAGGGAGTGAGATTACTTGGTTAGCTCTTCGAAAGAGCCGGCAGAGGCACGATGGGCCAAATGACTTCTTACTTTGCTGTATCAATCTATGACATTCATTACAACTGGAGATAACTTAGTTGTAAAACTTTTAATTGTAAATCTAAAATATAACACTTTAACCATTACTTGTTCATAAATGTAGAATCCTACGCTTGCATAATCGGTTAGGGGTTTTAGCAATGCATGCCTCAATTCATCTTGGGCGGGGAATGGGAGAAATCGAACAAACTGCGGCTGTAATCAACTATGATAGCTGAGGGGCACGTTGGATGGCTCCAGAGGAGCTGGCGCAGCGCCTGTCCTAGGCCGACGTCCAGCTCACGGCCAAAGCCATCGAGTCGCTAAAAGTGGCACTGGGCCCTGACTCCACTAGGCGTGTTGAGGAGGCTCAAGCACATGGGGCGATTCTGTCTGAAACTGACCCCCGTCCGGATGGAATTCCTTATCTGTGTCAAGCCCCAGAACCTCCCTCGGGAGCTGATGCCTCACAACTTATGCCGCCTCCGAGAATTCCCTTCAGTGCCTTTCCATTCTCCGCGGAGGGGATTCCTGTACGATCTGCTCTTGCACACCCTCCATTTAGCCATCCTCGTCTGCCATCCGGACACGCCATGGTGCACCATTTTACCATCCAGAGGCAGGGATCCCCAATGGAGGGCTCTTTATGCGGGAGCCCTCATTTTATCTATTGGGGACTTGGCCTGGAGGGTGTTGATCAAGGCAGTCCCGTGCAATAAGTTTTTAAGTCGATTCACAGACTCGCAGGCCACCTGCGTTTTCTGTGGCCTGGAGGAGCCCGTGTTGCATGTTTTTATAGTGTGTGAGGTTGCAGCCCCTCTTCCATTATTTGAAGGGGCTGCTCCTTTTATTTCTGGCTGCACTTCAGCTCCACGCTCCTGATCTTTGGACACACGGCGCAGGGGGAGCAGGCAGGTCAGAGGACCTCCTCGTGGGACTGCTCCTGGGCCTGGTCAAGGTGGCCATTAACCGGTCCAGGCAGCGGGCAGTCGAGTGAGTCGTTCGGCCCGACTGCCTGCCCCTCTTCCGTGGCTACTTTCGCACCAGGGTGTTCCTGGAGATGGAGCACACGGTGTCCACCAGTGCGCTCGCAGCCTTCCGCGACAGATGGGTGCCGGAGGGACTTGACTACATCACCACCCCCGGCAACCACATTTTGATTTGACTGGATAGGTTTTCTTAAACATTTTTGGTTAGTCTGCAGTTTCTAGTTGTTGTGCCCATTTAACAAGGGGGAATTCGATTAATTGTACAATTTAAAAGTTGTAATCAGTATTGTTGCTTGTCCATAATCACGAGTAGCTCTGTACCTCTGAGAACTTCCCATCGCAGTACTTCTGCGCTTGCGGGACATGGAAGACTTCGTCCATGTAAGGCGTCCTCTGGCCCCGGCTCACCACCGAGAAAGTGACGGAGGAGACGAGGAAGCTGCTGCTCACGACAGCAGAGAACACCAACTTTTCCAGCTGCGCCATGTCGCGCTGGAGGCCGCACCGGGACCGGGCCCTGTAGCTCGAGCTCAGGGGCACCAACAGGCGGCGCGCGTGGGCCGGGGGAGTACAACCAGAAGGGCGCGCAGTCCAATCAGCGCGGCGCCTGCCTGGCGCGGTCCAATCAGCGCGGCGCTAGATTGGTGTTAAACTTTTCTCCGCTTGCTCCGGGGCCGGAACCATTCGCGTCGTCCAAAGTTCTGGTCGGTGGGGGAGGCTTTGCTGGTCGGAGCGGGCTAGTTCCGGTTAGTGATGCAGTTGGAGTTGAGGGTGAGTTGCTTTTTTAAAAGATATATAAAATAATGAGAATGGATGTAAAATGCTGCAGAAGCCGGATTAAGTGTCTGGTTCCATTCTGCTGAAGGAAGCGGTTTTTAGATCATTATAGTTTTAAATTATCGGTGCGGGGAGGCGGACCCAGAAGCTCCACAGGCGCCTCCTCCCCTCAATGTGTGGTCTCCTCTGTTTTGCCTGCATATTTCAGCAATGATTTACTTTGTTTGATGACTGTGCTGGAGTCGTTGAACATCCAAGTCCTTGGCTTTCTTTCAACTTCGTCCTTGGCTGTTTCAAAGTCATTGATGTGTTGTCTATTTCCCTGTTTTTCCCACTTGTATAGTTTTGTCCAATTCCCTTTTTGTATTTCCCGAGTTGCCGCCTCCATTCGACTCCCCCTCCTAGTTTTGGTACCTGCAAATTTGACTAATTTACATTGGCTTTTGTGGATCTAAGTCATTAAAAGAAATACTTGAATTTATATAGTGCCTTTCACGACCTTAAGATGCCCCAAAGCACTTTGCAGCCAATTAAATAGTTTTTAAGTGTAGTCACTGTTGTAATGTAGGAATGTAATGATGCAAATTTAAAACTATAATGATCTAAAAACCAATCTGAATCCCCACTACTTTGAGTTAAACTAGTAATCTTTTGAGTAGATCTTTGTGAAATGCTTTTTGGAATTCTAATACATGAGATCTTTAAGCTTTCTGTAGACTTCTTGTGGTGCCACTTTCTTTTTTAAAAAGTCAAGGAACTTGGTCAGGCAAGGTCTGCTAACCTGGTAAACAGCAGACAGAACAGGTTCATCAGTTCCATTATTTTATGAGACATTGAGGTAAGGCTAATGGGTCTGTAGTTGCCTGCTTTTTTTGTCCTTTTTGAAAAGGAGCTCGAAATTAGTCTGTTTCTGAACTACTAACCTCCTCAGTACCCATCGACTCCCTCAATGATTGTTAGTGTGTCTCAATCTCATTCCCTATCCCTCTTTGTACCCAAAATACTATCTCCCTCTGATACATGCACAGTAGTTACTACCTACAAATAATTAAACATTTATACTGGATTGCAATCAGTCTTAATCTTTTTTCCTTGGATTTGTTTAGTTAACCACCATGTTTATTACATTATAGCCAAAAAAGGAAACTGATTTAAAAAAAAATGAAACTATGGACATTTTGGTTTTAACATGCATGCCCACTGCTTTATGGATGTGAATTGTTTTTTTTAATAACTGGAAAAGCACAGCTGATTTTCATTAGCTTAGAGTGTATTATCTTGTACATCCTATGCTTCATCTCCACAACTGTTGGTTAATATTTTATCCTCTTCTGCGGTTATGTGACCTTGCTTAATAGCTTATTTTTCCTCTCCCATCCGACAATCTGTATTGGCTAATCATTAAAATTGATGATTGATCCAACTTTAAGAGCTATATGTCTTGATTGATGGTTTGTGTAGCACAGTCACTAATTGTCTGCAGTGCAAAAATATAACTTTAAAAAAATGCTCTTGCTACCCAGCCAGGGTCACCACTGAATTTGTGGGCTGATTAAGCAGACTGTGGCTTAACTCCATTTTTGAGATGGTACAATGACAGATACGATTGGCCCACTATCATGCCAGTTGATTTGGTAGATGTGAAGGGAGCAGGACTGGGTGAGTTAGAGATGTACTATACTAACATCCAAGATGCTAAACTATTAATTCTGTTGTTTTGGTGTTGGGATTAACTGGTCTGCTTGGGGTGTATTTATTGCCATACTGTAGATTCTCCCAATGTTTCTAAAAATTAAAAAATGCCAAGAAAATGAAGATATTAAAAGAAATGTGCAAAACCTAGATGTCAATATTTTGTGATACTTGTGAAACCATTTCATAAGTTTAAGAAAAGTTCTAAATGTGGAAAAGAATGTTGAATTTGGTGTGATTAGTTTTCTAATCAGTAAAGGACAATGAACAGTGTTTTTCTTTACTGTACATTTAGGGAACCCTGCATTGACACTTTGTCCCCTTCCGCCTGCTGAGGCACCGCTAGAAGAGTGTAGTCTAGGAATTCTGTAGATGTGTAGTGTTAATTAATGCTTTATATCCAATCATTCAACACAGCAAATCTTTTTAGACTAAACAAATAAAACAAAATATATTTTAATGCCACTTTGTTCCCAAAGTTTCTAACTAGAAAGCGGATATATTTGTGTGTTCAATTGGTAAGTGTGTTAGTTCTGGCATGAACCATGCAATTTTTTGAAAAAAAGATTTTACTGTGTTGTAATTAAAGAACTTTACATTGCAACAAAGTTGAGTCTTCTCACAACAAGTTAATTATTAATCAGTTGAAATGATCCTTTGTTGCTTTAGGTATGATTTTGTGAGGATTATCGCCTGGTCAATTGCTGCTTTCAGCCCATGAGGAAGATGATTATGATACATGAGCTAAAACTCTTTCCAGAATGCACTGCAAAACTTCTGTTATTTAAAGATGTTAAAAATGCTGCTGAGCTGCGAAAGAAAGCTGTGGAAGGAGCCATAGATGGAGCATTAATAAATGCATCAATGGTGAGGATAATTATCCAAATACCTATGATTTTAGGATGCTGCATACAAATTGTTGAATATGACATTTATTACAGGAGTGAAGGAGATGGTGTAACTACAAGTAATAAAGCCAGCTCATGAGCAGAATAAGCAATGTATTTAATAGATTCTTGTGCAGTATTTTATTTAAACAGTGTGGTTTCCAGTTTCATTTTGTTTTAAATTTATTCTACGTTTACCTTTTTAGTTAGTGACTTTGGGTTAGTGAATAATGCATCACGAGGTTGCTGACCCATTTACATCAGGAAGATTCCAGATTCAGTTGTTGGCCAGCTGTTAGCTAAAATTCTCCAGTCCTGGCAACATCCTCCTAAATCTCCTCCTCTGTACCCTCTCCAGTGCAATCACATTTTTCCTGTAATGTGGTGACCAGAACTGTTCCCAGTCCAGTTTAAAGATCTACATTTTGTCGATGTACTGCCTGGCAACATTGCATGGTCTCCAGAAGCGCACGGTCTGGTACAGTTAGGAGTTTTTAATTTACTAAATAGTATTCTGTCTTTTGGTGCTGCACATGGTGAGGCCTTGGATATGTACTGAGTTTGTCACATTCTGTGTCAGTGCAGAAAGCGAGATATTCCAAGGCTCACCGAAACTCCTCCTGCTGAAGCTGTAAAACTTTGTAGCTTACGAGCTCCATAATCACTGCCAATACCATCTCTGCAGCATAGCAAAAATTACTAAAATGATTGAAGTGATGCAGGCACTGTAAGCTTTCGAGGGAGACTTGGTGACTTTATTGATGCGGAATATGTAAAGTAAATATAGGTACACCCTCCGAAATCCGGAGTTCCAAAAACTGGAATGTTCTGAAAACCGGACATCGTGCAGGTCAGAGGAGGAGTCGTCCGAAATCCAGAAATGTTCTGAAAGCCAGACTTTATTTTTAACGTGACTTCATGCTTAAATTACTGTAAAAATGGGAGAAAATCAGTGGGGAAAATACTGGACGATAAAATTAATTTCATTTAAAAATGTTTTCTTGAGTTTTTTCTAATGCTCCAATTAATAACTAAGGACCTGAAAAGAAATGTGTAGTCAAGCTAAATTATAATCCACAATTATATTCCCAGTTCATGGTCACCACTTTTATGGGACAGTAACACATTTGCCGAGGCACTCCAAGGGGCACTTTAAATCTCAGCATGAACATGAGTATGAACACAAAAAATACTAAATAAATCATTTCCAACTGAGTGCAGTAAAAGTCGCTCCCTCCACTGACCTGCGTGGTCTTGGCTGATGTAGTGTCTCTGGCAGCGGCGTCGAGTTCTGTCGGTCTGTGCTGCGGCTACGCCGAGGCTTGTTGGGCGGGGCGAGGTTGAAGGGGGGGGATTCATGGGGCTAGTTGTATGGGACCTCTCTCTCTCACACACACATCTTTAGTGATGGAATTTAACTACTAGATTTTTTTTTTTTAAATCAAAAGTCGGCATCAACACCATAACACCTTGTTGGCCAGTCCCCTTATTCTGGACCTAGTGATCCTGACTGAACTCTGCCAACGGATAATGTTACGAACCAAATCGCATCCAGATTTCCAAACATTCCAGTGTCCCCTCAGTCCTCAGCTACCTCTAAGGCCCCATTGGTGCCAGATCGAAGGCCAGTCTTTAACTAGCTTTTCGGGCAAAGGACCGCATTAAAAATATTTAGCCTGTCTGCTTGGCCGTTCCTCCCCAGAACCACATGCACCCGGAACAAGGGTTTCCGGATTTGGATTTGGATTGTCTCAGAAATCCAGAAATACCCGAAAATCGGCCCAGGGGTTTCCGGATTCGAGACGTCTGATTTCTGTTCCGAAAACCAGAATGACCTCGGTCCTGAGGTTTCTGGATTTTGGAGGTTATACATACCTCCTCTTTTGAAAGACAGGAATAAGCAAAATGGTGTTACCCGCTCCACTGATTAGAAACATAACCCCTGCCACTTCCTGATGTTGTTTTTCCTTCAATTCTCTACAAGTTGTATCTTTCACCCTGTTTATATCCTGTCTCCTGTACTGCTGTGTCATTTGATCGCTCTGGTCCAGGTTCTGTGGCTGCACTATCATATCTATCTTGTATTTGTTCACTTTGCTTTGCATGCAAACTTGCTTTTGGACTTTAAAGAGCATAATCTCACCATCTGCCCTTGCTTCCCTTGATCAATAGTTTTGCTGTGATTAAATGGTCAGTAGCCCAAACAAATAAAGCAGGTTTCCATTTATTGTTGCATCATCCAAAACTTATTCTAATTTAATGCTGTATCACCCAAAACTTTTTAACTCCATGTTTGAATTCTGCCATTACCACCCTACTTGCTTTAAGCTAATACTTTAAAAAGTTTTATTTTACCATTACCCTGCTTCCTTACAGCACTGATGAAGGCTCCAACTTCAGTAGTATCCAAAATTTCTATGGGATCAACCCTGATGGTTATAATAGTGTCTGATCTTTGAATATGTATTTGTTTTTCGAAAAGCAACTATTAAGATAATTGACTTCCGAGAATAAAATTGCTACATTATCAGTGTTAGATCCAAAACTAGTGTAAAAATATTAATTAGAGCTGGCTTGTTTTCAGAAGACTTTATTTTCCAATTCTTATATTGCAAGTTGTGATTTGATTTGCTAGAACTTGTGTCTAAAATGCACCCAACCTGTTCCTATGGTTTTATCAATGGTAACAAAGTGAATTAACAATTGGAGCTGTCAATGCAATAACTCTTTGTGCATATTTTATACAAGTAGTCTTTATCTTTCTTTGCAGGTAGTTGACCCATTCCAGATACTCGTGGCAGCCAACAAAGCCGTTCATTTACAGAAACTGGCCAAAATGAAGACGAGAAGCCTTTATTCTGAAATCATATTTAATCTCTCTCCAACAAATAATGTAAGATTTAATTTTCTGAGTATTAATTTTGGAGTGTGTGTTTGTGCTCTAACCTCTTGTAAATGTATTATCAGATTTATTCACGCTGCTTTGCAGTTGTGTGCCTTGATGCCAACTGAATATTCCAGTTCCATTACTATAGGGTTAAACCTCAACAATTGAGAACTGATGATATCTCCGGGGTGGAAAATTTAATGACCTCACTGCAACCAGCCAATAACGCCACGCACCAACATAATTTTCAGTTAAAAATGAATATTTATCTCTCCATTATCACGACCGGAGCCGTGGAATCGTCTAATCCTTTCCTATTCAAGGATTTGCTCATAGATCTGTCAATCAAACCCACCACCCTCTTCAAGAGTATATTCTCAGCCATGCTCATGCTGGGCTCACACAGATGGTGGGGATAACTCTACCATTCTAACGGGTGTAGTTTTGTTAGGCCATTGGAGACAGGATAACAAGTGCTGAATGTCCTTGGTTGTTGTAGAGTACAATAAGGATGGTTGGTCAGCACATCAAACCCTTCCTCTGCATTACTGCTGCAACCTTTGCTCTTTTTAAATTCGCTTTGTTTCAAAACACAATTCTTAAAGTTAACTCATTCCCAAATCCTATCCGTGAAGAAGAGAAAAGATCAAGCATCCCAAAATGTGACACTCACTAATTTTTCTCAAGATTTCAGATGCCTTCAAAAAGTTTGGGATTTCAGACAATGACTCTGCTGTTCTCGTAGTTCTGGTGGATGATGGAGAGAAAAAATCTAATTACGAAGATATCATAAACCAAGTGGAGGGACAACAAATCTCTGTCCAGGATATCTCAACAGTAGCAGATGTGGCCAAAGTTAAGAAGGTTTGTAAAATGCAAAGTATGAGGCAGCTCACATCAAATAATGGATCCTCAATAGCCTCATTACAAATTTATAAAATTAAATTTGTAACGGGCTAGAAATTGGTCTTTTGGTGATGGCTGTATTTTTTTCGACATTTTTTGCCTAAATACCTTTTTTTAAAAGGCCTAAAATTGGCAAAAAAATGTGCCCAACAGTAAAAATTGGCATTGCACAAGGATTTGCGGTGGAAACTGGTCCTCGACAACCTTAGTCCGAGGCCGATTACCGCTAAAAAGACAGTCCCTGGGAGGAGGGAAATGCACAAAAAAATTCAAAAAAACATAAAATAAAAAAAATCACAACATTCACAAGACTCTTTATCTAGCGAATCGCTGAAAAAGAATTAAAAAATAAAAACTTTAACTTATGTTTTTTTGCAAGTCTTCATACTGACTGCTGTTTCTCAGGCGTTTTATTTTCACCCAGGATATGGGTGGGCTCAACGGCCAATTTAAAGCAATATCGCTTTTTTTCATCTTTCACGACGGTGGTAGGTAAACACCTTTTATCATCAAAAAAGGCAAAATATCGCCAAAAAAACGGGTGCAAGGCTAGCCAATTTCTAGCCCATAGTGTTTATTTAAAAAAAAACAGTTCACTGCAGCAGCAACATAACCTTCATTCCAGTCATCGTAATGTTCCCTTCATTTTTTTTTTGGGTGCGCGGCTCATGCAAAATACCACGTGTGTTTTTTGCTACTTAGTCCCCCCGATTATGCTCTAATTTCTCTTCCCGCCCCCAATCTCGCTCTTAATTTCCCCCCCACCCTCTGTCACGTGCTATTCCATCCCCGTTCACATGCTGGTCCCCCCTCTGTCACACCCCTGTCCACCCCTTCACCCGGCCAGGGGTGGGGCCTAGCGGGAGGCAGCAGCCAGCCCCGAGGCCTCCTGTTGCCGCACAACCAGGTGATGTGCTCTCAATCATATTTAGGCTTTATTTGCTACATCAATGGTAGATGCCTGTTCACACCCGCAACCCTTCATAGACTGACCACACTTGATCTTAGTCATGCTGCTGTGAAGATACATGCAGCAGAGGCTAGTTTGTTTCTGCATTAGAATGGTGGCTGAGTCACCTCGAACCACCTGTTCATGGCGGGCTTTAAGCAGCATTGAATGAAGCTTTAAAGCAATATATCTCCCTCAATCAAGAATTGAGAGATATGGGAGAGACCGAAGGGAAGGGGGATAACCTGTCCTTTAGGAACTTCACCCTCACTCTAAATAAATCGTAATCAAAATGTTTTACTTTCCAGTTTTACAAAGTGTCTCCTGCTGAGGAAAAAGTTGGAAAGTTATTGGATGCAATCATTTGTCGGATGTCGGTGAAAGATATTCTTTGACAGAAGAAGCCCTTATACTGTATACAGAATCATCAAGGATTATATTTTTGATAAAGCAAAGTAGCAATGTATAAACTGTAAACGTTACCTCCCCTTTTATGCGTATTTGTACTGAAAATCAAAGCTGACTGCAACCAGTTTTACGAAGTACTTGTAAAAAGTTCACGTTTAAATCCATGTGTAGAAGCAAATCTGTATGGAAAGTTACTTTCAATAAAAGAATCAATCCTGTAACATGGTTCTTGAGCATTATTTTAGAAAGGAGTTTAGAGCACTGTATGTAGTGTGTGTGTAACCTACAGGCTACACTGCAGCAACTCCCCAAAGGGTACTTCGACAGCATCTCCAAAACCAATCACCACCACTGAGAAGGACCAGGGCAGCAGGTGCATGAGAATACCATCTTGCACCATTCTGACTTGGACAGATAATGCCGTTCCTTCATCATCGGAATCAACATTTTGGGACATCTTATCTATTAACACTGTGCGAGCACGTGGACACTAGCCGTTCATATGAAGATCCACCACCACCTTCGTAAGCTCAACTATGGGTGAGCAATAAATGCTGGCCTTGCCAGCAATGCCCTGAAAGTGAATAAAAAGATTGCAACTGTATAATGTACATTTCTTGTGTCTCTATTTTGTCACACCTGCATGACAGTAATGCCTGACTACCATACTTTCCAAAGTTAAAATGAATCAGAGCTTACCTTGCAGTACAGGCTTCCCACAGAAATTAAACCTGTTGAATCACGTTCTTTCCAGTAACTGGCTGCCAAAGCTGGCCTTGACCTAACTTCACCTTTCCTGGCATCCAGAACCACAATCCTTCTCGTCAATGCCCTGCCATCTTGATGTGTTTAGCCATATTGGCCATTTACAATTTATTGGTGCTGCCCCCTGCCCTACACTGTCTCTTCCCCACCCCCCCCCCCCCCCAACCATACACACACAGCTGATCCCAGGCCTACCTCTTCAGCACTAACAGCTATTTAACATTTCTTGCTGTCACCTCCTGGGTCAACCTGGCAACAAGCCATTTAATATTTTAGCCATTCACTGCATTCTAGGAGAATAGAGATGAGCACAGGAGGTCATGAAGGGACAGAAGGAGAGCATAGGGAGAGAGTGAGAGATGGGGTTGAGATCAGGGGAAAAGCAGGTGGGCAGAAGAAATCTTGGTGAGATTGGGACAAAGAAAGAGGGAGATCAGGGAAATAATGATAGTGGCGAGGGAGAAAGATTGCATGGAGAAATAAAAGGGAATGAAAGATTCAGGAGGCAGAGTGAGAGCAAGATCAGAGACAGAATGAGGGAGGCAGAACAATCACCATGAGCGCTTGTATATGTATATTAAAATTCTGTAGACTTCATGTTTTACTATTGTCACATTATGGATTGAAGTATTACTAAATTGTAACAGTTCTTCACATAGTTTCAATGGGTAATGCTGTAACAGGAACACATCTTATTTACCCTAAAGGTACTGTAACCTCTTCGGGTGTTGTAACAAACACAGCTAAAACATACAATTTCCTCTGACTAACCTGTTTATATAAATATATTTATGCAAACATATATACACATTTAGATACATATAATTTATATCTATGATAGGGATGATTTTGAGGGAGTCTTTAAATCAAAAGTGCTGTGAGGAGGATGCTAAAAGGCTGCAGGGTGACTTGGACAGGTTAGGTGAGTGGCAGATGCGGTATAATGTAGATAAGTGTGAGGTTATCCACTTTGGTGGTAAAAACAGGAAGGCAGATTATTATCTGAATGGTGACAGATTAGTAAAAGGGGAGGTACAACGAGACCTGGGTGTCATGGTACATCAGTCATTGAAAGTTGGCATACAGGTACAGCAGGTGGTGAAGAAAGCAAATGGCATGTTGGCCTTCATAGCGAGAGGATTTGAGTATAGGAGCAGGGAAGTCTTGTACAGGGCCTTGGTGAGGCCATTCCTAGAATATTGTGTACAGTTTTGGTCTCCTAATCTGAGGAAGGACATTCTTGTTATTGAGGGAGTGCAGCGAAGGTTCACCAGACTGATTCCCGGGATGACAGGACTGACATATGAAGAAAGACTGGATCAACTAGGCTTATATTCAATGGAATTTAGATGAATGAGAGGGGGATCTCATAGAAACATATAAAATTCTGACTGGATTGGACAGGTTAGATGTAGGAAGAATGTTCCCGATGTTGGGGAAGTGCAGAACCAGGGGTCACAGTCTAAGGATAAGGGGTAAGCAATTTAGGACCGAGATGAGGAGAAACTTCTTCACTCAGAGAATTGTGAACCTGTGGAATTCTCTACCATGGAAAGTTGTTGAGGCCAGTTTGTTAGATATATTCAAAAGGGAGTTAGATGCGGCCCTTATGGCTAAAGGGATCAAGGGGTATGGAGAGAAAGCAGGAATGGGGTACTGAAGTGTATGATCAGCCATGATCATATTGAATGGTGGTGCAGGCTCAAAGGGTCGAATGGCCTACTCCTGCACCTATTTTCTATGTTTCTATGTTTCCGTCTCCATGTATTCCTTAACAAATGTAGGCAGTTTATTTTGAGCAGCATTGAAATGCACATTTTGGCTCGGTTCCATTAAAGGAGTTTTTTTTAATAAGGATGTCTGTACTTAGAAGCCTAACCAAAGAGAACATGTTTTTATATATAGTTAGTACTGTACTACAGATAAAAATGGAACATTCTAAGATTTCAGAACAATTTTTAAGTAAATTTCTGTCTGAAATGATGACACTATTTGTCATGTCTGGCAAGATCTAAATGAATACAATAATGTTATAGAAAGAAAGTCTTGGATTTATATAGTGCCTTTCACGACCACCAGATTTCTCGGAAAGCGCTTTACAGCCAATGAAATACTTTTTGAAGTATAGTCACTGTTGTAATTTGGGAAACACGGCAGCCAATTTGCATACAAGCAAGCTCCCACAAACAGCAATGTGATAGTGACCAGATATTCTGTTTTTTTGTTGTGTTGATTGAAGGATAAATATTGGCCAGGACACCGGGGATAACACCCCTGCTCTTCTTTGAAGTAGTGTCGTGGGATCTTTTACGTCCACTTGAGAGAACAGACAATTTAGTAAGTTCTATGATGTTAGTATTCAAGTTAAGCCAGTTGTGTTGTGAACAGAAGATTGTAAATGATAGATAATTTCAGAAGTACTAGATTATACAGTGGCTTACAATGCTGCCTTTTCATCTCTGGGATTTAGTTTCAAAAGCAACCTGGTCCAATGGAATGGAAGTCTCCTCTCCGACGGGGCTGTAAGTGAACTATATTTGGATTGTCTCAATCCAAAGCAATTCCATGGTATAAAACTGCTTGGAAGCTAGATTACCAGTATCAAAGATCACAATAATGCCTTTTGTGGTAAATTGAACTGTCACATTGGTACAAAAGGTTTTAAGTTTGGGTTTAAGGACGCTCCTGAGGCAACATAAAGATAGCTCATGCCATGTCTGACCTACAAGTGTTGGCTGCTGATACTGGGTGCAAAAACGCTCAATTGTGTAGTACAGCATTAATCATATCAGCTTAAAACTGCTTAAATATCTTTTTAAAAATCACACATTGGATTTTATGTACGTCACTGCATCAACCCACATGCTATTTTCATAGGTATTTTGTGTAATTTTCTCCAAATTGGCGCAGATTTTGGGTTAATAATAATGGTGAGTCTAACAGCACTCACTGTCAACATTCCCTTTATGGTGTGCAGCTGTGCAGCCAGCTTGACAGCTTTTCAATGCACAAACTGCGCATTCTTTGTATTTTGAATGGCCTGCCCAGCCGCTTAAAAAGGCCAAGCATTACCAAAATAAATTAGAGGGAACATTGCTCACCATTATTGAATAAATCTGGCAGCAACTTCCATAGTACGCACAAGCGCAGTTTACCAGAAGTTGCGGTCTGAGTTAGCCTGCTCCTCCAAAGGCTACACTATAACAGTAGCTCGCCAATAGACTCAGCATTGAACATGTAATGACATGAAGTTAGGGTACTTATCCATAAAGCATCCCTGCAATGCCCAAGCCATTCCTTTCACACACATCACCATTATGGGGATTACCCTTATGTCTCACCATTCACTACAACTCACTAAGCTACTTCCAAAGGTGCAATTAGAAACATAGAAAATAGGTGCTGGAGAAGGCCATTCGGCCCTTCAAGCCTGCACCACCATTCAATAAGATCATGGCTGATCATTCCCTCAGTACCCCTTTCCTGCTTTCTCTCCACACCCCTTGATCCCCTTAGCCGTAAGGGCCATATCCAACTCCCTCTTGAATATATCCAATGAACTGGCATCAACAACTCTCTGCAGCAGGGAATTCCACAGGTTAACAACTCTCTGAGTGAAGAAGTTTCTCCTCATCTCAGTCCTAAATGGCCTACACCTTATCCCAAGACTGTGTCCCCTGGTTCTGGACTTCCCCAACATCGGGAACATTCTACCCGCATCTAACCTGTCCCGTCCCATCAGAATCTTATATGTTTCTATGAGATCCTCTCTCATCCTTCTAAACTCCAATGTATAAAGGCCCAGTTGATCCAGTCTCTCCTCATATGTTAGTCCTGCCATCCCAGGAATCAGTCTGGTGAACCTTCGCTGCACTCCCTCAATAGCAAGAACATCCTTCCTCAAATTAGGAGACCAAAACTGAACACAATATTCCAAGTGCAGCCTCACCAAGGCCCTGTACAACTGCTGCAAATCCGTCCAAGCATGCAAAGTGTTGAAAATAAAGATTTTAATGTTTGACAACACATTAACAGAAGCTTTATATGAACATTGGCGAAAACACCCAAGTGCCTACCCTTGAGTGTTGTTAGTAGGTGTGATTGGACTAGGATGAGGGTGAGTGTGAGGGGTGGCTAATGAGATGGGGGAAGTCAAAATATAAATAGAGAGGGATGGGTGGAGGTGCAAGTTAAGTTGGTGAAAGTAAGGATATGTAGGAGTTGGGTCGGGAAGGCAGAGTGATGAGGATGTGATGAGTGGCACAGCAGGATGAGTCTTTGTACTAATGTTTTGTGATCTACTGAGATCACTGAAAGGTTTGCGCCACTGCAGCCAGGTTCTCCTGACAGCATCCCTGTTTGTGCCCTCCTGTGCAATGTGTGACCAGGCTGCAATGGTCTCCAAAGGAGATCTCTTCCGCCCATTGTAAGGGAAGAGCACCTCTCTGCATGCTGTGACTCCCTCCATAAGCATATAGAGGAAGTCATGGGAGAGCCTGGATGCAGCTGTGCATCTCTGTGCAGTAGTAATACCCGCCCTCCCGTATGGCTTAAAGATATGGACCATGTACAGTGGACACCTCAAGTCGCTGGAGAAATATCACCAACGATGTCTCTGCAAGATCCTACAAATCCCCTGGGAGGACAGATGCACCAACATCAGCATCCTCGTCTAGGCTAACATCCCCAGCATTGAAGCACTGACCACACTCAATCAGCTCCGCTGGGCAGGCCACATATTCACATGCCAGACACGAGACTCCCAAAGCAAGTGCTCTACTCGGAACTCCTTCACGGCAAATGAGCCAAAGGTGGGCAGCGGAAATGTTACAAGGACACCCTCAAAGCCTCTCTGATAAAGTGCAACATCCCCACTGACACCTGGGAGTCCCTGGCTGAAGACCGCGACGAAGTGCATCCGGGAGGGCGCTGAGCACCTCGAGTCTCAATGCCGAGAGCATGCTGAAACCAAGCGCAGGCAGC
Source organism: Pristiophorus japonicus (assembly GCF_044704955.1). Classification (NCBI taxonomy): domain Eukaryota; kingdom Metazoa; phylum Chordata; class Chondrichthyes; family Pristiophoridae; genus Pristiophorus; species Pristiophorus japonicus. Next base: position 56,583,992 of record NC_091989.1, read on the forward strand.
AGAAAGTGCATGCGGCAAACCAATCCCATCCACCCATTCCCTCAACGACTATCTGTCCCATCTATGACAAAGTCTGTGGCTCTCATATTGGACTGTTCAGCCACCAAAGAACTCACTTCAGGAGTAGAAGCAAGTCTTCCTCAATTCCGAGGGACTGCCTATGATGATGATGATGAGTACTTGTCAGTGTTGGCAGCACCCCAATGCTGTAGAACACTGCAGCACAACTATCAAAATCAATGTGGGCATGGTCCCTTTAAGAAAACCAGCTGATGACCCATCATCAAATGATGTCATCAGACCCTCTTCCTTTTAATTGGCCGCAAACCTCGCTGGGTGGGCTTAACAAGCCCTATCACTGTAAAATCACTTGTACAGAGCAGGATGGAGCCGTCGGCGGGCTGGGAACGCGCTACAGATGTCGCCCGCTTCGCTCCCGCCTCAGTAGGCGAAATCGTGGCCCGTGTGTCTCAGTAAGGATTATTTAATCTGATTAATGTGATTTATTTACAAACCAATGAAATTATTTCTTGGCCTGCTCATAGGTTCCACAGATCTCCTGTAGAGGGCGCCGCACTGGATCACACACCAGATTAGCAAAAGTTTACACTCAAAAGCCTATGAAATCTTTGTGGCAATTGTCAGTTCCTTCACCGCAGACCGCAAAATACGGACCAATAGACATGTTGGTAGAAAATAGCCAGCAGATCATTATAAACGGAACTTTTATAGAAATGCATGAAAGTTTTTGTTAAATTGATTATTTCAAATAAATTATGCTACCTAGTGATTTTAAAATTCAGCTGAAGTTCTTAAAAATTTAAACATACTGCATTATTTGGTTCGTAAATAAATTACATCAATGAAATTATTTATGCAATACTGGTAGATTTCCTTTCATCTCTGGGATTTTGTTTCAAAACCAGCCTGTATTGATCAGGATATCTCAGGACCAAGAGTGTGATCGCATACACAGAATTTGTCCACAGGAACTGGAAATTCTGACCAACGTCCAATCGTGCAAGAATACAAGAATAGATTTTCTTCTTGATCTAAATCTTCCCGCTTCATGTCGTTCAGTTGCCATGTACAGTGGGAATTTGCTCCAAGAAACTGATATAGAATTATGTCTAATATCACTTCTCTGCAGTGAAACTAGTAGATTTTATGTTGACATTATCAGTTGAATGGTCTCCAACAGCAATTAATGGCTGAAGGAATGAGACTCCACACTTGTAATAGTTAATTTTCTGTGCCAGAGAGGTTGTTTGACAGTAATTAGGAATGATCACACCCTTAAAAAGGGAACTTAGACTGAAATGGACAGGCCCTAACTTTCTGTGTCGAGTTAATTTGTATCATCAATGCTAGTACAGGATCAATGCATTTGATTGTGATTCAGACAGCGACTTGCAGCTAATCCTATACTTATGGACTGCTTTCTGGCCCTTTTTCAGCGTTATGGCAGGAATGTGGAATTTTGGGCCCCATACATATTGGCCTAGAGTTTCCGCATGTTATGCTGTTTTTGTCAACGCAATTCATCCAAAATTGGCCAAACCAGTGCAAATGATCGAAGAATTTCAAGCACAAATTATGTCCAGTGCAAACCAAGTTTCCAAGATCTTTTGTGCTGATTTAAAAAAAAAATCGAGCTGGAAGCTGGTCCCACCCACAAAACTGGCTGGCCCCCCAAATCGAATTAAGCACCATGCCGAGTTTCCGCTAATTGCGCCTGTTTACGGGCCTTCGAGGGGGCTCTTAAAATTCACAATGTTTATTTTTTGTGAGAAATATATTGTTAACTGCATTAGTAAAACTGCACCAGGTTATCACTCTTAAATATAGCATGGAATATTTTTTAAAGCAAAAAAAAGTTACATTCTAAAACGCTGCCCAATTGCACTCTTTCATGGCAAATTTGACCTTTGGCATTATGCAAATGAGTTTGAGTGGAAACTTGAGCATAATAAACTTTCAGTTCACTTCTGAGAATTAGTGCAATTTTGAGCGCAATTTGCGCCCGGATTGCCAATTGCGCCTAAAGCGGAAACTCTATCCCATGGTGAATTAAAAGCCTTCTGTCACCCCCCATCATCATAGGCGGCCCCTTGAACGAGGATGACTTGCTTCCATATGAGTTCACAGATGTTTCAATGATTCAAAGTGTTTCAATAATGTTTCAAAGTGTCACCATACACTTTCTATAGTTCTCACGTTTCTTCTGTCACAATCACACTGGGCAGCCTGTTTGCTAATGACATAATTGATTTTATGTCACACTTTTCTCCTGATTTTTCTCAACTCTTGAAACTTGTACTATTTGATTTTTTCAGTAGATGGTGCCATTACCCACATTTCACACTTCCCAGGTCTGTCCCCAGTCCAACTGATGCTGTGGGAATCAGCTTCAGGCCTATCAAATCTACAAGTTAATTTTTTTTAAATTGCTTGAAAAAAATAATTAACTTTAAAATTTAAGGCTGGATTTTTGGCTTTTGCCCGTTTCCGGGCGCAATTCGTGGCGGATTCAGAAATTTAGCGCGGAGTTAGCGTTAGCGCCAGAGCGCGCAACTTTCTTCAAATGGAAGTTCACGAGGAATATTAGCGCTAACTCTGGCGTTACACCCCACAATTTGTACGCCGGAACTGAAAGTGCTGCCACTAAAAAAATCAGCCGCTCTTCTGGTCTGCTGCCTGATTGCAAACGTTAATGCAGGGCGCGGCCGCATGCATTCGCAGTACACCTGGAGCTGAATCAACCATTTTAAATTTGGATTATCATGATGGAGGACGAGGAAGCAAGACAGCGTGCCAGGCGATTCAGCCAGGAGGCTAATGAAGCTCTAGTGGGGGGCTGTGGAGAGAAGATGACAGGACTTGCGTCGGAGGGGTGGATTAAGATCACTGCCATCCATTTTCAAGCGCATTTGGAGGGAAATCGCTGAGGAGGGCTCTGCCTCACACCACAGTGGTCAGGACTGGCACACAGTACCGAAAAAAGCTCAATGATCTTTCAAGGATCTTAGTGTAAAGTCCTGTCTCCTCAGTACAGATTCACACGAGGCACATAGTGAAGTCAAGGTCACTCAGGAAATGCACCTTTATTACACAGTTCTCGAATGCCACACTTGCCTGAGATCTGTCTTTATGTACCTGTCTGGGACAGGTATCCAGTGTCTCCTGCAAGTGCACCCCTGGTGGTAAGGTAAGCTTGTGGTTACAGGTCATCTGTGGTTACAGTCATGTATAGCATGGTAAGATACAGTTATGTACAGTAGTGTGAGATACATGACATCACCCTCCCCCAAGGTCTTATTGTCTTTATAGGTTCAGTCTCTCAGGTGGTCTACGCTCTCATGTGGAGCGTCTTAGTTGTGGTTCAGTTGTTTGCCTTGGTGCCTGTTGTTTATTTGGGGTGATTGCTGGTATCTCGCCTGAGCTGTCTGTTTCGTTCAGTGTGATTGTTGGTGTCTCATCTGGGCTGTCTGTTGGGATTGCCCTTTCCTCAGGTTGTTCCCTCTGTCTGTCCACCAGGTGTGGTGTGAGTTCCACATTGTAGTCTGCCTCTGGTTCAACAGTGGTGTTGGTAAATCTACTTTTGACTTGGTCTACCTGCCTCCGGCAGTTTTGGCCATTGTTCATTTGTACCACCAGTAGTCTGTTTCCTTCCTTGCCTGTTACTGTCTCTGCAAGCCATTTGGGACCCCTGCCATAGTTTAGCACAAACACTTTGTCCCCTATCTCATTCCATCTCCCCCTCGAATTTCGGTCATGGTACTCAGTTAGCTTACGGCGCTTTGCCTCAACGATTTCATGCATGTCTGGGAAGATTAATGAGAGCCTTGTCTTTAAGCTCCATTTCATTAATAGTTGCGCGGGAGGAACTCCAGTCAATGAATGCGGACGAGATCTGTATGCCAGCAGCAGTCGCGACAGGTGGCCCAGCAGCGTGGGACCTTGGATTTTGAGCATGCTTTGTTTAACGATCTGCACTGCTCGTTCCGCCTGGCCGTTGGAGGCCGGCTTGAACGGTGCCGTCTTGACGTGATTTATGCCGTGGTCACTTATAAAATCTTGGAATTCTGCGCTGGTGAAACACGGACCATTATCACTGACCAATATGTCAGGAATGCCGTGCGTTACGAACATGATTCCAAGGCACAGTGGTCGGGGTGGTGCTCGAGTTTAAAATGGTGCATTCGATCCACTTGGAAAATGCATCGACAACTACGAGGAACATTTTGCCCATGAATGGGCCCGCATAGTCTACGTGCACCCGCGACCACGGTTTGGTAGGCCAGGGCCAGGGGCTCAGGGGAGCCTCCCTGGGGGCATTGCTGAGTTGAGCACAAATGGTGCACCTTCGGACGCAGAGCTCCAAGTCCACGTCAATACCAGGCCACCAGACGTGGGATCTGGCTATGGCCTTCATGAGAACGATCCCCGGGTGCTCGCGGTGGAGCTCCCGAACAAATGCCTCTCTGCCTTGCAGAGGCATGACTACTCAGCTGCCCCACATCAGGCAGTCTGCTTGTAGGGACAGCTCATGCATGCGCCTGTGAAAGGGTTTTAATTCCTCGGGGCAGACATCGTGAGCCTCTGCCCAGTCACTGGTTAGGACACATCTTTTTACTAAGGATAACATGGGGTCGCTGGCCGTCCAGGCTCTGATTTCGCGAGCCGTCATGGGCGAACCTGTGGACTCAAAGGCATTGATTGCCATGACTATCTCACAGTCCTGTTCATCAGACCCTACCGTGGTCGCCAGGGGTAGCCTGCTGAGCGCGTCGGCACAGTTGTCTGTGCCTGGTCTGTGCCTTATGGTATAGTCGTAGGACGCCAGCATGAGTGCCCACCGTTGAATTCGCGCCAAGGCGTTAGCTTTATTGCCTTGCTCTCAGATAGGAGGGACGTGAGGGGCTTGTGGTCAGTTTCTAACGCGAACTTGGCCCCGAAAAGGTATTGGTGCATCTTTTTGACACCGTACACGCACGCGAGCGCCTCCTTCTCTACCATTCCGTACCCGCGCTCCGCCCGCGAAAGTGACCTGGAGGCATAAGCTATGGGTTGTAATTTGCCTGCACTATTGACATGTTGCAAAACGCACCCGACCCCATACACTGCATCGCGTGAGAGAACTAGCTTTTTACCTGGATCAAAGAAAGTCAAAACACTGTTGGAACACAGAAGGTTGCGTGCCTTATTGAAGGCGCGTTCCTGGGCGTCCCCCCAAAACCAATCGCATCCCTTCCTGAGTAGCACGTGGAGAGGCTCCAGCAGCGTGCTTAAGTTCTGCATAAAGTTCCCAAAGTAATTGAGTAGCCCGAGAAAAGCGCGCAGTTCTGGGACATTCCGGGGCCTGGGTGCCAGGCGAATTGCTTCTGTTTTGGACTCTGTTGGGCGGATTCCATCGGCGGCAATCCTTCTGCCCAAAAATTCAACCTCGGGTGCGAGAAACAGGCACTTGGATTTCTTGACTCGTTGGCCTACCCGATCCAACCGCTTTAGTACTTCCTCCAAATTACGGAGATGGGAGTCGGTGTCCCTGCCCGTGATAAGTATGACATCTTGAAATACAACCGTCCCCGGGATGGACTTGAGCAGACTCTCAATGTTGCGCTGGAACATGGCAGCTGCCGACCTGATGCCGAATGGGCATCGATTGTACATGAAAAGGCCTCGATGTGTGTTGATGGTGGTGAGTAGCTTGGATTCCTCGGTCAAATCTTGCGTCACATACGCAGATGTGAGGTCTAGTTTTGAGAAAAGTTTACCTCCAGCCAATGTGGCAAATTAGTCCTCCGCTCTGGGCAGCGGGTACTGGTCCTGTAGGGAGACTCTGTTTATGGTAGATTTGTAGTCCCCACAGATTCGTACGGATCCATCAGGCTTCATGACTGGGACGATGGAACTTGCCCAGTCGCTAAATTCCACAGGTGATATAATGCCTTCCCGCAGAAGCCTGTCTAGTTCGTGTTCAATCTTTTCCCTCATCACATAGGGTACAGCTCTGGCTTTGTGATGGACTGGTCTAGCATCCTGTGTGATGTAGATTTTGACTTTGGCCCTTTTGAAAGTGCCCACACCTGGCTGAAAGAGATGTTCAAATCGCTTTATAACTGTTGAGCAGGAGGTCCGTTCCTCTAATGACATGGCATGGACATCATCCCATTTCCAGTTTAGTTTTGCCAGCCAGCTTCTCACCAGCAGTGCTGGGAGATCTCCGGGGACAATCCACAGGGGAAGTCGGTTCAGTGTCCCTTTGTGTATGATGGAGAGCATGGCGCTGCCGAGGACTGGGACGATTTCTTTGGTATAGGTCCTTAGTTGTTGTCGACCCTTGTGAGTTTTGGTCTGTCTCTTTTGTGCGGCCACAGCTGTTCAAATTGTTGAGCGCTCATGAGAGATTGACTCGCTCCCATATCCAGCTCCATGTTGACAGATATCCCGTTGAGTAGGACCCTCATCATTATTGGAGGCGTCTTGTTGTCGGAGCAGTGGCCATTGATCGTGTTGACCCGCTGTTCATCGGTGTCCCAGGTACTGTCCCCACCGTCTTCTGGTCTGCTTTCCGACCCTTCCGATTCGTATACCAGCTGAGCTGCCGTTTTTCTGCACATGTGGGCCAGATGCCCTGTATAGTCGCAGTTTCTGCAAACAGCATGCTGAAATCGACACCCCCTTGATGAGTGCCTTCCCCCACATCTCCAGCACAGACCGCTTCCATTGTTTCCAAAGAATGAGCTGCGTCTGGCTGATGTCTCTTGAGCTTCTCTCAGTTTGTAGTTGATTGCTCGCATTATGGGTTGATGAGGTGTGAACGGCCGTTCATGTGGCCCTTGATAGCTTCTGGTGCCATTGCCTGTTGTTGTGGGCCTGCTCTCCTGCCTTTGTCTGTGTGTGGGGGTAGCGGCTTGTTTCACGCTGTGAACCCCTTATTCCGATGTTTCGTTAGTTGTCGTACCCGCAGTGTAGATCAACCTCGTTTCTTCTTCTCCAGCCAAGAATGTCTGTGCAACCAGTGCTGCTGCCTCTAGAGTCAAGTTCTTGGTTTCTATGAGCTTTCGGACTATGCTTGCGTGGCCTATTCCTTCAATAAAAAAGTCTCTCAGTACTTCTCCCCTTAGTTCATCGGAGAACTCACATAAGCTAGCCAACCTCCGAAGTTCCGCCATGAAGTCGGGTATGCACTGGCCCACACAGCGTCTGTAGTTGTAAAACCTGTGTCTGGCCACGTGTATGCTGCTCACTGGCTTCAGGTGGTCTCTTACCAGTGTGCTCAACTCTTCAAATGACTTGCTTGCTGGTTTCTTGGGTGCTAGCAGGTCTTTCATTAAAGCGTATGTTTTCGAGCCACAGCTGGTCAAGAGATGGGCTCTTCTCTTGTCTGCCTTGTCGTCGCCTAACCAGTCATTGGTTACAAAGCTTTTCTGGAGCCTTTCTATAAAGTCCTCCCAATTGTCTCCAGCATTGTATTTTTCATCTGAGCCGTTGTTCGCCATTCTATGGATTCTGTAATTCCGTAACTCGTCGCCACTGTAAAGTCCTGTCCCCTCAGTACAGATTCACACGAGGCACATAGTGAAGTCAAGATCACTCAGGACCTGCACCTTTATTACACAGCTCTGGAATGCTGCACTTGCTTGAGACCTGTCCTTATATACCTGTCTGGGACAGGTATTCAGTGTCTCCTGCAAGTGCACCCCTGGTGGTAAGGTAGGCTTGTGGTTACAGGTCATCTCTGGTTACAGTCATGTATAGCATGGTAAGATACAGTTTGGGGAAGTAGTGTGAGATACATGACACTTAGTGTGTACAATTTTAATTCATGTACTCCTTCATTACTTCAATTATAAATCTGACACTATTTGTTCTTATGCTTTTGGTGCCTGTCGGCACTCTGTGGGTGTCCTCATGCTGTTGGTGTCTCTCAGCTGGCAACCCTCATGCTGTGGGTTGCCTCCTAAAATGCATGATACATAGGTAGGCTTAGTTTGGCACCTTATTTGCCATGAATGATCTTTACACATTATTAAGATTGCTTTCTGAGATCTCATAAGATGTCTCCGCACTTCGATGCCCTCCTGATGAACCACGTACAACTTCCAAGGCCATTAAAGAGAGAGGACTGTATTACATTCCGACAGTATATGTGCTTTGGTGACTATCAGTGCCACAGAGCAGATGGACCTTCTTGTAACCATTCCCATTTTCATCTTTGCAGGCCAAGAAGTCACATAATCGGCGTGAGCAGATGCGGACATTGAAGAACGAGTGGCAGGCCTCATCGGCATCTCAGGTCTGGCACCTGCCACTGGGGGGCACTGACTCCCACTCGAAAACTGAGGGTAAGTCCTGCACACTCCTTGGGCTGAGTTGGGCCAATGTCATGTTGTGTCCCTGGACTAGGGTTGAGACAATGTCCTGCACACTCCCTGGGCTGGGTTGGGGCAATGTCCTGCAGTGTCTCCAGACTACATATAATGGAGTAGCGGCGGTCCTTCAAATGATCCTGTGCTATGCGACCTTCCTCATGTCACCCTGCCCCCTCCCCTGCTGCTAACCACTCGTCTGTTGCTTTCTACTTCAAGATGATCAGCCACAGCCGCTGCATCCCTCAAGGCAACCCTCCGCATCAGGCCATTGTCTGGAGGAGGAGGAGGAGGAGGAAGAAGCAGAATAGGAGGAAGATCAGCTGCAATCCACCCGTGTTTTCTGAGGACGATGATGTAACTTTCTCCAGGGCTCCTGGGACCAGTGGCATGCAGCAACACAGTGCTGGGGTTGAATCCCGCAGGCCATCTTTCCGGAGGGCGAGTTGGCAAAGTCAGTCTGCCGACAGACAGGCAGACCTGGAACTGGACAGGGTGGGAGTGTCCAGGGAGAGCATCCAGGTCAGCCGTCAGCTCCTTGACGTCTTGGATAGGATTCCCACGAGCATCAAGAGTCTAAAAGCAACCATTACGGAGGCAGAGTCGCAGGTTGTCGGTGCGAGCCGTAAAACCTGCGAGACCATCAGTGCCCACACGAGGCCGGTGGCCTCCAGCAGTGACACTGGAGTCCTGAAGAGTGTGGCGCGAAGCCTTGCAGAATATGGTGCATCACAGGCACAAGCTCTGCTTCAGCATTGGGCAGGTGATGCAGTCCATAAACCCTCCCGCCATACTCTCTGCATTCCCCAGTGTCACACCCAAACGCAAACCTCCTGTGACTGGCAATGCCGATGAAGAGGCTAGCCAATCAGAAGCCGGGCCTTCCACGCCACGAGCTGGTTCAGTGTGTCTCCAGGCGGCGTCACCATTGTCTCTCCCCCCGACACAGCAGCGCTCTGGCAACCTTGCTGCACGCCATCTTGGTACCACTTGGGTTAGGAGCAACAAGCAAGGGAGGGGGATGGGGTCAAAAGCCAGTGGTAAGAAATAGTGGAGCAGGGGTTGCTGCACTATGTTGTTGATGCTGGATGCATCCTATGTTTTATACTGCATTGTTATTATTATGTTCTGGATTATGTTGTTGATAATGTTGTTGTTGTTGTTGAATGATCACTGCTGGATGCAGCTAATTTATGTTATTTTATTAAAGTTTCACAATTAAGTTCACAAAGTTTGCAATGTTTAATACATTCTTTTGTTCACAATAACCATTTCTATGTAGTGTCTCATTTGCAGAATAAGAGGGGGAATAGTCAACATGGTGGGATAGAGTGGCCAGGCAACGGTCAAACATGCCGTTCACTCTTCAAACAAAGCGTTCAATTATGAGCTGTCGACGTAAGGCTTTTGCAGCGGTGAAATTTCCACAATGCCTCCCCTGTGCTTGTGGTGCGGGGGGGTCGTCTTCTGCCTCCTCCTCCTCCTCCTCCTCCCCCCCTCTCCTGAGGTGGTCCTGCAATCCCCATTGGCAAATCCTGTCCCCCCCATGATGGCTAAGCAGTACACCACAATGTACTCAGGAACCTGCTGAGTATTGTAGGCAGTCTCCAGAGTGGTCCAGGCATCGGAAGCGCTGCCTGAGCACTCCAATTGTCTGTTCGACGATGTTGCGTGTGGCTGCATGGCTCTCATTATAGCGATGCTCGGCTTCTGTCTGAGGGTTCCGGAGCGAGGGTCATGAGCCAGGTGGCGAGACCGTAACCTTTGCCCCCGAGCATCCAGCTCTGGCCTTGTGGTTGACTCTGGAACATGCGTGAGACATTGCCCTCACGCAAGATGAAAGCATCGTGGATGCTCGCTGGATATTGGGCATTGACTGCCATGGTGTGCTGAGTATGGTCACAGGCGATCTGTACGTTTATGGAGTGGAATCCCTTTCGGTTTCGGTAAACCTCTGGTTTGTGTAAAGGTGCTCACAGGGCAATGGGCTTACAGTCAAGGACAGCCTGAACCTTGGGGAAGCCAGCAAATCATCCAAAACCTATAGCCCTCTCACTTTGGGTCTCCTTGGTCATTGGGAAGTTTATGAAGTCCATCCTGTGTGCATACAGTGCAGTAGTCACCTGGCAAATGCAGAAATGTGTAGCGTGCTGCGAGATGGAGCATATGTCCCCTGCTGATGCCTGAAAGGAGCCGAAGGTATAGAAGGCAAGTGCCACAATGACCTTAACCTCGACAGGCAGTGCAGTCCTATTGCCGCTGGTCGGCTGTAGGTCTGCCTGTATGAGCTGGCATATCTCTGTTGGCACTTCTTTTCAGAAACGCCGCCTTCTAACGCACTGTGCCTCAGAGAGCTGCAGATATGAGCGATGTTCCCTGTAAACTTGGTGGGGTTAAGGCCTCCTCCCCATACGTCTGCAACCTCTTCGATTACGTTGAAAATGATAATCAATAAGCCGCCTTGCAGCTCGATGCCGTATAAATTTAGCAGCCAGGAATAATGGCTGACATAGCATGGCCCCCATCTTTTTAAATGTCCTTTAAAACAAACTACAAACTCACGTAAACTTCACAATGAAAAGTCTACAGTAACGCAGCATTTTTCTCCCAATGCTTTAATCACTCAGAACTCCAACTTTCTCATTTGTTTCCAAGATGGCAGCATTAGTGCTTAGTGCGCCCGGGGTGCGACTGCATTTTGCCGACGGGTTCCCGGGCGGAGCTTAATCAGGTGATATGCTCGAAGGTTCCGCCCAGGGGCGCCAGCGCAGTGATGAACGACGATTTACGTCATCCCAACGGTGAAAACAGCGGTTGCCGAAAGTTCCGCCCGGGCGCAAAATCTGGTGCGCCTTGTTTCACGCCAAAAAATTATTTTTGCGCCCAATCCAGGTGCTAAACGGGGCACAAATTAGCTGAATATCCAGCCCTATATATTGTTGCATATGTACACATTTCATTTTGTCAGAGTCTTAGAAACACTTTAATTTTAACATTTGCATTGCTAAAATGGTATGTAAAAATGAATAATGCTGACCTTCCTATGTAAGTAACTCTCTGTCATGATGCAGGCTTTGACCACTATGTCAAAGGTCAAGGCCTGACCAAGAATGTATCAAGTGTAACTTTGTGTCTGTCCAGGATCATGCCAAGTTCAGTTATGTTTGTTAATTTTTACCAACTGCATACTAACAGATCAAGCATTGTTCCTACATTGATTCGTGAATGCAAACAAGTTCCTCCAATGACTCAGAGAATTTATCCAATGAGTAATTAAACCACATGTACCAGAAGGACCCAAGTTTGATTCACAATCTATGCTCCGTTAGCTTATATCAGCTTTAGAGCTGAAAGGAGTGCAACAATTTACCTCAGCAAGGTTTAGGTTCGGGAATGGGGAATGGGCTCGGATCCTTGTTCCTAGTACTATCCCCAAACTCCTGCCTGTGTGGGGTATCAGCCAAGGACAGTATTGATCTTGGCTATGATGTGTCTAGGACCGAATATCCTGCCAACATTTACTGTTAAGACGTATACATAAATATTGGCCACTTGGTGGTCAAATAGCACCTGCAAATCTTCTTAGCAGCTTCTGGAGAAGGCAAAGGGAAGACAATTGACAGTGTCCCTGATGACTATGTATGCAGGAAGTGTATCCAGCTGCAGCTCCTGACAAACCGCATGACGGCACTGGAGCTGCGCATGGATTCACTGTGGAGCATCCGCGATGCTGAGGGTGTCGTGAATAGCACGTTTGGTGAGTTGGTCACACCGCAGGTAAAAGTTACAAAGGCAGATAGGGAATGGGTGACTATCAAGCAGAACAGGAATAGGAAGGCAGTGCAGGAGTCCCTTGCGGTCATCTCCCTCCAAAACAGATACACCGTTTTGGGCACAGTTGGGAAAGATGGCTCATCAGGTGAAGGCAGCAGCAGCCAAGTTCATGGCACCATGGGTGGCTCTGCTGCACAGGAGGGCAGGAAAAAGAATGGAAGAGCTATAGTGGTAGGGGATTCTATTGTAAGGTGAATAGGTAGGCATTTCTGCTGTGGCAACCGAGACTCCAGGATGGTATGTTGCCTCCCTGGTGCAAGGGATCAAGGATGTCTCGGAGTGGCTGCAAGGAATTCTGGAAGGGGAGGGTAAAGAGCCAGTTGTCGTGGTGCATATAGGTACCAACGATATAGTTAAAAAACGGGATGAGGTCCAACAAGCTGAATTTAGGGAGCTAGGAGTTAAATTAAAAAGTAGGACCTCAAAGATAGTAATCTCAGGATTGCTGCAGTGCCACGTGCTAGTCAGAGTAGAAATAGCAGAATAGCTAAGATGAATATGTGGCTTGAGGAGTGGTGCAGGAGGGAGGGATTCAAGTTCCTGGGACATTGGAACCGGTTCTGGGGGAGCTAGAACCAGTACAAACCAGACCATCTGTACCTGGGCAGGACCAGAACCAATCTCCTAAGGGGAGTGTTTGCTAGTGCTGTTGTGGAGGGTTTAAACTAATTTGGCAGGGGGATGGGAACCTATGCAGGGAGACAGAGAGAAGTAAAATGGGGGCAGAAGCAAAAGATAGAAAGAAGAAAAATAAAAGTGGAGGGCAGAGAAACCCAGGGCAAAAATCAAAAAGGGCCACATTACAGCAAAATTCTAAAGAGGCAAAGTGTGTTAAAAGGACAAGCCTGAAGGCTCTGTGCCTCAATGCGAGGAGTATTCGTAATAAGGTGGACAAATTACCTGCGCAGGCAGCTATTAACGAATATGATATCATTGGGATTACGGAGACATGGCTCCAGGATGACCAAGGCTGGGAACTCAACATCCAGGGGTATTCAACATTCAGGTAGGATAGACAGAAAGGAAAAAGAGGCGGAGTAGCGTTGCTGGTTAAATAGGAAATTAATGCAATAGTAAGGAAGGACATTAACTTGGATGATGTGGAATCTGTATGGGTAGAGCTGCGGAATATCAAAGGGCAGAAAATGCTAGTGGGAGTTGTGTACAGACCACCAAACGGTAGTAGTGAGGTTGGGGACAGCACCAAACAAGAAATTAGGGATGCGTGCAATAAAGGTACAGCAGTTATCATGGGCCACTTTAATCTACATGTAGATTGGGCTAACCAAATTGATGGCAATACGGTGAAGGAGGATTTCCTGGAGTGTATTAGGGATGGTTTTCGAGACCAATATGTCGAGGAACCAATTAGAGGGTTAGCCATCCGAGACTTGGTGATGTGTAATGAGAAAGGACTAATTAGCAATCTTGTTGTGCGAGGCCCCTTGGTGAAGAGTGACCATAATATGGTAGAATTCTTTATTAGATGGAAAGTGACACAGTTAATTCAGAGACTAGGGTCCTGAACTTAAGGAAAGGTAACTTCGATGATATGAGACGTGAATTGGCAATAATAGACTGGCAAATGATACTTAAAGGGTTGACGGTGGATAGGCAATGGCAGACATTTAAGGATCACATGGATGAACTTCAACAATTGTACATCCCTGTCAGGAGTAAAAATAAAACGGGGAAGGTGGCTCAACCGTGGCTAACAAGGGAAATTAGTGATAGTGTTAAATCCAAGGAAAAGGCATATAAATTGGCCAGAAAAAGCAGCAAACCTGAGGACTGGGAGAAATTTAGAATTCAGCAGAGGAGGACAAAGGGTTTAATTAGGAGGGGGAAAATAGAGTATGAGAGGAAGCTTGCTGGGAACATAAAAACTGACTGCAAAAACTTCTATAGATATGTGAAGAGAAAAAGATTAGTGAAGACAAACGTAGGTCCCTTGCAGTCAGAATCAGCTGAATTTATAATGGGGAACAAAGAAATGGCAGACCAATTGAACATATACTTTAATGGTTCTGTCTTCACGAAGGAAGACACAAATAACCTTCCAGAAATACTAGGGGACCGAGGGTCTAGCGAGAAGGAGGAACTGAAGGAAACCTTTATTACCTCAGGAAATTGTGTTCGGGAAATTGATGGGATTGGAGGCCAATAAATCCCCAGGGCCTGATTATCTGCATCCCAGAGTATTTAAGGAAGTGGCCCTAGAAATAGTGGATGCATTGGTGATCATTTTCCAACAGTCTATCAACTCTGGATCAGTTCCTATGGACTGGAGGGTAGCTAATGTAATGCCACTTAAAAAAAAATGAGGGAGAGAGAAAACGGGGAATTATAGACCGATTAGCCTGACATCGGTAGTGGGGAAAATGTTGGAATCAATTATTAAAGATGAAATAGCAGCGCATTTGGAAAGCAGTGACAGGATCAGTCCAAGTCGGCATGGATTTATGAAAGGGAAATCATGCTTGACAAATCTTCTAGAATTTTTTGGGAATGACAAGGGCCAGTTTTCCTCTGGGAGTTATGCCGGTTCCCTGTGGAAATCCCAGCAGGCAGGGATGGAAGAGTTGGCCTGGGACTCCATTGAATTTAGTGTTGGGAAATGTGAGATAATATGAGAATAATGAGAATCATACAGTAACTAATAGAGTGGACAAGGGCGAACCAGTGGATGTGGTGTATTTGGACTTTCAAAAGGCATTTGACAAGGTCTCACACAAGAGATTGGTGTGCAAATTTAAAGCACATGGTATTGGAGGTAATGTATTGATGTGGATAGATAACTGGTTGGCAGACAGGAAGCAGAGAGTCGTGATAAACGGGTCCTTTTCAGAATGGCAGGCAGTGACTAGTGGGGTGCCACAGGGTTCAGTGCTGGGACCCCAGCTATTTACAATATACATCAATGATTTAGATGAAGGAATTGAGTGTAATATCTCCAAGTTTGCAGATGACACTAAGCTGGGTGTCAGTGTGAGCTGTGAGGAGGATGCTAAGAGGCTGCAGGTTGATTTGGACAGGTTAGGTGAGTGGGCAAATGCAATGCAGATGCAGTATAATGTGGATAAATGTGAGGTTATCCACTTTGGTGGCAAAAACAGGAAGGCAGAATATTATCTGAATGGCGACAGATTAGGAAAAGGGGAGGTGCAACGAGACCTAGGTGTCATGGTACATCAGTCATTGAAAGTTGGCATGCAGGTACAGCAGGTGGTGAAGAAGGCAAATGGCATGTTGGCCTTCATAGCGAGAGGATTTGAGTATAGGAACAGGGAGGTCTTACTGCAGTTGTACAGGGCCTTGCTGAGGCCTCACCTGGAATAATGTGTTCAGTTTTGGTCTCCTAATCTGAGGAAGGACGTTCTTCACCAGACTGATTCCCGGGATGGCTGACTGACATATGAAGAGAGATTGGATCGACTGGGCCTGTATTCACTGGAGTTTAGAAGAATGAGAGGGGATCTCATAGAAACATATAAAATTCTGACAGGATTGGACAGGTTAGAGGTAGGAAGAATGTTCCCAATTCTGGGAAAGTCCAGAACCTGGGGTCACAGTCTAAGTATAAGGAGTAAGCCATTTAGGACCGGGATGAGGAGAAACTTCTTTACTCAGAGAGTTGTTAACCTGTGGAATTCTTTCCCGCAGAAAGTTATTGAGTCCTGTTCGTTAGATATATTCAAGAGGGAGTTAGATATGGCCCTTACGGCTAAAGGGATCAAGGTTTATGGAGAGAAAGCAGGAAAGGGATCCTGAGGTGAATGAGCAGACATGATCTTATTGAATGGTGGTACAGGCTCGAAGGGCTGAATGGCCTCCTTCTGCACCTATTTTCTATGTTTCTATGGCCCCAAGTTTCCACATGATTTGCTCCTGATTTTTAGGAGCAACTGGTGGAGAACGGAGTATCTTAGAAATCGGATTTCTCCACATTTAAGTTTTCTGCAGTTCTAGTCAGGTAGAACAGTTTCACTTTTGAACAGAATTTTCTTTTCAAAAGGGGGCATGTCCGGCCACTGACGCCTGATTTGAAAGTTTCCACAGTGAAAACGTACTCCAAACTAACTTAGAATGGAGTTAGTGAAGATTTTTGTAAGCTTGAAAAAACCTTGTCTACACATTAAAAAATCAGGCGCAGGTTACAAATTAGGCGTAGGGAACGAGGTGGCGGGGGAGGGGGGGAAGGGAAGTCATTAAATTCTACAATAAATCCTTAGTTATACTTATACAAATATTATACAAATAAATCCAACCTGAATAAAAATTTATAAGCAAAGAAAAAATTAAATAAACCATGTTCCTACCTGTGTGAAAGTGCTTCAGGCAGGCCTTTCAGGCAGCGGTTTGCCGTCGGGACCGACCGACGGCAGGGGGAGAAAGCTGGAAGAAGCCTCAGTGCTGATCATGGAAGGGCAATGTGGTTTTATTAAAAAATGTTAAAAATTGAACAGCTACAAAGAATTTGAATAGTCTCAAACAAGTGCATGTGTCCCGTTTATCACAGTCTATCTTTAATTACAGAATGAGTGGTGGAGATTGAAACGGTAACGAATTGTAAAGGCTGAATTAAAATGCACAGTTGCTGCAGTAACACTGGTTAAAGAGCCAACATTAATTCAGCAGGTAATTTATTCAGCAGTGCTGCTAAAAGCACTCCCTCACACACAGAAATATCAAGAAAATTCAAATGCAAGTCTTTGCAAGGGTTCAATAAACAAACTTTCACTTTTTCTGCAGCACTTTTTAAAATGGCCGAGTGCCAATGTTTACTTCAGACTGCGCGTGCGCGAACGCTCCAACGCACACGCGCAGGGTTGCCGGCACCAAAAAAACTCATTTAAATTGTACCCGCCCCCTCCTACTTAAAAAATCGGCGCGAGTGGTAGGCTCCGCCCCCTGTGCATCACGCCAAGCAGACATCGAGCTCCAAGGAGCTCGAGAATACCGCGGTTTTTTTCAGGCGCCGTTTTCGGCGTGAAAAATAGGCGCCCAGCTCTAAGGGGCGCCTTTTTCGCCGCGTGTGGAAACTTGGGGCCTATGTTTCTAAAACTTCTCAGCATAAATTGGGAGCAAATTGTTTTGTAAACTATATTTACTAGGAATTTAAATCAGAAGCATTAAATTCTGGAAATACACAGTGGGTTAGTCAGTATCTGAAAGAGAAAAAAGAACAGATAATGCTTGGGTATAGTTCTTCATCAGAACTGGAAAGTGAAAGATAAGCACTTTAGTTGGGTCGGGATAAAGTGTGGGATGAATCAACAAATACTTACATTACTGAAAAAAATTTAATGGGTTGAATGACTTGCAAACTGCAAAGTAGAAAAGCAAGCAGATCTACAGTGGTTAAATAAACTTTTAAAAACACTTAAACTAAATACAATTAATAATGAACAATTAACTATACAGAATTAGAACTACAACTGCAACTGCAACTACATCAACAACACCAGTCACAACAAAACACCCTTTATTCACTGTCCTCTACCTCGACCTCGCCCACCCCTCCTCCTCACCCCCCCTTTCTTACTCCCGCCCTTCCCCTTCCCACTGCCCCTGGGCCCAGACCACGCTGTGGTGGCATCAAGCTGGTGTGCAGCAGTGCACCCCGAGCGCAGTTGCTGTTGTTGGGGGTGAGTCATTGCAGGCGCAATGAATGGGGCCTCATATTATTCTCATATTATCTGACATATTCCAACACTAAATTCAATGGAGTCCTAGGCCAACTCCATATATTATTTGTTATTTATTAAATATGTATTATTATAATTGATATTATTGTTATTGATATAATTTCATTATTGATTTTCTGATCTAATCAAAATGCCCTCGACTGCTTTCCTGCTCCTTATCACACTCTCTCTCTCGCTCCTGATCACTCTCTCCCTCTCACTCCAACTCTCAGTGCATGCGCAGAGACCCCTGACGTCCGAATCATGGAGGCGACACAAAGTCAGGTGGGATTGTGAGTTGTGAGGAGAATGCAAAGACACTGCAAGGCGATTTAGATAGGTTGAGTGAGTGGGCAAACACATGGCAGATGCAGTATCACGTGGATAAATGTGAAGTCATCCACTTTGGGAGGAAAAACATAAGGACAAGGTATTATTTAAATAGTGATGACATGGGAGGTGTTGATGTACAGAGGGACCTGGGTGTCCTTGTACACCAGTCATTGAAAGCAAACATGCAGGTGCAGCAAGCAGTTAGGAAGGCAAATGGTATGTTGGTCTTCATTGCAAGAGGATTTAAGTACAGGAGCAAGGATGTCTTACTACAGTTATACAGGACCTTGGTGAGACCGCAGCTGGAGTATTGTGTGCAGTTTTGGTCTCCTTACCTAAGAAAGGATATACTTGCCATAGAAGGAGTGCAGCGAAGGTTCACCAGACTGATTCCTGGGATGGCAGTACTGTCATATGAGGAGAGATTGGGTCAACTAGGCCTGTATTCGCTCGAGTTTAGAAGAATGAGAGGGGATCTCATTGAAATGTATAAAATTCTGACTGAGTTGGATAGACTGGATGCGGGCAGGATGTTTCCCCTGGCTGGAAAGTCTAGAACAAGGGGTCACAGTCTCAGGATACGGGGTAGGAAATTTAGGACAGAGATGAATTTTTTCACTCAGAGGGTGGTGAACCTGTGGAATTCTCTACCACAGAAGGCTGTGGAGGCCAAGTCATATATTTAAGAGGGAAATAGATAGATTTCTAGAAACAAAAGCCATCAAGGGGTATGGGGAAAAAGCGGGAATATGATGTTGAGATAGAGAATCAGCCATGATCATATTGAATAACGGTGCAGACTCGAAGGGCCAAATGGCCTACTACTGCTTCTATTTTCTGTTTCTATGAAAATGGAGCTCTTAAAAAAAAATTGTTTTTTAATTTTTGCGCATGCACAGTGCAATGCCGCACCATCCATCGAGAAGAAAATTGATCTTGATCGACTATAATGGTGAATACCACCCGATGTACACCGCTCGCATACCGCTCGGATACCGCCAAAAAAAACCCGATCTCGGCAGTATTCCAGCGGTTCTAAACCACACACTGCTGGGATACCGCCGAGAAGTGGCCGGACCTTAAATCCCGATACAGTTCGAGCTCTATATACTGTGTACCCTCTCTGAGTGTGATGCCCAGAATTGGACACAATACTCTAGTTGAGGCCTAATCAGTGATTTATAAAGGTTTACCATAACTTCCTTGCTTTGACGAGCACATACAGAAAAGTTTCCTCCTCAATCCAATTTTAATGGGCAGAAAATCATAGACTAGGATGTGTAATTTCCTGGAGTAGAAAATCTCTCCTATAATCTAAACTGCCACTTCAGTGCAGTATTGAGGGAGGGCAGCTTTGTCGGAGGTGCCATCTTTTGGATGAATCGTTAAACGGAGACCTCATCTGCACATTCAGGTGAAATGAAAATGTCCTATGACACTATTTAAAGACTAATCTTGGCCAGCATTCGTCCCTCAACCAACCACCTCCAAAAACAAATAACTGGTCATTTGCTGGGCGCTTGCTGTGTGCAAATTGGCTACTGTGTTTTCCTACATTACAAAAGTGACTATACTTCTAAAGTACTTCATTTTGGGACGTTCTGAGGTTGTGAAAAGCACTATAGAAATGCAAGTCTTTCTTTCTTTGAAATTGGGGTAAAAAGTAATCAGTTGATTTCTAAAGCATCTTGGAATGTCCTAAGGAAGTGATAATGAACTATATAAGTGCAAGCATTTCTTTGTCTTTCTGTCCTTTACCATGGCCCTGTAGGACCCATGGCAGCTGTTGCCTTCACAACTATTGCCAGGGACACCATGTCGTGAAAGTGATTTGCAAGGCTTGTTGCAGCAGTGTGAAAAGTTCCACAGTGGTGTTCCTTGGGAATGACAGGGGCCAGTTTTCCTCTGGGAGTTATGTCAGCTCCCTGTGGAAATCCCAGCAGGCAGGGATGGAAGAGTTGGCCTGGGACTCCATTGAATTTAGTGTTGGGAAATGTGAGATAATATGAGAATAATGAGAATCATACAATAAATGACATATTGTGAAATAAGATGGATCATTTAACTGCCAAACACAAGCACACAATGTAATGGTTTTTTCAAACTAATGAAATACTAGAGTATATAAATAGATTCATAGGATGTAAATTTAAGGAAGTGCTTCTGATTGTGTAAAGAATTGTTGAAATGCTGATTTTGGGGGGCTGAAATTTCTCTGTGCCCCGATTGAGGGCAGTAGCCTGCTCGGGGCAGGACTTCCTGCGCCTGGCGTGGAAGTCCCGCCCCAGCCGCTGAATTGGGCTTACTGCCCCTCAATCTCCCGCTGATGGGGCGGGACCAGTGACGCTAATGGGGTGCGATCGGAAGCGTTATGCGTGTCAACGCATCTCCCCTTCGCTTAAAGGGGTGGGCTGCTGCGCATTCTGCAAGGTCTCTGATGGCCTCTGCTGGGTCACCATGGCAGCGTGGGATGGGGCCTGCAGCCCGGCACCCAAAACAGAGTGCTGGGCTGCATGTTAGAGGATTGGTCCACGCTAAAAAACAGGTAGGATAACCAACCCGAGAGTTGACAAAAAGTCTAAGATGGCGGCGCAGGATGCTGGCGACCTCCCCTTTAACTTCCGCTCTATGAGCAGATGTTGGCCAGCTTCACGACCTGCAAAGCTGGCATTGACACCCGCTTGCACCAGACTTGTGGGCCGCGGGGCAATTTCACCCGTGGGGCGGAAAGGGGTTGCCGCACACGGTGATTGCCCGGGGCGCTACCCGCGTGGCCTGATGCTACCTTTACAGACCAGGAGCCGGTAGCGCCCCCCCCCCGGGTGAAAGAAAAGTGTCTTGCATCCCGTTAGTGCTCCCCAGAGGCGCTAATGGGACTCTGATGAAGGGGCAATTTCACCCCCTTTATATCGCTGCATTCAGGCAGTGGAAGAACGAAAGAAGGATTATCCATACTATTTCCAGATTTCAGATAATTAAGACATGAACGCAGGTTAGAGGAGGTCAATCTGGTCTTACAGGATAAAGTAATGGGGAGCTCCAGTACTCTCGGTATCACAAGAAATATTTTGCATATTGACCTTTTTGCTTTTGATGATAACTAATTGTGTTTCTTCAGCTCCACTCCAACCATTTATGCCTGATGGTAGTAACAAGACATCAGAGAGCAAGTAATCCATTGGCAAAAAGCAGCCACTCACTCAGTCTTTATTTACTGTACAATATCTATTCTGGAAAAAGGAGGCCACCATCTTCTGCCAAGAATGTGTAAGGCCTTCACCTATTGGTGGATTTTCAACAGAGCCCATCTGCATATGCAAGATGACACATCAGCCACAATAGGCATATACCTCAACCTATAAATAGAGCTATAAATAGAGCTGGAGTGCAGGCCCTGGAACATCATGGGCCGCCCCGACCTGTGTGAGAACACCACCGCAGGTCGGGGCTATAAATAGAGCTGGAGCGCGGGCCCTGGAACATCGTGGGCGAAGGTGCGGTGAATGAGGGTACGAGGGCCAGAAGAGCCGAGGGCCCACACTGCGATATGTGTGTGCACTAGGTCTGTGCAGCAGAGCAGGTCTCCAGTCATCCTGGTTCAACCCTTGCCACTGAATAAAGGCCTAGCTCTGTCAAGCCCGTGTGGTGGTTGATGTGCAACGGTCACCACACGTTAAAAAAATCCATGCACAGGCATCTTCCACCCTCTCAATTGGAGTTCAGGACTGGAACATTGGGTCCTTCATTGAAACATCTGTGAACTCTTCTTTTCCCAGAGGGTTGTGAATCTGTGAATTTCTCTGCCCAGGGAAGCAGTTGAGGCTAGCTCATTGAATGTATTCAAATCACAGATAGATAGATTTTTAACCAATAAGGGAATTAAGGGTTACGGGGAGCGGGCGGGTAAGTGGAGCTGAGTCCACGGCCAGATCAGCCATGATCTTGTTGAGTGGCGGAGCAGGCTCGAGGGGCTAGATGGCCTACTCCTGTTCCTAATTCTTATGTTCTTATGAAACAAGTCATCCTCGTTCGCGGGACCGCCTATGATAATATCAGTCTGTGATGTGGGAAGACCTAGATATGCATTAACGTGGCTTAACACTATCTAAGGGAGTTTGGGACAGTGGCTGCACCAATGACTTTACTTTCTACACTGATGTGAAACTTCTCCATGTTGATCTAGTATGTATTTTTCAAAGCTCCTTAAAGGCAATTATGACCTTTCCAGAGGGAAGGTGTGTCCAAATCCACTAAAACCCATGAATTAACTGCTTATCTTTGCAACCCACTGAGAAAAAGTTGACTTTCAACGGGACTCTCAGCAAGAGAACTGTCTGGAGAAGATCCAGATCAGCTCTTGAACCCCAGTACTGAAATATTTCAGTATCAGTATGATGAAGTTCTTCAGTGTGACGCATCTGAAAAAGGACTTGTGCGTATGTCTCATGTAAGAAGGTCAGCATGCAGCGCATACCTCAAGATTTGAAATACAGATAAGCTATGCAGAGATTGAAAAATTATCTTTAACCATTATTTTTGGTTACTGGAAGTCTGAATAGTCTATCTTCGGAAACTAGACCAGTGTATAAAATGAATGCAAACTGCTTAAAAGCTATTTTGAAAAATAATTAATCAGTGGATCCAAATGGTTCCATAGAATAATGTTATATCTCAAAACTTACAAGTTTAATGTTCCTAAGTGACAAGTTGATAATGAGGAAGTCATGTCAATTAACACATTTTCAGAAACAGGAACTGAGATAGAAAACTTCATTATGTTGCAATATGTACCCCAAGTAAAAATGAAAGGACCAACATTAAGCAAGCTACAGGAACAGATGAAGAAATGAAATTGCCAAGAATGACAGTTAGCAAAGGATGGTGTTGCACAAAAGTAGAAGTACCATCTTAGATTGCTGTGTGTGTCAACAGTGGAGAGGAACTCAGAGTATGGGATGGGTTGATATTTTATATGGAAACTTGATATAGTCGTTGGCCTTTGAGAAGAGAGCATCAGTGACCTGCTTAATGCACCAACAGACAACTGACTGACTAATGTTACCTGCAGCCTGAAAAGAGTCCGAGGAAAAAACAAATGTGGTACTGCCAGCACAGTGCCAGTTATGGCAATAGGTTCCAGGTCCTGTTGAACCTCTCTCAGGACTGTGCCAAAGCCTTTCTCAAGCAGTGCAGCCTTCTTACTCAGTGCTTCTCACTAAGGTGGAGGTGGGTAATTCTGGGCTTGTACAGCCTTTGGGCAAGGTAAGGACACCTATGAGCAGCCCTCCTCCTTGGTGGATTTCTTACAGCCTGAACAGCTCAGTAACGTCCCCCCATCTGTTATTGGTGCTACCCCTCTTCCTCCTCTTTCTCCCATCAGAAAGGGCTGGCCAAGGTGACTCCCACCTTGTGCTGTCTCCAGTACCTCACTGTGCTTCCTGAAGGTTTGTAAGCAAGTTCAATCAAAGGTGCAGTGATATGCAAGCCAATAACGTGCTTAACTGAAGCAGTGAAACTCCAAACAGATTCAAAGAAAAACTGGACAATCAAGCAGGTAGAAGGCATCTTGCAATTTTGGAAAATTAAGATTGGAAGAGCTACACGTAAAATGTCTGGACTTCTTCCCGATTGTCTGATATGTGCTTCTGTTGAGGAAGATTCAGTGTCAGGAGTGAAGTCTTGTAATTTCAGGAATATATGGTTTCAGCCTCATTTGCAATGCCACATTCTGCATGATCTATTTCTCAGGAGCTTATGCCTAGGGCTGCATGTGAGCTAAAATTAATGATTGTACACCGTATAAAAAATACATTGTGATTGAAATGTGTGAATCCATCCCACCCCAATAGTTGAATTAATTACTCTTCTCAATCAAAGGTGCAGTGATATGCAACCCAATAATGTGCTCAACTGAAGCAGTAAAACTCCAAAGAGGACCATATACAGTCGCCACCTCAAAGCGCTAGAGAAATACCACCAGCGCTGCTTCCACAAGATCCTGCAAATCCTCTGGGAGAATAGATGCACCAACGTCAGTGTTCTCGATCAGGACAACATCCCCAGCATCGAAGCATTGAGCACACTGGACCAGCTCTGTTGGGCGGGCCACATCGTCCCACATGCCCAACACGAGACTCCCTAAGTAAGCGCTCTACTCGGAACTCCTACATGGCAAGCGAGCCCCAGGTGGGCAGAGGAAACATTTCAAGGACACCCTCAAAGCCTCCTTGACAAAGTGCAACATCCCCACTGTCACCTGGGAATCCCTGGCCCAAGACCACCCTAAGTGGAGGAAGAGCATCCGAGAGAGCGCTGAGCACCTCGAGTCTCATCGCCGAGAGCATGCAGAAACCAAGCACAGACAGCGGAAGGAGCGTGCGGCAAACCAGACTCCCCACCCACCCTTTCCTTCAACCACTGTCTGTCCCACCTGTGACAGAGACTGTAATTCCCGATTTCGAGGAATTGCCGATGATGATGAAAACTCCAAACAGATTCCAAAGATCTGAGTACTTTAACACGAGGTCCCTGCTCCCTATGGGGTTCATCCTTTTTCCTATGTGCAGTTCTCTGCAGCAAATGGAACAGAGGAGGTTACAAATTGATATTGTGAGCAGGCTGTACCGGGTACCCATGTATGACCATGCAGCCCTTTGTGGGTGTGAATATATGATTGTGCAGCTACATTACATAGAAGGATTTATTCGAGGGAAATGTTTTTCAGGATACGAGGAAAGGAACTCTGACAGAGTAAATTTGATGCTGCTGTTTAATGGGCATTCAGAGTAAGCATTCAAAGTCGGTATTGTGAGGGGAGGTAACAGTATGCCATGCAGCTTAATATGCAGAGGATGAGGTTACCCTACCTTGCCTGACATAGGGAGGCCATTACGTTTTTTTGCAATATTGCACCCAGGTCAGCTGAGTGATGCAGTGCATTTCCACTGGTAGCCACCTCCTGCCATTCATCCTGAGCAGCTTGTCTGGGTACTTAGCAATGATTCCGTAGAGGGCCCCTCCCTCGAACATTATTTTGGTGGCCCCATTTGAACAATTGATCATTTTGGGGGATGCGTCACTTCTTACAGAGATTTGGCAAGTTCTCTCCGGTTCTCTGCGTGCACAGTGAAACCTTTCCCTTTTGCGCTGTGGCTTTGGAAGCTTGCTGTAGCGTGCGATTTCTCTCTCAGAAATGAGCGTTCTCCTAATTAGAGATATTATTCATGCAAGGAATTCACCAGTACTATTTAAATCGGACTGATCCCGGAAGTTCAGCCAAGACCAACATCCTAACGGCAGCTGTGTACTAATTCCATGCTCTCTAACTTCCAGCTGATCGAAGGGCTCATCAGAATATCCTTGTTGAATATGTTCACCATTCCGCTATATGATGTGTAATGCTTGCTCTGCCTGAAAGGCTGTTGGAAGCAAATTCAATAGTAATTTTCAAAAGGAAATTGGATAAATACTTGAAGGGGAGATATTACAGGGCTATGTGGAAAGAGCAGGGGAGTGGGGCTAATTGGATAGCTCTTTCAAAGAGCCGGCACAGGCATAATAGTCCGAATGGCCTCATTCTGTGCTGTATAATTCTATGATAAGGCCCCAAATTGCAAGAGTCTGCACTCAGGGTGGAGTGAGGTTGACTTTTAACACTAAGGTTAAGGGGTGATTTGATGGTTAGGATTTTGAAAGGAATTGATTGGGTGGGTAGGGAGAAGCTTTTTCCACTGGTGGGGATAGTCTAGGACATGTGAACATACCTTAAAATTGGGGCCAGGCCATTCAGGAGAGAAATTGGGAAACACATCTTCACGCAAAGGGTGGTGGAAGTGTGGCACTCTCTCCCACAAAAAGCCGTAGATGTTAACTCAATTAGTAATTTAAGTCAGACATTGGTAGATATTTGCTAGACAAGGGTATAAAAAGATATGGAGCCGAGGCCATTGGATCGAATTAAAATACAGATGAGCCATAGTCTCATTGAAATGCAGAACAGGCTCGAGGGGCTGAATGGCCTACTCCTGTTCCTATGCTCCAACGTTCAAGACTCCCAGCGATGGGCAATAAATATAGTCTTGCCGGCTTCACCCACATCATAAAACCGAATGATTTAAAAAAAAATGGATAATCAAGCAAAGAGGATGCATCTGATTAGCACCTCTTGTGATTTTGGAAAATTAAAATTGGAAGAGCTGTGCATCGAGTGTGTGGACTTCTGCCCAATTGTCTGATATATGCTTCTGTTGAGGAAGACTCAGTGTCAGGAGTAAAGTCTTGTAATTTTGGAAATATATGGTTTCAGCCTCATTTGCAAGGCTACATTCTGCTTTATCTATTTCCCAGGAGCTTATGTCTAGGGCTGCGTGTGAGCAGAAATTAATGATTGTACACCGTATAAAAAATACATTGTGACTGAAATGTGTGAATCTACCCCACCCCAAAAGTTGAATTAATTACTCTTCTGAAACTTCCAACAGAAAAAATGTATCACCTCTGTCATGTATGTAACCTTTATGTAACAACACTGCAATACTGTATATACGTAAGAAATGCACACCTTGACCACAGGGGGTGAACTTGTGGGAGACACTCCTCACCTGGTCATCCAGGTATATAAAAGGAGGTCCCACACAGGGTCAACACTTCTTGGTCCTGTGAATAAAGGTTCAGGTCATGGAGTGACCTTGTCCATAGAATGTGCCTCGTGTGGATTTGTGGTATTGTGTAAGGACTCCACAACCTCATTATTACCAGTTTCAGAAAATTCAAGTCACTGTATATATCATCAATTACATTTCATAACAAACTATTAAGTGAGTTTAATCCAATTAATACGTTTAATCCGATGTCTTCCTTTTTCCTCAACCAAGAATTCCCCTCTACCGTGGTTAACATGGCCCTCAACCGTGTCTGTTCTATTTCCCGCACCTCTGCTCTCACCCCTTCCCCTCCCTCTCAGAATCATGACAGGGTTGCCCTTGTCCTCACCTTTCACCCCACCAGCCTCCACATTCAACAGATCATCTTCCGCCATTTCTGCTCCACGAGCGTGATCCCACCACCAAACACATCCTGGTCCACTCCTCAGCACCCCCAGCACCCCCTCCCCTTCCCAAGGCACCTTCTCGTGCAAGTGCAGGAGATGCAACACCTCCCCTTTTACCTCCTCCCTTCCCACTGTCCAGGGCCCCAAATACTCCTTCCAGATGAAATAGCGATTCACTTGTACTTCTTTCAATTTAGTGTACTGTATTCGCTACTCACGATATGGTCTCCTCTACATTGGGGAGACCAAATGAAGATTGGGTGATTGCTTTGCGGAAAACCTCTGTTCAGTCCGTAAGCGTGACCCCGAGCTTCCAGTCGCCTGTCACTTTAATTCTCCGCTCCACTCCCACTCTGATCTCTCCGTCCTTGGCTTCCTACACTGTTCCAATGAAGGTCAATGTAAGTTCAAGGAACAGCACCTCATCTTTCGTTTAGGCACTTTACAGCCTTCTGGACTCAACATTGAGCTCAACAATTTCAAACCATAACCTCTTTCTCACGGCAGCTGTTGATGATTCTGCCACCTCCATTTACACCCTATCTAGTCTCATCTTTTGTTTCTTAACTTGTCCCATTACCATCTCCATTTGCCTACATCTCCAGAGATGAATCACTTTACCTTGGTAACAGAATACAATCTTACAGTTATTGAAAACTCGCATTTAGTGCTAATCATTAAGGCACATTTTCCAATTAAGCATTAACTCAGTAGTCAGCGTAATCTAGATTTTTTTCAGAATTGGGCACTTTACAGCCTTCTGCACTCAGCATTGAGTTCAACAATTTCAAACCATAACTTCTGCCTTTATTTTTCCACATGGCAGCTGTTGATGATTTTGCCATTCCCATTTACACCTCTTCTAGACTCATCTTTTGTTTCTTTACTTGTCCCATTACTATCTCAGTTTGCCTTGCACCATCGTCCCATTTGTCTTTTAGTAGCCGAAATTCCCCCTCCTTAAGCTCCACTTCCGCCTCTAAGAGACGACAGTGGAGCGGAGAGGCCTCACCGACCAGGGGCAAATGGATGGGCTGACCCGTCCTAAATTGCTCCCAGGCCAGGAACAGCAGGAACGGGTTTCTGCGCCACCCATGCTGCTGCCCGACGGGCACGCGCTGACCCCCTTTGGACCGGTGGCGACCCACTTCCAACCCCCGTGGGAAACTGCCCAGCGGGAGCGGCACCGCCGCCGGTCAGTGCCACTGATGGCTTCCCCCGGTGGGAAACTTTGTGCGTTTGGCAGCGCACCCACCCTTAAAGGGGAGGGCGCTCTGCAGCGGTCACCATCTTATTTTAATTGTCGGCCGTCTGCGCAGTCGGCCTGACAATGGTGCCCACGCGTTCGGTCAGGCCACCAACAGGCAGCCCAGCACCCTCTCTTGGGTACTGGGCTGCTGGCCCAGCCGAAACCCTCCCTGGTGGCCCAGTGTTTGCCACTAAAGCGGCTGCAGAGGTTGCAGCGACCCTCCCCTTTAACTGAGGCACTTCTGCCTTGCTGACGACAGCAACACCGCTCTGACCGAAAAAAATCAACTAAGAGCTGAATGTCGTTCGAGTCTCTGCCCCATAGATTGGGATGGAGAAAAAACTACAACAGTGGAGAGTGTGCCACTTTTTCATCGGGGGTGGGGGGGGGGGGGTAGCGGGGGGGGCAATTCTGGCCTCTTAATCTCTTCTGCCTTCCACCCTTTCACAGACCTTCCCTTTTGCTCTTTTCTCCCTTCCCCATTTCCCTTCCCCTGCACTTGCTTAAAATCTGTTGCATCTCCCACTTTTTCCAGTTTTGATGAAAGGTCATCGACCTGAAACATTGGCCGGAATTTTGCTGGTGCTCAGAGGACGGGATCAGTGTCGGGTCAGCTGTTAAATTTAAAATGATTGATCCCGGGCTGAGACCCTGCTGTCAACCTCCTGCCACACTAATTTCCCAGATGTCGGGTCTGTCAACGCTCAACACACGGCGGCAGGGGAGGAAATTTAGGTTATTATGATCTTGCTAACAGCCTATAAAAAGAATTTTGAGCTGAACTTACCATTTTACCAGGTTGTCCACAAGGTTTACGCTGCTCGGAGATCACGTCAGGTAAGGACGTCGGGAGTTGTGTGACCATGAATTCATTTCTTTACTTGACAGCTGCAATTGTGCCAGAAAAGCTCCCATTACACAATTGTTCACTTTCCAAGATCAAAAGGCCTTGATTACTGCATTTGGAAGGCAAATTGAGCTTTATGTCGGTTGCAAATGTTTGGAGCAATTGCTCTATTCAGTGTCACCTCATTGGAACAACCTGTCTCACCATTGACAGATCATTTCTGTCATCTCAAATTCACCAGCACTTCATACATTACCATTGGTGCCCTTAAAACTATCTCACCTTGGTCCTTAGAATCCCACCACGATCAGCCCCAGCACCAGCAGCACCAGGCACACCAGCAGCACCAACAACAGCACCGATCTTCTCTGTAAACAACTGATACTGCACAGGACACCAGGGCATCAGCACCCAACCACATTGCTGCCCGGGATGCCGGTGTTGGCCTCAGCATGGCTAAATTTTCTTCACTTGATGCCGTACACCCTACTGAAACATGATGCGCCAGATTGGCACCACGCCACACCAATACCATAAAGCATCCCTACAATGCCCATGCTATTCCTTTTACATTCATCGCCATTGTAGGGGGTACCATTATAAGAACATGAGATCATAAGAAATAGGAGCAGGAGTAGGCCATTTAGCCCCTCGAGCCCGCTCCACTATTTAATAAGATCATGGCTGATCTGATCATGACTCAGCTCCACTTCCCTGCCTGCTCCCCATAACCCTTTATCCCCTTATTGCTCAAAAATCTGTCTATCTCCGCCTTAAATATATTCAATGACCCAGCCTCCACAGCTCTCTGGGGCAGAGAATTCCACAAATTTACAACCCTCTGAGAGAAGAAATTTCTTCTCATCTCAGTTTTAAATGGGTGATCCCTTATTCTGAAACTATGCCTCCTAGTTCTAGATTCCCCCATGAGTGGAAACATCCTCTCTGCATCTACCTTGTCGTGCCCCCTCATTATCTTATGTTTCAATAAGATCACTTCTCATTCTTCTGAATGCCAATGAGTATAGGCCCAACCTATCTTCATAAGTCAACCCCTTCATCTCAAGAATTAACCCAGTGAACCTTCACTGAACTGCCTCCAATGCAAATGTATCCCTCCTTAAATAAAGAGAGCAAAACTGTACGCAGTACTCCAGGTGTGGCCTCACCAATACCCTGTACACTTGTCGCAGGACTTCTCTGTTTTTATACTCTATCCCCCTTGCAATAAAGGCCAACATTCCAATTGCCTTCCTGATTACTTGCTGTACCTGCATACTAACTTTTTGTGTTTCATGTACCAAGACCCCCAAGTCCCTCTGTACTGCAGCACTTTGTAATTTTTCTCCATTTAAATACAGTTTGAGCATCGAAAATCCGGAACCCTCGGGACTGGGGCTGCTCTGAATTTTGGAACTCCAGATTTCGGGACGTTCAGCCTGTAATAATTTGCTTTTTTATTTTTCCTGCCAAAGTGGATAACCTCACACTTTCCCACATTTTACTCCATCTGCCAAATTATTCCCCACTCACTTAGCCTGTCTATATCCCTTCGCAGATTTTTTGTGTCCTCACAATCAGTTTTCCCACCCATCTTATATCATCAGCAACTTGGCTACATTACACTCGGTCCCTTCATCCAAGTCATGAATATAGATTGTAAATAGTTGAGGCCCCAGCACCAACCCCTGTGGCACTCCAATAGATACTGTTTGCCAACCAGAAAATGATCCATTTATCCCAACTCTCTGTTTTCTGTTAGTTAGCCAATCCTCTATCCATGCTAATATATTACCCCCAACCCAGTGAACTTTTATCTTGTGCAGTAACCTTTTATGTGGCACCTTATCGAATGCCTTCTGGAAATCTAAATACACTACATCCACTGGTTCACCCTTATCCACCCTGCTCGTTACATCCTCAAAGAACTCCAGCTAATTTGTCAAACATGATTTCCCTTTCACACTACTACTAGGCAATCCATCGTGACGAGGATGCCGCTCTTCACACCAAAAAAAGATGGGCTCACAGGTGTTACAATGAGTTACATCTTAAAGGGTGAAAGATGCCTGTGCATGGATTTTTTTAATGCGTGTTGACCGTTGCACACCAGCCACCACATGGGTTTGACAGAGTGGTCCAGTGGCGAGGATTGACCAAGACAACTGGGATCAAGCTCTGTTGCGCCTCCCCTGAGCCACAGCCCCATCGCTGTTAAATGCTGCTCCGCTGCTCGCTGGACTCGACCTCCGCCCCTCGCTGGGCTTGACCTCCGCCCCTCGCTGGGCTCGACCTCCGCTCCTACTGGACCCAGCTCTAAGCCCCTCGCTGGGCTTGGACGCCACACCAATGGGCTACCCGGACTCCAGTGACGTCAGTCCAGTAACCCTTGTAGAAATCTTCGCACTCCTGGGTCAGCTAACGTCACTCCCTGCAGTGGCTAGCTCCCTACTTATATCCCCGCCTGCTGATGCTGTCTTCTCGCAGGTTCGAGGTGGAGGGGGGGTGACCTTTTTTTTTCCCTTTCATAAAACCAGGCTGACTCTACTTGACTGAATTTTGCTTTTCCAAATGTCCTGCTACTGCTTCCTTAATAATGGACTCCAGCATTTTCCCAACGACAGATGTTAGGCTAACTGTTCTCAACATTCACTGCAACTCAGAGTGATGGAGATGTGATGAGTGCCACAGCAGGATGATGTTGAGTGTGGATTTGCAGTATCATTCCATGATCTACAGGTCCTCCTGATGACATCCCTGATTGTGTCCTGTACAATGTGCAACTATTGATGTTTTCCCTTCCGCCCATTGGAAGGGAAAACATCCTCCCTGCATGTTGCGACTCCCTTAATAAGCATATGGAGAGAGTTGTGGGAGAGTCTGGGTGCAACCGTGCACCTTTGTGCAGTGCTTGTCAGTGTTTACAGCAGCTCAATGCTGTAGAACACTGACAGCACAACTGTCAAAATCAATTTGGAAAGGGTCCCTTTAAGGAAACAGGCTGATGACTCGTCATCAAATGCCGTCACCAGACTTGCTTCCTTCAGTTGGCCAGGGAATGCGCTGGGCGGGCTTAGTAAATCCATTGAACGGAAAATAATTTCTATAGAGTGAGCTGGAGCCAGCAGCGAGGTTGGGACCCACCATCGTGCCAGCTACACCGGACCTGTCAGGAAATCACGGCCATTAACTCTGTTTCTCACTCCACAGACGCTGCCTGACCTGTTGTGTATTTCTAGCATTTTCTGTTTTTATTTCAGATTTCCAGCATCCGCAGTAGTTTGCTTTTGTATTAATGACAATTTCTGCCATGGGCACTGGACGCATCTTCTTCTGCCTTCACCAATATGGCTGGCACGTCGCATACCCTTTCTAACTGAAATATGACTGGTTTCTCTATCCATATATCTATAATAGAATAAAAATGTAGTATAGAACGATTATTTCTTGTAAGTATAACTTATCCAGCAATATTTGTCTGTCACGCTAATTAATTTCTCTTGACTTTACCCATCTTTGATTGAACCCTCCATGTTTAGGTTCCACAGCAGATATCACTGTTGCACACTTACCTTTGACCTTTCACAGTTGCACCTTCAACCTAGGCGGTGCTGTGGGCACTAATCTGAAACTTTGACACCCTAGAGGTAGGTATATGGGCTAGAAATTCGGTAACAACCCAACTTTTGAAATCTTGAAGAATTAGAGCCAGACACGAATGATTCTGAGCTTCCACTAAATTGGCTGTTAGTGCTCCAGGAAAGAACGGGAGAGCTAAATCAATGCTAATGACCTCAGTAGGGCACTGTAGGGCTCCACCAGCAGAGCAATAATGAATTTCAGGTGCAATGCAATCGGCAATGATCCTTCACATTGGCGGGACGCATTTCGTCGCCCGGATCTGACTTTTGTACGCCGCCGTGGAGTGTCTGATTAAGGTTAATGGGTCCTTGATGGCGCCCTTTCGCTTTGTCACCAAGATACAGAAGAAGCTGGTGGACTTCTTCTGGAACAACAGGAAGCACTGGGTCTCTGCCGCGGTCTTAAGGCTCCCGCTTGGGGAGGGCGGTCAGTCGTTGATGTGCGTCAGCACCCAGCTCGCGACTTTCCGTCTTCAGACCCTGCAGAGATACCTTTACGTCGAGCCCCCTCCTAGGTGGCGTGCTCTGGCGACGTATTTCTTCCGCCAGCAGCACGGCCTCAACTACGACATGCAGCTCCTGTTTGTGAGCATGGGGGGCGTCAGGACCGCCTTCCAGGAACTGCCTGTCTTTTACAAGGAACTCACCAGGGTCTGGAACAAAGTCTCCATCAAGCGCAGCTCTCCACCGGCTGGAGTGGCGGCTGTCCTGCACGAGGTTTTAGGTGGCAGTCCGGCGAGAGGGCTGTGGCTGGTGAGGTGACTAGGGTCAGGGACCTGCTCGATGGCGGAGGAGCGGGCTGGATGGCACCAGACACGCTGGCGCGGTGCCTAAATATGGCCGACGTCCGCCGCGCGGCCGATGCCATCGAGTCGCTAAAAACAGCTCTGGGCCCTGACTCCGTTAGGTGCATCGAGGAGGCTCAAGCACGTGGGGAGATCCCGTCCGAACTGACCCCCGTCCGAACAGAATTCCTCATCGGCGCCAAACCCCGAAACCTCCCTCGGGAGCCGGCACCTCACAACTTGAGCCGCCTCGGGGAAATCCCCTCCGTGCCTTTCAGTTCCGCGCGGAGGGGTTTCCTGTACGGGCTGCTCCTGCACACCCTCAATTTTGCCATCCTCGCCTGCCGTCCGGACACGCCATGGTGCACCATCTTGCCGTCCAGAGGAGGCGGGGGTCCCCGATGGAGGGCACTCTACGTGGGAGTCCTCCCAGTATTTATCGGGGACTTGGCCTGGAGGGTAGTGTACGGAGCAGTGCCGTGCAATAAATTTTTAAGCCTGTTCACGGGCTCCCAGGCTGCCTGCAATTTCTGCGGTCTGGAAGAGTCCATGTTCCATGTTTTTATCGAATGCACAAGGTTGCAGCCCCTGTTCTATTATTTAAAGGGGCTGCTCCTGAATTTCTGGCTGCACTTCAGTCCCACACTCCTGATCTTTGGGCACCCTGTGTGGAGGGGAGCGGGTAGGTCCGAGGGCCTCCTCGTAGGACTGCTCCTGGGCACGGCCAAGGGTGCCATCAGCCGGTCCAGGCAGCGGGCGGTCGAGGGGGTCGTTCAACCTGACTGTCTGCCTCTCTTCCGTGCGTACATCCACGCCAGGATGTCCTTGGAGATGGAGCACCACCGGTACGCTCACGGCCTTCCGCGAGAAGTGGGCACCGGAGGGACTGGAGTGCATCATCACGCCCGGCAACCAAATTTCAATTTGATTTTATGTTTTAAAGTTTAATTTCTTTTAATTGCCAGTGTTTTTAGTGTCCCCCTCCCCTTTTATAGGGGGCACTTGGAGAAAAAATATGACTTTAGCGCCCCAAAAAAAAACTTAAAAAAAAAACACAAAAAACCCCCCAAAAAAAGAGCCTTGTAAATGTTTGGTGCGTCCCCCAGATCGGGGGGCCACGATTTAATGTTTTCGTTTCCTCCCAAAAGGGTTCCTTCACATTGGCTCCTTCCATCTCTTAAAGGGAAGGTTCCATCATTGTGCCGATCCTCATTATCAGCATTGCTGGCTGTGAAGGGGACCTGCAAGTAACTGAATTTGGTAATTCTCATGGCTGATCCCAATCCCAGGGAGAGGGCTTGCCATTTCAGCGACCAGGCATTGGAGGCATTGGTCAGGGGGATGGAATGAAGGAGTGCAGTGCTGTTCCTGGCCACTGGAATGAGGCCATTGCTCCAGGTCTTTAGGGCAATGTGCAGGGAAGTGGCCCAGGAGCCTGACACAGTGCTGGAAGAAATTCAACGACCTCACTCAGGTGGTCAGGGTGAGTATATGCTTCAACAAGTCCTACATACCAGCATCTGAACCTCAATCTGTGCACACTGCGCAAACCCATCAAGCATGTCCACCTTTTTAAACTCTCACGCCTTGCCTACAATTACAGATATTTAACTATGGAATGCACATCTCCCAAACACATAGCTGCACTCTCACTCACACACATGTGTTTCTTTTGCAGGCCAAGATGGCCCACAATAGGAGGGAGCAGCAGAGGGTGATGCGTGTCTCCAGCAATTCTCAGACCTTGAGGAGTGAGTGCTGTGACTCATTGGGCAGCAGGTGGTGGGCGCCGTGGCCATTGGTGACGTCGACCCCATTGGTGGTAACAACAGTATCTTCATCCCCTCTCCTTTTCTCATCTCACTTCCCCCTCACACCACAAGCCTTTCTAACTTTCCAGCTCCTGATACTGTCTGCATTCCTTGCTTCATTCCTGTCCCACTGTTTTCATCTTAATGTGCGTTTTGTGCCTTTTATGTTTTCAGATAATCAGCAATCAGTTGAACAGCCTGTCTCTGAGCATCCCAGTGAGAGTGAGGTGGGAGAAGAAGAAGAGGAGGAGCGAAGCACCGTGTCACTGCATCTCTCACCCGCAGGCACCACCTCAGAGACTGGCACTACACGATCTTTAGAGGCAAGTTTAGTAGAGGGGTCTGCACTGGGTGATGCACCGGGGATGAGTGGGCTGCAGCAAGGCTAGGGGGAAATGGTAGCTTGGGGAGGGCAAGTTCGCGCATGAGTTCTGCTGCACATGACTCAGATGAGGATCTCGATGTGGAGGTATTCACAAGAAGGGTGACGGCCATTCACTCGGAGATGATCGTTGCAAAGGCAAGGGTACCCAAGAGCCTCTCGGCAATGGTAAGGAGTGTGAAGGAGTCCACCTCCAACATTGTATAGAGCTCTGTGCACACCATGGAGCCCACCATTTACACTCTGCGGAGGATGGTGAAATTCCAGAGAGACCTTATGACGTGTGTCATGGGCAACGTGGCAACTTCCATGGCGGTACAGGCAATTATTAAGGATGTCATAGCAGTGCATTTGGAAAGAGGTGACATGATAGGTCCAAGTCAGCATGGATTTGTGAAAGGGAAATCATGATTGACAAATCTTCTGGAATTTTTTGAGGATGTTTCCAGTAGAGTGGATAAGGGAGAACCAGTTGATGTGGTATATTTGAACTTTCAGAAGGCGTTCGACAAGGTCCCACACAAGAGATTGATGTGCAA
The DNA here is from genome assembly GCF_044704955.1 of Pristiophorus japonicus. Taxonomy (NCBI): domain Eukaryota; kingdom Metazoa; phylum Chordata; class Chondrichthyes; family Pristiophoridae; genus Pristiophorus; species Pristiophorus japonicus. Next base: position 56,620,524 of record NC_091989.1, read on the forward strand.
AGTTAGAGCACATGGGATTAGGGGTAGTGTACTGACATGGATTGAGAACTGGTTGTCAGACAGGAAGCAAAGAGTAGGAGTAAATGGGTACTTTTCAGAATGGCAGGCAGTGACTAGTGGGGTACCGCAAGGTTCTGTGCTGGGGCCCCAGCTATTTACACTGTACATTAATGATTTAGATGACGGGATTAAATGTAGTATCTCCAAATTTGCGGATGACACTAAGTTGGGTGGCAGTGTGAGCTGCGAGGAGGATGCTGTGAGGCTGCAGAGCGACTTGGATAGGTTAGGTGAGTGGGCAAATGCATGGCAGATGAAGTATAACGTGGATAAATGTGAGGTTATCCACTTTGGTGATAAAAACAGAGAGACAGACTATTATCTGAATGGTGACAGATTAGGAAAAGGGGAGGTGCAAAGAGACCTGGGTGTCATGGTACATCAGTCATTGAAGGTTGGCATGCAGGTGCAGCAGGCGGTTAAGAAAGCAAATGGCATGTTGGCCTTCATAGCAAGGGGATTTGAGTACAGGGGCAGGGAGGTGTTGCTACAGTTGTACAGGGCATTGGTGAGGCCACACCTGGAGTATTGTGTACAGTTTTGGTCTCCTAACCTGAGGAAGGACATTCTTGCTATTGAGGGAGTGCAGCAAAGGTTCACCAGACTGATTCCCGGGATGGCGGGACTGACCTATCAAGAAAGACTGGATCAACTGGGCGTGTATTCACTGGAGTTCAGAAGAATGAGAGGGGACCTCATAGAAACATTTAAAATTCTGACGGGGTTAGACAGGTTAGATGCAGGAAGAATGTTCCCAATGTTGGGAAAGTCCAGAACCAGAGGTCACAGTCTAAGGATAAGGGGTAAGCCATTTAGGACCGAGATGCGGAGGAACTTCTTCACCCAGAGAGTGGTGAACCTGTGGAATTCTCTACCACAGAAAGTTGTTGAGGCCAATTCACTAAATATTTTCAAAAAGGAGTTAGATGAGGTCCTTACTACTAGGGGGATCAAGGGGTATGGCGAGAAAGCAGGAATGGGGTACTGAAGTTGAATGTTCAGCCATGAACTCATTGAATGGCGGTGCAGGCTAGAAGGGCCGAATGGCCTACTCCTGCACCTATTTTCTATGTTTCTATGTTTCTATGTTTCTATGTTTCTAAGCCACACAACGTCTCAGTGCTGTAATGCAGGCAATGGTTGGTGGTATCAAGTCTCAGAGTGCTCTCATGCAGTCTCAGCTTAATGCCACGCAAGCTCTGACTGCTGCCATCGTGGCTGGGTCCACCACAGTCAACCGGTGATCTCATGGTGTCACAGCAGTCCAGCAATTTGTGGTCCAGCAGATTGGTGGGGATGCTGAGGTGCTGCCCCGAGGGAGTCACAGTGGGTCAGTGTAGCAGGAACCTGCTGTCCTCTCTCAGGATGACAACATTCCTGATCCCACCACTGCCACTCCCCCATTACACTTGTCGCTGCCTGTCATCCAGCCAGCCCAGATGGGTGGTGTAGGGGTGGGTTTGTGAGGAAGTGGTCTACCCCCATCACGTTGATGACGTCAGCGTGACGTGGGCGTGCCGCATTGCGCTGCGAGGTCAACTTGGATCCCACTGGGCCACGAGGGACAGGTTGTGCCGGGCTGCCTATTGGCGGCCCGGCCGGACCAGCGGCCGCCATTGTCGGGCCAACTCAGGAGTCAGCCATCAATTAAAACAAAATGGCGGCCGTGGCATTGTGCCATCCCCTTTAAGGGTGGCTGCACCGCCCAGCCACTGGTAGCTTCCCAGCTTGTGAAGCTGGCGGGCGCACCGACCGGTGACGACTGTGCTCCCATGGGGCAATTTACCCCGCGGGGTGGTAAGGGGTCATCGGCAAGGGGTCGGCACACCAGGCGGGGCAGAAACACGGGGGCAATTGTGAATGGGTCAGCCCCGTCGCCTGCCCCAGACAGAAAGGCCTTACCGCCCCATTAGAGATGGTAACGGCCTTAAAGAAGGGGGCAAATCCCACCCCCGGCAAAATCTACACAATTCATTTGAAAGAAGGTGTAACTAGTTTATTTCCTTATTCAAGTTATGTGCCTCTACTTTAATATTAAGTTCCCCCTTGCTTGTCCTCGGTAAGAATGTAGAGTTTGTGTGATCTACTTCTTACTCTTGTGCATCTTCTAATTGCCACTTCAATGGGAGGAACAACCGCTGTGGCAGACTGCTGCTCCTTATTGAGGACCTAGGCCTAGGGATTTCAGTTCTAAAGTAAGAGGATTTCAAAATAGAGACATGACTATAACTCAAATTATTTCTAGCACTAATGCAAACGTTACTAATTTCTTTGGAACACATGTTGGATATTGAACTGAACAAACAAAGATCTAGGTTGCACTTGCACTACAGGTTTATTATTGATGTGTTACTTCACACTATTGCTAAATATGTATTGTGCAAATTCTAAGCTAAGGCCCAACTGAACTCTAGATTGAAGCAGAGTGAGAGTCCACCTGCTCATTGTAATTTAAAGCAGATTGCAGATATGGCAGATTTGAATGAACTTCATTACATCATCCAGTTATTATTAGAATTAACTTTGAGGTTTGAACACAACCACCTGTTGTTCTGAAATAAAAGCGTGACACTGTTGTACATTTGTGTCCTAGCATAAAGTGATTCTATTGCAGTTTTACATACCGAGATTATTTATATCAGTGTAACCAAACAAATGCTGTAATTATAAAATGGCTGTGTTGGGCAGTGCCAACTCTAGATGTTTTGGAATGATAATTGACTGGAAACGTCTGTGTCTTGGCAATAGTAACACACCTCTATTTCTACTGAATCTTTCCAGTTTGTTTATGCCCTTTGTTATAAATGCAACAGAGTCAACTTCCCATTTCTGCTGTGCTTGAACCGTACGTTTGAGGCTCTGCTGGAACTGTAGAGTTTAGAGACAGGGTGCGTGCAGGTCACAAGATGGAGGCTGCAAGCCCCAATGCAGTGCTTTGTGTTTCATGACAGAAATATTTTTACATGCTGCCTTGATGACCAGTGCAAGACTCATTCGACCCTCAAGAATTATACAAACCAGTCCCATGCTAGATTCAGTAGCTTTTGAACCAAAGACCGTAGCACCCATATGAAATGGAGCATTACATGATTGGCTTGGCCTGCACAGGTTTGTTTCTTAACAAATGAATATTCCTTTTTTAATTGTTGCATTGCATTCTCTCCATTTTGATTGATGCATTAAAGTTTTTTGCTATTTAGGCCTGATTTTTTTTTGTACAGCAAGACTTTTATTTTGAATTTTATTTCTTACTGATTCCAGCTATTATTTTTCCTTGCAGCAACCAAAGCAGGGAGGCTGGGATATTCTTTGGGGGTTCCAATGGCTCTCCTAGATCTGGAGGAGGAAGAGCAGTTCTGGAGGAGAAACAAAGGTACTTCAGCATCAAATACCCATCTGTCCTTTCCCCGACTTTCATTTGTTGGCCATACAGTCCTTCCCAGGCATATCATGGGAAACCAATTTCTGACACCTGCGCTAGACAAATGGGGCTGCATATAGTGAGGCAGAAGCACACATCTCCAGTCAAAGAATTTGGAAACAAGGGGTTAATTTTAACCTAACCTGCCCGGCAGGAAACTAAGAGGATTGAATCGGCCACCCGTTTTACATCCCGCCCGATTTCACTTTCCATTGATTTCGGAAAAGGCTGTGGATTCTGGGACAATTGGAGCTTTGAAGACTGAGATTGATTTTTTTTTTGAGCTAAGGGTATCAAGGGACAAAGGCAGGTAAATGGAGCTGAGGTTCAGATAGGCCATGATATTGAATGGTAGAGCAGCTTTGAGGGGCTGAATGTCTCACTCCTGTTCCTATTATTGAAGCCACGTAATCTGATAACGAGTCAATCCTCCATGAGAGTCAATAAATCTGATATGTGAACCAGGTGGATCTGGAGTTCTGTAGGGTGCTGTTGATAATTAACCAGTCACCTTGGTTCATTGATGGTGGCTGTCACTGGGCGCTCCAATGCCCTAAAAATTAAGATGGAGCTGGCTAAACAAGCAATGAGATGTTTTATCAGCTGCCAAGGCCCTAAGCTCTGGAATTCCCTCCCTAAAGCTCCCCACCTCTCCTTTTTTTCCCCCCCTCCTTTTTAAGAAGCTCCTTAAAGCCTACCTCTCTGTTCTAATATTTCCTTATGTGGCTTGGTGTCAAATTTTGTTTGATAAGGCTCCTGTGAAGTGTCTTGGAAAGTTTTATTATGTTAAAGGCACTATATAAATAAATGTTATCAATGAAAGAAAATGATACCGAGCCACAGAAGGAGATATCAGGAAGTTGATCAGAGGTAGGTTTTAAGGAGCATCTTAAAGGAGAAGATGCTCCTTTATAGAGAGAATTTCACCGCTTAGGGGCAAGGTAGCTGAAATATACCTGAATATGCAGTATTTAGAAAGGAGTGGATGAAGGGACCATCATTGTTAGGAAAGGAATAATATTAGAGCAGGCTAATACTGCAATTGGGGGAGGAAATGGAATTAGTCAGTAAGAATCTATCCAGGATTGCGCTCTAGATCACAAAACCAAGAGGAGGAAGATCTACAGCCACGGAATCAAATCAGCTAGGTAGCCAATGCTGGGAATGCAGCAGTGATGGGAGATTTCAGTTATCCACCAAAAGGTAGACAAGGAGGGGCAGGCACAAGAGATGGGCAGCTCCCAAAGAGCAGTTATAGATCCAATCTTCGGTCCCTATTTTCGCCATGAATGTGTGCCGTTTTATTGGGGTGCGACGTTTTTTGGCGTGAAATCATCCATTTCCAACTTTGGCCAACGTTTGTTCGTTGGCGCCGACTATGTGCGGCAGTTTAACATTTTTTGGCGCAGACATGAGTGAAAACGAGATGATGCGCCGTTTTTGTGCAGTTAAGCGATTTTGGCCATCCACGATTTATTTCAGCGCGGTGCACACTGCCATAAACCCCAAAGAAAGATTCTGTGAACTTAAGGAAATCAGCGTGGCTCACAAAAGGACATTGGGTCCAGGCAAAAGAAGACAAAATAAAGTACACTGTACAAATGCATGGATTTTTTTTGACAGGGTATTCGAAAATAACTTGGAAAGTAATTTCTGAGTTTTTGGAGCGAGACGATGTTTAAAAAAAAAACAAATGTAATTTTTTCAGAGGGAACTGAAATAACTCTGTCTGGCTGGGTTCTTTTTCACCCAAATCGTGACTGTCCACCCCAACACAATCGTTGCTGATCAGGCTCCCGGCACAGGTCGAAGGAGTGCCGGCCAGGCAAGAACGCAAGGACATGCCATTTGGCCCCGATCATACGATCATGGCTGATCTGATCATGGACTCAGCTCCACTTCCCTGCCCGCTCCCCATAGCCTTTTATTCCCTTATCGTTCAAAAATCTGTCTATCTCCACCTTAAATATATTCAATGTCCCAGCCTCCACAGCTCTCGGGGGCAGAGAATTCCATAGATTTACAACCCTCTGAGAAGAAATTCCTCCTCATCTCAATTTTAAATGGGCGGTTCCTTATTCTGAGACTATGTTTCTCCTATGAGGGCAGGATCTCCAGCTCGGCTGGACACAAGCACCAGAACCTGGGCTGCTTTTGAAGCCGAGCGTCGAGTTGTTGTCCTTGTGTCCGTCCGAGCTTGCAATCCTGCCCAGCTGGCACTCCTTCGACCCGCGCCTCAAGCTTGGGCAGCATCTGAAACGGACGTTTTGTGCACTGGCACAGCAGCAAGCTAGAAATGACCATTTGTCACAGGTGTTCCTAGAAAATCACAAACAAAGAAACAAACGCATGTGCAGATCAGGGTGTGGTCCAATCTAGGGCGTCACCCAGCCTTGTGGAGCAAAACGGAAAGGAAAGGTGTCAGTGATTTAAGTATTTATCTGCATGTTAACAATAATAATGGATGCAATTTTTAGCATGCCTGATGTGATAAGGGCGTTGGCCATACAGAGGCCCCGAATAATATCGGGGAAACAGATTGATGGGGAGGAGGCCTTGCCCTCAGCGAGTCTATAGGGAGAGGCACTCATACCTGTAACTGAGTGAGGCAGATTGCGTCACAGGCTGCGATTCTGAAAGGAGGTTATCACTGAAATCTGCCAACTAACCAGGGCAGAAATACGGCCAAGAAGTGGAAGGAGGACTGCCCTACCTGTAGAAGTAAAGGTAACAGCGGCACTTGCCTTCTATGCTATGGGATCATTTCGAGCTTCAACTGGGGACGTATGATTGATCTCACAGCATGCCACCCATTGCTGCATTTGGCAGGTGACTGCTGCACTGTATACCAAAAGGGACCAGGTCATCACTTTCCCTATGACCATGCAGGCAATGAAACAGGGCTGTGGGGTTCTCCAGAATTGCTGGCTTCCCCAAGGTACTGGGTGTCATTGACTGTACCCACATCGCCTTGAGAGCAGCCTTGGAAGATTCCGAAGTTTACCGCAACAGGAAAGGGTTCCACTCCCTAAATGTGCAGCTGTTGTGTGACAATCTGCAGCGTTTCAAGGCAATGGATGCCAAATATCCCGGTAGCATCCATGATGCTGTCATCTTACGTGAGAGCATTATATCTGTGATGTTTCAAGAGCTGCCAGAAGGGCAGAGCTGGTTGCTCGGGGACAAAGGTTACAGGCTCGCCATCTGGCTTATGACCCCCCACCACCCTACGCAAACCCCGCACTGAGGCAAAGCGTCAGTGCAGCATGTCCCACATAACAACACGGAGCATCATAGAAAGGACAATTGGCATTTTAAAGCAACATTTCCAATGTATATGGAGACATGGCCCATATACAGCAGACCCCTCAAATCGCTGGAGAAATACCACTGACGATGTCTCTGCAAGCGGCAAATCCCCTGGGAGGACAGACGCACCAATGTCCCTTTTAATGTTTCCCAGCATCCTCAGTTGCTATTCCTTTAAGGGTTACTGATACATGATTTCCTGCTTCCCCTACTGGAGAGCATCAATAATGGACCTAGGGCTAGATTTTACACTTCTGTGCAGCTTGCCCAAAAATGGGCGTTATTTCCGGCGTGGGCGGTAAAAATGGGTTTTCAGCTTGCTGACTTCTTACCCATTCTCAAAGCCCCTAGTCTCCATTTTTGAAATTGGGCGTTACCGCAAGCGATATGAAATGGGCGGTTGCGTTAAATCTCTCTGACCTGAAATAAAGTATCGCCGTTCTTAGCAATGGCATGGCAACACTTGATATCTGTGATTCAGGAGGTCAAGGGTCATCATGACGTGCAGAAGAGGAGACAGAGACAGAGAGAGGGAGCTGAGAGGGACTGAAGGCGTGTGTGGGTGTGGTGTGGCTGCTTTTGGAGGAAGGAGGGAGAGTTTAGAGCTTCAGAGCAAATAGGGAAACAAAAATTAGCTGTTACCAGCCAGATATTTGGCCGATAATGGAGGGAGAGGAGGATGCGACACAGCATGCTGTGGAGACTTACACTGGAGAGAGCCGTGAGGTGGGAGAGGAACACATTGGAGGGCGCAAAAGAGTGAGGAGGTTCTTGGACGAGGCAAATGGCTCCCTCCTGCAGGAGGTTGAGTTACGCTGGGGTGATTTGACACAGGGAGGGTGTGGGAAGCCCACTCCAAAGGCCTACCAGAAGATATGGGCCAAGATAACAGAGGTGGTTTTGTCAGCGACCAACGAGGTGCATGAGGGAAACCAATGCCGCAAACGATGGAACGACCTTGTTGGATCCGCAAGAGTAAATATTACATTTATTTACATGTACTTATGTATTTATATAATTTGATTTGTAATAGTCACTCATGATTATCAGCAGATGTGGGGTCTTTCACTCTTACCAGGAATGTTGTACTCAAAGCCTGCGGTCACGGTGCATGTCTTTAGGTAAAGAACGATAATTATCATAATCATGATGACATCTGTCGGTTATGTGTTATCAGTCTCTGACATCATCATCATCATCATAGGCAGTCCCTCGGAATCGAGGAAGACTTGCTTCCACTCTTAACATGAGTTCTTAGGTAGCTGTACAATCCAATACGAGAACCACAGTCTCAGGTGGGGCAGATAGTCATTGAGAGAAGGGGTGGGTGGGATTGGTTTGCCGCACGTTCTTTCTGCTGCCTGCACTTGATTTCTGCACGCTCTCGGCGACGAGACTTGAGATGCTCAGCGCCCTCCCGGATGTGCTTCTCCACTTGGGGTGGTCTTTGGCCAGGGACTCCCAGGTGTCAGTGGGAATGTTGCACTTTATCAATGAGGCTTTGAGGGTGTTCTTGTAACGTTTCCGCTGCCCACCTTTGGCTCGTTTGCCATGAAGGAGTTCCGCGTAAAGCGCTTGCTTTGGGAGTGTCGTGTCTGGCATGCGAACTATGTGGCCTGCCCAGCGGAGCTGATCAAGTGTGGTCAGTGCTTCTATGCTGGGGATGTTGGCCTGGTCAAGGACGCTAATGTTGGTGCATTTGTCCTCCCAGGGGATTTGTAGGATCTTGCAGAGACATCGTTGGTGGTGTCTACTGTACATGGTCCCTGTTTCTGAGCCATAGGGGAGGGCAGGTATTACACCAGCCCTGTAGACCATGAGCTTGGTGACAGTTTTGAGGGCTTGGTCTTCAAACAGTCTTTTCCTCAGGCAGCTGAAGGCTGTACTGACACACTGGAGGCGATGTTGGATCTCGTCGTCAATGCCTGCTCTTGTTGATAGGAGGCTCCGGAGATATGGGAAGTGGTCCACATTGTCCAGGGCCGTGCCGTGGATCTTGATGACTGGGAGGCAGTGCTGTGCGGCAAGGACAGACTGGTGGAGGACCTTTGTCTTGCTGATGTTTAGTGTAAGGCCAATACTTTCATATGTCTCAGTAAATACGTCGATTTTGTCCCAGAATTCAGCCTCTGAATGTGCGCAGGCATCGTCCGCGTACTGTAGCTCGACGACAGAGGTTGGGGTGGTCTTGAACCTGGCCTGGAGATAACGTAGGTTGAACAGCTTCCCACTGGTTCTATAATTTAGTTCCACTCCAGCGGGGAGCTTGTCGATTGTGAGGTGGAGCATGGCAGTGAGGAAGATTGAAGAGGGTTGGGGCGATGACGCAGCCATGTTTGACCCCGGTCTGGACATGGATTGGGTCTATAATGGATCCGTTGGTTAGGATCACAGCCTGCATGTCATCGTGGAGCAGACGGAGAATGGTGACGAACCTTTGGGGGCATCCAAAACGGAGGAAGATGCTCCATAGACCCTCGCGGTTGACAGTGTCAAAGGCCTTTTGTAAGGTCGAAAAAGGCCATTTATAAGGGCTGGTGCTGTTTCCTGCAGCTGTCGTGCTGCAAAAATCATGTCCGTTGTGCCCTGGAGGGGACAAAATCTGCACTGCGACTCCGGGAGCAGCTCCTCAGCCACCGGGAGAAGACGGTTGAGGAGGACTCTGGCGACAACCTTCCCAGTGGCTGATAACCGGGTGATTCCTCTGTAGTTGCCACAGTTGGACTTGTCCCATTTTTTAAAGGTGGTCACGATCACTGCATCTGAGATCTCCCGACATGCTCTCCTCCCTCCAGATGAGAGAGATGAGGTCGTGTATTCACGCCAGTAGTGCCTTTCCGCAATACTTCAGTGCCTCAGCAGGGATTCCATCCACACCTGAAGCCTTGTTCTTAAGCTGCCTTATGGTTTTTCCTACCTCGTGCAGTGTTGCAGTTTTACTGAGGTGGTGGCAAGTAGCATGTTGCGGGATGGAGTCGAGTACACTTGCGTCAAAAGCAGAGTCTCAGTTGAGGAGATCTTCGAAGTGCTTCTTCCAAAAGGCCCTAACTGCCTCAGTCTTTGAGCGTTTCCCCGTTCTTGACCAGCAGTGGGGTGGGGCCTTGGGTGTTTGGACTGTAGGTGGCCTTGACTGCGATGAAGAATCTTCGCACATCATGGCTGTCGGCTAAGCCCGTGTGTATTAGCTGGTGTGCAATGGCCACCCTATGTTAAAAGAACTCACGCACAGGCATCTTCCACTCCTCTAACATGAAGTTAGGGACCTGGAACGTCAGGACCCTCATGGACAACCCCAACAGCGACAGGCCGGAACGCCACACTGCCATAGTTGCCCGGGAGCTTAGACACTTTGATTTCGACATCGCCGCCCTAAGCGAGACTTGGCGGGCAGGGCAAGGCCAGCTCAAGGAACCAGATGGAGGTTACATCTTCTTCTGGAAAGGGAAACCAGAGGAAGAATGCTGCCTCTACGGAGTCGGTTTCACCATCAAAAATGAGCTGGTCGACTGCCTCAAAGACTCCCACTGCGGGATTAACGAATGCCTCATGACTCTTCAACTCACCCTATCCCGGAACCAATGCACCACAGTCATCAGTGCATATGCCCCAACACTCAATACAACGGATGAGACCAAAGAAGAGGGTTTTTACACAAACCTCTCAAAATCCCTGCCCTGCGTCCCCGCGGGCGACAAACTGATCCTCCTCGGTGACTTCAACGCCAGGGTGGGCAAGGACAAAGCCCTCTGGGGATGCGTGATTGGCAGAGGGGGTAGGGAAAGCCAACTCCAGTGGTACCCTACTCCTGACAAAATGTCCAGAACATGAACTTGTCATCACCAACACCTTCTGCCAGAGGGACAAATACAAGGCATTGTGGCAACACCTCGCTCCAAACACTGGCACCTGCTCATTTATGTCATCATCCGAGCCAGGTATTGCAAGGATGTGTACATCACCCACACCATGACGGGAGCTGATGACTGCTGGACGGACCACCGCCTAATCCAATGCATCATTGACATTAACATAGCCCCAAAGCGGAGGGGACAGCAGAAGCAGTGCTGCAAAAAAGTCAATGCCGGGGCACTTAAAGACCCAGCTAAGAGAGCCCTATACAGTCAGCACCTCACAGCTAACCTGGCGTACCTTGATGACCCCGAGATGCAGAATGCCCACAGTGCTTGGTCTGCCCTCCAGGCCTCCATAACCAGTGTCTGCAAAGAGACGCTCAGTCACTCAACCAGGAAACACCAGGATTGGTTTGATGAGAATGATCAGGAGATCCACGAGCTAATAGATCGCAAGCACAGGGCATTTCTGAACCTTAAACAACAACCCAACTCTGGAGCAGCAAAGCAACATTACAGACGGCTCAAGGCTGAGGTCCAACAAAAAATCCCGGGACCTAAAGAACAGGTGGTGGATGGAGAAAGCACAGGAGATACAGCAGCTCTGTGACAGTACCTAGCAATGATATCACGCAATGATCTCATGCCATGTCGTCCTGTCACCTTTTACAGAAGAAGCTATCGACGATGAGGTCCGTGCAGAGGCGAACGGATGGGAGGCCACCAGTTGCCAGCGACATCACTGAGATAGAGGAGCGGGTGCTCACACTCGTGGGGAAGCATCCCCGGAAAGCCACGCAAGCATCTGCAGACCCTGAAGTGAATCGACGTGAGTAAAGTTTACACCATTTGCGTGGTGTAAAGTCAATAGATGCCACACCCACTCCTATCCGAACAATCATATGATAGATGATTTCTAAAATTGTCCTAGAAATAATGCTGGCCTAATGAAAATCATTGCAATGCACCATGTGTTGATGGTCATGAAATGTGATGTCTGTGATGATCTTGATAGCGGTGGTGCTTTTGTCGTGCATATGCTGTGTGTAATGCTGGAATCACCTTGTGACCCTAGTACTCCCTTCTCCTTTAATAACTTCATTTGTGTTTTGCAGCTCAGCCAGAAGCGCAGCCCCAAGTAAGACCACAGAGGCCAGAAGGTGGGAGCGCGGGGCCGAACTCACCGGACGATCCTACATCTGCTGAGGAGCTCCGATTCTTGCCAGTCAATCCGCTGGGTTTGATCTCTATGGATGAGAGCGCCGACTTCGAGGAACCCGCATCGCCACGCTCCAGAAGTCAGTCCACCCCAAGGCCATCTAGTACTCCTCCGGTCATTCCCGCCTCCACTCTGGAGGTACCTGTTGTATATGCATGCCTGTTTACTGTGTGATGCCTGTAACACTGTTATGCAACACTGAATGTACCCTTACACTGTACATACCTTATCTGTACACCAGAGGGTGCTGCTGTTGGAGACCTAAGGGTTACCTGCACACTGTAGGTAACCCAGTATAAAAAGGAGCTCACAGCTTGGTGCCCTCATTCGGAACTGCAAATAAAGGACTACAGGTTTACACTGATTCTGTATCATACCCTACCCCATGGAGTCATTTACTAAAGGTGTCTACATACACTACAACTGGCGACGAGGATACGAGGTCACGAACGACACGCTCAACATGTCTAACCTCAGCAACTTTCAGCAATTTACAGAGGGGGAAGATTGGGATGCTTTTGTGGAAAGATTGGAACATTTCTTTATAGCCAACGCCTGGATGGGAACACACTGGCTACACAACCGAACAAGCGCAGGGCCATACTGCTTAGCAGTTGTGGGCCCACCATCCATTGTCTCGTCAGGGACTTGCTAGCCCAGCGAAGACAACCACCAAAAGCTATGAGGAAGTTGTAACACCTCATACAGGAACAACTAAAACCGAAAGAAAGCATCCGCACAGCCAGTCACCGGTTCTACACTTACCGGCGACCCGAAGGCCAAGAAATTGCTAAATATGCTGCACACTTAAGAAGACTAGCTGCACCGTGTGATTTTGGAGACCACCTAAATGAAGCACTAAGGAACATATTCGTCATTGGAATCGGCCACGAGGGTCTCCTGCACAAGTTGCGCTCTGCTGATATTATGGTCAAGCTGCAGAAAGAAATTCAAGTGAGCCAGGCTTACATGGTTTCGGTTGGCGACTCCAAGCGAATACTGACCCAGGACTCTAAACCAGCGAGCGTAATGATTTGCATGGATACTTCAAAAGGCAGGAAGGCTGTCCCAAGTCCAGTAACCCGGAGTCCGCCACATGGGGCAAACCGGATGGCCCCGTGCTGGCACTGTGGAGGAAACCACAAGGCCCACCAGTGCCGCTACAAAGACTATGCATGCAAAGGCTGCAAAGAGAAAGGGCGCCTCCAAAGAATGTGCAGAAAAAGCTGTACTCACCATGTCTGAGTTGGCTGATCACCCAGGCTCTAACACAGATGAAGGTGAAGTTGCTCAAACCCTGGAAGAAGAGTATGGAGTTTATACCTGCTCCACCGAAAGTTCTCCATGGATGATGGAAGTGGACATCGACTGGGTCCCAGTCTCCATGGAAATCGACACGGGCGAGCCAGTCTGTGATGTGCCAAATGACCTTTGAAAAACTTTGGATAAATCCTGACAATCAACCGAAACTGTCTCCTGTCCAGGCGCAGCTGCTCACCTACAACAAGGGTAAAATCCAAATCGTTGGCAGCGCGGATGTCCAGGTCTCCCAGGGCGGCGTATTGAACAAACTCCCCTTGTGGATCGTAGCCGGCGATGGTCCCACGCTGCTGGGCAGGAATTGGATGAACCCAGTCCACATCAGGCGAAGTGGCGACGGCCTCTGGGCTCCGGCAATCGACATCGAACATGGATCCATCGCTGCATCCGGAGATCCCACTGTCCAGCTCAATGGCACGGCAACGACTCAACACCACGGCGAAATCTGCAAGGATCCAATTTCCACTTTCCGGACCGGGACAGAACTCCAAGAGGTGAACAACGTTGAAAGAAGTGGACTCCCGATGTCCAGGGTCGAACCTGTGGAAGAAAAGACCACCACAGCCTATCTGAAAGAGAGCGAGAAGATGGCAGCCGCACCACGAGGAGAAGAACCTGCAATCAAAATGGCCGCGGCCATATCACGAAGGGCAGGTTTGGAGGAGCGACACATGGCACCGAGCGGCCAATTGGATTGGGAGGCTCCCTTAAAGGAGGCCGGTAACCAAAGAAATTTAAAGGGACAGTTTCAACTATTTGAGGACAAGGACTTTAAAGCTTAAGATGCAACAAAAGGGTGCAATGTAACCATGAATTGTGATGCTGGTTTAACTAATGTGATTAATGAGATAAATGCAGGTATCAGTAAGGTTAAGAGCAAGTTTATTATCCTTACCAATTATGATAGAGAGTTTGAAATGCCTAATGTAACCATGTCTGTTGCAACCAGGACACCCAAAAGTGATGAAAATGCTAGAATGTACAATGCAGGCTCGACTATGTGTGATCAGAGCCAAAGTGTCATATATACCGGTAGGACACTGCCAAAGGACATTGGGTCCTACAGGAACCATGCTGATGCCAATAGAATCCCCCTGTGGGAGATCCCCAGGTCCAGTAGGCTAGCTGACCATGTAGCCTGGACCTTTAGAACTAATGTGATGCCCCTTGCAGGACACACACACAGGCAGTGGGAGCAGACCCACTACAGGGACAGTGGTCAATGGGCAGCCCAGTCACCACCAATGGCAACCTGCATCAGACCAGCCATACAACCCCTGGCCACCAGGGCCAACACCAGGAGCGTGAGGCCAATACCCTCCAGCTTCCCTGGCAAACCCTGGGATGATCTGACCCTCATCCCAATTGGTGGACAAGGAGCCCACCCAGTCCCGTGGCCCTGCCCACCACCCCACAACTACCCACATCAGTGTATACACACCACCCACTGCTGCTGTGGCTACCCCCCTGAGGGATCCCACAACAGTGACACCCACATGGTCTGTGTGTGAGGGAGGGGAAATGTATGAGACCAGCCTCAAGCACAGGGGCCACACCTGGCAACCACACAACCCTCACCACAACCTCCCATAGCCCACCACTGATCACCTCTCCTGGTCATGACAATAAGGATATGAAAAATGTTTAGAGGGGAGTGTTGTTGTATATGCATGCCTGTTTACTGTGTGATGTCTGCAACAGTGTTATGCAACACTGAATGTACCCTTAAACTGTACACACCTTGCCTGTACACCAGAGGGTGCTGCTGTTGGAGACCTAAGGGTTACCTGCATACTGTAGGTAACTCAGTATAAAAAGGAGCTCACAGCTTGGTGCCCTCACTCGGAGCTGCAAATAAAGTACTACAGGTCTGCAGTTTTAGTATCATACCCTACCTCGTGGAGTCATTTACTAAAGGTGTCTACATACACTACAGTACCGGCCCCAAGCACCTTGTCACAGGGCAGCCCATTTGTCCCCAGGATGGCGCCGACCTCACAGCGGTTTCGTGGACGCGGCAGGTTTAGTCCACGAGCAAGACATGAGAACGGAGAGATAGTACAGTTGTCCAGAAGGACTGTAGACATTGGTGACCAGCTCCTCGAATCATTGGGGGGCATATCCCAACAGCTGGCCACCATGACTGAGTACGTTCCGCAGATGGCGGAGGCACTGGAGGCGATAGCCAGGAACACTGCTGGCACAGGCCTCCCAGTGGTCCCGGAGCGCGGCACTCCTCCCCTAGGTTCCGCACCACCAGTACGAACTACAGATGAGAGGCAGGACCAAGATCCTATTTCTGGATCAGAGAATGTTTTCCCCCCCCCTCAGCAATCCCTGCTCCCGTGCCCTTGCAACCATCGCCTCTGCCTTCATCTGCCAGCCACCCCCAACGAGGCACCGCCTGAGGAGCTCTTCAGCCAAGCGCCGTAGAGCGAGGAGGGGAAGGGGTAGAGGTGGGGAGAAGGAGAGGGGGGGGGAAGGAAAGTGAGGTGCATGTCCGCAGGTGATGGCTGTGTTGTATCTCCATCTGGGTGTATATGCAGTTTGTTGTAATGTATGGGGGGGAGGGGACTGCCCTCCTGCTTTGCATTTGTATTCTGTGTTGCTGGACATGTTGAACATTTGATTGTCAATGGTGGAAAAAGTTGGGTGTGGGCGGGAATTGGATGTTTTTGCCCGTGATACTTATGATTTCAGACTAATGTTGGTATAACTTTTTTTATTGAACATAACCTTCTTGTGCATTGTCTCAGCTAGCTGGACCATTACACACTGGTGATTCCTTAACATGAAAGGGTTAAATAAAACTTAAATCAACGGAAACTTTAACTGGCACCAAGGTGATAGGCACAATTGATGTCTGAGCTGCACACACACAGCAGTATGTCAGCGTTGTCACTCACAGCAATGTTCTTTCAGGCAAATCGCTCAGATATCAGCTCCTCACGTAAGGGTCTTGCAGCTATGTAGCCACCACGGGCCCTTTCCTGCGTTCGTGGGCATGGTTGCATAGCCAGCCTGATTGTCTGGTTCTAGGTCAGCATCCAGCCTTTTGTCGTCCTCTTCTTCTCCCTCCTGAGGTGGAGCATCAGTCCCTTCAGGCAATTCTTGTTCCCTCCTGATAGCCAGGTTGTGCAGCATGGAGCACACGACCACAAATTTAGCTACTTGCTCAGGGTTGTATTGTAGCTCCCCTCCTGAGTGCTCCAGGCATCTGAAGTGCTGCTTTAGCACAATTATTGTTTTCTGGACCACATTGCATGTGTCTCTGTGGCTCTGGTTGTATCGCTTCTTGGCCTCGGTGTGGGTGTCACGCAGGGGGGTCATCAGCCAGGTGGCTAGGTGATAACCATAATCGGTTATCACCAAATATCCAGCCTTGTCCTTGTGGCTGACTCTTAAACATGTCAGAGACAGCGCGCTCACGCAGGATCGAAGCTGCCTGGACATTTGGCATTCACTACCATTATGATCTGGTTGTGGTCGACAACTAGTTGGACCTTCAGGGAGTGAAATCCTTTTTTGTTACGAAAAAGCTCTGGGTCCTGAGAGAGTGCCCGCATGGCGATGTGAGTGCACTGTATTGTTCCCTGCACCCTGGGGAACTTAGGGCTGGAGCATTCTACCGCATTGCTGTCAGTCTGATCCTCCATGGTCAAGGAGAAGCTGATAAAGTCCATCCTTCCCGTGTACAGGGCCTCCGTGTCCTGTCCAATGCAGCGATGGGGGGCTTGGTGAGACAGAGGAGAAATCTCGACTGCGGAGGCCCGAAAGGAACCGGATGCGTAGAAAGACAGTGCCGTGGTGACCTTGACCTCAACTGACACTGATGTCCTGATGGCAGGCTGCATATGTGGCCTGATGAGCTCGCATATTTCATTGATCACCACCTTGTGGAAGCGCAGTCTCCTAAGGCAGGTGTGCTTGGACAAGGCGAGGTAAGACCTCTTTTCTCTGTATTTGCGGGCTGTGCATGGTCTGGCCCTCTTCCTCATTCTTGCATATTTTAAATTGGGCACACAATGATTTGCATCACACATTGAGCCGTCTGCACTCTCAGCATCTGCGTATTAATCGATGTTGGCTGAGAAATGGCTGGCTCCATTAGAATGAAAGTATAATAGTGATTAATCAGAAGCAATAATTTCCTCACGAAAATATATCTACAGTAAACCCCCAATAGTCCAGAGTCTGAAAATATGTCTGTTGACCTGAGAAGAACTCCAGAGATAATCCAAACTCCCCTGAAGTTGATGCAGCCTTTTGAATGAAGCGATCTGCGATTTTAAAAATGGCACCCATACTTCAGAACAGTTCCACTTTTTCCGAGAGGTTTTTTGGGTGAGCGATATTGTGGGCGATATGTGTGCAAGGTGGTGAAAGTGACGTTGGGCGATCTCCTGGGCGTTAGTTTCGGCAAATGTGATTTTTACGACAAAAAAAAAGTGGGCGGGCAGTATTATTGAATCTCGGTGTTAATTCTGTGTGGAAACTAATGCTGGGCGATATTATGGGCATTGATTTCGCCCATTCTACATTTTTTCCCCGCGTTACTTTCCCCATGTGCGTAACGCTCGGCAATAAGTGTTCGAAAAATGCCCGTCAGTTTCCAATTTGTGATTAAATGGGCGTTATACGTCATTTCAGCGGTAAAATGGACGTTAAGTGGGCATTAAGCATGCAAAAAAAGTGGAAAATCTAGCCCCAGGTGTTTGCCTGGGTAATGTTATTAAATGCTTTGACCAGATGTTCAGAATTTCACCACTTCATCTCCCACGGGTTCTGTTTCTGCCTCCATATTTACTTTCGCTGCTGTTGGTTTTTGACAGTCACATATTTGACCCATAAAAGCCTTTGTAAATATTGTAAAGTGGGCTGGATTTTCGGCTTTTTGCGATTTTGCCCATTTCCGGGCGCAAATCGCAGCAAAATCAAAATGTTAGCCCCATGTTAGTGTTAGCGGCATTGCGCCAGAGAATTTGTGCGCCGGAGCCAAAAGTTCCGACCCTAAAAAAAAACGGCCGTTTTGCAAATGCGCGAATCTTCTTTTTTTTCCCCCGCGCTTCTGGTCTGCTGTCCAATCGCAAACACTAATGCAGGGCATGGCCGTGCGCATGCGCAGTACACCCAGGGCTGAATCAGCCATTTTATTCAATTTTGAGGAGGAGGAGAAAGACAACAGACAGTGTGCGGGATAGAAAATAGGTGCAGGAGCAGGCCATTCAGCCCTTCTAGCCTGCACCACCATTCAATGAGTTCATGGCTCAACATGAAACTTCAGTACCCCCTTCCTGCTTTCTCGCCATACCCCTTGATCCCCCGAGTAGTAAGGACTTCATCTAACTCCCTTTTGAATATGTTTAGTGAATTGGCCTCAACTACTTTCTGTGGTAGAGAATTCCACAGGTTCACCACTCTCTGGGTGAAGAAGTTTCTCCTCATCTCGGTCCTAAATGGCTTACCCCTTATCCTTAGACTGTGACCCCTGGTTCTGGACTTCCCCAACATTGGGAACATTCTTCCTGCATCCAACCTGTCCAAACCCGTCAGAATTTTAAACGTTTCTATGAGGTCCCCTCTCACTCTTCTGAACTCCAGTGAATACAAGCCCAGTTGATCCAGTCTTTCTTGATAGGTCAGTCCCACCATCCCGGGAATCAGTCTGGTGAATCTTCGCTACACTCCCTCAATAGCAAGAATGTCCTTCCTCAAGTTTGGAGACCAAAACTGTACACAATACTCCAGGTGTGGCATCACCAAGGCCACGTACAACTGCAGCAACACCTCCCTGCCCCTGTACTCAAATCCCCTCGCTATGAAGGCCAACACGCCATTTGCTTTCTTAACTGCCTGCTGTACCTGCATGCCAATTTTCCATGACTGATGTACCATGACACCCAGGTCTCGTTGCACCTTCCGTTTTCCTAATCTGTCACCATTCAGATAATAGTCTGTCTCTCTGTTTTTACCACCAAAGTGGATAACCTCACATATATCCACATTATACTTCATCTGCCATGCATTTGCCCACTCACCTAACCTATCCAAGTCACTCTGCAGCCTCATAGAATCCTCCTCGCAGCTCACACTGCCACCCAACTTAGTGTCATCCGCAAATTTGGAGATACTACATTTAATTCCCTAGTCTAAATCATTAATGTACAATGTAAACAGCTGGGGCCCCAGCACAGAACCTTGCGGTACCCCACTAGTCACTGCCCGCCATTCTGAAAAGTACCCATTTACTCCTACTCTTTGCTTCCTGTCTGACAACCAGTTCTCAATCCACGTCAGCACACTACCCCCAATCCCATGTGCTTTAACTTTGCACATTGATCTCCTGTGTGGGACCTTGTCGAAAGCCTTCCGAAAGTCCAAATATACCACATCAACTGGTTCTCCTTTGTCCACTTTACTGGAAACATCCTCAAAAAATTCCAGAAGATTTGTCAAGCATGATTTCCCCTTCACAAATCCATGCTGACTTGGACCTATCATGTCACCATTTTCCAAATGCGCTGCTATGACATCCTTAATAATTGATTCCATCATTTTACCCACTACTGAGGTCAGGCTGACCGGTCTATAATTCCCTGCTTTCTCTCTCCCTCCTTTTTTAAAAAGTAGGGTTACATTGGCTACCCTCCACTCAATAGGAACTGATCCAGAGTCAATGGAATGTTGGAAAATGACTGTCAATGCATCCGCTATTTCCAAGGCCACCTCCTTAAGTACTCTGGGATGCAGTCCATCAGGCCCTGGGGATTTATCGGCCTTCAATCCCATCAATTTCCCCAACACAATTTCCCGACTAATAAAGATTTCCCTCAGTTCCTCCTCCTTACTAGACCCTCTGACCCCTTTTATATCCGGAAGGTTGTTTGTGTCCTCCTTAGTGAATACTGAACCAAAGTACTTGTTCAATTGGTCTGCCATTTCTTTGTTCCCCGTTTTGACTTCCCCTGATTCTGACTGCAGGGGACCTACGTTTGTCCTTACGAACCTTTTTCTCTTTACATACCTATAGAAACTTTTGCAATCCGCCTTAATGTTCCCTGCAAGCTTCTTCTCGTACTTCATTTTCCCTGCCCTAATCAAACCCTTTGTCCTCCTCTGCTGAGTTCTAAATTTCTCCCAGTCCCCAGGTTCGCTGCTATTTCTGGCCAATTTGTATGCCACTTCCTTGGCTTTAATACTATCCCTGATTTCCCTAGATAGCCACGGTTGAGCCACCTTCCCTTTTCTATTTTTACGCCAGACAGGAATGTACAATTGTTGTAATTCATCCATGCGGTCTCTAAATGTCTGCCATTGCCCATCCACAGTCAACCCCTTAAGTATCATTCGCCAATCTATCCTAGCCAATTCACGCCTCATACCTTCAAAGTTACCCTTCTTTAAGTTCTGGACCATGATCTCTGAATTAGCTGTTTCATTCTCCATTCTAATGCAGAATTCCACCATATTATGGTCACTCTTCCCCAAAGGGCCTCGCACAATGAGATTGCTAATTAATCCTCTCTCATTACACAACACCCAGTCTAAGATGGCCTCCCCCCTAGTTAGTTCCTCGACATATTGGTCTAGAAAGCCATCCCTTATGCACTCCAGGAAATCCTCCTCCACCGTATTACTTCCAGTTTGGCTAGCCCAATCTATGTGCATATTAAAGTCATCCATTATAACTGCTGCACCTTTATTGCATGCACCTCTAATTTCCTGTTTGATGCCCTCCCCAACATCACTACTACTGTTTGAAGGTCTGTACACAACTTCCACTAACGTTTTTTGCCCTTTGGTGTTCTGCAGCTCTACCCATATAGATTCGACATCATCCAAGCTAATGTCTTTCCTAACTATTGCATTAATCTCCACTTTAACCAGCAATGCTACCCCACCTCCTTTTCCTTTTATTCTATCCTTCCTGAATGTTGAATACCCCTGGATGTTGAGTTCCCAGCCCTGATCATCCTGGAGTTACGTCTCCGTAATCCCAATCACATCATATTTGTTAACATCTATTTGCACAGTTAATTCATCCACCTTATTGCGGATACTCCTTGCATTAAGACACAAAGCCTTCAGGCTTGTTTTTTTAACACCCTTTGTCCTTTTAGAATTTTGCTGTACAGTGGCCCTTTTTGTTCTTTGTCTTGGGTTTCTCTGCCCTCCACTTTTCCTCATCTCCTTTCTGTCTTTTGCTTTTGCCTCCTTTTTGTCTCCCTCTGTCTCCCTGCATTGGTTCCCATCCCCCTGCCATATTAGTTTAACTCCTTCCCACAGCACTAGCAAACACTCCCCCTAGGACATTGGGATGATTTACACATGAGGCTAACAAAGCTCTTGTGGGGGCAGTGGAGAGGAGATGGCAGGAACTACACAGGAGGGGTGGATCTAGACCCCTGCCAGCCATTTTTAACAGAATCTGGAGAGAGATTGCTGAGGAGGTCTCTGCCTCAGACACAGTAGCGAGGAGTGGGAAGCAGTGCCGGAAAAACTTTAATGTTTCAAAGGTCATTAGAGTGAGTACTATTTTTATTGATGCACTCCTTTATTACTTAAATTATAAATCTGACACAATATTTGTTCTCATACTGTTGCTGTCTCTCAGCACTCTGTAGGTTGCCTCCTAAAATGCACGACACATAGGTACCACACTAAGCTTACCTATTTGCCATGACTGATCTTTACACATTATTAAGATTGCTTTCTAAGATCTCATAAGATGTCTCCGTACTTTGATGTCCTCCTGCTGAACTACGTGCAACTTCCAAGGCCATTAAACAGTATTACATTCAGACAGTATGGTATAAGTGCTTTGGTGGCTATCTGTGTGTGCCACAAGAGCAGATGGACCCTCTGAAAACCATTTCCATTTTCATCTTTGCAGGCAAAGAAGTCCCATAACCGCCGTGAACAGGTGCAGACAGGTGACGGTGCGCCTCAGACCCTGCCACTCACCGATCTCGATGAAGCAGTGTCTGTGGACTAGAGTTGGGGCAATGTGCCTGGGCTACACTGGGGCAATATAATGCAGTGCCTGTGGACTAGATATAATGGAGTAGCGGCAGTCCTTCAAATGAGCCTGTGCTATGCGACCTCCCTCATGTCACTCTGCGCCCTCCCCTGTTGCTAACCACTCGACTGTTGCTTTCTACTTCCAGGTCATCAGCCACAGCCGCTGCATCCCTCGGATCAACCCTCCATGTCAGGCCATCATGTGGAGGAGGAGTAGGAGGAAGAAGAGGAAGAGGAATTCACAGAACAGCTGGCTCTGGGGGAGGGGGGGTGCAGATGCACTCTACAACTCTCTTTCCACTGACAAACACTTCATCCAAGGATGATGTAACATTCCCGGGCTTTAAGACCTCCGAGGTTCCGGGACCAGTGACACAGCAACACAGTTCTGGGGTCAAATCCCCTATGCTATCTCTCCGGGGGGTGAGTCGGCAAATTCGCTCTGCTGACAGACAGGCAGACGCGGAACTGGACGTGGTGGACTGTCCAGGGAGAGGGTCCAGTTCACCCGTCAGCTACTTGATGTCTTGGGTAGGATTCCCATGACCATCGAGAATATCACTGCGACCATAACAGACGTAGGGTCGCAGATTGTCTGTGCGAGCCGCGAAACCTGCGAGGCCATCACTGCCCACACAAGGCTGGTGCCCTCCACCAGTCACACTGGAATCCTGGCGAGTGTAGCGAGCAGCCTTTCCGAGTTCCCCAGTGTGATACCCAGACACACCCCCACACCAGCTGTGACTGGCGACGCCAAGGAAGAGGCTCACCAGTCAGAAGCTGGGCATTCCACGTCACGAGCTGGTCCAGTGTCTCCCCAGGAGGCACCTCCAATGTCTCTCCCCCCAACACAGCAGCGCTCTGACAACATGCTGCACGCCATTGTGGTGCCACTTTGAGTACGAGGAGCAGGCGAGGGTTGGGGATTAGGGGAAGGGCGGTGGGCGAAGCCAGTTGTAAACAGCAGTGGGGCAGGGGTGGTGGTTATAATGTTGTTGCTGTTGTTAAATTATCTGCATCCAGCGGTGTGATTAATGTATTTTATTAAAGTTTCAACATTTGCAAATTATGTTAACAAAGTTACAAAAGTTTACAATGTTTCATAAATTCTTTTGTTCACCTTAATCATTCCTCTTTAGTGTCTCATTTGCAGAATAAGAGGGGGAGTAGTCAACATGGTGGGATAGAGTGGACAGGCAACAGTTCACTCTTCAAGCAAAGTGTTCAGTTATGAGCTGCTGACAGAAGGCTTTTTCAGCGGCGAAATTTCCACGATGCCTCCCCTGTGGTTGTGGTGGAATGGGTTCCTCGCCAGCCTCCTCTTCCTCATCAACCTCCTTCTTCTTCTTCCACACCCCCCCCCCCCCCAACCCCTCTCTCTCCTGAGGTGGTTCTGCAATCCCTATTGGCAAGTCCTGTCCCCTCATCATGGCTAAGGTGTGTAGCATGCAGCACACCACAATGAACTCAGAGACTCACTGAGGGAAGTATTGTAGGCAACCTCCAGCATGGTCCAGGCATCAGAAGCCCTGCTTGAGCATTCCAATTGTCTATTCGACGGTTCTGGAGGAGGGTCATGAGCCAGGTGGCGAGGACGTAACCTTTAGCCCCGAGCATCCAGCTCTGGCCTTGTGCTTGACGCTGGAACATACACGAGACACTGCTCTCACGCAAGATGAAAACATCATGGATGCCTCCTGGATATTGGGCATTGACTGCCACGTTGCGCTGAGTGAGGTCACAGACGATCTCTACGTTCATGGAGTGGAATCCCTTTCGGTTTCGGTAAACCTCTGGATTCTCTCAAGGTGCTCGGAGGGGTAGGGTTAGGGTTAGGGTTATAGTCAAGGGCACCCTGAACCTTGGGGAAGCCAGCAAATTGTCCAAAACCTACAGCCCTCCCACTTTGGGTCTCTTTGGTCATTGGGAAGTTTGTGAAGTCCATCCTGTGTGTGTACAGTGCATTAGTCACCTGGCGAATGCAACGATTTGTAGCGTGCTGCGCGATGGAGCCTATGTCCCCTGCTGATGCCTGAAAGGAGCCCAAGATATGGAAGGCAAGTGCTGCAGTCACCTTCGCGTCTACAGGCAGTGCAGTCCTGTTGCCGCTGGTAGGCTGTAGGTCTGCCTGTATGAGCTGGCATATCTCTGTCAGCACTTCTTTCAGAAGCGCAGCCTTCTAATGTGCCTCAGAGAGCTGCAGGTATGAGCGATGTTCCCTGTAAACTTGTGGGGTTAAGGCCTCCTCCCCATACGTCTGCAACCTCTTCGATTACGTTGAAAATGATCATCAATAAGCCGCCTTGCAGCTCGATGCCATATAAATTTAGCAGCCAGGAATAATGGCTGACATAGCATGGCCGCCATCTTTTAAAATGTCCTTACATGTCCTTTAAAACAAACTACAAACGCACATAAACTTCACAATGAAAAGTATGAGTAACGCAATGTTCTTCTCCCAATGCTTTAATCACTCAGAACTCCGACTTTCTAATCCGTTTCCAAGATGGCGCCATTTAGCGCGTGGTGCGCCCGGGGTGCGACTGCATTTTGCCGACGAGTTCCCGGGCGGACGCTTAATCAGGCGTCACCAGCACAGTGATGAACGACGATTTACGTCATTCCAACGGTGAAAACAGCGGTTGCCGAAAGTTCCGCCCGGGCGCAAAATCTGGTGCGCCTTGTTTTACGCCAAAAAAATTATTTTTGCGCCCCACCCAGGTGCTAAACGGGGCACAAATTAACTGAATATCCAGCCCCATATATTGTTAAAATTCTTGCATATGTACACATTTCACTTTGTCAGAGTTTTAGAAACACTTTAATTTTAACATTTGCATTGCTAAAATGGTATGTAAAAATGAATAATGCTGACCTTCCTATGGAAGTAACTCTCTGTCATGGTGCAGGCTTTGACCACTATGTCGAGGGTCAAGGCCTGACCAAGAATGTATCAAGTGTAACTTTGTGTCTGTCCAGGATCATGCCAAGTGCAGTTATGTATGTTAATTTTTACCAACTGCATACTAACAGATCAAGCATTGTTCCTACATCGATTCGTGAATGCAAACAAGTTCCTCCAATGACTCAGAGAATTTATCCAATGAATAATTAAACCACATGTACCAGGAGGACCCAAGTTTGATTCACAATCTATGCTCCGTTAGCTTATATCAGCTTTAGAGCTGAAAGGAGTGCAACAATTTACCTCAGCAAGGTTTAGGCTCGGGAATGGAGAATGGGCTCGGATCCTTGTTCCTAGTACTATTCCCAAACTCCTGTTGGATCTGCCTGTGTGGGGTATCAGGCTAGGACAGGATTGATCTTGGCTATGATGTATCTGGGACCGAATACTCTGCCAACATTTACTGTTAAGACGTATACATAAATATTGACCACTTGGTGCTCAAATGGCACCTGCAGATCTGAAGTTAGCAGCTTCTGGAAAAGACAAAGGGAAGAAAATTGACAGAAAAAAGAACAGATAATGCTTGTGATAAGCTCATAATAAAGGATGAAACTGAGTACTGTGAGCAATGAGTAAGTGTGACCTTAGCTCCTTTAATAAGACTCCAGAGTGCAGGTACCATGTGGGTGGCCTGCTTATATACAGTGCTCCCAAGAGATGCTGGGATCCCTTGGGACTCCAACAGGTAGGCCCTCTGGTGGTGGTGTGATACAGGTTGCCAAGGGTTAAATACATAACACCTTGGGTATAATTCTTCATCAGAACTGAAAAGTGAAAGATAAGCATTTTAGTTGGGTCAGGATAAAGTGTGGGGTGAATCAACAAATACTTACATTACTGAAATGGGTTGAATGACTTGTAAACTGCAAAGTAGAAAAGCAAGCAGATCTACAGTGGCTCAGAACTGGTGGACGGCAGTATAGGTATGGAGTACACTGCCGAGCTGCAAAAGGAATACAAACCTACCCGGTGGGGGCCCTCCATTGTGAACTTGCTCTCTGATGCTGTATACTGGAGGACAGACCTGTGCCTGTTTGCATCAACCCAAAATTTCTGTACGTAATTGCTGGGTGGTTGGTGGGCAATTAGCCCAACTCTGCGCCAGCAATTACGATTTCCAAGGCGGTGTGGGTCATCTGACAAGGCGTACCTTGACCGATCATAAGTTCGGGATTTAGCGCCTGCACAAGTGCATGTGGAAATCCCGAACTTGCGTTCAATTTCAAAGGCGGTATCACTGCGTACTCTGAGTACACCGTCATATGCACTGCAAAATCCGCCCCAGTGTGTTTCAAGCATTTACTGTTTTTATTTTGAAACTCGTGCATCTTCATTTTGCTCTAATTTCCTTCATATTCTTGCCTTGTTCCTTGTGTGGAACTTGCTCATGCATTTTCATCGCCTCGGTTATTTATACATACACATGTTCTTTTACTGAAAGCAATGACTTCATTCTCCCTGATTTTCAATTAGAAGAAAGTATGATTTGTTCTTTTAATATCTCTTTTCATTGCTTCACTTAGATGATCTTGTACATGATCGATCAGTTCTCTGCTTTTCTACTAAGCAGTTTGCAGTTCAGTCAACCTGTTAACTTCCTCTGTAATTGGAATATTTTGCTTCCTTTTTTTTCACCCCTGGTAAAACGTTTGCTCATTTTCTTGCTTAATTTTCAGTTCTGACAAAAGGTTGCACCCTGGTCATCTGCAGGCATGGGGTCAGATTCAATTTGCATGCTGATATCATCCAGCTCAGCCTCTCCAGCGCTTCCCTCATTGTGCTGTCAGACTGCCTGTCCGAAATCAAGTTGTGGTCAAAACTAAATTTCTTCTAACTGAAATTCAAAAAGGCTGAAGCCATTAGCCTGGAAATCTAATCGTGCCTGGAATTGGGGCACCGGGGGCAGGGTGCGCACTGCACACACCTGTTAACCTGGATGCAGGAAGTAGGCAAGTAGAATGTGTACACATTTCCTGCTCCCAATATTGGGAGCTTAGTAGGCTGGTTAGCACCTGAACAATGGGTAATGTGCAGCCAAATTTCCAGGCCATTGTTTTCAGCCACTTTCTTGCTGCTGACTCCATACCACTCTCTGATCATGCAAAACCTTGTTCATACGGACATGAGCTTCGAACTTCAACATCCTATCCATTACCAAGATAATTGGCTTAGAAATTGGATCACATACTGCCATGAGTTACCGCCGCGATCCTGGTGAAAAATGGCAGCCGCCACTCTAACGTACTTCTCTGGCACGGGACTCAGCAGCCATCATTTTGGTGAGGGCCATGGTGCTGCCGATAGTTTTGGCCGAACAATGAATGTTGTTGCAATGTCCTTCAATAGCAGGACTGTATTGGGACATGACATTACTGGCTAAAGTTGGAAGAGATACAACAACAAACACCATAAGGAGGCAGGCAATTTTATATTCTTCCTCTGGACTAATGTTATCTGACTTCTGCGAGGATAGAGCTACCATCAATGCTGGGTCAATTTCACAAGGCAAACCAGATGCTGAGGAAAATGTAAATGAAGAAAGAGTGACGTTAGTCAGTGTGCAACGCAACTTATCATCACCTCTACAAACTCCGACCTTTGCGCTGAGTTCTGCAGTGGGGTCCTAAGCTTGCTATGAAAACCTAGCGTTTAGCAGACCGACAGAGACGCTGTCAGCACCTCTTAAAGGGACACCCACATCTTTCAGGTAAGTTTGCATTTAATCTTTTGGGCTGAATTTTTTATATTTTATTGAAGTAATGGCTTGGTGCAAAAGATGTTAAAAGGTTTTTAAGTGTGCACGGTGTGCTGCTGGATGCTTGCAAGGCCTCGGATAGTAAAGGAAGGCCTCCGAGAAGACACAAAATGCTCAAAATACTCAGCAGGCCAGGCAGCATCCGTGGAGAGAAATACAGAGTTCACATCTCAGGTTGAGATGCTGCCTGACCTGCTGAGTATTTCTAGCATTTTATCCCTTTCATTCAGATATAGAGCATCCACTCGCAGAGGGAAGAGGAAGATGCAGAAGAGGAAGACGCATAAGCAGAGGAAGCAGAAGGAAGGATGCAACCTAGACAGCCCCTTTCTGGCCAGGATATCTGGGATGGAATCATCCCCCTTTTCCAATGACAACAGTCCCAATTCCTCTTTGAACATTAGTCCCACACCTTACCTTCCCTTCGTTACTGACCATCACAGTGTCCTCTTGGCCACAATGCTGAAATAAAAGCCAGCACAAAGCAAACTTTCCAATCCAACTTTATACATCTATCCATCCAATGTCACATCAAGAAATCAACTCATCACCCATATGCATTCCCTTAGTGATTGTCTTGTGTGTGCCTTTGCCTATCCTACTGATGTCATGCAGTGTTATCTCAGTGGCTGCAGCATGGCTGGTGGAAGGCTGCTGGCTTTCAGTGGGAGACATTGCAAATAAGAAGGAGGATAACGTATGAGGATACTAGCATCTTGTATGCTGTCAGCCCCGCTGGCCAAGGGCTCAGTCATGTCCCTGCCAAGAAGGGCCCGTATCATCTCTTCCAAGGGCGTGAGGTGAAGCTAGGAATTGGAAGAGTGCCTACTGTTTGATATAGATTGTTGCTAGGTGAATAATTGGGGTGGGGCGGGGGGAAGTTATGCATTTAGAAGTGTGTAAAGCTAGTGATGCAGTTGGTAGGAGATGGGTTTAGAAGATGCATTCACTGACATTGACCAGTGGTCTGAGATCATGAAGGTTCTTTGGGCACTAGAGCCAGGTCAAGGGGGCAACACTGCTGGCAGTGATGGCCTCGGTGATCTGGTCCCACATCCTTCTTTTTCCTGGTCCCTGTGGATACAGGACCTCTCTTGCAGTATTGACCCCCTGCACAAAGCGGGAGTGCTGCGTGCAAGAACCTGGGTGCCCCTTCCCAGGCTCAATGAGCTATTTGTGTTAGTGCTGAAGCACGTTGCCCATTTTTTTAGATGCAGAAGGGAATTCAGGTATAGAGCATCCACTCGCAGAGAGAAGATGTTCCTCCGCGAGATTTCTAAAAGGAAAATCCTTAGTCCCCTCTGTTGAATGGGTCAGAAGGCAATAATGGAAGTCTCACAGCAGAAAGCCAAACATTGAAACAGCCGTGGATAGGACCATCCGCCCCACCCCACCCCACAAAAGAACAAAGATAAACAGTTGAAAAATGCAACTGTCAAACCAATTTTACCTGAAATGGCCTTTTTTTTTAAAGTTTCCACCTTTATGTAGCTGAGAAGCAATGCTGATTGCAGGTTTTATTCTGATGTTCTAGTGTTGGGCAACAATGAGCTGGAGAACTCAACTACCTGACCTCACAATTTCAGTTGTATGTAATTTCAATCCTGTCATCCATACTTGGGCAGGGACCTCTTGTCATCATTGTCACTGTAACTTCTGGTGGGAAATCCAAAACTGACACTTTTGCAAAGGAAGAGGGCTTCCTATTAATGACTTTGGGATGATGAATCTAGAATTGAAGCACGTCATTCAAATTGTCTACTTGGGTAATCCAATAGTAAAAAATGGCTGAAGTAACAAAGAAGTTAAACAGAAGACCGCAATAACTGGTATTTATCAATGTGGAGATGTTTGTGGACCACCAGAGAATAAAGATGCACGTTTGCTATGTGTTGTCAATAGCACTGTATAGCTGGGGAAACGTGACCTTGAACAATGATACACAAAGAATGCAGGACGAAGAAATTCTAAATGTTTTTGAATAGGACCGGTCACTACTGTACAGGAATCAATCATTTAACTGTTTATTCGAAGATAAAATTTGGTAACAGTCACAAAGTACAGCAATGTGTGTAAATGTTTATATCTGTCTTAATCTTGATATATGTCTTGTGTGCAATTACTGTGTTTACTATTATAAGGTCATTGTGTGCCTTAACTGGAAGCAATACAGTAAAAAGTGGAAGACCTGATGGACATTGTAATGCAGTAGTTTAGGATGCTGCCCTTGTACTCATTTTTCTAACTACTTCTGACTTTTTATAATTGAAACTTCCCTTAATAATAAATCATTCTTTCATCCATTTTTTCTACGTGTAACCCTTTATTTCTGGGTCTCTTTCTGCTGCTCAGTCTTTTCCGAACTCCATTACTATAACAACCCTTAATAACCTTGCGCTACTAAAGGACAATGCAGTTTCTATGTTGTACAACAAGGTCCTGAATGCATTAAGGGGTTATTTTCCAACAAACTTTCTGGGGAATGGAAGCTTGTCGCAGAGCACATGTGATGTCATAAACCTGCCAAACCTTGGTTGGATATCTGTGAAAAGGTGTTCAAGCTCAACAAAACTATTGAGTTAAATGGCCGTGAAGGAAACTCACCCTCAATAGCTTGCCCATTATGACAACAGTATGAGGAAGTCCTCATGTAGACAAACTGGGTTGATCGAACAGCCTGTTTCCATATTGTAATTTATATGTAACTAGTTCACAGCTAAACCCTTGAGATTGTCATCTATATACCATGCAGGCAGAGGCTGATGCTCACACCTCTGCTCTACTACATCAGACTCTACTTCCAAATGAGCATTCTTTGGTTTCCTTGTGCTTTGTGTCTCACCACATGTCAATTCCCCATCTATTCTTTCGGAAGCCCCTTGAGTGGGTGTCTCTGGGCTGTTGAGTGCAAGGGAGAGGTTAAATGAGGGTGTGGGTGTGATCTCCAGTGTTGCCAGAGGTAAAGGGGACGACAAGGTCTTTGCTCTTAGAATCTTTTCTGCTGTCTCCTGGCTTGCAGCCTCTGGAGGAAAAAACAGTCAGGGTGAAATCGGACTTGGGCAGGGATGCAAAGCAAGCGGAATTACTTTAGCTGACGATAATAGAATACGCCCGATATTGAGTGACTCTGTTGAAGTCAATGTAACTGAATATCAGGCAGAGAGTGTAACAGGTGACCGATGCAATACTGCCTGCTTTGCATTGCCACCTATGTCTAATTTCACTCCCAGAACATTTAACTTTGGCATGCATGAACATCCCGGCTGTCAAGCTGAAGACTTGTGCTCCAGAACTAGCCGTGCCTCGAGCCAAGCTGTTCCAATACAGCTACAACACTGGCATCCAACTGATAATGTGGAAAACTGCCGCGATATGTCCTATACACAAAAAAGCAGGACAAATCCAATCCGACTAGTTACCGCCCCATCAGTCTACTCTCAATCATCGGCGAAGTGATGGAAGGGGTCGTCGACAGTACTATCAAGTGGCACTTACTCACCAATAACCTGCTCACCGATGCCCAGTTTGGGTTCCGGCAAGATCACTTGGCTCCAGACCTCATTACAGCCTTGGTCCAAACATGGACAAAAGAGCTGAATTCCGGAGGTGAAGCGAGAATGACTGCCCTTCACATCAAGGCAGTATTTGACCGAGTGTGGCATCAACGAGCCCTAGTAGAACTGAAGTCAATCGGAATCAGGGGAAAACACTCCACTGGTTGGAGTCACACCTAGCACAAAGGAAGATGGTTGTGGTTTTTGGAAGTCAATCATCCTAATCCTAGGACATCGTTGCAGGAGTTCCTCAGGGCAGTGTCAAAGGCCCAACCATCTTCAGCTTCTTCATGACCTTCACTCCATTATAAGGTCAGAAGTGGGGATGTTCGCTGATGATTGCACAGAGTTCAGTTCCATTCGCAACTCCTCAGATATTGAAGCATTCCATGCCCGCATACAGCAAGACCTATGTAAGATTTCTAAATCTCTCTGGGCTTACATTTGACAATGAGACAATTCTCTTTACAACAATTGGAACAGTTTATTAAAAACACACACATACATTTAACAGCAGTCGTCAAATATCCTACAGATCTACCTCAGTTACAACAGAGATACAATGAGGTTATAATAAAGAGTGATATATGTTATGTCCATTTGTCTGGCTGGTTTAAACACATGGCTTACTGTTTCAGCTGGTTTTAAAAAGGAATGTCTTCTCATGCCGTGTGTCCAAGAGAGAGAGAAACCTGCGTGGCTTGAGTTTTTAAATCCCTTAAGTTCATCGTCCCTCCGAAAGCCTCATGATTGGATCTTGGCTCCAGGGCAGCTCCTTATTGGCTCTCCTCACACATATGTGGCTGTCTGGTCTCGCTCAGCCATCTCTGATTAGTTTAAATGGCTTTCCAATACACAAAACCCATGCGGCAGCTCTGGGGGGCTTCCATTTTATCTCAACACAAACAGGCCTTTCCGTTAATCTACACTTTTAACATTTATACATACACATAATCAATTTAATCATTAATAAACACTTTTATTCTTACAAACTCCCCACCTTGAGGGGGAAATATCCTTATTGACCCCTCATATATCGGAAGTATTGAGGGGGAGAGGAAGAAAAGTGGGTGGCCTGACTTGGTCCCCACCTCGTAAGGTGTAGGGGATTTAATAACAGTCCGATAACATCTCCAGCGAAGACTCTCCCCTTCCCGTATCTTCAGTGCACCGTCGCTTCTCGAAGCACATTGATGATTGATGATGTTCGTGAGTCATGCTGCAGCTCCCGCTTCTCCAGCTTTCCTCGGCTTCGATCGTGGCCAGTGTCATCCTGACAATTGTGAGGATCCGTAACATGGTCTGTGGGAAACAAGATCAGGGCAGTATTTACTCTTTGGCAGTTTTTAACTGATTAATGTGAAACCACTTCTTGTACTTAACACCCTTTTTCCCCGTTAACTGAATCAAATAAACTGCGGGATTCAATCGGTCTATAATCTTATGCGGTCCCCACCACCCGGGCTCAAAGGCAGCTTCTGATAATTTTTCCATAATTTGGAATCATTACTGAGTCTCCAACCTCGTATTCCAAGGGACGTACTTTCTTGTCAAAGTACTTTTTAATTTGTCTTTTTGACTTCTCCAATTTGGTGGTCACAAATCGATTGATCTGATCGGTGTGATCTATCACTTGTTCCAGCCACTTGGAACTACATGGTTTAATTGTCAGGGGACTCATCCCTGTTAGTGTTAGCTAGCCTGGTGTTCTCATGAGTCAGCCCGTCATGGCCAGGTATGGGGAGACCCCTGTTGTTTTATGAGGTGTGGACCTTATTGCCATTAAGCACATTGGCAGCATGTTAGCCCATTGAGTGGGGTGGTCTGCGCACAATTTTTTTAACATTAACTTGAGGGTCCTGTTCCCCCTTTCGACCCCTCCCGACGACTGGGGGTGGTGAGCAATATGTAATTTGTGTTTTATCCCCAACATTTCCTGCAGGTGGGTAAAAATTTTACCAGTAAAGTGTGAACTTTGATCGCTGTCCACTTGTATTGGTACTCCCCACCTACAAAACACATGATTTAAAAGTGTTTTGGCTGCAGTGATTGCGGTGTTGGAGCGGCAGGGGAATGATTCGATCCATTTAGTGAATTGATCCACCACCACTAGGACATGCTGAAAATTGCCTTGCGCCTGTGGAAGTGGTCCAATGAAGTCTATCTGGAGGTGAGTCCATGGCCCTTGAGGTGGGGGTGCACTTTGAAGCAAGGCTCGGTTAGTGCATGCGGGAAGATTGTGTTGCAGGCACGGTAGGCATCGTGCCACGTATTGTTCAATTGTTTCCCTCATGGAAGGCCACCAAGCTGTAGATGCTACCTTGTAGAGGTTACCAGGGCCGAAGAGTGCCCTGCTGTGGGGTGGGAGTTAAAGAGGGAAAGCAGTTCCTGACCCACCTCTGGTGAAACACACACCACCGGGCAGGCGTTTGGCTTTCTTTTGAACATCAGCAGCTGCTCATCTGAGTCGAGCAGTGGCTAGTATGGTATTGGGAGCCTAGACTGTTGGTTGAGGAAGGGGTCTGCCTTCCTTGTGCCAGGCACTTGCAACAGCATATGACCAGTATTGCCGCTGCAGGGATTTAAAATCTAGGTGATCTGTTGGGGAGGCCTTGCTAACAGCATTGCAGGGCTCAACAACTATATCCTCTATCTCCCCATCAATCGCTGCATCCTTGGCTGCTCTGTCTGCTCTGGAATTTCCCTCACTATGTGGACCCCCTTTTCTATGGGCTGCTACCTTTCCTATGAAGCAGGGTTGTGATCGCTGTTTAAGGTATGACCACAGCAGGCGTAACCAGGGCCCATGGATCAGGGCCTTACCGTCTATCGTACGATAGTAATTTTTGTGGTATAGGGGCAAGGAGAGCATGGTGTGTATAGCATAGGCACAATCGGACCAAATATTCACGGGTCTATCTGAGGTTTCCTTTACAGCAGTTAGAAGTGCGGCGATTTCTGCATATTGTGAAGACTGTCTGTTGCATCTTCGCTGGATGGTTCTTTCTGGCAATACCACAGCATATCCGGTGTGAGGGACTCCTTCAATGTTATATGAGGACCCATGGATGTAGACATCTGGGAAAGCCTGTATGGGCTCTTTCTGCACAGGATGGGTCTCAAAGTTAATCAGGGGTAACGGACAGTCAGGTGGGTCCCCCTCATAGATCAGAAATTGTGGCAGCTATGTGGTGGGTTTGGAAATGATATCAATGTCTCTTTCCATAAATTCCAATATCCATTTGCTGAGGCACTGCAAGGAAACTAGCAAATCTCCAGTTTTCATCAGTAGTTTCAGAGGTGTGTGTCCGCTGTGCAGGATTGTAGCCTGTAACTCAGTAATAAAGGTAAAGTGAAGTACCGCCCAGAAGACGGCCAGTAGGTGGCACTCGCATGCGGTATACGTCTTTTCTGCCCCCTGCAGGATTTGAGATGCATATGCAATGGGCTGTAGTCAATCAGCTCGCATTTGGCACAGAACTGCAGTGTGGCTTTGCTCTGTGGCCCTGACCTCCAAATGGAAGGGCTGCATGGGATCAGGAGGGATCAGACATGCGGCCTGTATCACTGCAGTTTTTAATTTAGCCACAGACTGGGTATGGGCATCAGTCCATGCCGGGCATTTGTCATCACCCTGCAGTTTTATTAAATCATACAGAGGCTTTGCATACTCGGCAAAGCCTGAGATAAAATTCCTTTGGTACCCCACCAAATCCAAGAATGATCGTAGAGCTGTTTTCGAAGTGGGTAATGGCAGTTGCTGTATTATCTCCACCTTGTGGGAATCAGGGGATGATCCCTCTGGAGAAATGGACATTCCTAGAAAGTTGACCCATTCTTTTACTAATTGAACCTTACGGGGATTCACCTTTAGTCCCGCCTGAGCCACCAATGTCAAAAGTTCGTGCAAAAGGGACAGATGCTCCTCCATGCTGTCGGTTGCCAGCAGTAGGCTGTCTACGTACTGCAGCAAGCAGGTAGAGCGGGAAAAGTCTTTTAAAATTGCAGCCATTCTTTTGTGGAATATCGTGGGGGCATTGTGGAACCCCTCAGGCAAGCATGTCCACATGTTGCTTAGATCCTCAAATGTAAATGGAAATTTGTACTGGTCTTCCCCTTTAACAAGGATTCTCCAGAATCCATTGGCGTTGTCGAGGGTCGAGAAGTACTTGGAACCAGCAGGAATTTGAGATAATATGGTAGGAGTTTCTCTTACTACTGATGAGCAGGCTGGTGTTACAGAATTTAACTTTCTGTAATCAATAGTCAGTCGGCAACTGCTATCAGGCTTTTTAACCGGCCATGTGGGTGAATTGGCCATGAAAGTGCCTGTCCTAAGAACACTCTGCTTGACTAGGGATTTTATGGTGTCTTGGATGTAAGGGTGACTCTACCTTGGGATGGGGTACTGGTTAGTGAATGAGTGGGGGGAATCCCTCAATAGATTCCTTGCCTGCCATTTTTCCACAGTCATGCTTGCACGTGGCAAACACCGCTAGGTGTTCCCAAATTAATTTTGCCACAGCTTCATTTTCGCTCCCTGGAGCTTCATACCCAGATGGCATTTTAATAGCAAAAACCGAGTAAGCACCTGAAATTTCTACCACTCCTGCCTTAACTCCCAATCCCATCCAAACACAGTCCTGATTATAATCTATCACCGCGCCATACTGATCCAACACATCAGTCCCTAAAATTCCCCTTCTGTCAGGGGTGGTCATCAACATAGGTGCTGGGATCTTACAGGTGAGGCCTCCCAACTGAAGTTCAGTGGCCCTCCCTGTGTACGCGGTGGTTGTATCACCATTAAACCTTTGCCCGTCGTCGCATGGCGTTCACCCCGTATGAGGTGTGGTTGACGGTAGCGGCTGAGCCAGTATCGATAAGCATAATCTGCTGCCTGACCCCTTTTAATGCAACAAGGACTACTGTTCTCCCGCTACCATCACGTCGGAACCCCACTTCCGACCAATCTTTGGGGGCCGAACCCAGTCATAGGGTCGATCCTGGAATGGGTCCCTCTAATGAGTGTGCATCGGCGATTGCGTGCACCTGTAAATGATTTTGCATCCTCCCTGTGGCAATTTGGGTTTATATGAGGGTTATCAATTGATCCAATCATTGATCTGTCCCAGAGGGCTTGGATTTGTCCCTCGAGAGATATCTATGCATTGCATGGTTCGGGTCTGCTGCAGTCTTTTGCAAGGTGGCCTACCTTCTTACAATTAAAGCACTGTCCCTTAAAGGGGTAGTTTTGAGATCTCTCCACCATTGACACTGGCCTATTTGCAGTGGGTGGTGACTTCCCCTTTAACTAGTCTTTTACCATCTCCCAGGCTATTTGAGCATTGGTCTCTATATCTGTCCACTGATTGGTGGGCCTCATGGCTATTCTCAGGGTGGTTTTAACTAAAGGGTAAAGTTGGGTCAGAAACATCGATTTAAATTGTTCCTGATTCTTTCCTGCTGTAGCCTTTGCGGGTGCCTGGTTCTATGTACGTTGATCAAATTCATACAGGGGATTACTGAAGGCTCTAGGGGTCTCTTTCGGGCACTGCTTGGTCTGATTAAGCAGAGCCACTAAGTTCAAGTTTCGGATCCCTAAATGGTTTAGGATCTCGGTTACATCGGCTGCTGCGACAGCCAGGACGACTGCTTCTGGCAGATTATCTTTTAGGGAAGTGGAACAGGCCAAGAAGAGGACTCGTGTTACGTCTCACTCTTCCAACTCGGGTTGACCCCTCCTGAAATTTGCCCACCTCTTATTAATTTCCAGTGGGTCATCCCCATCATTAATGGGCCCCAACTCGTGCCTACACGCCGTGACGTCAGCGCCAGATATGGGCCGTGAGTCGGCATGGTTACTGGTAATGTTGCCGTGCGCATTACGTTGTGAAGAAGTGGTTACTACGGATAGGATTGGCTTTTGTGTCCCGAACGTATCCCATCCTACCCCACTCTTCTGGGGATTATACGGACTTCCTTCCTCTTCCCAATCTGTTTCCCCCTTTTCCCCTTCTGCTGTCTCTGTTATGGCTCCCCATGTTACTGCGGATACAGGACCTGCTGCTCCCCTAACTTACTTTTTAGCCTCGCTATTTCTAGTTGGCACTGGGAGTGATCTGCTTCCTATGTGGCTTCTTAATGACTTCTCTTAATGCACCCCTAGCATCTTCTATCTCTTGCTGGAGCCTCAAGTTTTCCGATTTATATATTTTTAACTCTAATATGTTTTCATTTGCTTCAACAATGGCTGCAGTGGCATTTAAGTTTGAAAGGCTTTGTTGCTGTCGCAGTGAAGCTGCCTATTCAGCCCCTCTTTTTAATTGCTTAATACTGTGGTTTAAATGGCCAATTTCTTGTCTTAAATGCTGTATTTCTCCTTCTTTTAGCTGCTTCACAAGTTAGAGGCCTTCTTCCTTTTGCTGTTTTCTACCTTCATTCTCTCTTTCTTTTAACTGAATCTCTTTTACTTGCAATTCTTTCAAATTTTGTATCACTTTGGCGTCTTGCCTCATTAATTCCTCATTTCTCCTGGCACAATAAAAAGCGCTAAACGCCACGAGACTGTTTGCCCGTTTTGACCTCGGCTCTCCCCTATCTACCCTCTCCTGGATAATTCTCACCATCTCCCCAAATGAGGCAGGTCTACCCTCATGCTGCGTCTGTGCCCTTAACTCTTCTGCGTCTTGTATCGGGAGCTTTTTGGACAACCTCTCCTGATAAACTAGCTCAACATTACTTTTTATTGTTGACTTTCTGTCCATGACTGATCCCTTCATCCTGTGTCTTTTGAATATAACTACTGGTGGGTCTCCACTTAAACAGTTCCAACCCACCCCACTTAAACAGTTACAACTATCGAGATGACTGCTCCCCTAAGACCCCTCGTCTAAATCATTAATGTACAATGTAAACAGCTGGGGCCACAGCACAGAACCTTGCGGTACCCCACTAGTCACTGCCTGCCATTCTGAAAAGTACCCATTTACTCCTACTCTTTGCTTCCTGTCTGCCAACCAGTTCTCAATCCACGTCAGCACACTACCTCCAATCCCATGTGCTTTAACTTTGCACATTAATCTCTTGTGTGGGACCTTGTCGAAAGCCTTCTGAAAGTCCAAATATACCACATCAACTGGTTCTCCCTTGTCCACTCTACTGGAAAGATCCTCAAAAAATTCCAGAAGATTTGTCAAGCATGATTTCCCTTTCACAAATCCATGCTGACTTGGACCTATCATGTCACCTCTTTCCAAATGTGCTGCTGTGACATCCTTAATAATTGATTCCATCATTTTACCCACTACTGAGGTCAGGCTGACCGGTCTATAATTCCCTGTTTTCTCTCTCCCTCCTTTTTTAAAAAGTGGGGTTACATTGGCTACCCTCCACTCGATAGGAACTGATCCAGAGTCAATGGAATGTTGGAAAATGACTATCAATGCATCCACTATTTCCAAGGCCACCTCCTTAAGTACTCTGGGATGCAGTCCATCAGGCCCTGGGGATTTATCGGCCTTCAATCCCATCAATTTCCCCAACGCAATTTCCCGACTAATAAAGATTTCCCTCAGTTCCTCCTCCTTACTAGATCCTCTGACCCCTTTTATATCCGGAAGGTTGTTTGTGTCCTCCTTAGTGAATACCGAACCAAAGTACTTGTTCAATTGGTCTGCCATTTCTTTGTTCCCCGTTATGACTTCCCCTGATTCTGACTGCAGGGGACCTACGTTTGTCCTTACGAACCTTTTTCTCTTTACATATCTATCGAAACTTTTGCAATCCGTCTTAATGTTCCCTGCAAGCTTCTTCTCGTACTCCATTTTCCCTGCCCTAATCAAACCCTTTGTCCTCCTCTGCTGAATTCTAAATTTCTCCCAGTCCCCGGGTTCGCTGCTATTTCTGGCCAATTTGTATGCCACTTCCTTGGCTTTAATACTATCCCTGATTTCCCTTGATAGCCACGGTTGAGCCACCCTCCCTTTTTTATTTTTACGCCAGACAGGAATGTACAATTGTTGTAGTTCATCCATGCGGTCTCTAAATGTCTGCCATTGCCCATCCACAGTCAACCCCTTAAGTATCATTCGCCAATCTATCCTAGCCAATTCACGCCTCATACCTTCAAAGTTACCCTTCTTTAATTTCTGGACCATGGTCTCTGAATTAGCTGTTTCATTCTCCATCCTAATGCAGAATTCCACCATATTATGGTCACTCTTCCCCAAGGGGCCTCGCACA
Organism: Pristiophorus japonicus; assembly: GCF_044704955.1. NCBI lineage: Eukaryota > Metazoa > Chordata > Chondrichthyes > Pristiophoridae > Pristiophorus > Pristiophorus japonicus. Next base: position 56,660,246 of record NC_091989.1, read on the forward strand.
ACGAGATTGCTAATTAATCCTCTCTCATTACACAACACCCAGTCTAAGATGGCCTCCCCCCTAGTTGGTTCCTCGACATATTGGTCTAGAAAACCATCCCTTATGCACTCCAGGAAATCCTCCTCCACCGTATTGCTTCCAGTTTGGCTAGCCCAATCTATGTGCATATTAAAGTCACCCATTATAACTGCTGCACCTTTATTGCATGCACCCCTAATTTCCTGTTTGATGCCCTCCCCAACATCACTACTACTGTTTGAAGGTCTGTACACAACTCCCACTAACGTTTTTTGCCCTTTGGTGTTCTGCAGCTCTACCCATATAGATTCCACATCATCCAAGCTAATGTCTTTCCAAACTATTGCATTAATCTCCTCTTTAACCAGCAATGCTACCCCACCTCCTTTTCCTTTTATTCTATCCTTCCTGAATGTTGAATACCCCTGGATGTTGAGTTCCCAGCCCTGATCATCCTGGAGCCACGTCTCCGTAATCCCAATCACATCATATTTGTTAACATCTATTTGCACAGCTAATTCATCCACCTTATTACGGATACTCCTTGCATTAAGACACAAAGCCTTCAGGCTTGTTTTTTTACACCCTTTGTCCTTTTAGAATTTTGCTGTACAGTGGCCCTTTTTGTTCTTTGCCTTGTGTTTCTCTGCCCTCCACTTTTCCTCATCTCCTTTCTGTCTTTTGCTTTTGTCTCCTTTTTGTTTCCCTCTGTCTCCCTGCATTGGTTCCCATCCCCCTGCCATATTAGTTTAACTCCTCCCCAACAGCACTAGCAAACACTCCCCCTAGGACATTGGTTCCGGTCCTGCCTAGGTGCAGACCGTCCGGTTTGTACTGGTCCCACCTCCCCCAGAACCGGTTCCAATGCCCCAGGAATTTGAATCCCTCCCTGCTGCACCACTGCTCAAGCCACGTATTCATCTGCGCTATCCTGCGATTCCTACTCTGACTCGCATGTGGCACTGGTAGCAATCCCGAGATTACTACTTTTGAGGTCCTACTTTTTAATTTAGCTCCTAGCTCCTTAAATTCGTTTCGTAGGACCTCATCCCTTTTTTTAACCTATGTCGTTGGTACCAATGTGCACCACGACAACTGGCTGTTCTCCCTCCCTTTTTAGAATGTCCTGCACCCGCTCCGAGACATCCTTGACCCTTGCACCAGGGAGGCAACATACCATCCCGGAGTCTCGGTTGCGGACGCAGAAACACTTATCTATTCCCCTCACAATTGAATCCCCGATCACTATCGCTCTCCCACTCTTTTTCCTGCCCTCCTGTGCAACAGAGCCAGCCACGGTGCCAAGAACTTGGCTGCTGCTGCCCTCCCCTGATGAGTCATCCCCCTCAACAGCACTTAAAGCAGTGTATCTGTTTTGCAGGGGGATTACCACAGGGGACCCCTGCACTACCTTCCTTGCACTACTCTTCCTGCTGGTCTTCCATTCCCTAGCTGGCTGTGGATCCTTCTCCTGCGGTAAGACCAACTCGCTACACGTGCTACTCACGTCGTTCTCAGCATCGTGGATGCTCCAGAGTGAATCCACCCTCAGCTCCAATTCCGCAACGCGGTCCGTCAGGAACTGGAGGCGGATACACTTCCCGCAGATGTAGTCATCAGGGACACCGGAAGCGTCCCTGAGTTCCCACATGGTACAGGAGGAGCATATCACGTGACCGAGCTCCCCTGCCATGACTTAACCCTTAGATACACTTAAATTGGCAACAACAATGCTGAAGTTTACTCACTGTTAAAGTAGAGAAAAAAGAAAAACTACTCACCAATCACCAGCCAATCACTTACCCCCTTGGCTGTGACGTCACCTTTCTGTTTCTTTCTACTTCTTTTTTGCCTTCTCCCTGTAGCTGCACCGGTACGCCTCTCGCCGACCCCGGACTCGCGCTGCTCCGAGCTCCCGCCTCCTCGATTGACTGCTCGAAGTGCTCGACTCCCGCTGGCCTTTATAGGCCTCTCGCCGACCCCGGACTCGCGCTGCTCCGAGCTCCCGCCTCCTCGACTGACTGCACGAAGTGCTCGACTCCCGCTGGCCTTTATAGGCCTCTCGCCGACCCCGGACTCGCGCTGCTCCGAGCTCCCGCCTCCTCGACTGACTGCTCGAACTGCTCGACTCCCGCTGGCCTTTATAGGCCTCTCGCAAGCAGGTAGAGCGGGAAAAGTCTTTTAAAATTGCAGCCATTCTTTTGTGGAATATTGTGGGGGAACCCCTCAGGCAAGCATGTCCATATGTTGCTCTGGTCCTCAAATGTGAATGCAAATTTGTACTGGTCTTCCCCTTTAACAGGGATACTCCAGAATCCATTGGCGTTGTCGAGGGTCGAGAAGTACTTGGAACCAGCAGGAATTTGAGATAATATGGTAGGAGTTTCTCTTACTACTGATGAGCAGGCTGGTGTTACAGAATTTAACTTTCTGTAATCAATAGTCAGTCGGCAACTGCTATCAGGCTTTTTAACCGGCCATGTGGGTGAATTGGTCGTGAAAGTGCCTGTCCGAAGAACACTTTGCTTGACTAGGGATTTTATGGTATCTCGGATGTAAGGGTGACTCTACCTTGGGATGGGGTACTGGTTAGTGAATGAGTGGGGGGAATCCCTCAATAGATTCCTTGCCTGCCATTTTTCCACAGTCATGCTTGCACGTGGCAAACACTGCTAGGTGTTCCCAAATTAATTTTGCCACAGCTTCATTTTCGCTCCCTGGAGCGTCATACTCAGATGGCTTTTTAATAGCAAAAACCGAGTGAGCACCTGAAATTTCTACCACTCCTGCCTTACCTCCCAATCCCATCCAAACACAGTCCTGATTATAATCTATCACCGCGCCATACTGATCCAACACATCAGTCCCTAAAATTCCCCTTCTGTCAGGGGTGGTCATCAACATAGGTGCTGGGATCTTACAGGTGAGGCCTCCCAACTGAAGTTCAGTGGCCCTCCCTGTGTACGCGGTGGTTGTATCACCATTAAACCCTTTAAGGGTCATACAACCTTTGCCCATCGTCGCATGGCGTTCACCCCGTATGGGGTGTGGTTGACGGTAGCGGCTGAGCCAGTATCGATAAGCATAATCTGCTGCCTGACCCCTTTTAATGCAACAAGGACTACTGTTCTCCCGCTACCATCACGTCGGAACCCCACTTCCGACCAATCTTTGGGGGCCGAACCCAGTCATAGGGTCGATCCTGGAATGGGTCCCTCTAATGAGTGTGCATCGGCGATTGGGTGCACCTGTAAATGATTTTGCATCCTCCCTGTGGCAATTTGGGTTTATATGAGGGTTATCAATTGATCCAATCATTGATCTGTCCCAGAGGGCTTGGATTTGTCCCTCGAGAGGTATCGATGCATTGCATGGTTCGGTGCTGGTCTGGGTCTGCTGCAGTCTTTTGCAAGGTGGCCTACCTTCTTACAATTAAAGCACTGTCCCTTAAAGGGGTAGTTTTGAGATCCCTCCACCATTGACACTGGCCTATTTGCAGTGGGTGGTGACTTCCCCTTTAACTAGTCTTTTGCCATCTCCCAGGCTATTTGAGCGTTGGTCTCTATATCTGTCCACTGATTGGTGGGCCTCATGGCTATTCTCAGGGTGGTTTTAACTAAAGGGTAAAGTTGGGTCAGAAACATTGATTTAAATTGTTCCTGATTCTTTCCTGCTGTAGCCTTTGCGGGTGCCTGGTTCTATGTACTTTGATCGATATCATACAGGGGATTACTGAAGGCTCTAGGGGTCTCTTCCGGGCACTGCTTGGTCTGATTAAGCAGAGCCACTAAGTTCAAGTTTCGGATCCCTAAATGGTTTAGGATCTCGGTCATGGTTACATCGGCTGCTGCGACAGCCAGGACGACTGCTTCTGGCAGATTATCTTTTAGGGAAGTGGAACAGGCCAAGAAGAGGACTCGTGTTATGTCTCACTCTTCCAACTCGGGTTGACTCCTCCTGAAATTTTCCCACCTCTTATTAATTTCCAGTGGGTCGTCCCCATCATTAATGGGCCCCAACTCGTGCCTACACGCCGTGGCGTCAGCACCAGATATGGGCCGTGAGTCGGCATGGTTACTGGTAATGTTGCTGTGCGCATTACGTTGTGAAGAAGTAGTTACTACGGCTAGGATTGGCTTTTGTGTCTCCAAGGTATCCCATCCTACACCACTCTCCTGGGGAGTATACTGACTTCCGTCCTCTTCCCAATCTGTTTCCCCCTTTTCCCCTTCTGCTGTCTCTGTTATGGCTCCCTGTGTTAATGCGGATACCAGGGCCTGCTGCTCCCCTAACTTACTTTTTAGCCTCGCTATTTCTAGATGGCACTGGGAGTGATCTGCTTCCTATGTGGCTTCTTAATGACTTCTCTTAATGCACCTCTAGCATCTTCTAACTCTTGCTGGAACCTCAAGTTTTCCAATTTATATATTTTTAACTCTAATATGTTTTCATTTGCTTCAACAATGGCTGCAGTGGCATTTAAGTTTGAAAGGCTTTGTTGCTGTCGCAGTGAAGCTGCCTGTTCAGCCCCTCTTTCTAATTGCTTAATACTGTGGTTTAAGTGGCCAATTTCTTGTCTTAAATGTTGTATTTCTCCCTCTTTTAGCTGCTTCACAAGTTGGAGGCCTTCTTCCTTTTGCTGTTTTCTACCTTCATTCTCTCTTTCTTTTAACTGAATCTCTTTTACTTGCAATTCTTTCAAATCTTGCATCACTTTGACGTCTTGCCTCATTATTTCCTCATATCTCCTGGCACAATAAAAAGCACTAAACGCCACGAGACTGTTTTCCAGTTTTGGCCTCGGCTCTCCCCTATCTACCCTCTCCTGGATAATTCTCACCATCTCCCCAAATGAGGCAGGTCTATCCACATGCTGTGTCTGTGCCCTTAACTCTTCTGCGTCTTGTATCAGGAGCTTTTTGGACAACCTCTCCTGATAAACTAGCTCAACATTACTTTTTATTGTTGACTTTCTGTCCATGACTGATCCCTTCATCCTGTGTCTTTTGAATATAACTACTGGTGGGTCCCCCCTTAAACAGTTCCAACCTACCCCACTTAAACAGTTTCAACTATCGAGATGACTGCTCCCCTAAGCTGCAACTCCCGATCCATTTAATTGTTTCAATTATAATCACAACACAGGTTAGAATCGAAACCGAGATTTCCAATTGTTCAAAAGAATCTTCAAAGAGCTTTCTCGCCAGTTGCCCTCATTCTCCACCAATTTTGTAAGATTTCTAAATCTCTCTGGGCTTACATTTGACAGTGAGACGATTCTCTTTACAACAATTGAAACAGTTTATTAAAAACACACACATGCATTTAACAGCCGTTGTCAAATATCCTACAGATCTACCTCAGTTACAACAGAAATACAATGAGGTTATAATAAAGAGTGATATATGTTACGTCCCTTTGGCTAGCTGGTTTATACACATGGCTTGCTGTTTCAGCTGGTCTTAAAAGAAATGTCTTCTCATGCCATGTGTCCAAGAGAGAGAGCAACCTGTGTGGCTTGAGTTTTTAAATCCCTTAAGTCCATTGTCCCTCCGAAACCCTCATGATTGGATCTTGGCTCCACGGCAGCTCCTTATTGGCTCTCCTCACACATATGTGGCTGTCTGGTCTGGCTCAGCCACCTCTGATTAGTTTAAATGGCTTTCCAATACACAAAACCCATGCGGCAGCTCTGTGGGCTTCCATTTTATTTCTTACAAAACTTACCCCTGTTGGCAATCTGTGGGCTTCCATTTTATCTCAACACAAACAGGCCTTTCCATTAATCCTCACTTTTAACATTTATACTTACACATTATCAATTTTAATCATTAATAAACACTTTTATTCTTACACCTGGATGACATTCAGGTTTGAGCTGATAAGTGGTAAGTAACATTCACGCCACACAAGTGCCAGGCAATGACTATCTCCAATAAGGGAGTGTCTAACCACCTCCCCTTGATATTCAACAGCATTACCATTGCTGAATCCCCCACCATTGTTTCCACATTGATTCGTGAATGCAAACAATTTCCTCCAATGACTCAGAGAATTTATCCAATGAGTAATTAAACCACATGTGCCAGGAGGAACAAAGATTTGATTCACAATCTATACTCAGTTAGCCGGTCTATACATGAGCCGGTCAGAGGCTGGGGATTCTGCGGCAAGTGTCTCACTTCCTGACTCCCCAAATCCTTTCGACCACCTACAAGGCACAAGTCAGGAGTTTCATGGAATAATCTTCACTTGCCTGGATTAGTGCAGCTCCAACAACACTCAAGAAGCTTGACACCATCCAGAACAAAGCAGCCCACTTGATTGGCACCCCATCCACCACCTTAAACATTCACTCCCTCCACCACCGTAGTACTACTGGCTGCAGTGTGTACCATTTAAAAGATGCACTGCAGCAACGATCCACGGCTTCTTCGGCAGCACCTCCCAAACCCACGACCTCTACCACCTAGAAGGACAAGAGCAGCAGACCCAAGATACACACCATCCTTGTAAAGTCCTGTCCCCTCAGTACAGATTCACACGAGGCATGTAGTGAAGTCAAGGTCACTCTGGACCTGCACCTTTATTTCACAGCTCTGGAATGCTGCACTTGCCTGAGACCTGTCCTTATATACCTGTCTCTTGCAAGTGCACCACTGGTGGTAAGGCATGCTGGTGGTTACAGGTCATATCTTATTACAGTCATGTATAGCATGTTAGGATACAGTTATATATAATAATGTAAGATACATGACATCACCCTCACCCAAGGTCTTATTGTCTTTATAAGTTCAGTCTCTCAGGTGGTCTATGCTCTCGCATGGAGCGTCTGAGTTGTGGTTCAGCTGTTTGCCTTGGTGTCTGTTTTTCTTTGGGTGTGGTTGCTGGTATCTCGCCTGGGCTGTCTGTTTCGGTTGGTGTGATTGTTGTTGACTCGCCTGGGCTGTCTGTTGGGATTACCCTTTCCTCAGGTTGTTCCCTCTGTCTGTCCACCAGGTGTGGTGCGAGTTCCACATTGTAGTCTGCCTCTGGTTCTGCAGTGTTGTTGGTAAATTTGCTTTTGACTTGGTCTACATGCCTCTGGCAGGTTTTGCCATTGTCCATTTGTACTACCAGTAGCCTGTTTCCTTCCTTGCCCGTTACTGTCCCTGCAAGCCATTTGGGACCCCTGCCATAGTTTAGTACAAACACTTTGTCACCTATCTCATTCCATCTCCCCCTCGAATTTCTGTCATGGTACTAAGTCAGCTTGCGGCGCTTTGCCACAACAATTTCGTGCATGTCTGGGAGGATTAATGAGAGCCTTGTTTTTAAGTCCTTTTCATCAACAGTTGGGCGGGGGGGATCCCAGTCAGTGAGTGCGGACGAGATCTGTATGCCAGCAGCAGTTGCAACAGGCAACCCTGCAGCGTGGGACCTTGGATTTTAACCATGCCTTGTTCAATGATTTGCGCTGCTCTCTCCGCCTGGCCGTTGGAGGCCGGCTTGAACGGTGCCGTCTTGACGTGATTTATGCCATGGTCAATTATAAAGTCTTGGAATTCTGCGCTGGTGAAGCATGGACCATTGTCACTGACCAATATGTCAGGGATTCCGTGCGTTGCAAACATGGTTGCGAGGCTCTCCACAGTGGTGGAGGTTGTGCTCGAGTTTAAAATGGTGCATTCGATCCACTTTGAAAATGCATCTACAGCTACGAGGAACATTTTGCCCATGAATGGGCCCGCATAGTCTACGTGCACCCGCGACCACGGTTTGGTAGGCCAGGGCCAGGGGCTCAGTGGAGCCTCCCTGGGGGCATTGCTGAGTTGGGCACAAATGGTGCACCTTCGGACGCAGAGCTCCAAGTCCGCATCAATACCAGGCCACCAGACGTGGGATCTGGCTATGGCCTTCATGAGAACGATCCCCGGGTGCTCGCGGTGGAGCTCCTGGACAAATGCCTCTCTGCCTCGCAGAGGCATGACTACTCGGCTGCCCCACATCAGGCAGTCTGCTTGTAGTGATAGCTCATCATGCGCCTGTGAAAGAGTTTTAATTCCTTGGGGCAGGCATCACGAGCCTCTGCCCAGTCACCGGTTAGGACACATCTTTTTACTGAGGATAACGTGGGGTCGCTAACCATCCAGGCTCTGATTTGGCGAGCCGTCATGGGCGAACCTGTGGACTCAAAGGCATTGATTGCCATGACTATCTCACAGTCCTGTTCATCAGACTCTTCCGTGGTCGCCAGGGGTAGCCTGCTGAGTGCGTCAGCATAGTTGTCTGTGCCTGGTCTGTGCCTTATGGTATAGTCGTAGGATGCCAGCATGAGTGCCCACCGTTGAATTTGCGCCGAGGCGTTGGCGTTTATTGCCTTGCTCTCGGATAGGAGGGATGTGAGGGGCTTGTGGTCGGTTTCTAACGTGAACTTGGCCCCGAAAAGGTATTGGTGCATCTTTTTGACACCATACACGCACGCGAGCGCCTCCTTCTCTACCATTCCATACCGGCGCTCCGCCCGCGAAAGTGACCTGGAGGCATAAGCTATGGGTTGTAATTTGCCCGCACTATTGACATGTTGCAAAACGCACCCGACCCCATATGCTGACGCATCGCATGTGAGAACTAGCTTTTTACCTGGGTCAAAGAAAGTCAAAACACTGTTGGAACACAGAAGGTTGCATGCCTTATTGAAGGCGCGTTCCTGGGCGTCCCCCCAAAACCAATTGCACCCCTTCCTGAGTAGCACGTGGAGAGGCTCCAGCAGCGTGCTTAAGTTCTGCATAAAGTTCCCAAAGTAATTGAGTAGCCCGAGAAAGGCGCGCAGTTCTGAGACATTCCAGGGCCTGGGTGCCAGGCGAATTGCTTCTGTTTTGCACTCTGTTGGGCGGATTCCATCAGCGGCAATCTTTCTGCCCAAAAATCCAACCTCGGGTGCGAGAAACAGGCACTTGGATTTCTTGACTCGTAGGCCTACCCGATCCAACCGCTTTAGTACTTCCTCCAAATTACGGAGATGGGAGTCGCTGTCCCTGCCCGTGATAAGTATGTCATCTTGAAATACAACCGTCTCCGGGATGGACTTGAGCAGACTCTCCATGTTGCGCTGGAATATGGCAGCTGCCGACCTGATGCCGAATGGGCATCGAGTGTACATGAAAAGGCCTCAATGTGTGTTGATGGTGGTGAGTAGCTTGAATTCCTCGATCAATTCTTGCGTCATATACGCAGATGTGAGGTCTAATTTTGAGAAAAGTTTACCTCCAACCAATGTGGCAAATAAGTCCTCTGCTCTGGGCAGCGGGTACTGGTCCTGTAGGGAGACTCTGTTTATGGTAGATTTGTAGTCTCCACAGATTCGTATGGATCCATCAGGCTTCATGACTGGGACGATGAGACTTGCCCAGTCGCTAAATTCCACAGGTGATATAATGCCTTCCCGCAGAAGCCTGTCTAGTTCGTGTTCAATCTTTTCCCTCATCTCATAGGGTACAGCTCTGGCCTTGTGATGGACTGGTCTAGCATCCTGTGTGATGTAGATTTTGACTTTGGCCCCTTTGAAAGTGCCCACACCTGGCTGAAAGAGATGTTCAAATCGCTTTATAACTGTTGAGCAGGAGGTCCGTTGCTCTAATGACATGGCATGGACATCATCCCATTTCCAGTTTAGTTTTGCCAGCCAGCTTCTCCCCAGCAGTGCTGGGGGGTCTCCGGGGAAAATCCACAGGGGAAGTCGGTTCACTGTCCCTTTGTGTGTGACAGAGAGCATGGCGCTGCCGAGGACTGGTACAATTTCTTTGGTATAGGTCCTTAGTGTGGTGTCGTCCCTTGTGAGTTTTGGTCTGTCTCTTTTATGCGGCCACAGTTGTTCAAATTGTTGAGCGCCCATGAGAGATTGACTCGCTCCCATATCCAGCTCCATGTTGACAGATATCCCGTTGAGTAGGACCCTCATCGTTATAGGAGGCGTCCTGTTGTAGAAGCAGCGGCCATTGATCGTGTTGACCCGCTGTACATCGCTGTCCCGGTACTGTCCCCACCATCTTCTGGTCCGCTTTCCGACCCATCCGATTCGTATACCAGTTGCCGTTTTTTTGCACATGCGGGCCAAATGCCCTGTATATTCACAATTTCTGTAAACAGCCTGCTGAAATCGACATCCCCTTGACGAGTGCCCACCTCCACACCTCCAGCACAGACCTGTTCTATTGTTTAAAGTGTTCCCAAAGAATGAGCTGCGTCTGGCTGATCTCTCTTGAGCTTCTCTCAGTTTGTAGTTGATTGCTCGCATTGTGGGTTGATGAGGTGTGAACGGCCGTTCCTGTGGCCCTTGATGGCTTCTGCCTGCTGTCGAGAGCCTGTTCTCCCGGTTTTGTCGGTGTGTGGGGGTTGCAGCTTGTTTAGTGCTGTGAACTTCTTGTTCCGATATTTCGTTATTTGTCGTACCCGCAGTGTAAATCAACCTCGTTTCTTCTTCCCCTACCAAGAATGTCTGTGCAACCAGTGCTGCTGCCTCTAAGGTCAGGTTCTTGGTCTCTATGAGCTTTCGAAATATGCCTGCGTGGCCTATTCCTTCAATGAAAAAGTCTCTCAGCATTTCTCTCCTCAGTTCATCGGAGAACTCACATAAACTAGCCAACCTCCGAAGTTCCACCACGAAGTCGGGTATGCTCTGGCTCACACAGCGTCTGTAGTTGTAGAACCTGTGTCTGGCCATGTGTAGGCTGCTCGCTGGCTTCAGGTGGTCTCTTACCAATGTGCTCAATTCTTCAAACGACTTGCTTGCTGGTTTCTCGGATGCCAACAGATCCTTCATTAAAGCGTATGTTTTCGAGCCACAGCTGGTCAAGAGATGGGCTCTTCTCTTGTCTGCTTTGTCGTCTCCTAACCAGTCTTTGGTTACAAAGCTTTGCTGGAGCCTTTCTATAAAGTCCTCCCAATTGTCTCCCGCATTGTACTTTTCATCTGATCCGTTGTTCGCCATTCTGTGGATTCTGTAATCCCGTAACTCGTCGCCACTGTAAAGTCCTGTCCCCTCAATACAGATTCACACGAGGCATATAGTTATGTCAAGGTCACTCTGGACCTGCACCTTTATTTCACAGCTCTGAAATGCTGCACTTGCCTGAGACCTGCCCTTATATACCTGTCTCTTGCAAGTGCACCCCTGGTGGTAAGGTATGCTGGTGGTTACAGGTCATATCTTATTACAGTCATGTATAGCATGTTAGGATACAGTTATATATAATAATGTAAGATACATGACAATCCTGACTTGAAAATATATCGCCGTTCCTTCATCATCGCTGGGCCAAAATCCTGGAACTCCCTCCATAACAGCACAGATGGAGTATAATGTGGGAGTACCTTCACCACGCGGACTGCAGCAGATCAAGAAGGCGGTTCACCACCTTCCCAAAGGCAATTAGGGATGGGCAATAAATGCTGGCCTTGCCGTAACTCTGCTCCTGCTCAGGAAAACCCGAGCGCTAAGCTTCCAGTACATGGCTCAAATCACACTGGGAGCACAGAAATTGCATTTAAATGAGAGGTTAGTACACACTCTGAAGTAGAGGTTGGTGGAGAATAGCTTCAAGAACCATCCCTTGTGCACAATCCTCTGATCCAGTGACAATAATTAGATGGTCTCTTACACAGAGGCATTCAAAGCGTTGTAGACTTTTTTTTATCGTGCTCAAAGTCGACAGGATGTATGTTATGAAGTTGAGGTCATTGGACAACAATCACCTGGGCAGTAATCATCTGATCAAATAGTGAGATATAAATTCAATGGAAGGGTACATCAGCGTAAAGTGGCATCGACATTTTCTCCTGGTGGTCAGTGTGCAGTGCAATCTGAGCATACACATTCAATGTCAATTGAGCCAATAAAAGAGCTTCCAAAGAAGTATGAAGTAATCTGTAATAGATATTTATAGGGTGAATGACTGAAAACACTCCATTGTACAACAATCTTCGGACCCAATGATTGCAGTTGCAACGTTGCATCAGGGATGATGATTCAATGCATCATCGTTGCATTTGTTGCATCATGCTGATGCTACAAAGATGGGTGGCAAGTTGTGAGCAGGACACACAAAATCTGCAAAGGGATATAGATAGGCTAAGTGAGTGGGGAAAAATTGGCAGATAGGGTATAATGTGGGAAAATGTGAAGTTATCCACTTTGGCAGAAAAAATAAAAAAGCAAATTATTATTTAAATGGAGAAAATTACAAAATGCTGCAGAGAGACCTGGGGGTCCTTGTGCATGAAACACAAAGTTAGTATGCAGGCACAGCAAGTAATCAGGAAAGCAAATGGAATGTTGGTCTTTATTGCAAGGGGGATAGAGTATAAAACTAGAGAAGTCCTGTTACAACTGTACAGAGTATTGGTGAGGCCACACCCAGAGTACTGCATACAGTTTTGGTCTCCTTATTTAAAAAAGGATATACTTGCATTGGAGGCTGTTCAGAGAAGGTTCACTAGGTTGATTCCGGAGATGAGGGGGTTGACTTATGAAGATAGGTTGAGTAGGTTGGGCCTATACTCATTGGAGTTCAGAAGAATGAGAAGGGATCTTATTGAAACATATAAGATAATGAGGGGGCTTGACAAGGTGGATACAGAGAGGATATTTCCACTCATAGGGAAATCTAAACCTAGGGGGCATAGTTTCAGAATAAGGGGCTGCCCCTTCAAAACTGAGAGGAGGAGGAATTTCTTCTCTCAGAGGGTTGTAAATCTGTGGAATTCTCTGCCCCAGAGAGCTGTGGAGGCTGGGTCATTGAATATATTTAAGGCGGAGACAGACAGATTTTTGAGCGATAAGGGAATAAATGGTTATGGGGAAAGGGCAGGGAAGTGGAGCTGATTCCATGATCAGATCAGCCATGATCTTATTAAATGGCCGAGCTGGCTCGAGGGGCCAAATGGCCTACTCCTGCTCCTATTTCTTATGTTCTTATGTTCTTATAAAAAGAGTCCGAGTACTTTTTTGCTGCTCAGACAGCACAGCCATTGAAGGTGCAGATTATTGGAGAAGAGAGAAATCGTACAGTAAAATGAAAAGATGCAGAAAGGCTGCACTCGGAGAAGTATTATGCTACACATCAGAAATAGGAGCTCAAATTCAGTTCTCAACATGTACTTGGAGTACTTGGAGTTAACAACTGTCTGAACTAGAGGTTTGGACAGCAAAGGCATTATTCATAAGGCATTATTCATAGGGGTGACTTATGTGAACAGGCCAATGAACAGACTGAAGAAGTGCAATAGCAGTGTAGAGGAATGAAAAATCATGGCTCTAACACAGCAGTTTGCTGGAGAACTGGATTTGAGCTCCCATACCTGATGTGTAGCATGCTACAAATAGTTCTGATTCCAGTGAGCCTCTGGATATGGATTGATACAAGACTGATATGGATTGAAGCCAATTACAGCTGAGCAATTTTGCAGGTCCAGCCAGCAGTGACTGTTACTCCAACGGACGTTACAAAGGATTGTGCGCTTGGATCAATGTAGAATTGTGCCAGCTCTGAAGCATCGGTTAAAAGGACTAGAAGCCTCTTCTCTATTGTAATGCACCTTCTGAATCTCCAAAGGTGTTAATGATTCTGTAAGTGGATCATGTTGGCAATGTGATGCTCCTAAATTTGTTGCAGTATAGCTTGATGTGCCATGTGGCTTTCTTATGTTGGGTAATTCCTGCTCCTGAAATCCCCCACAATCTCCCTGAAGGAAAGCTCTGACTGCTACAGCATGTCAAAGATCAAGGAGCCCGTCCGAGCAGCTTGCGTCAGGAGTCATCTTGTGTGATGTCTTCAGCCATTAATAAAAGGCCGCTGCTTGCACCTAGCTTCTTGCAGGGACGGTCGGGGGGAAGCTACCACTCCTACAAAAGCAAGGTCATTCCATAAGAGTTATGAAAAGGGAGTCATTTATTAAAAATCACTTTTCACCTTCTTGAAGTCCAGGTCAAGGGGGACATAGACCATTCCGGGGGAGTGTTAGGAAACGCAAATTGTGGAACTGCAGTAGATGCTAGCTTAATTAATAATTTAAAAGAATGTAGAGGGATGTGATCGGGACCAGGGAGAGGTGTGAGTTTGGGGCCAGAAGAGGTGAGGGCCCTGGGGCAGCACGGGCCAGCCCACACTGCGATATATGTGCGCACCACGTCCATGCAGCCGAGCTGGTCTCCAGTCGTCCTGGTTAACCCTTGCCACTGGGCCAAGACCTAACTCTGTCAAGCCCATGTGGTGGCTGGTGTACAACGTCCAACACACGTTAAAAAAAATCCACGCGCAGGCATCTTCCACCCTTCAACATGTAGTTCGGGACCTGGAATATTAGATCCTTCATTGAAACACTCTGAACTCATCCCTTTTTGGCGTGGAAGCAAGTCATCCTCATTTCGAGGAATTGCCTATGATGATGATATCAAGGATGTCCTGTGTACCACGCTTTACCAGTAAGTGGAGGGGGTGTCTGAGCTTTCTTCATGATTCAACTCTTCACTGTGTGCCATTGAGGTCGGCGGATCTCACTCTGAAAACTAGAAGAAAAACATTACTGGTGTAATTTATTTGCTTCATGGGTTCTTTGCTTAAGAATTCACAAGAACACAAGAACACAAGAATTAGGAACAGGAGTAGGCCATCTAGCCCCTCGAGCCTGCTCTGCCATTCAACAAGATCATGGCTGATCTGGCCGTGGACTCAGCTCCATTTACCCGCCCGCTCCCCATAACCCTTAATTCCCTTATTGGTTAAAAATCTATCTATCTGTGATTTGAATACATTCAATGAGCTAGCCTCGACTGCTTCCTTGGGCAGAGAATTCCACAGATTCACAACCCTCTGGAAGAAGAAATTCCTTCTCAACTCGGTTTTAAATTGGCTCCCCCGTATTTTGAGGCTGTGCCCCCTAGTTCTAGTCTCCCCGACCAGTGGAAACAACCTCTCTGTCTCTATCTTGTCTATCCCTTTCATTATTTTAAATGTTTCTATAAGATCACCCCTCATCCTTCTGAACTCCAACGAGTAAAGACCCAGTAAACTCAATCTATCATCATAAGGTAAACCCCTCATCTCCGGAATCAGCCTAGTGAATCGTCTCTCTACCCCCTCCAAAGCTAGTATATCCTTCCTTAAGTAAGGTGACCAAAACTGCACGCAGTACTCCAGGTGCGGCCTCACCAATACCCTGTACAGTTGCAGCAGGATCTCCCTGCTTTTGTACTCCATCCCTCTCATAATGAAGGCCAACATTCCATTCGCCTTCCTGATTACCTGCTGCACCTGCAAACTAACTTTTTGGGATTCATGCACAAGGACCCCCAGGTCCCTCTGTACCGCAGCATGTTGTAATTTCTCCCCATTCAAATAATATTCCCTTTTACTGTTTTTTTTTCCAAGGTGGATGACCTCACATTTTCCGACATTGTATTCCATCTGCCAAACCTTAGCCCATTCGCTTAACCTATCTAAATCTCTTTGCAGCCTCTCTGTGTCCGCTACACAACCCGCTTTCCCACTAATCTTTGTGTCATCTGCAAATTTTGTTACACTACACTCTGTCCCTTCTTCCAGGTCATCTACGTATATTGTAAACAGTTGTGATCCCAGCACCGATCCCTGTGGCACACCACTAACCACCGATTGCCAACCTGAAAATGACCCATTTATCCCGACTCTCTGCTTTCTGTTAGTTAGCCAATTCTCTATCCATGCTAATACATTTCCTCTGACTCTGCGTACCTTTACCTTCTGCAGTAACCTTTTGTGTGGCACCTTGTCGAATGCCTTTTGGAAATCTAAATACACCACATCCATTGGTACACCTCTATCCACCATGTTCGTTATATCCTCAAAGAATTCCAGTAAATTAGTTAAACATGATTTCCCCTTCATGAATCCATGTTACGTCTGCTTGATTGCACTATTCCTATCTAGATGTCCCGCTATTTCTTCCTTAATAATAGCTTCAAGCATTTTCCCCACTACAGATGTTAAACTAACCGGCCTATAGTTACCTGCCTTTTGTCTGCCCCCTTTTTTAAACAGAGGCGTCATATTAACTGCTTTCCAATCCGATGGTACCTCCCCAGAGTCCAGAGAATTTTGGTAGATTATAACGAATGCATCTGCTATAACTTCCGCCATCTCTTTTAATACCCTGAGATGCATTTCATCAGGACCAGGGGACTTTTCTACCTTGAGTCCCATTAGCCTGTCCAGCACTAACCCCCTAATGATAGTGATTGTCTCAAGATCCTCCCTTCCCACATTTCCGTGACCAGCAATTTTTGGCATGGTTTTTGTGTCTTCCACTGTGAAGACAGAAGCAAAATAATTGTTTAAGGTCACAGCCATTTCCACATTTCCCATTATTAAATCCCCCTTCTCATCTTCTAAGGGACCAACATTTACTTTAGTCACTCTTTTCCGTTTTATATATCGGTAAAAGCTTTTACTATCTGTTTTTATGTTTTGCGCAAGTTTACTTTCGTAATCTATCTTTCCTTTCTTTATTGCTTTCTTAGTCATTCTTTGCTGTCGTTTAAAATTTTCCCAATCTTTTAGTTTCCCACTAACCTTGGCCACCTTATACGCATTGGTTTTTAATTTGATACTCTCCTTTATTTCCTTGGTTATCCACGGCTGGTTATTCCTTCTCTTACCGCTCTTCTTTTTCACTGGAATATATTTTTGTTGAACACTATGAAAGAGCTCCTTAAAAGTCCTCCACTGTTCTTCACATTGCTATTAAGAACTAGTTGGTTTATTAGCAATCACACTATTCATCCACCAGGCTCACAATCACTTGCCTCATCGTGGATCCCCTGAACCCAACTGGTTGGGATTTTATTGAGTCTTCTGAACATTGCATGACTGGCTAAGCCACTCCCAACTCAACAGCTCAACAAACCTGTGAGCCTACACTCAGGTGCATACATTACTCCTGGCAACCTGCAACATTGCCATAGAACTGCATGCGGTATGCCATCGTGCTTTGGGGAAACTTGCTTACTGTTAGCTGTCCTCAGTTCAAGTGTGGCCTCTCTTTGGAGGTTGAGGTTGGGGAGTGGAGTAATTGCTGGTGAAGATGCTGCCCCCGTGGGTTTCCAGTGTCCTGTGGAATGATATGCAACCCCACGTCTGCATCTGCAGTCTCAATATACTGATTATTTCAGCATCCAAATTTCTAAAGTTTCCTTAGAAGGAAATCAAATTAAAAAAAATATATATTTCATAATCTTCCAGGTCATTTCAGTGGCGCTGCAGAAAAACAGTCAGGAACTGTTGATATTGCAGATTGTGGGAATCTGTGGGAGGGCAATTAGCCCAACTCTGCACTCGCACTTAGGTTTTCAATGTCGGTGCAGTGCCTGGAATTAATGGCATACATCCTAGGGATTTGAAAGAGGTGGATATGGAGGTAGTGGATGCATTGGTTGTCATCTTCCAAAATTCCATAGATTCTAGAACAGTTCCTGCGGATTGGAAGGTAGCAAATGTAACCCCACTATTTAAGAAAGGAGGGAGAGAGAAAACAGGGAACAATAGGCCAGGTAGCCTAACATTAGTAGTAGGGAAAATGCTAGTAAGGATGTGGTAACAGGAAACTTCGAAAATAATAATAGGATTGAGCAGAATCAACACGGATTAATGAAAAGGAAATCATGTTTGACGAATCTGTTAGAGTTTTTGAGGTTATAACCTGCAGAATAGATATGGGGGGACCAGTGGATGTGATGTATTTCAATTTTTGAAGGCATTTGATAAGGTGCCAACAAGAGGTTATTGAACAAAATTAGGGCTCATGGGATTAGGGGTAATATACTAGCATGGATTGAGGATTGGCTAATAGACAGAAAACAGAGAGTAGGAATAAACAGGTCATTTTTGGGTTGGCAGACTGTAACTAGTGGGGTACCACATGGATCAGTGCTTGGGCCTCAGCTATTCACAATCTATATCAATGATTTGGACGAGGGGACCAAATGTAATATATCTAAGTTTACTGATGATACAAAGTTAAGTGGGAATGTAAGTTGTGAGGAGGATGCAAAAAGGCTTCAAGGGGATATGGACAGGCTAAGTCAATGGGCAAGAACATGCCAAATGGAATATAATGCAGAGAAATGTGAAGTTATCCACTTTGGAAGGGAAAATAGAAAAGCAGAGTATTTTTTAAATAGGAAATGTTGGTATTCAGAGGGATCTGGGTGTCCTTGTACATGAAGCACTGAAAGTTAACATGCAATTAAGAAAGCAAATAGTATGTTGGCCTTTATTACAAGAGGATTTGAGTATAAGAATAAAAACATCTTACTGCAATTATATAGGGCCCTGGTGAGACCGCACCTGGAGTACTGTGTACAGTTTTGGTCTCCTTACTTAAGGAAGGATATACTTGCCATTGAGAGAGTGCAACGAAGGTTCACTAGACTGATTCCTGGGACACGGGGATTGTCCTATGAGAAGAGATTGAATAGACTAGGCCTATATTCTCTAGAGTTTAGAAGAATGAGAGGTGATTTCATTGAAACATACAGAATTCTTACATGGTTTGACAGAGTAGATGCAGGCAGGATGTTTGCCCTAGCTGGGAAGTCTAGAATCAGGGGTCACGGTCTTAGAATAAGGCGACAGCCATTTAGGACTGAGATGAGGAGAAATTTCTTCACCCAGAGGGCGGTCAATCTTTGGAATTCTCTACCCCAGTGGGCTGTGAAGGCTCAGTCATTGAGTATATTCAAGACAGAGATTGATAGATTTTTAGATATTAAGGGAATCAAGGGATATGGGGATAGTGTAGGAAAGCGGAGTTGAGGTAGAAGATATGCCATGATCTTATTGAATGGTGGAGCAGGTTCAAGGGGCCGAATGGCCTACTCCTGCTCCTAATTCTTATGTTCTTATGTTCTGTAAGATAAGTCCAGCGACTTCACGCCATTCAATGTTTGTCAATGCTGAGTCTCTCGCAGGATACCATTATCGTGCAGGACAACTCAGACAGCAACTTCCCGATTTACATATTTAACTGTGTAATTGCAGTTGCTGGAATTTGCTGTCCGATTTACATGTTAATAACAGTAAGCACTGTTAGCCTCACAGTTATTTTTACCCCAAAATCCGGCCCCATGTGTAAACTGTGATCTGTGATCTGAATTTCGGGTCTCAAACCACCTAGTGCTGAGAATTACATTGCTGGATTTGGAGTTCTGTGTGATTGTGATCTGAAACCACTACTGTTTACTCAGCCCACCCTGAAATTTCCAAAGTGGTTCTTCCAATCCCCCGCTGTAACTTCAGTGTAAGATCGGCTAAAATCCCGGAGAAACAACATAAATGGTCGTTTACTCCAATTCTCTGTAGGTTCCAATGATCTTCTGCAGGCAATTAAGAGAACCCCCATGGGAATTCTAACCCGCCATCCTTGGCACCACGCGAAGTGGAAAGCACTTTGCTGTGATGCTAAAGTTAGTGTGTGAATGTATCCTCGTTAGCACATACACACCTATAACTGGATTGGTGTTTCTTTCACTTGGTGCTCAGCTGGATAACAGACGTTGAGCTAAATCATTTACAACTCATGCTCATTTTCAAGAGATTTCTGGGTCACCGTAAATGTAAATTGTGGAATACATTATCTGATAGTTTTTCTCTTTACCTCCTGTCAATTCCTTTGATCATCTTAAACACCTCAATTAGATCACCCCTTAAAGATTATTCTATGCAACCTGTCCTCATAACTTAACCCTTTTAGCCCTGGTATAATTCTGCCTGAATGTTGTGAATTCAACTCCCACTCCACAGACTTGAGCACAAAATCTAGGCTGACACTCCAATGCAGTACTGAGGGAGTGCGGCACTTTTGGAGAAGCTGTCTTTCAAATGAGATGTTAAACTGAGGCAACGACTGCCCTCTCAGATGGTCCCAAAAGATCCGATGGTTTTACTTTGAGGTGTTTTCCCTGATGTCCTGGACAATATCTATCTCTCAACCAACATCACAAAAAAAAGACTATCTGGTTATTACATTGCTGTTTCTGAGACATTGCTATGTGCAAATTGGCTGCCATTTTTCCTACACTGCAACAGTGACGACACTTCAAAAGTATTTCATTGGTTGTAAAGCCCTTTGGGATGTCCTGAGGTCATGAAGGCACCATAGAAATGCACGTCTCTCTTTCCTTTTAGTTCTTTAGCAGCAATGGGTGGCTGGAATGTCACTGCATTCCTGGTATCCTGTGTTGCTAAGGCAGGGAAGTGGCAATAAAATGTGAAGAATAGTGGGAAAGAAAGTACTGTGTAGTCCATTTAAAGTAAAAATGTATGTTTTTAAAATTATAGCCTTGTGGTCGTACTGCTGGCCGCAGCTTCCCCCAACCGAGGTGGGTAACCTAGAAATACCACCAGGAACCCAGCACAATTATGATAATTAGCCTGAATCTGAAAGGTCTTCTGGGATCAAGATGAAATGATATGGGTAAGCTCCATTTCCGGTTGGGAATGCCATTGTGCAGAATTTCCCCTGTTGGAAAATCCAGGCACGTGGTTCTATATAGAAATGGACCCATCCTGCGCTCCTACTGGGGTGTGTGGGAAGATGGGTTGGAGACAAAAGAGCAACATCGCTCTAAAATTGATTCTCCAACCCGGGCTCACTTTGAGCACAGCTCACTCCTCGGAATACAGCATCGGAGAATGTACTATCGGTGAATCGATCGTAAGATTAGTCCTTTGCTGCTATTGGAAGATACTGCTCCAAAATGTATTCAACTGTTATTGACATGACAGGGAACATCAACCCTCTAATAACTATATTTGATGATCTGGGTGAGGAGACGATGACAGCACTTCAGGTGATGTTGCACAATTATAATAGTTACCTTGTAGATTATCAACAAGCAGCAGCGTTTATTGCAGCGTCCAGATAATGAGATGTGAAAGCCATTCATTCCAATAAAGACAGATCATAGGAGTTACAATGCATTCACTGCGCCTGAGATGCCTTGGGATAGAGTCAGACATGACAAATTGTACAAACAACCTGCTTATGATTCCTCTGTGTATGTGTTACTTTTTCATCATGGGGAGCAGGGTAGAAACATAGAAACATAGAAAATAGGTGCAGAAGTAGGCCATTCGGCCCTTTGAGCCTGCACCACCATTCAATAAGATCATGGCTGATCATTCACCTCAGTATCCTTTTCCCGCTTTTTCTCCATATCCCTTGATCCCTTTAGCCGTAAGGGCCATATCTAACTCCCTCTTGAATATATCCAACGAATTGGCATCAACAACTCTCTGAGGTAGGGAATCACACAGGTTAACAACTCTCTGAGTGAAGAAGTTTCTTCTCATCTCAGTCCTAAATGGCTTACCCCTTATCCTTAGATTACGTCCCTTGGTTCAGGACTTCCCCAATACCGGGAAGATTCTTCCCGCATCTAACCTGTCCAGTCCCGTCAGAATTTTATATGTTTCTATGAGATCCCCTCTCATCCTTCTAAACTCCAGTGAATACAGGCCCAGTCGATCCAGTCTCTCCTCATATGTCAGTCCTGCCATCCTGGGAATCAGTCTGGTGAACCTTCGCTGCACTCCCTCAATAGCAAGAATGTCCTTCCTCAGATTAGGAGACCAAAACTGAACACAATATTCCAGGTGAGGCCTCACTAAGGCCCTGTACAAGACCTCCCTGCACCTATACTCAAATCCCCTAGCTACGAAGGCCAACATACCATTTGCCTTCTTCACTGCCTGCTGTACCTGCATGCCAACTTTCAATGACTGATGAACCATGATACCCAGGTTTTGTTGCACCTCCCCTTTTGCTAATCTGCCGCCATTCAGATAATATTCTGCCTTTGTGTTTTTGCCCCCAAAGTGGATAATCTCACATTTATCCACATTATACTGCATCTGCCATGCGTTTGCCCACTCATCTAACCTGTCCAAGTCACCCTGCAGCCTTTTAGCGTCCTCCTCACAGCTCACATCGCCACCCAGCTTAGTGTCATCTGCAAACTTGGATATATTACACTCAATTCCCTCATCCAAATCATTAATGTATATTGTAAATAACTGGGGTCCCAGTACTGAGCCCTGCAGCACCCCACTAGTCACTGCCTGCCATTCTGAAAAGGAATCATTTATCGCGACTCTCTGCTTCCTGTCTGCCAACCAGTTCTCGATCCACGTCAGTACATTACCCCCAATACCATGTGCTTTAATTTTGCACACCAATTTCTTGTGTGAGACCTTGTCAAAAGCCTTTTGAAAGTCCAAATACACCACATCCACTGGTTCTCCTTGGTCCACTCTACTAGTTACATCCTCAAAAATTTCCAGAAGATTTGTCAAGCATGATTTCCCTTTCATAAATCCATGCTGACTTGGACCGATCCTGTCACTGCTTTCCAAATGCTCTGCTAGTTCATCTTTAATAATTGATTCCAACATTTTCCCCACTACCGATGTCAGGCTAACCGCTCTATAATTACACATTTTCTCTCCCTCCTTTCTTAAAAAGTGGTGTTACACTAGCTACCCTCCAGTCCATAGGAACTGATCCAGAGTCGATAGACTGTTGGAAAATGACCACCAATGCATCCACTATTTCTAGGGCTACTTCCTTAAGTACTCTGGGATGCAGACCATCAGGCCCCGGGGATTTATCAGCCTTCAATCCCATCAATTTCCCTAACACAATTTCCCGCCTAATAAGGATTTCCTTCAGTTCCTCCTTCTCACTAGACCCTCGGTCCCCTAGTGGTTCCGGAAGGTTATTTGTGTCTTCCTTCGTGAAGACAGAACCAAAGTATTTGTTTAACTGGTCCGCCATTCCTTTGTTCCCCATTATAAATTCACCTGAATCTGACTGCAAGGGACCTATGTTTGTTTTCACTAATCTTTTTCTCTTCACTTACGTATTTGCAAACTTTTGCAGTCAGGTTTTATGTTCCCAGCTAGCTTCCTCTCATGCTCTATTTTCCCCCTCCTAATTAAACACTTTGTCCTCCTCTGCTGTTTATAAAATTCTACGAGTCCTCAGGTTTGCTGCTTTTTTTGACCAATTTATATGCTTCTTCCTTGGATTTAATGCTATCCTTAATTTCTCTTGTTACCCACAGTTGAACCACCTTCCCCATTTTATTTTTACTCCAGACAGGGAAGTACAATTGTTGAAGTTAATCCATGTGATCTTTAAATGTTTGCCATTGCCTATCCACCGTCAACCCTTTAAGTATCACTCGCCAGTCTATTCTAGCCAATTCACGTCTCATACCATCAAAGTTACCTTTCCTTAAGTTCAGGACCTAGTCTCTGAATTAACTGTGTCGCTCTCCATCTTAATAAAGAATTCTACCATACTATAGTCCCTCTTCCTCAAGTGGCCTCACACAACAAGATTGCTAATTAGCCCTTTCTCATTACACATCACCCAGTCTAGGATGGCCAGCCCTCTAGTTGGTTCCTCGACATATTGGTCTAGAAAACCATCCCTAATACGCTCTAGGAAATCCTCCTCTATGCATTGCTACCAGTTTGGTTAGCCCAATCTATATGTAGATTAAAGTCACCCATGATAATTGCTGTACCTTTATTGCATGCATCCCTAATTTCTTGTTTGATGCTGTTCCCAACCTCATTACTGCTGTTTGGTGGTCTGTACATAACTCCCAGTAGCGTTTTCTGCCCTTTGGTATTCCGCAGCTCCACCCATACTGATTCCACATCTTCCAAGCTAATGTCCTTCCTTACTATTGCATTAATTTCCTCTTTAACCAGCAATACCACCCACCTCCTTTTCCTTTCTGTCTATCCTTCCTAAATGTTGAATACCCCTGGATGTTGAGTTCTCAGCCTTGGTCACCCTGGAACTATGTCTCCGTGATGCCAATTACATCATACCCGTTAACTGCTATCTGCGCAGTTAATTCGTCCACCTTATTCCGAATACTCCTCTTATTGAGGCACAGAGCCTTCAGGCTTGTCCATCATTCCAAAGTGACAGAACAGGCAAACACGTGATGCCAAATATTTAACATTATTTCAAGGAACAGTAAAGTGAGAATCAAAAGGAACCATGTGAAACAACAGCGACAACATTAAGAAGATTTAACGCCATCACCAGCACCAACAACCAACCCTCTACCCACTACCACCACCTCTCTTCACTGCCCCTTGATATGAGGCCCATTGTCCTCTTCATGGCTCTACCATCACCATGGCGACCCACACCCCTGCTCCTCACCACCTCTGCTCCCTCACACTGTGCAGGAGGGCAGCTGGAACGCTGCTGTCATGTTCATTGTGGAGAGAATGTAGGGGGTGAGATGGAAGCTGGTGGCATCTCCGGCTCCTTGGGGTGTGTTGGCGTAGCTGGTATGGCATCGGGGGGGTTCCATGACTTGGCCCGAAAGCACTGATTGGCGCATGGCTTCTACAGAGTTGGTGTTTCGCTCCACCTCACTGATGAGCCGCGACATACCGGTAGTGTGCTGCTCTGTAAAGGTGGCGATGCTGGCAGCTATCCCAGCCATGGCCAGCAGCAGACCGCGGCCTACTTCCACGCTCGTCTTCGACAGCTGCACCATTTCCTGGATTGCTGCCACCTGTCCTGCATCATCATCTGCTTGAGGCATCATCCTGGGTGGATGCGGCTTGGTGGCTTTACCGGCACGGCTTCTGCACCTCCCAACACTCGATCCCGCTTCGTCTGATTCGATGCCCAAAAACTTAGACCCAGAGACTGATGTTGGCCGCACAGGTGGCACACATTTCAGGAGGCTTCAGTCCTCCTCTTCCACCTCCTCGTATAGTGAGCCTTCTCCCTGCTCTTCCTCCTGGTCTTCCTGTCTCTGGATGGCAGACATGGATGCGGTGGATATGGAGGATCTTGGAGTGGGGGTGGAGTGGAAGGAGCTGGAGTTTTGGGCTCCAGGCAACGTCGAGGTGGAAGGTGTTGGTGTTAGACACTGCCTTTCTGTGCCAGAGGTGGATGAGGTGCATAGATTGGTGCTGTCCGATTGATCATCTGCAAGTACAAGACAACATTTCAGTGTTTAGCTGGGGGGTAGGGTTGGTCACCCTGACATGAGAACTGTCACATTTCACACTCTTACTTCAAGGACTACCGTCGATACATCATCAAACCATGAATGGCCAACAGACAGTGCATTAAAAAGCATTTGACATCACATTACATGACCCTGCATGACATGAGCATCACACAGACCGGTGAGTCGTTTAAACTTACCATCCTCTAGCACAGGATCAGCACCACCATGTGTGGTGACACGGGGGTGGTCACCCATCAACGCCAAGGCACGCTCCTATGTTAGTCACCTCGATGACTTCTGGTGGGCCCCCTTCCATACCACACTGCTTTAATGCGTTGGCTGTTCTTTTCTTCTGCAGAAATAAAAGTTGCAGCATTTACCCGTTTTGCACATGCAACACATACATACACACACACACACACAAACACACACTCACACACACACACAGATGCAATGGCCACAGAACCTTTTTGAGTAATACGGGAGTGCATCAATAAGATGTTTACTCACTCTTGCTGACGCAACCACATCGTTCCATCTTTTCCTGCACAGGTCTCCATACCGCACAGAGTTGCCCACTGAGGACATGGCCTCACCAATCTCCCTCCAAATGCGTCTATGCTGGGGTGGTGTAGGCTTGCCATGACCATCCCGGGTGAGGTCTTTATAACGGCGCTCCACCTCTGAGACAAGTGCCTCCAGCTCATCCCCAGTAAACCAGGAAGCTCTGGACTTCCCTCCATTAGACTTCTTGACAGCTTTTCTTTCACACACGAGAGCTTTGTAAGATGGATGGCTGCTGATAATGTTGATTCTCTCTCTCTAAATTAGACCAGTCTACAACTGGCAGGTACAAGTGAGTAACGAGGTTATATGCGCATGCGCAGTTGAGCCCTCAGCCCCAATTGTGGTAAAAATGATGTCAGCGCCCACAAGAAACTACAAAAAAAAATTCTGAAATCTCGCGCATGCACGGTGCACGGCCTTCGATGTTTGCCGAGTCGAGAGGCCTGCACCTACCGCCCATTTGCTGCTGTCACCCGCCCGTTCCCGCCCGCTCCCGCCCGCCGACTCCTGCTGCCTATTGGTCCTGCTGGCTGTCGCTCCCGTTACCTGTCGCTCCCGCTGCTGCCGACAGAAGCGCGATTAAACTCGCACTCGACTGACCCCAACGGCAGCGGGCAGCAAAAACTCACATTCCACCCGGCAACCACTGAAAAATGGGCGGGCCTACGCTCGCACCAATTTCAAGGTCCAAGAGAATAAAACCTCTGGTCCAGATGGATTGCTTCCACGCATTTTAAAACAATCTAGGGAAGAGATAGTAGAGGCATTACTACACATATTTAATAATTCATTATAAAAAGGTGTAGTGCCAGAGGACTGGCAGATAGCTAATGTAATACCTATATTTAAGAACATATCCAGGGAATTATAGACCAGTCAGCTTAACATCGGTGGCAGGAAAAGTAATGGAATCCCTACTAAGGGAGAAAATAGAAGAATATCTCGAAACCAAAAATACAGTAACGAATAGTCAGCATGGATTTTAAAAGAGAAAGTCTTGCGGTACCAACCTCACTTAATTTTTTGAAGAAGTAACAGAGATAGTCGACAAGGGTAATGCAGTTAATGTAGCTTATCTAAATTTTCAAAAGGCCTTTGATAAGGTACCTCATAATAGACTGATGAACAAGGTCAGAGAATGTGGAGTCAGGGGACAAGTAGCAGAATGGATGGCTAGCTGGCTTCAAGACAGAAAGCAGAGAGTAGGGACAAAGCTATTCAGTGGCAGAAGGTGGGTAGTGGTGTTCCACAAGGATCAGTGCTGGGACCACTGTTGTTCACAATTATATTATCAATTTAGACTTTAGGATCAAAAACCCAATTTCTAAATTTGCGGATGACACCAAATTGGGGGGATAGTCAACGCTGAGGAGGACTGCAACAAATTACAGGAGGAGGGCATTAATAAACTTGCAGAATGGGCATATAATTGGAAAATGAAGTTCAACACAGATAAATTTGAAGTATTACATTTTGGTAGGAAGTATAGGGAGTTCAGTTACTACTTGGAGGGTGAAAGTCTAGATGGGGTACAGGAACAAAGGGATCTCGGAGTACAAATACACAAATCACCAAAAGTCGCTACACAGGTTAGCAAGGCCATAAAAAAAGCAAACCAAGCACTAGGGTTTATTTCTAGAGGTATAGATAATTGTAAAGTCGTGAAATTATGCTAAACCTTTTTCGAATCTTGGTTAGACCACACTTAAGAGTACTGCATGTAGTTCTGGTCGCCATATTATAAAAAGGATATCGAGGCACTGGAGAGGGTGCAGAGAAGATTAACAAGGATGATGCCAGAAATGCGAGGGTATACATATCAGGAAAGGATGAACAGGCTGGGTCTCTTGAAAAAAGAAGGCTGAAGGGTGACCTAATAGATGTCTTTAAAATTATGAATAGTTTGAGAGTGGATACAGAGAGAATGTTTCCACTTGTGGGGAAGAGAATAACTATAGGCTATCAATATAAGATAGTCACCAAGAAATCCAAAAGGGAATTCAGAAGAAAATTCTTTACCCAAAGAGTGGTGAGAATGTAGAACTCGCTACCACAGGGAGTGGTTGAAGTAAATAATATAGATGCATTTAAGGGGAAGCTAGACAAGCACATGAGGAAAAAGGGAACAGAGAGTTATGCTGATAGAGTTAGATGAGGAAAGATAGGAGGAGGCTAGCGTGGTGCATAAACGGCAGCATGGACTGATTGAGCCGAATGGCCTATTTCTGTATCGTATATCCTATGCGATTCACCATGAGCAATGCCATGGGCTATCCACTAACAATATTTATAAAAATGGCATATCTAGAGTGCATTTCCTGCCCATCACATTTCTTTGCTTTGCTTCAAGTGGCACACTCAACTTTCTGTGTCACATTTCAAATATTTATGAAGAATTAAAAATATAAAGAAGCAAAGGAATTCACCAGGAACACAAAATACTGGACTAGAATGTCTGCAGCTTCTTAATCAGTATATTTACTTAACAGCAGCAGATTCTTAATTGAATTCTGTACGAACCCAGGACTAGAAATTGGAGATCACTAAAAACGTGCCAGTGCCACCAAGGGTCGAAGTTAATGGCAGCTGAAATGAATAGCACTGGCAGAACAGGTAAAGTGGCAATGCTGCTCATTAACAGGAGAGCAGCATTAAAATTACTGTGCAAAGCCATCGTCGTAATTAGTCCCGACAGGAAGCCCAAATATAGCAAGTGCACAGCATAATTGAAGAAAGAACAGCCTTCTCTTAAAGCAATGCTATCATTTTGGAGAGCAGTTTGGCCCCTTAAAGGGGAACTGCCTTCTAAAATGAAAAAAAAATCATTTAAAAAGTGGCAGTTTTTAGCTTTTACATCTCAAGTGCCTTCTGAAAAAAAATCAACATTAAAAAGAGTTCCCAAATGGAAATCTACAGCTCTTAAAGCTGAAATGCCTTCCACACATAAAAAAATGGAAAAAATGCTTCAGCATGAACACAACTGGCTCAGCAAGCCTGGGAAGGGGCACCTCGGGTCTCGCACGCAGCACTCCAGCTTTGTGCAGGGGGTCAACACTGCATGAGAGGTCCTCTACCCACAGGGACCAGGAGGCCCTCCAGAAAGAAGGATGTGGGACCAGATCACTGAGGCCGTCACTGCCGGCAGTGATGCCCCACTACCTGGCTCCAGTGTCCAAAGAAGCTTCATGACCTCAGACCACTGGTCAAGGTTTGTGAATGCATCTTCAAAACTCATCTCCTGCCAACTGCACCTTCTTCATTTCACACCCCAAGAAATGCAGCCTGTCCAGCCAGTGGTTGACCAAGAAGAGGGAGAGGAGAGTGAAGAAGAAGAAGAAGAAACACCATCACTTGATTCACACTCCCAGCCACCATCTCCTCGTGGTCAATAAGCAAGGCCATTTGCAGTGTCTCCCACTGAACTTCATCAGCCTTCCACCGGCCATGTTGCAGCCACCGGGGTAGCACCACATGACATCAGAAGGTTAGGCAAATGCACACACAAGACAATCACTAAGGGAATGCATAAGGGTAATTAGTTGATTTCTTGACGTCATATTAGAAGGATTAGATGTAAAAAGTTGGATTGGAAAGTTTTCTTTGTGGTGGCTTTTATTTTAGCATTGTGGTCAAGAGGATGGTCAATAACAGAGGAAATGTACGGTGTGGGACAAATGTTGTAAAGGGAATGGGGGATGTGGTCACTGATGCTGCAGGCAGATGATTCCATCCCGGATATACCGGCCAGAAAGGGACTGTTTGGGATGCATCCTTCTGCTTCCTCCTCATCTGTGCCTTTCTCTTCCCTCTGTGAAGGGATGCTGTAAATAAAGGCATAAAATTTTAGAAATACTTTGCAGGTCTGGCAGCATCTCAAGCTGAGATGTGAACTCTGTTTTTCTCTCCGCAATGCTGCCTGACCTGCTGAGTATTTCCAGCATTTTCTGTCTTCTTAGTGGTCTTCCTTTACCATCCGAGGCCTTCCAAACATCCAGCAGCACTCCCTATACACTTAAAAAACTTTTAACATGTATTGCACCAAACCATTACTTCAATAACATTTAAAAAATCTACTCCTAAAGCTTAAATGAAAACATAGCTGAAAGATGTTTGTGTCCCTTTATGAAGTGCTGACTGTGTTTCGGTCAGTTTGCTGAATACGCACTTTTCAGAGCGAGCTTAGGACCCAGTGCAAAATTCAGCGCTAAGATCCAAGTTTGCAAACCGTGATGTTAAGTCAGCATTGCACACCGACCGACATCACGCTCTCCATATTTGCATCTCCAGGGCCAATGCTGCTGTCGGCAGCGCTAAGGCCTTCATCAAAATGCCACCTAGAGAAGGGCATTAGAGTGGTGGCTGCCATTTTTTGCCAGGATTGTGGCGTTAACTTGTGGCAGTAAGGTAGGGAATTTCTGGGCCCCAATGTTTACTTGATCGCAATTAGACTTTCAAGCCTCAAAGGGTCACACACCAATACTATGCAGTGTAACATACTTAGCCTTATAAGACAGTGCGTCCTCTGATTCAAGGTGAGCAGTGTCATGGTAGATTTGGTACTAATGTTATAAAAATGATCTGTATTTTCACATTTCATTTCTGTCTCATTTCTGGTGTTGCATTAATTATGTCGCACCCTGTCATAAACTCTCTAATAACGCATTAAACATTATACTTTGGGTGTCACACCTTTATAAATGTTAATATTTAATACCAATTAAGTTGTATATTCATAAAACAGCAACAGTTAAAGGAATGTATGATTCGAAATTGAACTTGACTAGGAACCTACCAATGAGGAAGTACAAGTCTAATAATACAGAATTCTTTCAGTACTGTTTTGAAGTTGCAGCCTAGAAAACATGCTTAAGTCCTTGTGGCTTGAACCTCTGACCGTCTGAATCAAGCTGACACTTATAAGTACAAAAAAGCTTAGCGTCAGGAAACAGTTTTCAGACGAGGGTGGGGGGAAATTGGAACTAAGAGGTGGTTGGGGCAGGGGGCTAAGAGTGATGAAAGGGAATGGAATAAGGAAAGTCGAGAGGGAAGGAATGAAGTGATGAGGGAGGAGAGGGAATGGGGTTGAGGAAAAGAAGATTGAGAGATGGGGTTAAGGGAAAGCTGAGCAGAGAGGGAATGAGGATGGGGATGGAGGTAAGCAAAACAGAGAGGGAAAGGGACTAGTAGATAGGGGTATAAAGGAGGCATGAGAAAATGAGAAGGGGAGGGTCAGAGGTATAGGAACGGAAAAGAGAGGGAAAAGGGGATAAGACTCAGGCTAGATGAAGGTTGATAGCCTCCAATGCCCTTTACCCTTCCAAAAGTGTGACGATTTCCCCAGCCAGCCTCCATCTACCATCTGACCTCATCCTCCCATTGTCATCATTATCTTGCTGCCCTGGTCTCCAGTGCCAGCTCCGAAATGACCTATTGTGTATCTGGCATTAGTGAGCAACAATGGATGATAAGGACATAAGAAAATAAGAACATAAGAAATAGGAGCAGGATAAAGCCATTTCATAAGATCATGGCCGATCTGATCATGGATTCAGTTCCACACAGTTAATTCAGAGACTAAGATCCTGAACTTAACTTCGATGATATGAGACATGAATTGGCTAGGACAGACTGGCGAATGATACTCAAAGGGTTGATAGTGGATAGGCAATGGCAGACAGTTAAAGATCACATGGATGAACTTCAACAATTATACATCCCTGTCTGGCATAAAAATAAAACAGGGAAGGTGGCTCAACCATGGTTAACAAGGGAAATTAGGGATAATGTTAAATCCAAGGAAGAGGCATATAAATTGGCCAGGTAAAGCAGCAAACCTGAGGACTGGAGGAAATTTAGAATTCATCAGGGGAGGACAAAGGGTTTAATTAGGAGGATGAACATAGAGTATGAGAGTAAGCTTGCAGGGAACATTAAAAACTGACTGCAAAAACTTCTATAGCTATGTGAAGAGAAAAAGATTAGTGAAGACAAATGTAGGTCCCTTGCAGTCAGAATCAGGCGAATTTATAATGGGGAACAAAGAAATGGCAGACCAATTGAACAAACACTTTGGTTCTATCTTCACTTATGAAGACACAAATAACCTTCCAGAAATACTAGGGGACCGAGGGTCTAGCAAGAAGGAGCAACTGAAGGAAATCCTTATTAGACAGGGAGAAATTGTGTTAGGGAAAGTGATGGGATTGAAGGCCGATAAATCCCCAGGGCCTGATAGTCTGCATCCCAGAGTACTTAAGGAAGTGGCCCTAGATATAGTGGATGCATTTGTGGTCATTTCTTAACATTCTATAGATTCTGGATCAGTTCCTATGGATTGAAGGGTAGCTAATGTAGCACCACTTTTTAAAAAAGGAGGAAGAGAGAAAACAGGGAATTATAGACTGTTTAACTGACATCGGTAGCGGGGAAAATGTTGGAATCAATTATTAAAGATGTAATAGCAGCGCATTTGGAAAGCAGTGACAGGATCGGTCCAAGTCAGCATGGATTTATGAAAGGGAAATCATGCTTGACAAATCTTCTAGAATTTTTTGAGGATGTAACTAATAGAATGGACAATGGAGAACCAGTGGATGTGGTGTATTTAGACTTTCAAAAGGCTTTTGACAAGGTCCCATACAAGAGATTAGTGTGCAAAATTAAAGCACGTGGTATTGGGGGTAATGTATTGATGTGGATAGAGAACTGGTTGGCAGACAGGAAGCAAAGAGTAGGAATAAATGGTTCCTTTTCAGACTGGCAGGCAATAACTAGTGGGGTAGCGCAAGGTTCAGTGATGGGACCCCAGCACTTTACAATATACATTAATGATTTAGACGAAGGAATTGAATGTAATATCTCCAACTTTGCAGATGACTCTAAGCTGGGTGGCAGTGTGAGCTGTGAGGAGGATGCTAAGAGGCTGCAGGGTGACTTGGAAAGGTTAGATGAGTGGGCAAATGCATGGCAGTTGCAGTATAATGTAGATAAATGAGAGGTTATCCACTTTGGTAGCAAAAGCAGGAAGGCAGAATATTATCTGAATGGTGACAGTTTAGGAAAAGGGGAGGTGCAACGAGACCTGGGTATCATGGTACATCAGTCATTGAAATTTGACATGCAGGTACAAACACTTTGGTTCTATCTTCACTTATGAAGACACAAATAACCTTCCAGAAATACTAGGGGACCGAGGGTCTAGCAAGAAGGAGCAACTGAAGGAAATCAAGGCGGTGAAGAAGGCAAAAGGCATGTTGGCCTTCATAGCTAGAGGATTTGAGTATAGGAGCAGGGAGGTCTTACTACAGTTGTATAGGGCCTTGGTGAGGCCACACCTTGAATATTGTGTACAGTTTTGGTCTCCTAATCTGAGGAAGGACATTCTTGCTATTGAGGGAGTACAGCGAAGGTTCACCAGCCTGATTCCTGGGATGGCAGGACTGACATATGAGGAAAGACTGGATCGACTAGGCTTATATTACTGGAATTTAGAAGAATGAGAGGGGATCTCATAGAAACATATACAATTCTGACAGATTTGGACAGGTTAAATGCAGGAAGAATGTTCCCAATGTTGGGGAAGTCCAGAACCAGGGGTCACAGTCTAAGAATAAGGGGTAAGACATTTAGGACCGAGAGGAGGAAAAACTTCTTCACTCAGAGAATTGTGAACCTGTGGAATTCTCTACCATAGAAAGTTGTTGAGGCCAGTTCATTAGATATATTCAAAAGGGAGCTAGATGTGGCCCTTATGGCCAAAGGGATCAAGGGGTATGGAGAAAAAGCAGGAATGGGGTACTGAAGTTGCATGATCAGCCATGATCATATTGAATGGTGGTGCAGGCTTGAAGGGCCGAATGGTCTATTCTTGCACCTATTTTCTATGTTTCTATGTTTCTATGTTTCCACTTCCCTGCCCATTCCCCATAACGCTTTACTCCCTTATCGTTCAAAAATCTGTCTATCTTCGCCTTAAATATATTCAAAGACCCAGCCTCCACAGCTCTCTGGGGCAGAGAATTCCATAGATTTACAACCGTCTGAGAGAAGAAGTTCCTCCTCATCTAAATGGGCAGCCCCTTATTCTGAGACTATGTCTCTTAGTTTTAGTTTCCCCTATGAGTGGAAATATCCTCTCTGCATCCACCTTGTCGAGCCTCCTCATTACCTTATATGTTTCGATAAGATCACCTCTTATTCTTCTGAACTCCAATGAGTATAGGCCCAACCTACTCAACCTATCTTCATAAGTCAACCCCCTCATCTCCAGAATCAACCTAGTGAACCTTCTCTGAACAGCCTCCAATGCAAGTATATCCTTCCTTAAATACGGAGACTAAGAGTACGCAGTACTCTTGGTGTCGCCTGACCAATACCCTGTACAGTTGTAGCAGGACCTCTCTGCTTTTATACTGTATCCCCCTTGCAATAAAGGCCCATATTCCATTTGTCTTCCTAATTACTTGCTGTACCTGCATACTCACATTTTGTGTTTTATGCACAAGGAGCCCCAGATCCCTCTGTACTGCAACACTTTGCAATTTTTCTCCATTTAAATTGTAATTTGCTTTTCTATTTTTTCTGCCGAAGTGAATAACTCACATTTTCCTACATTATACTTCATCTGCCAGGTTTTTGCCCATTCACTTAGCCTGTCTATATCCCTCTGCAGATGTTTTGTGGCCTCCTCACAGTTTGCTTTCCCATCCATCTTTGTATCATCAGCAAACTTGGCTACATTACACTTGGTCCCTTCATCCAAGTCATTAATATAGATTGTAAATAGTTGAGGACCCAGCACTGATCCCTATGGCATCCTAATAGTCACTATTTGCCAACCGGAAAATTACACATTTATCCCGACTCTATGTTTTCTGTTAGTTAGCCAGTCCTCTATCCATGCTAATATATTACCCCCACCTCATGAACTTTTATCCTGTGCAGTAACCTTTTTTGTGGCACCTTATCGAATGCCTTCTGGAAATCCGAATACACCACATCCACTGGTTCACCCTGATCCACCCTGCTCGTTACATCCTCAAAGAACTCCAGCAAATTTGTCAAACATGATTTCCCTTTCATAAAACCATGCTGGCTCTGTTTGATTGAATTATGCGTTTCCAAATGCCCCACTATAGCTTCCTTAATAATGGACTCCAGCATTTTCCAATGACAGATGTCAGGCTAACTGGCCTATAGTTTCCTGCTTTTTGTCTGCCTCCTTTTTTAAATAGGTGCATTACGTTTGTGGTTTTCCAATCCGCTGGGACCGCCCCAGAAGCTAGGGAATTTTGGTAGATTACAACCAATGCATCCACTATCTCTGCAGCCACCTCTTTTAAGACCCGAGGATGTAAACCATCAGGTCCAGGGGACTTGTCCGCCTTTAGTCCCATTATTTTACCGAGTACTACTTCATTAGTGATAGTGATTGTATTAAGTTGCTCCCTCCCTATAGCCCCGTGATTAGCTACTATTGGGATGTTTTTATTGTCTTCTACCGTGAGGACCGATACAAGATATTTGTTTACCGTCTCTACCATTTCCCTCTTCTCCATTATTAATTCCCCATTATTAATTCCCCATAATGGCTGACATGTGTGATCAGAGGGAGAACTGGGAGGGAGCGCGGGGGGAGGGGGCACGGTGGAATCAAATTGGGTGCATGGATCTGGCATGTGACAGCCAGAGGGTGCAAGGGAACACCAGGTAGGCATATAAGACTGAGGTGAGTCTAGTAATCTTCTACCCCACTCAGTCATGGTGTCAGGTCCAAGGGCAGCCCTCCTATGAGTTCCCACCCTCATACTGTCAAACCTTGGCACCCAACTCCCTTGTGGCACCAGATTATGGAACCCTTCCAAGGCAGTCAGTTCCTGGGACCATCGCTAATGTTGGCAGACTCCATGGCCCTTGCAATGTGGTGTTAGAACTTGCTTCTGTGTCAGAGGCCAATTTCCGATTAGGGTATGCTAATATTGGAGATTAGTCGATACAATGGGAGTAGCAGATAGCAGACAGGGTGGCTACACCCCATGTGAGGTGCTAGTATCAGGAATTGGCCAGAACAATGGAAGCACCCAAGCAGTATCACATTAATTTTCTGGGATTGTCTAGGTCATCCTGTTCCTTTTGTAATGTTAAGGCAGGATGTCAGATTAAGCTGATTAACAGGTAAACCATCAAAATGGCTATTATGTCAAAGCTGGTGGTTTGGGAGTAGGAACATCGCTTCAATATACATTCTGGGCATCATGTGACATAACTCACATTAAACGGGAGGATACTTTAAGAATGGTTGGAAGGCTGTTGAACAAGTGGCAAAAGTACAGATAGCAACTTTCTTGTAGAGAGAGCTCATGGGATAGTCAGAAGTCCAGCACCGTGCAGAGGCCAAGCTTAATCACCTTGGTTCTGCAGGGAGCCAGGTTGTATGACTCTATTGTATAACCGCAATAGTTATTATACTCATGGTGTCTGAGTAATAAACTTGCATTTGGACAATACGCTCGAACCTGAATCACAACAAATCATTTAATTGAGTTAAAAGATTTCCTTACATGTAGGATTTGCTTTCTGGGGTCTGGTAGCATTGGGATGAGCCTTTGGATCTGGCAACACAGGGAGTGGGAAATCCCAAGGTCTGCAAACATGAGCTTTGGGGACAAGGGTCCACGACCCCTGGAAGAGTGATTCTGAGGTCTGGCAGCATGGAAAAGCCAGGATCCTATACCCTGGGACCTGTATGTTCCAGAGCCATCTTCTCATCGCATATATATCTACCATCCCAATACTTCTACACCTACATACCTCAATACTAATACCGTCCTTCTTCAGTTCCCACACATTACAGAAGTGTCTCCACAACGCATAAATCACACAACCTCAATTCCACCTCCGATATCCCAACATTGCCCTTTCATCAGTAACCAACACCTAGTAACCCTCCTCCCACTGCATCCCCATTCACCATTCCCAGATCTCGGAAGGCCTTTCCCACTACTCAAACATCCACAACCCACGCCCAATCCTCTGTCTCCCAGAAACACCTTCCTTACTTCTCCCACACCTATAAACAACCTCGCCCAAATTCTCGTACACTCTGAAACACACCCAATGCACCAAACCCTCAGACATCCTTCCCCAGTGCTTCATAGATTAGTTTTTACTTTCTTCCATCCCTTTTCTTTCTCCCTTTCTCCCTTGTTACCATCCAGCTCGCTTCTTCCCACGTACCTAATCCCAACAATCTGTTTCACAATCACCATCAAACTTTCTGCAACTCCTGACTGACTACTAACCGCTCTGCAAGTCCTAACTTTCTTCCTCACTGACCTTTCACCACTCCCTGTCACTCAACACAAACCCCCCCTTTACCAGCTATTCCCTAACCTCTCTCCCACTTACTGGTCCCAATCCCTCTGCAAATTATTTTCTTGTTTTCCTTCCAAAATGTTTTGTAGTTCCCCGCTATTCAGTTCAAACTTTCCATCCTTTCCTCTCCGCTGGGCACACAGTAAAGTTCACATTCATTGAATAAGCTCTAACATAATTCCCATCTCCTTTAAAAACAAATTTTGCACTTAAACACTATGGCCGCGATTTTGCCCACCGAGGTGGGTTCGGAGCGGCCGGGGTCATTACTGGGGTCCGAACCAGCTGCAGGCTCTAACCTGCTCTGCAGAAGTGACTTTACTTTGATTGGGCTTGTTCCCGGCCAATTAAAAGGAATTTGATGACATGTCATCAGCCGTTTTCCTGAAAGGGACAATGTTGACAATGATTTTGACATTTGTGCTGTCAGTTTTCTACAGCATTACGCTGCTGCAAACACTGACAAGCACTGCACAAAGGTGCACGTATGCACCCAGGCTCTCCCATGACTCCCTGCATATCCTTATGGAGGGAGTCACAGCATGCAGGGCGGTTCTCTTTCCTTCCAATGGGCAGAAAACACCTCCCCAAGAGACCAACGCAGCCTGGTTGCACAGGAGGGCACAAGCAGGGATGTCATCAGGAGGACGCAAACCTTTCAATGATCTCAGGAAATCACAAATCATTACTGCAAAGCCCCACCCAACCTCATCCTGCTGTGCCACTCATCACATCCCCATCACTCTGCCTTCCCTACCCTAATCCTACACATCCTTACTCACACCAACTTACCTTGCACCTCCATCCATCCCTCTCTCTCTCTATCTACATTATCACATCCCCATCTCACTAGTCACCCCTCACACTCACTCTCATCCTAGTGCAAGCATACCAACTAACAACACACAAGGGTAAGCACTTGGGTGTTTTTGCCAATGTTCATGTAAAGTTTCTGTTACTGTGTTTTCAAACATTGAAATCTTTTATTTTTAACACTTTGCGTTCTTAGATAGATTTGTGTGCATCTTTGGAAGTGGCTTAGTGAGTTGCAGTGAATGGTGAGACATAAGGGTAACCCCCACAATGGTGATGCGTGTGAAAGGAATGGCTTGGGCATTGTAGGGATTCTTTATGGTGCTGGTGGGGGGTGGTGCCAACCTGGTGCATCATGTGCCAGCCAGGGTGTACAGTGTCAAGTGAAGTAAATCTGGCCATGGTAAGTCCATCTCTGGCGTCCTGGGCAGCTGTGTGATCGGGTGCTGATGCCCTGTGTCCTGTGCAGCATCAGGTGATTGCGGAGAAGGTGGGTGTTGTTGGTGCTGCTGGTGTTGGGGCTGATCATGGTGGGATTCTGAGGACCAAGGTGAGACAGTTTCAAGGGCATCGAAGCTAATATAATAGAAGGCAGGTGAAGTTGAGATGGCAGAAGCGATCTGTCAATGGTGTGAGAGGTTGTTTCAATGAGGTGACACTGGATGGAGCGATTGCTCCAAAGGCTTACAACCTGCATAAAGCTCAATGTGCCTTCCAAATGCAGAAAATAAGAGTTTCTGATCTTGGAAAGTGAACAGCTGTGAAATGGGAGCTTTTATAGCACACTTGCAGCTGTCAGGTATTGAAATGATTTCATGTTGACACAATTCCTGGCTTTCTTACCTGATGTGATCCCCAAGCAGTGGCAACCTCGTAGAAAACCTGGAAAAATGGTAAGTTGATCTCAAAATCGTGTTTAATAGCCTTTTAACAAGGTCATAATGACCTAAATTGCCTCCCCCACCGCTGCATGTCGGATTGCAAAAGTTTCTATAGATATGTAAAGAGAAAAAGGTTAGTAAAGACAAACGTAGGTTCCCTGCAGTCAGAATCAGGGGAAGTCATAACGGGGAACAAAGAAATGGCAGACCAATTGAACAAGTACTTTGGTTCGGTATTCACTGAGGAGGACACAAACAACCTTCCGGATATAAAAGGGGTCGGAGGGTCTAGTAAGGAGGAGGAACTGAGGGAAATCCTTATTAGTCGGGAAATTGTGTTGGGGAAATTGATGGGATTGAAGGCCGATAAATCCCCAGGGCCTGATGGACTGCATCCCAGAGTACTTAAGGAGGTGGCCTTGGAAATAGTGGATGCATTGACAGTCATTTTCCAACATTCCATTGACTCTGGATCAGTTCCTATGGAGTGGAGGGTAGCCAATGTAACCCCACTTTTTAAAAAAGGAGGGAGAGAGAAAACAGGGAATTATAGACCGGTCAGCCTGACATCGGTAGTGGGTAAAATGATGGAATCAATTATTAAGGATGTCATAGCAGTGCATTTGGAAAGAGGTGATATGATAGGTCCAAGTCAGCATGGATTTGTGAAAGGGAAATCATGCTTGACAAATCTTCTGAAATTTTTTGAGGATGTTTCCAGTAGAGTGGATAAGGGAGAACCAGTTGATGTGGTATATTTGGACTTTCAGAAGGCTTTCGACAAGGTCCCACACAAGAGATTAATGTGCAAAGTTAAAGCACATGGGATTGGGGGTAGTGTGCTGACATGGATTGAGAACTGGTTGTCAGACAGGAAGCAAAGAGTAGGAGTAAATGGGGACTTTTCAGAATGGCAGGCAGTGACTAGTGGGGTACCGCAAGGTTCTGTGCTGGGGCCCCAGCTGTTTACACTGTATATTAATGATTTAGACGAGGGGATTAAATGTAGTATCTCCAAATTTGCGGATGACACTAAGTTGGGTGGCAGTGTGAGCTGCGAGGAGGATGCTATGAGGCTGCAGAGCGACTTGGATAGGTTAGGTGAGTGGGCAAATGCATGGCAGATGAAGTATAATGTGGATAAATGTGAGGTTATCCACTTTGGTGGTAAAAACAGAGAGACAGACTATTATCTGAATGGTGACAGATTAGGAAAAGGGGAGGTGCAACGAGACCTGGTTGTCATGGTACATCAGTCATTAAAGGTTGGCATGCAGGTACAGCAGGCGGTTAAGAAAGCAAATGGCATGTTGGCCTTCATAGTGAGGGGATTTGAGTACAGGGGCAGGGAGGTGTTGCTACAGTTGTACAGGGCCTTGGTGAGGCCACACCTGGAGTATTGTGTACAGTTTTGGTCTCCTAACCTGAGGAAGGACATTCTTGCTATTGAGGGAGCGCAGCGAAGGTTCACCAGACTGATTCCCGGGATGGCGGGACTGACCTATCAAGAAAGACTGGATCAACTGGGCTTGTATTCACTGGAGTTCAGAAGAATGAGAGGGGACCTCATAGAAACGTTTAAAATTCTGACGGGGTTAGACAGGTTAGATGCAGGAAGAATGTTCCCAATGTTGGGGAAGTCCAGAACCAGGGGACACAGTCTAAGGATAAGGGGGAAGCCATTTAGGACCGAGATGAGGAGGAATTTCTTCACCCAGAGAGTGGTGAACCTGTGGAATTCTCTACCACAGAAAGTTGTTGAGGCCAATTCACTAAATATATTTAAAAAGTAGTTAGATGAAGTCCTTACTACTAGGGGAATCAAGGGGTATGGTGAGAAAGCAGGAATGGGGTACTGAAGTTGCATGTTCAGCCATGAACTCATTGAATGGCGGTGCAGGCTAGAAGGGCCGAATGGCCTAATCCTGCACCTATTTTCTATGTTTCTATGTTTCTATGTCTGTTCAGCAGTGACGGACCGACACCTTCTAAAGTAGAGTGGAGGTGCGTTGACAGCGGGGTTCCAACCCACTGTCAATCATTTCAAATTTGACAGCTGCCCCATCTCCGATCCCGTCCTCTGAGCACCGGCAAAGTTCCAACCGATGCCCTAACTTCATCTGTTGCACGTTCATCAATATAAGCTGAACTGTCTCCCACCTCACAAACTGCCACT
Source organism: Pristiophorus japonicus (assembly GCF_044704955.1). Taxonomy (NCBI): domain Eukaryota; kingdom Metazoa; phylum Chordata; class Chondrichthyes; family Pristiophoridae; genus Pristiophorus; species Pristiophorus japonicus. The sequence continues at coordinate 56,701,143 of NC_091989.1, forward strand.
CATGCAAATATAAATATATTTTACTTTCCCTATAGTTTGTAGATGATACTAAACTGGAATGAACTGCAAACAACTGGGGAAAAAACTGATCAAATATAGAAGGATCTGGAATAGATTGAGAGCTGGACTGACATGTATCAGATGTAATGTTACGGGGACAAATGCAAAGCACTAAGTTTGGGAAAGGACAATAAACAGTGGTAATATAGATAAGTGAAATAATTCCATGGGTAGAAGATAGGTGAGGAATTGATAGTACTGGTGGGTAAATCATTGAGTCATTGGCACAGTATGAGGCAGCAATAAAATAAGCAAATAGGCTCTTGGCCTGTATATCAAAGGAATACAGCCCATATTCAGGATGTGATTCTGAGTTTGTACAAGGTGCTGGTTTGTGACCCACCTGAAAGATACAATTCTGGTTGTTATATTATGAAAAAGAAATCTATTGGAGAGGATGCAACGGAGGGGAACTAAATTGATAGCTGTGCTGAGATGTTGCAGAAACTGGCCATATTCACACCGAAAACAGAAAACTCAGGAGTGATCTTATTGAAGTATTCAAGATTCTAAAGGGCATAGACAAGATAATTGTCAATATGAGTCGATAAACATTTACTTCACTGTCTCTTCTGAACTTCTTTCCAAATCTTTTCAATAAAGATATGCACCCCATTCATCTTCTAAACCACAGCACCTCCCCCTCCAACAGTGTAATCTCTGACTCATAGTAACCAGTGCCATCGAAGGTCTGCTGGTAATGTCATAAACCGTTCTGAATAGCTATGTGCACAAGGTCAACAGGTTACTGGCAGGACTGCTGAAATTTACTACCCTTCCTAATGCTCAACCTGAATTTAGCACGGCATGATTGAATTACATTATTCCACACAAAGGGAAATCATTACACCCCTATTTTTGGACATAAAGTCAACATTGTGGGCATTATTTTCAGGCCACGACCTCCCCAGGAAGTGCACTGGATGGCAAATTGTAAGCTACCGACTTTTTGGTGTGCAGTGTGCCCGCATGGAACAAGTGTCGAGTGAAATCGGGGACCTAACCTCGGTTGCAGGATCCAGATCAAAATTGGTCTGCAAATGGGCGTAGTTTGCGTCGCATTTGCTCTGCCTAGTTGTTCCGGGTCGTGAGCAGCCGAACCAGCTGTCCTTAAAGGAATCACTGGGGATTGCTTAAAAATAGCCAGAAAACCTTTTAATAGTTACCTTTCTGTGGATCCAGGAGTAGCACCACACCACCTCTGCTTTGCCTCCCCTGCCCCTCCCAGGACCTACCTTCAGGCATTTGTTGCCTGATTTGCTTCTGCAGCTCGCCTGTTTAATACAAATGAGGCCTGAGGCCCATTTTCAATTGGACCTCGGGCCGATGTCTTCATTCCGATCATGCTGTCCATTTCATGCCAGAAATCGGTGTGTGTTGAATTTTTCCCCCCAATGTGTTCAAATTATGGACCAAAAGGATATTTGAGCATCAGGTGGGTTTACAGGTTTACTGAGGTCAGGATGTGACTATAGTTATAGAATTGTACAGCTCAGAAGAAGGACATTTGACCATCATGCCAGCTCTCTGAAAGAGCTATCAATTAATCCATTCACTGCTCTTTCCCCATGGCCCTGCAATGTTTTCCTTTTTAAATATATCCAATTCACTATTGAAGGTCACTATTGAATCTGCGTCCACCCACTTTTCAGGAAATGCATTCCAGATCATAACAACTCACTGAGTAAAAAAAATTCTCCTCATCTCCTAACTGGCTTTTTTGACAATTATCTTAAATCTTTGTCCTCCGGTTATTAACCCTTGCCAGTGGAAACAGTTTCCCCCTATCTACACTATCAAAACCCCTCATCATTTTAAACACCTCTATTAACCTGAATTGTTCTAAGGGGAACAAACCCAGATTCTCCAATCTCTCCTCATAACTAAATTCCCTCATCCCTGGTACCATTCGGGTAAATATCCTCTGCATTCTATCCAATGCTTTGACTTCCTTTCTACACTGTAGTGAGCAGAATTGGACACGATACTCTAGCTGAGGTCTAACCAGTCTGAGGTTTAAAGGTTTGCCATAACTTCCTTGTTTTCATACTCTATGACTCTATTTATAAAGCCAAGGATCCCATATGCTGTTTAACAGCTTTATCAACTTGTCCTGCCACCTTCAAAGCTTTGTGTATGTGAACCCCCAGGTCTCTCTGTTCCTGTACCCACTCCCCTTAAAATTGTACCATTTTGTTTAAACTGCTTCTCCTCATTTTTTCTTCCAAAATATATCACTCAACACTTCTCTACATTAAATTTCATTCTCATAGCAACCAAACCAGGATGCTAGACACAATAATTGTAACAATCTTCCCTTAATAGCAATAATCATGTCACAGACGTTTCAAGTGCTGTTCTTGGATGTCTAATCTTTTTAGTTCATACAACCACCATCACATTCATATGCACCAATTTTCCTGTCAAACCTGGCACAAAATCTCCACAGCCCCAGTCACAAGGTCACAAGATACTTACAGATGAGGAAGGTCATTCAGTCCATCTTAATCCATCCAACCAGAAAGACCCTACAGTGACCCAACTTCCAGCATTGCTTTAATCTAGTTGTTTCTTAAATTATCTCAGGGTTATTACCTTCACTACTCTAACTGGAAGTCCATAGCAAGTTTTGTATAAAGAGAAAACTTCCTAATACAAATCCTAAATTCTCCTTTTACTAGTTTGAACCTATGTTCACTTATCCTACTCTCACAATTTGATTTATTACAATGTATATACAGCAAAAGAAACAGGCCATTCAGCCCAACTAGTCCATGCCAGTGTTTATGTTCCACACGAACCTCCTCGCACCTTTCTTCATCAAACCCCATCAACATATCCTTCTATTCCTTTCTAACTGTTATGTATTAATGCTTGGGGGTCACCAGACAACAGAGTGCTCTGTGGTCGGAGGTCATCGGGCTGAATGCATGTGGCATCTGTGCTTGGTCACCAGTATATAAGCTGGGTGTCTTTGTCACGCTGGCGCTCTTGGGCTGGAATAAAGATGGATCAGGTTGTACCTGAGTGAGTTTACAGTAACCAGACTCTTGAGTCATTACAATTGGCGACGAGGTAATTTATGAACCTTCGCATGCACAATGGGCACTGTTGGAATCCTGAAGAGATTCGTGGAGGGCGAGGATTGGGCGGATTTTGTCGACCGCCTGGATCAGTATTTTGTGGCCAACGGCATGGAGGCAGAGGCCTATGCCGTTAGGCGCAGGGCAGTTCTCACTGTTTGTGGTCTGAAAATTTACAGCCTCATGAAGAATCTTCTCTCGCCTGTATGTCCGGCGGAAAAAGGGTACGAGGAATTGTGTATGTTGGTGGGTAACCATCTGAAGCCAAAAGAGGGGATCATCATATCATGCTACCGTTTCTACACGCATGTTCGTGCTGAGGGCCGGGACGTGTCGGGATTTGTCGCCGACCTGCAACGTCTTGCTGAGCCGTATAAGTTCGGGAACATGCTGGAAGACATGCTGCGTGATGCCTTCGTGATAGGCATCAGCCATGATACGATCCTCAGGAAGCTGTTGGCTGCAGAGATGCTGGATTTGAAAAAGGCCATTGCGACTGCCCAGGCATGCATGACGACGGATGATAATTTGAGGCAGATATCATCGACAAGTCGGAGTTCCACGGCAAGTACTGTAAACAAGATGGTGTTGTCTTCAGGCAGAGCTGCTTACGTGAAACCTGCCGCTGCTCAGAGCCCGCCAACTGGTACGATCCAGATTTTACCCTGTTGGCATTGTGGGGGCAATCATCGGCCTCATCAGTGTTGATTTAGACAATACTCATGCAATGGATGTTCGAAAGTCTTCACAGGATGTGTCCACAATAGAGCAAGCATGGTGTGGCTCACCACGTGGTGGATGAGGACCAATTCAGTGATGGCCCAGATATGCAACCCGAGGAGGAAGTGAAAGGATTATATTTGTTCCTGAGCAAGAGCCAACTGATAGTCGTTAATGTGAAGCTGAATGGTGTGCCTGTATCAATGGAGTTGGACACGGGTGCGAGCCTGTCGATAATGAGCCAAAGGACATTCGACAAGCTGTGAAACACTAAGGCTGAGAAACCGAAACTGAGTCCAGTCAATGCCAAGTTGCGTACTTACACTAAGGAACTCATACAGGTGCTCGGCAGTGCAGCAATCGAGGTGTCATCTGACGGTGTGGTTCACGATCTACCATTATGGATCGTCCCAGGTAATGGTTCAACATTGTTCGGCGGGAATTGGCTCGAGAAAATCAAGCTGAACTGGAATGATGTCAAGATATTGTCCTCTGTGGATGATACTTCATGTGCTCAAGTATTGAAAAAGTTTCCTTCTTTGTTTGAACTGGGCATTGGTAATTTTACGGGAGCCAAGGTGCAGATTGACCCGGACTCCAATGCAAGGCCTGTCTATCACAAAGCTCGGTCTATTCCGTACATGATGAGGGAGAAGGTTAAAACTGAGCTTGACAGACTCCAGCGTGAAGAGATCATATTACCGGTCGAGTTTAACGATTGGGCTAGTCCCATTGTTCCTGTGTTGAAAAGTGATGGCAGTTTCAGGATTTGTGGAGACCACAAGTTTACGCTTAACCAATTTTCGAAACAGGATCAGTATATGTTATCGAGGGCTGATGACCTGTTCGCCATGCTAGCTGGTGGAAAGTCGTTCACGAAACTGGATCTGACGTCAGCCTATATGACCTAGGAGCTTGTCGACACTTCAAAGAAACTCACCTGCATCAACACCCATAAAGGGCTGTTCATCTACAACAGGGTGTCCTTTTGGGATTCGTTCGACTGCAGCCATATTTCAGAGGAATATGGAGAGTTTACTGAAGTCCGTTCCGAGAACTGTCGTGTTTCAAGAGGACATTTTGGTCACAGGTCGTGATACTGCTGGCCATCAGAACAATCTTGAAGAAGTCTTACAGCATTTGGACAAAGTGGGACTCAGGCTGAAACGCTCGAAGTGTGCATTCATGGCACCTGATGTCAAATTCCTCGGGAGGAAGATTGCTGCTGATGGCATCAGTCCCACTGATTCGAAAACCAAGGCCAACAAAAGTGCACCCAGGCCTCAGAATGTGACAGAGCTGCGTTCGTTCCTTGGGCTACTCAACTACTTTGGTAATTTCTTACCCAGATTGAGCACTTTACTAGAGCCACTGCATGTGTTACTAAGAAAAGGCGACAACTGGGTCACAAGATAGAGCCTTTGAGAAAGCCAAGAATTTGCTATGTTCAAACAAGTTGCTTGTTCGTTATGATCCACGTAAACGTCTTGTATTGGCCTGTGATGCTTCATCATATGGGGTTGGCTGCGTACTCCAACAAGCAAATGAATCGGGCAAGCTACAACCTGTTGCGTATGCTTCGAGAAGTCTGTCTAACGCGGAAAGAGCTTACAGTATGGTAAAGAAAGAAGCTTTGGACTGTGTGTATGGGGTGAAAAAAATGCACCAGGATCTGTTTAGTCTTCATTTTGAACTAGAAACGAATCACAAGCCACTCATTTCATTGTTTGAGGAAAACAAAGATATTAATACCAATGCATCGTCCTGCATTCAAAGGTGGGTGCTGACATTGTTTGCCTATGATTACGTCATCCATCATAGACCTGGTAGTGAGAATTGTGCCGATGCACTGAGTCTTCTGCCCTTAACCACAACTGAGATGGAGACGCCTCAACCGGCAGCTCTACTGTTAGTAATGGATGTTTTTGAGAGTGAAGGAACCCCTGTCACTGCTCAACAAGTTAGGATCTGGACCAGCCATGACCCTATTTTATCGGTTGTGAAACGGCGTGTACTCAGTGGTGATTGGTCTGCCATACCTATGGAGATGCGTGAGGAGACCAAGCCTTACAACCATCGCAAGGGTGAGCTATCCATTCAGTCAGACTGTTTACTGTGGGGTAATTGAGTAATAATGCCGAAGAAAGGTAGAGAAAAATTTGTACGTGAACTTCATAGCACTCATCCTGGTATTGCCGTGATGAGGTCCATTGCTAGGTCTCATGTATGGTGGCCTGGAATTTACTCTGATCTGGAATCATGCGTGCATCAGTGCAATACTTGCATGCAGTTAAGCAAAATAGGATACATGTTGGATGATGGCAGTCTGCCTCTAAATTCTCCTTCCCCAACTTCTTCCATAGTCTTCCAGCCAAAAATGCTTGGTGTCACCTCCTCACAGGAGGACTGCTATTTTACAACTGACCCTTGAAGAGTTGTGAGCTGCTGGAAGAACGTATAAAACATCCAGATGTTGGGCACCCAGACAGCCTTGTGGCCTGTCCACATCCCTCTTTCTGCGATTGCATTCCAGTGCTGCATTTATATGAGTTCTTCCAACATTGACGTGTCACAGTTAAAGGCACTTGTGTGTCCCACAAAAAGTGTGTCCTCCATCGCTCTGCAATAAATGTGTAGAAAAGGAGAGACATGTTTCTTTCCTGAGGAAGCCACTGCTCAGAAATTAAGTTTGGCCCAATGTGAATTGTGCTTCAATAGTGGGCAAAGCTACTGTGGCATTCCTCCTGATACGGAAAAACTTCTTCCTCATCGGTTCCCATGAACACCATTCACTCCCTCAGTGACCTCCATCCAAGTAACTTGGACCTGTTTTGACAGGAGAGCCTCCTTCCACTCCAGAAAGACCAGCTACTGCAGCAACATTTCCAAAGTTTTCTTAGTGAGGGAGAGAGTTTTCTTCAAACTTCTGCTTCCAGTTAATGTTTTGCTAGCACACATCTGTTGCTACTTTGTCTAGAGCTCGGAACTGTTTCTCTTCATAAGAACATAAGAACATAAGAATTAGGAACAGGAGTAGGCCATCTAGCCCCTCGAGCCTGCTCCACCATTCAACAAGATCATGGCTGATCTGGCCGTGGACTCAGCTCCACTTACCCGCCCGCTCCCCATAACCCTTAATTCCCTTATTGGTTAAAAATCTATCTATCTGTGATTTGAATACATTCAATGAGCTAGCCTCAACTGCTTCCTTGAGCAGAAAATTCCACAGATTCACAACCCTCTGGGAGAAGAAATTCCTTCTCAACTCGGTTTTAAATTGGCTCCCCCGTATTTTGAGGCTGTGCCCCCTAGTTCTAGTCTCCCCGACCAGTGGAAACAACCTCTCTGCCTCTATCTTGTCTATCCCTTTCATTATTTTAAATGTTTCTATAAGATCACCCCTCATCCTTCTGAACTCCAACGAATAAAGACCCAGCTTACTCAATCTATCATCATAAGGTAACCCCCTCATCTCCGGAATCAGCCTAGTGAATCGACTCTGTACCCCCTCCAAAACTAGTATATCCTTCCTTAAGTAAGGTGACCAAAACTGCATGCAGTACTCAAGGTGCGGCCTCACCAATACCCTGTACAGTTGCAGCAGGACCTCCCTGCTTTTGTACTCCATCCCTCTCGCAATGAAGGCCAACATTCCATTCGCCTTCCTGATTACCTGCTGCACCTGCAAACTAACTTTTTGGGATTCATGCACAAGAACCCCCAGGTCCCTCTGTACCGCAGCATGTTGTAATTTCTCCCCATTCAAATAATATTCCCTTTTACTGTTTTTTTTTCCAAGGTGGATGACCTCACATTTTCTGACATTGTATTCCATCTGCCAAACCTTAGCCCATTCGCTTAACCTATCTAAATCTCTTTGCAGCCTCTCTGTGTCCTCTACACAACCCGCTTTCCCACTAATCTTTGTGTCATCTGCAAATTTTGTTACACTACACTCTGTCCCCTCTTCCAGGTCATCTATGTATATTATAAACAGTTGTGGTCCCAGCACCGATCCCTGTGGCACACCACTAACCACTGATTGCCAACCTGAAAAGGACCCATTTATCCCGACTCTCTGCTTTCTGTTAGTTAGCCAGTTCTCTATCCATGCTAATACATTTCCTCTGACTCCGCGTACCTTTATCTTCTGCAGTAACCTTTTGTGTGGCACCTTATCGAATGCCTTTTGGAAATCCAAATACACCACATCCATCGGTACACCTCTATCCACCATGCTCGTTATATCCTCAAAGAATTCCAGTAAATTAGTTAAACATGATTTCCCCTTCATGAATCCATGTTGCGTCTGCTTGATTGCACTATTCCAATCTAGATGTCCCGCTATTTCTTCCTTAATGATAGCTTCAAGCATTTTCCCCACTACAGATGTTAAACTAACCGGCCTATAGTTACCTGCCTTTTGTCTGCCCCCTTTTTTAAACAGAGGCATTACATTAACTGCTTTCCAATCCGATGGTACCGTCCCAGAGTCCAGAGAATTTTGGTAGATTATAACGAATGCATCTGCTATAACTTCCGCCATCTCTTTTAATACCCTGAGATGCATTTCATCAGGACCAGGGGACTTGTCTACCTTGAGTCCCATTAGCCTGTCCAGCACTACCCCCTAGTGATAGTGATTGTCTCAAGCTCCTCCCTTCCCACATTCCTGTGACCAGCAATTTTTGGCATGGTTTTTGTGTCTTCCACTGTGAAGACCGAAGCAAAATAATTGTTTAAGGTCTCAGCCATTTCCACATTTCCCATTATTAAATTCCCCTTCTCATCTTCTAAGGGACCAACATTTACTTTAGTCACTCTTTGCCGTTTTATATATCGGTAAAAGCTTTTACTATCTGTTTTTATGTTTTGCGCAAGTTTACTTTCGTAATCTATCTTTCCTTTCTTTATTGCTTTCTTAGTCATTCTTTGCTGTCGTTTAAAATTTTCCCAATCTTTTAGTTTCCCACTAACCTTGGCCACCTTATACGCATTGGTTTTTAATTTGATACTCTCCTTTATTCCCTTGGTTATCCACGGCTGGTTATCCCTTCTCTTACCGCCCTTCTTTTTCACTGGAATATATTTTTGTTGAGCATTATGAAAGAGCTCCTTAAATGTCCTCCACTGTTCCTCAATTGTGCCATCGTTTAGTCTGTGTTCCCAGTCTACTTTAGCCAACTCTGCCCTCATCCCACTGTAGTCCCCTTTGTTTAAGCATAGTACGCTCATTTGAGACACTACTTCCTCAGCCTCAATCTGTATTACAAATTCAACCATACTGTGATCACTCATTCCAAGAGGATCTTTTACTAGGAGATCGTTTATTTTTCCTGTCTCATTACACAGGACCAGATCTAAGATAGCTTGCTCCCTTGTAGGTTCTGTAACATACTGTTCTAAGAAACAATCCAGTATGCATTCTATGAATTCCTCCTCAAGGCTACCCCATGCAATTTGATTTGACCAATCGACATGTAGGTTAAAATCCCCCATGATTACTGCCGTTCCTTTTTCACATGCCTCCATTATTCCCTTGATTATTGTCCGCCCCACCGTGAAGTTATTATTTGGGGGCCTATAAACTACGCCCACCAGTGACTTTTTCCCCTTACTATCTCTAATCTCCACCCACAATGATTCAACATTTTGTTCATTAGAGCCAATATCATATCTCACAACTGCCCTGATATCATCCTTTATTAACAGAGCTACCCCACCTCCTTTCCCTTCTTGTCTATCTTTCCGAATTGTCAGATACCCCTGTATGTTTAATTCCCAGTCTTGGTCACCTTGCAACCATGTTTCTGGAATGGCCACCAAATCATATCCATTTGTAATGATTTGTGCCGTCAACTCATTTACTTTATTTCGAATGCTGCGTGCGTTTAGGTAGAGTGTTTTAATACTAGTTTTTAAACCATGATTTTTAGTTTTGACCCCTCCTGCAGCCCCTTTATATTCATACATATTGTCCCTTCCTATCACCTTGTGGTTTGCACTTACCCCAGTGCTACTCTGCTCTGTTGCCTCCTGCCTTTTGCATTCTTTCTTGGGGTCCTGTTCATCTGAGCTCTCACCCACTCTAACTAGCTCAGAGCCCTCTCCTGGGTTCCGAATACTCCTCGCATTGAGGCACAGAGCTTTCAGGCTTGCCTTTTTATTACACTTTTACCCTTAAGAATTTTGCTGTACAGTGGCCCTTTTTGTTTTTTGCCTTGGGTTTCTCTGCCCTCCACTTTTACTCATCTCCTTTCTGTCTTTTGCTCCTGTCTCCATTTTGTTTCCCTCTGTCTCCCTACATTGGTTCCCATCCCCCTGCCATATTAGTTTAACTCCTCCCCAACAGCACTAGCAAACACTCCCCCTCGGACATTGATTCTGGTCCTGCATAGGTGCAGACCATCCAATTTGTACTGGTCCCACCTCCCCCAGAACCAGTTCCAATGCCCCAGGAATTTGAATCCCTTCCTGCTGCACCACTGCTCAAGCCACGTATTCATCTGAGCTACCCTGCGATTCCTGCTCTGACTAGCACATGGCACTGGTAGCAATCCCGAGATTACTACTTTTGAGGTCCTACTTTTTAATTTAGCTCCAGGCTCCTTAAATTCGTCTCGTAGGACCTCATCCCTTTTTTTTTTTACCTATATCGTTGGTACCAATGTGCACCACAACAACTGGCTGTTCACCCTCCCTTTTCAGAATGTCCTGCACCCGCTCTGAGACATCCTTGACCCTTGCACCAGGAAGGCAACATACCATCCTGGAGTCTCGGTTACGGCTGCAAACATAAATTTCAACATCACAAAAGCTTCCTTCCCCTTTACTGGTAAGCAGTGACCATTTAAAAAAACTGGTGCCTGCTTGGATTATCTGCTCAAAGCTAGTAATGCAACTGCATAGGCTCCCTGCACCAATTTTTCATGAACTGAAAGCATGTTAAACTGAGAAGGAGCGACGAACCGTGTAATATTTGGCAACGGCACCCATCCTAGTTACTGGAACAATCTCACCTGCACCTTGGGTGAGCACAGTCCTGTCTTTATTAACATCGTAAAATCGAAGCAATCATTTCAAAGCATGTACAAATTTGTTTTTGAAAAATAAATAGACAATACAGCTAAATGAAAAATACATTTCTTTAATGTCTTACTAAAATCTTTCTTTCTCCACCATTCCCTTGAGGTGCTGGCTTTGCTACAATATTGTTTCATCACCACACCTGGTGGTCATTCTTCAAGTATGAGCCTAAACAATGCTAGCAGACCATTCAACCATGGTTGAGGGATGCCTGATCTATTTGCATTTTCCAACAAGAGTCATTGCACAGTGTTCAGGAACAGGAACTTGATTTTGTATTTCCCCCTTCTCAGTCCAATGATGCTGAGGCCAATTATTGTGTCCCTACCATTGCTCTACTGAGATTTGCTAACTCAACATAGGTCAGGGGTCAAACCTAGGACTTGTGTCAATGGCGGGCAAAATACGGCCCAATGGATTCAATCTGGCCCGCCAAGGCCTGGCTTCAAGGCCCGACATCTCCCGTAACTGACCCCTAGCCTGACCCCGCCCCATGTAACATCAGGAGGCGGGCCATTGTCTCCAAGGCAGTAGGGGAGTCATAAGCAAAAACAGAGGTGGGCAAATTGAATCTGCCATTCACTGCATCAATGTATTGTTTCTATAACCTCCCCTTTCAAGTTTGTGAAAATAAATTGACAATATTAACACCATGCTGTTTACAACAGTATCTACAGTACCAGACTCGGAAATGTCTGAACCGATTACGGGGAAATAGAAACTTATTGCGTTATCTGCAGCTTATAGATCAAATAAGTTATTCATACCTGAAACCTTGATTTTGGCACTGTCCCTGCAACATGAAAGGTGAGTTACTCACTGTGGGTTCAGTTTCCATAAGTCAGTGCACACTTTCCAGATAAAATGCACGCAAACATAAATACTTTATAAATATAAACTAATGCCATTGGCAGCATAATTCGGAATTAACACAATCGAATCAATTGGAAGATTGTTTACTCAGAACTTTGTTTTAAACTTGCAGCGGGGTTTTAGTCTCAACTTGTTCCTAAAGAAATTTTTTGCGTCTAATTAAAAATTAGTCCCGGGCCTGATTTCATTCCAGTGAGTTGTAAAATGCTATTTTTGTTTACCGGTACAAGTGGGTGAAAGATGCTGTGTGAATTCCGCGGGGGTACCGCCTGTCTCCCGCCGTGATTCTGTCGCAGACCCATTTACGTCGGATCCCTGCCATCTCTGGGAGTTTCTTCAGTAAAGAGCGGGGCAGCTTCGAGCCCAGTGGTGGGAAAAATATACGGGCTCAATGGAATGGGACAGAAATAGAATGCGAGCCGGAGCTCGAGCTGCACACAATCTGAGTCGGGTCATGGCTGCTCATCGCGATGACTCTTACCGAAGAGCCCGGCGCTATGTTGTAGTCTCCCGGTACCCAGACTATTACTGCGGGAGGGGGGAGGGGAGGGTTCTCCTTGTCGTCTTAGATACAGGAGTGGATTCCAGAGCACAAGGACTTCCCATAAATTGAGTTGGCCTGTTCTAAATTTACCAATTTAACACTTTACTCTCACCAATGTGCGTGGTCCCTTTAATTTTGTTCCACGGTATTTCTTCCAGTGGCAGGAGATGGTGAGCAGCCTGCACGGGAACTCACGATTAGTACTGCGGATGGGCACTTTGGTGGGCCACATTGATGCGTGGCCCTCAATAGCTCACCAAAACTTGTTAAGCGGCCCTCCAAACCAAATAATTGCCCACCCCTGACTTGTGTGGGTCTGCGTGCTACACATTAGATGGTGCAATTACCAAGCGAGCATTCAATAACTAATTTTCTTCCAAAAATAAAATGTTTGCATCTCAACCTATGTTTCATTGCTTCTGTAAACAAACCTCAAATAATGTTGTTGTTATATGGATTCTTTTTTTTAACGTAGTTGGAAAATGCAGTTTTTAAATTGCCATGGTAAAGAGTGAGTTACCAAAACAGCTTTCTATCACAGAAGACGATGATTCAGAGCTGTACTTTTTAGTTGTGGGAAAATAACCCTTATTTAAAAAAAAATGAAAGTTCCTTCCCAAAGAAAGAACATGGGAGATTCCATCGAATTGGCCTGTTTCGAAACATTTCCGTTTGTCCCAAGATGGAAATAACTTTGCATTCCTCAAAAAACATTTTCATCAGAAGTCTCAATTATTTTGTCACTGCAGAGAAAGTTGTCAATTGCTTCTAGTGTGGTTAGTAGCTAGGAGTTAATAACTTATTAACCAGAAATGGCATGGTCTTCACAGTCTGCCAGCTGATGTTGGGATGGTGCAGGAGGTAGGGGTGATAAAGATAATACTGAAGATTAGAACGCATGTCCGGAATGAGACCTGTTACAACACAGCAATAAAACCAAATTTCAACTGCAGAAGTCAAGACAGTGAGATAAAGGGCACATTTTTTTATTCTATCAATTTTCATATGAGTAAGCAAACAAATTTTATTGATTTGGGTTTAGATAAAAACATGTTTTCAGTGAACTAATAAAGGAACTCACACAGTTTCCTTCTGAAAGCTGTGTTTGAAGTGAGCTGAACCCCTTGAGATGATACACCTGGAGTTCAACACCAGTCAGAAATGATGTAAGTTGCTGAATAGCTGGCATTTGGCACTGCGCCTGTACACATTGACCATGTTTCTAATTTGTAAAAAGAATAGGTCCCACCGAGCATGGGCTTGGTTTCTCTGTCACACTGCTGCAGGCTAGAGTAAAGGGAGCCATTTAATCTTTGTTTGTGAATGTATCTCCCCAGCCTGACCATGCTACTTTAATTCGTGCAGTAATTTTAAATGTGCAAAAGGGAACTGCCAGTGAATCTATAGAGAAGTGTAACTTCTTTTCTGGTACATTGATGGTTGTATTGGTGCCATTTCCAGCTCTCATTCCGAAATGGAAAATTTAATTCACTTTGCTTCAAATTTCCACCCTTCCCCCACCTTCACATGGTCCGTCTTCGACTCTTGCCTTTCCTTCCTCGACTTCTCTGTCTCCATTTCTGGGGGTAGGCTATTGACAAATATTCACTATAAGCCCACAGACTCCCACAACTACCTGAACTGCACTTCCTCCCACCCTGCTTCCTGTAAGGACTGCATTCGATTCTCCAAATTTCTCCATCTCTGTCGCATCTGTTCTGACGATGCCGCCTTCCATATTAGTGCTTCCGATATGTCTTCATTTTTCCTCAACCGAGGATTCCACTCTACCGTGGTTGACGTGGCCCTTGACCGTGTCCATTCTATTTCCCGCACTTCTGCTCTCACCCCTTCCCCTCCCTCCCAGAACCACTATAGCGTTCTGTTGCACATGCAATAACTCAATAGGCTTAGTACCGTGAACTCAATCAGGTGCAACCTGACTCTACTTTATTAGCTCTCAAAGTGAGGATTAAACATGGAGACTTTCTTTATATACAAAGGCTGCACGTGTGTGTCTGTGGCCCAATGACCTCCGACAGCGGCTCCCCCTGGTGGCAGGTAAACCTAGACATACATACATTACATCATTCTCCACCAAGGTCTTGGTATCAGTCCTATTTACAAATTTAGATGGTCCGGGGCTTTCCGTTCCCTAGCTGATCCTCTCATTTCAATTCCAGATCTGGGTGAGCTCTCTGAGTCATTCATGACTTGAGGCTGGGTAGCTGATCTAATGGGAGTAGCAGTGTCCACGTCTGAGATTAAAGGTCCAGATTCATTGACAACAGCAGGGTCTTCTGATGGCTGAACGGTCATCTGATCAATGTGCCTCCTGATTAGTGAGTCTGACAATAAGCATCCTGTTACCCTCCTTGGCTGTAACAGTGCCAGTGACCCACTTGGAGCTTTGACCATAATTTAGCACATACACAGGATCATTAATAGAGATGTCGCATGACACGGCAGTGCGATCATAATACCACTGCTGATGTTGACGTCTGTTTTCGACGTGATCGTTAAGATAAGGGTGGACAAGCGAGAGCCTGATCTTGAGACCTCTTTTCACCAACAGATCAGCAGGGGGGACCCCGGAAAGCATGTGGAGTCTCGTCCTGTAACTAAGCAGTATGCGTGACAAGCGAGTCTGCAAAGAACCGTGAGTTACGCGTTTCAGGCTCTGCTTGATGGTTTGGACGGCCCGCTCCACTTGACCATTGGACACAGGTTTAAATGGTGCTGACCTTACGTGCTTGATACCATTGAGTCTCATAAATTCTTGAAACTCCAAACTCATGAAGCACGATCCATTGTTGCTCACAACAATGTCGGGCAGACCATGAGTGGCGAACATGGCAATCAATGGTGACATGATTACATATTCTATCCATTTGGAATACGCATCCACCACCACCAAAAACATTTTGCTCAGGAAAGGACCCACATAGTCGATGTGGATCCTCGACCATGGATTGGATGGCCACGACCACAGACTTAGTGGAGATTCCACTGCTGCATTGCTTAACTGCGTGCATGTGTTGCACTGATGCACACATGGCTCCAAATCAGAATCAATGCTAAGCCACCAAACGTGAGACCTAGCAATGGCCTTCATCATCACAATATCAGGATGGGTACTGTGGAAACCTTGCACAAATCTCTCCCTGCCTTTCTTGGGCATAACAACACGATTACCCCATAGCAAACAATCAGATTGAATGGATAGTTTGTCTTTGCGACAGTTGTAAGGTTTGGTCTCATCACACACTTCCCTGGGAATGGCCAACCAATCACCACTAAGGACTTAATGTTTTACAATCGATAAGATCAGATCCTGGCTGGTCCAGGTCCTAACTTGTTGAGCAGTGACAGGTGACCCTTCACTCTCAAAGGCATCCATGACCAACAGTAGGACTGCGGGCTGTGGCGTTTCCACCTCCGGCGTGGGCAACGGTAAACGGCTCAATGTATTGGCACAATTCTCGGTGCCAGGTCTATGGCGAATGACATAATCATAGGCAGATAATGTCAGCGCCCACCACTGGATGCGGGACAACGCGTTGGTATTGATACCTCTATGCTCTGAAAACAAAGATATGAGCGGCTAGTGATCGGTTTCAAGCTTGAAACGAAGCCCAAACAGATACTTGTGCATCTTTTTAACCCCATATATGCAGGCTAGAGCTTCTTTCTCTACCATGCCATAAGCTCTTTCCACTTTAGACATGCTTCTCGATGCGTACGCAACGAGTTGTAGTTTGCCCGTATCATTGGATTGTTGGAGCACGCAACCAACCCCATGTGATGAAGTGTCACAGGCAAATTCTAAACGCTTGCACGGGTCATAATGTACCAGCAATTTGTTGGAACAAAGCAGATTTCTAGCCTTCTCGAAACTCCTATCTTGAGATACACCCCAAACCCAGTTGTCGCCTTTTCTGAGCAGCATGTGCAGTGGCTCTAATAATGTGCTCAATTTAGGTAAGAAATTAGCGAAGTAGTTAAGAAGATCAAGGAACGAACACAGCTCCATCACATTCTGGGGTCTGGGTGCATTTTTGATGGCCTCTGTTTTCGAGTCTATAGGCCTGATGCCATCTGCCGCAATCTTCCTTCCCAGGAATTTGACTTCCGGTGCCATAAAGATGCACTTTGAATGTTTCAGCTTGAGCCCCACTTTGTCCAGATGACGTAGAACTTTTTCCAGGTTGTGCAGGTGTTTGGCAGTGTCACGACCTGCGACCAGAATGTCGTCTTGGAACACCATGGTTCTAGGGATAGACTTCAGTAACCTCTCCATGTTTCTTTGAAATATGGTTGCAGCCGAGCGAATTCCAAAAGGACACCTGTTGTAACTGAACAGCCCTTTATGCGTATTGAAGCACGTAAGTTTCTTCGATGATTCGACAAGCTCCTGTGTCATATAGCCCGACATCAGATCCAATTTGGTGAATGACTTTCCCCCAGCTACCATTGCAAACAGGTCATCAGGCTTTGGTAACGGGTACTGATCCTGTTTCGAAACTCGGTTGATCGTAACCTTGTAGTCCCCACAAATCCTGACGCTGCCATCACTCTTTAGCACAGGGACAATGGGACTAGCCCATTTGTTAAATTCGACCGGTGAAATTACCCCTTCACGTTGGAGTCTGTCCAGTTCGAATTCGACCTTCTCCCTCATCTCGTACAGGACCGCCTGGGCTTTGTGATGGATGGGTCTTGCATCCGAGTCCAGGTAGATCTGCACCTTGGCTCCCGTGAAGTTGCCGATGTCCGGTTCAAACAGCGAGGGAAATTTGCTCAGCATTTGAGCACACGAAGCGTCATCCACTGATGACAAAGCTTTAGTATCGTTCCAGTTCCACTTTATGTTTTGAGCCAACTCCTGCCGGACAATGTTGGACCATTGCCTGGAATGATCCACAGTAATAGATCATGAACCGCCCCATCGTACGACATCTTGACTGCTGCACTGCCAATCACTGGTGTGAGCTCTTAGGTGTAGGTATGCAATTTTGCATTTACTGGACTCAGCTTGGGTTTCACGGCCTTGGTGTCCCACAGGTTTTCGAAAGTTCTCTGGTTCATAATTGGCTGACTCGCACCCGTGTCTAATTCCATAGATACCGGCACGCCATTCAATTTTACTTCAATCATTATCAGTTGGCTCTTTGTCAGGAACAAATGTACACTAGACACTTCCTCCTCGGGTATCTTGTGTTGCATTGCCGGATCCGCTCCGGATCAGTCATCATCATCCACGTGGTGTGTTGCAGCACGCTTTCTGAGCTGCGGACACATCCGCTGAAGGTGGCCCATTTTCGCACACCCTCCACAAATATACTGCCTGAAACAGCACTGATGAGGCCAATGATTGCCCCCACAACGCCAACAGGATGAAATCGGATTTTTGCCCAATGGTGGACTTCGAGCAGCTACAAGTTTCGCAAACACAGTCGTGTAGGCCCTGCCAGGTGCAGCTCCGCCAACCGACAACACCATCTGATGCACAGTACTTGCCGTGGAGTTCCGACTCTGCGAGGATATCTACTTTGTACTATCGACCAAGGTCAGGCAAGTCTGGGCGATCATGATGGCCCTGCTCAGATCCAGTGTCTCCGCAGCCAGCAGTTTCCGCAGGATCACCTCGAGGTTTATGCCTATTACAAAGATGTCGCGCAGCATGTCTTCCAATGCGGTTCCAAACTTACACGGCCCAGCGAGACGTCTCAGGTCAGCAACAAATTCCGCCTCGTCCTGGCCCTCAGAACGAACATGCTTGTAAAAGCGATATCTTGAGATAATGATGCCTTCTTTAGGTTTGAGATGGTCAAACCTAAAGAAGGCATCTTTAGGTTGCCTTCAATTCCTCATAGGTCTTTTCCATTGGACGTGCAGATAAGAGCAGATTCTTTATGAGGTCATAGATTTTCGGACCACAAACTGTGAGGAAAACCGCCCTGCGCCTAACTACGTCAGCATCTTCATCCATCTTGTTGGCAATGAAGTACTGGTCGAGGCAATCTGTAAAATCTTCCCAGTCTTCTCCCTTCACCAATCACTTCAGGATTCCAATGGTGCTCTTTTTTTTGTGTGAAAGTTCGTATTGTGCCTCGTCGCCAAATGTTGCATATGCAATAACTCAGTAGGCTTAGTACCGTGAACTCAATCAGGTGCGACCTGACTCTACTTTATTAGCTCTCAAAGTGAGGATTAAACATGGAGGTTTTCTTTATATACAAGGGCTGCACATGTGTGTCTGTGGCCCAATGACCTCTGACTGTCGCTCCCCCTGGTGGCAGGTAAACCCAGGCATACATACATTACAGTTCCCCTTGTCCTCAGCTGTCACCCCGCCAGCCTCCACATTCAACGGATCATCCTCTGCCATTTCTGCCGCCTCCAGCTTGATTCCACCACCAATCACATCTTCTCCTTCCATCCCCTCTCAGCATTCTGAAGGGACCGCTCCCTCCGCGACACCCTGGTCCACTCCTCAATCACCCCAGCACCCCCTCCCCTTCCCACGGCACCTTCCCATGCAAGCGTAGGAGATGCAACACCTGCCCTTTTACCTCCTCCTTTCCCACTGTCCAAGGCCCCAAACACTCCTTCCAAGTGAAACAGCAATTCACTTATACTTCTTGCAATTTAGTATACTGTAATCGCTGCTCACGATGTGGTCTCCTCTACATTGGGGAGATCAAACGCAGATTGGGTGACCGTTTTACAGAACACCTCCGTTCAGTCCGTAAGCATGACCCTGAGCTTCCGGTCACCTGTCACTTTAATTCTCCACTCTACTCCCACTCTGATCTCTCTGTCCTCAGCCTCTCACACTGTTCCAATGAAGCTCAATGTAAGCTCGAGGAACAGCACCTCATCTTTCATTTACAGCCTTCTGGACTCAACATCGAGTTCAACAATTTCAAACCATGACCTCTGCCCATATTTTTTTTTTCTCTTACCCATGGCAGCTGTTGATGATTCTGCCACCTCTATTTACACCCTGTCTAGTGTCATTTTTTGTTTCTTAACTTGTCCCATTATCATCTCCTTTTGCCTTCCATCATCATCTCTTTTGTCTCTTAATCTCTCCTGCCTTCCACCCTATCACAGACCTTCACTTTTGTTCTTTCCTCCCCTCCCTCCTTTCCCTGTCCCTACACTTGCTTAAAAACCTGTTAATCTTTTCCAGTTCTGACCAATGGTCGTTGACCTGAGACATTAACTCTGTTTCTTGCTCCACACATGCTGCCTGACCTGTTGAATATTTTCAGCATTTTCTGTTTTTATTTCAGATTCCAGCATTCGCTTTTGTTTGGAGAAGTGTAACTATTCGAGATGAGGCGATTCTGGCATACAAGGAGAGGCAGTCACAAAAAGCTGGCACAGAAAGTCAGTCTGGAGTTTCACAGATTATATTAAGTGAAGGGGGTGTGGAACTAAATCCTGGTCAGCAATGTCAGTCATTAATAAGGGGAAGAGGGAGGCGGGGGAATGCTCCAATGTTAACTCCCGCTGGGTATGAATTGGATGGGCGATTGCTGCCAGAGTGGGTGAGATTTGTTGCTTTGGGGGCAAACCGGAGCGGTTTTATGCCGGGAGCCAGACGTGATTCTCTTCGTTGTCGAGAAACGTCGCCTTCACGTCATCAGAGGGGATGGTGTGTGGCTGAGCTATTTGAAATGCTGGGATTGTAGAGAGTCCCTGCCCATCTGTGTGTGTGTGTGTGAGAGAGAGAGAGAGAGAGAGAGAAGGTGTGGAGACAGTCTGGGGCTAATCAGGGAAATGCGAGGCGCTGCCCCGGGGAAAGTGGCAGATCGGAAGGAGACCCAGCCTGGCCCCAGCCATTCCTGAGGAGGAAGGAGGTCGCCCCGGCTGAAGATGACTCTTGTCGCGGAAGAAAATATCGACGAGTCGGTGGCGTTAACCGCGCTCTCTCAGGGCAACTGCGACCCCGAGGAGCTGGAGCTGGAGCTGGGGCAAGAATGCTGCGAGAGGGCGTTCATCAACATCTCGGGGCTCAGGTTCGAGACGCAGCTCAGGACCCTTGCCCAATTCCCCAACACTCTGCTCGGCGATCCGAGGAAGAGGATGCGCTACTTCGATCCTCTTCGAAACGAGTATTTCTTCGACAGGAATCGCCCCAGCTTCGACGCCATCCTCTACTTCTACCAGTCGGGCGGGAGGCTGAGAAGACCTGTTAACGTGCCTGTCGATATTTTCCTGGAAGAGATCAAATTTTACGAGATGGGAGAAGAGGCCATCGATAATTTCCGCGAGGAGGAAGGTTTTATTAAAGAAGAAGAACGCATTTTGCCCACCAACGAGTACCAGCGCCAAGTTTGGTTGCTGTTCGAATACCCGGAGAGCTCGGGACCTGCCAAAGGGATTGCCATCGTCTCCGTCCTTGTCATTCTCATCTCCATTATCATATTCTGTTTAGAGACCCTGCCTGAATTCAGAGAAGATGCCCGCCCGGACCTGGTGAAACCCGCTACCAATGGCACAGAAACCTTGGGGGTGAACCCCTTCACCGACCCCTTCTTCATCATCGAGACTCTGTGCATTGTCTGGTTCTCTTTCGAACTGTTGGTGAGATTTTTCTCCTGCCCCAGCAAGCCTGGCTTCTTCAAGAACATCATGAACATCATTGACATTGTGGCCATCATCCCCTATTTCATCACCCTCTTCACCGAGTTAGTGCATCACCAAAGCAACGGGCAACAGACGATGTCCTTGGCCATCCTCAGGGTCATCCGGCTTGTTCGAGTGTTCCGCATCTTCAAGCTGTCCCGCCACTCCAAGGGGCTCCAAATCCTGGGGAAAACCCTGCAGGCCAGCCTGCGGGAGCTGGGCCTGCTCATGTTCTTCCTCTTCATCGGGGTCATCCTCTTCTCCAGCGCCGTCTACTTCGCCGAGACAGACGATCCGGACTCGAGCTTCGCCAGCATCCCGGACGCCTTCTGGTGGGCGGTGGTCACCATGACGACGGTGGGTTACGGAGACATGCATCCCGTCACCATCGGGGGCAAGATCGTGGGCTCGCTGTGCGCCATCGCCGGGGTACTGACCATCGCCCTGCCCGTGCCCGTCATTGTCTCTAACTTCAACTACTTCTACCACCGGGAGAACGAGCACGACGACCACGCCGAGTACATGCACATCAGCAGCGGCCAGCTCCAGAGCAACGACAAAGGCGAGTACCCGGAGGCGGAGGACAACGTGGACGCGCTGATACTGGATCATCACCAGTACCCCGACTGCAGACCCCGCAAACAGAGACCCGCAGACCCCCAAAGCCGCACAATATTCACTGATGTATGATCAAAGGGGAAGGAACGAGCGAGGTGGAGAAAGGGGAGAGCTAAATACACACTGAGAAACTCTCCACCCAGTGCTTTAAGTCACATTAAAAAGAAACATTGATGAGTCTCACCAACCCATGGAAGTGAAATATTTTAGTACAAAGATATCTGTGGCAGAATCATATCTGGGCAAAACAGTCTTCCATTTTTCTTAGCTTTGGTGTCAACATGTCTAGTGTTTTGACATCTTCTGCGGTTCAATGCGACCTGCCCGCCATTTGTTTTGCTCTGGTTTTGACATGTTATTCACAGTTTAACCCTCAGTTAAATTGAGGAAAAACGAAGAGCGATTTTGTAAAAAAAATGGCCAGCTTCGATCTCCCCCTCCTCCCAGCAATTCTCTACCGAAACAGGCAGGCACCTTCTCCTGGGTGGGGGTTTCTCCCGAATTGGAGCGTGGGGAGGGGGAATTCAGAGCCCCATACTACACGGGGGAGAGTGCCTGACCCGCGGAGAAAAAGGGAAGATTTAACATTTTCAAAACGAAAGGAAAACGACTGCAAAGAAAGCTGACGGGGACGGAGGGGAAGAACCAAATGAGAGAGAGAGAAAAGGCAGAAAACAATGTCAAGATTACAACCCGAAGGAGGACACGCAGCTGTTGCTGTGTTCTGCAACACTGGAAATATCCGAAGAGGAAGTCATTGCCATCACTCATCCCACTCGCTGGCCTGCTGCCGTCTCAAGCACTTTACATTGTGATAGTTGTGCTGAATTGGATCAATTTGATGTCGTTCTCCCCCTGCGCCACTCTGTGAACTGTATAAGGGAAGACCAGAAAAGTCAGTAAGCGCGTTTGCTTATCATCATCGACATTCTGTGTATTTTTATATCAAATTTCACATTGGTGAAGAAATGGGGACCGTTACTTTAATGCACATGCGGATTATGTTTACATTCGCGCCATAATTTTTTGTCGCATTTGACAATTACTGTTCCCCACCTCTCCTTAAAAAAAAATAAACATCTTTAAGTGCCTGCCTGAAAAAGAGACAAAACAGAGGACAGGTGCAAGCTGAGGCGGGGGCGGGCGGTGTGACTGGGGGAATGCGGCTCGCCAGCGCCTCCCCGCGGGACCACCTCGGCAGCGTCGGCGGTTGCCGTGGCAACCTTCTGGACTGTTCTCCAATCTGACAGTCGGAGGAGTCAGACATACATCGCTTAATGTGCAGCATCGTCCTTCACAGCGTCCCATGGCTAAATCATTGCTGATGTATATATAAACCCGAAGCTCGCTGCAATCTTTAGAAATGGTGTCACAGCGACCGTGTTCAGTGGAATAGCATCCCTTTTCTCTGTATTTCATGGCTAGCTCAATGCGCTATATTTAACCCCTCAACAAAAGGATCTGTTTCCAACACGCACCGAAATGCATTGAGATAATCACAGAAAACGTGACTGCAATTTAAGGTGGGAGTGATCAACCACCATTTGCCAGCTGCAAATTGCCCAACTCAATCATTGAACATGAGGAAAGATGTATTTCAGTTATAACTGGCGTTAAATCAAATATCAGAGCCCATCTTTGATGTATATCTTCCAAGGCACGATCATTCGATTGGTCGCGTCACATGACAATCCAAATAGGTACGTTGCCTTGGTGATGGCGAACACATTTCAAGCTAACTCGGGGTCGGCAGATTAACAATGGGATCGCGGGGCGGATCACATCTCGTTCCGATCTGATCAATGCCCAGAGTTGGGCCGGCTCCCCGGTAAACAAGATGCAACACAACCCATTGCAACAGGAACCCCAACTTAGTCCCGAAAGGCCAGGAGTGGGAATTCTCACTGGAATTAGTTACTAAAGTCCCTGTCAGACAGATAGTGAATGACTTTTCCTTAGTCAAGCCGCCACACGCATGTGACTGGAGCATTTGAAATGATTGCTGATAATTCCGAATGTGTTCACAGGATCCGATCAAATGAGACACTGCCCTGCTTGCAATTCCCAAGGTGGGTTTGCAAGCCTGTGGGGTATAAGGACTAATGCGTACAGCCAAACAGCGAAGGAAAACGGGATCCCACTCATCGGGAAATCACAATTCACAAAGAACGTTCACGATTTTGCTCTAAAGAACACATTGGAATTGTCAGTTTGTGGGAGGCATGGTATAAAAGGTGAGTGTAAACATTCTTGCTATTGAGGGAGTGCAGCAAAGGTTCACCAGACTGATTCCCAGGATGGCAGGACTGACATAAGAGGAGAGACTGGATCGACTGGGCCTTTATTCACTGGAGTTTAGAAGGATGAGAGGGGATCTCATAGAAACATATAAAATTCTGACAGGACTGGACAGGTTAAATGCAGGAAGAATGTTCCCGATGTTGGGGAAGTCCAGAACCAGGGGACACAGTCTAAGGATAAGGGGTAAGCCATTTAGGACTGAGATGAGGAGAAACTTCTTCACTCAGAGAGTTGTTAACCTGTGGAATTCCCTGCCGCAGAGAGTTGTTGATGCCAGTTCATTGGATATATTCCAGAGGGAGTTAGATAAGGCCCTTACGGCTAAAGGGAGTAAGGGGTATGGAGATAAAGCAGGAAAGGGGTATTGAGGTGAATGATCAGCCATGATCTTATTGAATGGTGGTACAGGCTCGAAGGGCCGAATGGCCTACTCCTGCACCTATTTTCTATGTTTCTATGGTTATAATTACAGTACAAACAGCGCTTGCATCAATATACATTGAGATTTCTATATTATCGAGCACCAACTTCAGTTAATTTGCAGTGGTTTCGGGTCATTTCGACACAAGGGAACAGGTTTAGTATTTTGTGGGCTGCGCTGGGCATATCACCAATAATGTTGGTAGGGAGACTGTGCGCACTTTGCGTGTTGATTTAAAAAAAATACCGCTTTTTTCAGTCGCGAGATGCGGCGTTTCTAAACGTTTCTAAACCATTGAATGAAGCAAGGCTGCGGGTGAGCGGAGGTATCGCTGTTATCCATTTGTGGTCGGATTCAAACCACGAGGCAGCACCAGACTGCGATTGTAAATTTAAGGGCGGCTCTGCAGAGGGTGATGGATAACCTTTTGTCCTTTGGGAGATGTAAATGTCGAACATTCCCTGTCTGCAATTGTTTCGCTGACGACAGTGCTAACAATACCCAGTATGTGTGTGCGAGCCCACCATCTGCACCAGCCTGTGTGAAAGCCGCTTCGACAGGTCACCAGCAGACTGATCAAACCCTTCACAAGCCACCAAGTGACTGCTCAGCTGACTCCAGCAGCGTCTCGGCGGCTGACGTCTTGCCTGTGAAAACCTCAAACACATGGAGTTGTTTTGTTTCGGAAGTGCGGACAAGCTTATTGTTGAAGTGGTTAAATGGGTCGGCAAAAATAAATCTCATCGCGTTCATGCACGCTTGCTTTCCGTAACGCTGTGCAGTTCCATTCTCATTTATTGAGGCTTTGTCCAATGGAACCGTGCCCAAATGAAACTAGAATACTCGAACGCCTGAGATTTTCCCTGCATGTCGAGGATACTTGTACACTGATTTAACCGGGGTTGGAAACATAATCTTACAAGACAGCGGTCCAGAGAGATCAAGCACAAATAATCGGGATTTACATTTACAAACTTCCACTGATATAATTTATTAAACTACACATGGAGACATACCACACTAGCAGGTGCAAATGGCAGTTCCATCGATGACGTGCAAGTCTGGATAAAATAATGCTGCTTTACCTTAGGAGGCACTTCTCCCGATTGTACATTTATAGGACTGTTTATGGTGGGTGTGATGGGACTCTTCCCTGATATCATAGAATCATACATCCCATCTAGCCTGGGCCTGCTCTGAAGTTTTTTCCCTACAGCCCTGCATACATTTCCCTTTCAAGTCTATCTCCAATTCCCCTTTGAAAGTTACTGTTGAGTCTGCTCCCTTTCAGACAGAGCATTCAGATCATCATAACTCACTGCATAAATAAACATACTCACCTCCCTCTCTTTTGTAGTGTCCATGCAGTATAATTCTTGTTTGAGGTCACTGATCTGTGTGTAATAATGTTTGCAAGCGATGTGAAAAAGGTCATATTGCTTGAGAACTGCAACAGCATCTTGTTAAACTTAAATGTTGCACATTTAAAAGGTTCCAACTGGTTCGGTGGGCTGTCTTTGTCTTCAATATCTGTACAGAGCCAACAGGTCAGTGAAATGTTTTAACATTAACAGTTTCACAAGACCTCCAAGGCAAGTGAGCACATGTGCCTGAGAGAAATGGTCCTTTAGGGTCAAAAAAGCAAGGAAGTAATACTACACTTGTAGAAAACCTTAATTAGGTCACCTTTGGAACATTTATTGCAGTTTTGGGCATCTCATTTATAGGAATGATATAAAAGCAATGGAAAAAGTACCACATAGATTCACAAGGATATTATCAGGGCTAAGGGGTTAAATTATGAAGTTACTTTAGAAGTTAGGGCCTTTTTCACTAGAGCTGTGCAGGTTAGGAGGTGACCTGATAAAGGTCTTCAAGATTATGATAGATTAAATAGTGATTATTTCCACTGGTAACAAGAGTTAAGATAATCAGAAATAGCATTACAGGGGAGATTAGAAAGTATTACTTTAAATAGAATATGATTGGATTGTGGAAGCCTCTGTCATAAAGCATTGCGAAAGCAGAGTCTGTAATTAAAAAAAAAGAATCAGTTAGAAAAAAGGAATAATAAAAGATGTGGGGAACAAGCAGGAGTTGGAGTAAACTAGGTGAATCATGTGTAAAAAAACACAACTAGCAACAGAACTGATAAACCACATAACCTCTTTCTGATTGGCTAATTAGGATGACACTGCCGTAGTTTTATCAACCCAAATAATAACCTGTTTCTGTGCAGAAACATTTGTTATTTTAACAGTTGGAAGGCAGGATCGTCTAAGTAAAACATTAAAATAAAAGTTTTTGGCTTTCCATACAGCGCCTGTTTGCTATGGGAAATGAGTGACTGGGAGACTGCTCAGGTGCTCCAGTCACATGATGGGGCCTGGGCCTCATTTTACTAAATCCCAGGCCCCGATTGAGCCTTGTGCGCAGTCTGTGCATGGTCCCTGAGCACCAACAGCACTTCCCTTTCACTAAGTGCACAGGGCATGGAGTAGTGCTCAAGCCTCTGAGCCTAATTATAGGAGGAGCCAGTGCCCGATGTGGATTAGTGCAATGGGTGTCTGCCATCACATTATTGATCCCATGGCACCAGTGTGGCAGGTGACTGCAACCAGTAGGTTTCTTTAGAGCTGTACAAGTTTTCCGGTACATTTGTACACATTTGAGCAAGATTAGGATTCACTTCTTCAAATCCTGAGAAGTGTGTAAAAACAGGAAGCATTTTAAAGCCCTTAAATGTGTTAGCTGAGCTCAATTAGTAGCACTCTCACCCCAGAATCAGTGGGTTGAATCTCTTATCTAGATTAACAATTCAGTGTAGTACTGTCGGAGTGCTGCATTGCAATAAGTGCCATCTTTCTGGTGAAATGTTGACCAAGGCCCTGTCTGTCCACGAAGAAAAGTAGGTGAGTTTTCCTGGTATCCTCCCTCAACCAACTCACCAAAAAAAAACAGATTAACTGTTTGTGGTATCTTGCTAAGTACAACTAGCCAATGCATGTGCCTATGTAACAGGTCACTACATTTCAAAAGTGAATAATTGTTTGTGAAGCATTATGAGATATCCTGAGGATGTATTTAGGTGATTATATAAATGCAATTTCTTTTGTTCTTTCTTTACAAATCACCTTTGGCACTTAGAATATAAAGGTAGCAGCAGTTACAATTGTTCAGGTATATTAGTCTTGATATGTTGTATATCATGAAAAATATAGGTAGTTCAGTGAGCCATAATGCAACCAGGTTAACCATTGCGGGCACTTGGAACTCATGGGAGTTGTGTTAGTCTCATTAGTACCTATCATACGTTGGCTATTACTTAAACCCTATTAAATGAGCTGAATCTTGATTGGGCTCATTTTTGCCTGGTTTATACTTTGAAAATACCCAAATTAATTCATCATGTGAAAGATTAAATGTAAATTGATCTCAAATTCTGAACTCTGGACACATCCTGCAACAAAGAGCATCAGTTTAGGTTTAAGTTTCATCATGGCATGAGCTCAGAGACACAACACTATAAATACTGGGAGAATTTAGTCCCAGCAACAAAAATGTCTGATGGCCCACAGTGTGGCGTATCACTGATCCACCTAGAGGCGTCAGTATAAGCAAGGCATTTGATGTTGCTCCTATTTTTGAAGGGATTAAAATGGGACCTCCGTGACTTGGTGAGTTACAACAGTATCTTTTTGTCTTTGTGTCTGTGTTTGAATCAAATTCAGACTGAAGGAAAGTAAAATTCTCTCTCTTTGAAGGCTGGAAGGATTCCACGTGATATGAGTTTTGAGTGGGTGAGAATCCATTGTACAAACTGCGTAATTTGTCAACCATCAGCAATAGACCTTCAGTGTCACTCAGAGGTTGCAAGGATGCTGGATTGAAAAATGGATGCTGATTCAGTAAGAGTTGTTTTTCTGAGTTTGAACATATATTTGGGATAGCATTATGGCATTGGCCCATGGTATAATAGGCTTGGTACTGACAATGAGCGGTGGCAGAGGGGAGGGGGAGGGGGAAGGTGTACATCTATGTACTATGTGCAGTGAATTTATAAACTCTTTCTCTGTAAACGTGTACATGATTTCTCTTAACATACTCTATACATAGAGTGTACTGATAAAGCTATCAGTATGCGTGTCACAGTATAGCTCTGTGTATGGTTGGTGTAAAGGTGTCATGAGCCAGGGCTGCAAAAAGTACCTCTGGGTTCCAGGCAGCCAAACTTCCCCTCACCTTATCCCTTTAAAAGCAGGGGCACAGAGATTGCCTTAATATGAAAGCATGGTGGAGCTGTCAAAAAAGCATGTATTCACATGCATTATTTTGGGGCGAGAGTTCCAGATTTCCACTACCCTTTTTGTAAAGAAGTGCTTCCAGACATCATTCCAGAACGGCCCAGCTCTAATTTTAAGGTTATGCCTCCTTGTTCTGGACTCTTCCCATCAGAGAAAATAGCTTCTCTCCATCTACCTATCAACTCCTTTAATCATCTTAAACATCACAATTAGGTAAACCCTAGATCTTCTACACCCAAGGGCATATTGTGAGAAATGTAAGTAGTTGTAGTTTAATAAAGTAGTGTCCTGGAGGATTTCTTTTCAAAGTCGATTTTTACTAAGTTTGGTCTTTTTGAAAGCTGGAGTGTAGTGCAGTGCAAATAGCCCATGAACTTTAGAAACATAGAAATTAGGTGCAGGAGTAGGCCATTCGGCCCTTTGAGCCTGCACCACCATTCAATAAGATCATGGCTGATCATTCAACCTCAGTATCCCTTTCCTGCTTTCTCTCCATACCCCTTGATCCCTTTGGCCGTAAGGGCCATATCTAACTCCCTTTCGAATATATCTAACGAACTGGCCTCAACAACTTTTGCGGTAGAGAATTCCACAGGTTAACCACTCTCTGAGTGAAGAAATTTTTCCTCATCTCGGTCTTAAATGGCTTATCTCTTATTCTTAGACTGTAACCCCTGGCTCTGGAACTCCCCAGCAACAGGAACATTCTTCCTGCCTCTAACCTGTCCAATTCCGTCAGAATTTTATGTGTCTATGAGATCCCCTCTCATTCTTCTAATCTCCAGTGGATACAAGCCCGGTTGATCCAGTCTCTCCTCATATGTCAGTCCTGCCATTCCGGGAATCAATCTGGTGAACCTTCGCTGTACTCCCTCAATAGCAAGAACGTCCTTCCTCAGATTAGGAGACCAAAACTGAACACAATATTCCAGGTTTGGCCTCACCAAGGCTCTGTACAACTGCAGTAAGACCTCCCTGCTCCTATACTCAAATCCCCTCGCTATGAAGACCAACATGCCATTTGCCTTCTTCACCGCCTGTTGTACCTGCATAGCAAACTTCAATGACTGATGTACCATGACACCCAGATCTCGTTGCACCTCCCCTTTTCCTAATTTGTCACCATTCAGATAATCTTCTGTCTTCCTGTTTTTGCCACCAAAGTGGATAACCTCACATTTATCCACATTATACTGCATCTGCCATGCATTTGCCCACTCACCTAACCTGTCCAAGTCACCCTGCAGCCTCTTAGCATCTTCCTCACAGCTCACACCACCACCCAGCTTAGTGTCATCTGCAAAGTTGGAGATATTACATTCAATTCCTTCATCTAAATCATTGATGTATATTGTAAATAGCTGGGGTCCCAGCACTGAACCCTGCAGCACCCCACTGGTCACTGCCTGCCATTCTGAAAAGGACCCGTTTATTCCGACTCTCTGCTTCCTGTCTGCCAACCAGTTCTCTATCCACATCAGAACATTACCCCCAATACCATGTGCTTTAATTTTGCACACTAATCTCTTGTGTGGGACCTTGTCAAAAGCCTTTTGAAAGTCCAAATACACCACATTCACGTTCTCCCTTGTCCACTCTACTAGTTACATCCTCAAAAAATTCTAGGAGATTCGTCGAGCATGATTTCCCTTTCATAAATCCATGCTGACTGGGACCGATCCTGTCACTGCTTTCCAAATGCGCTGCTATTTCATCTTTAATAATTGATTCCAACATTTTCCCCATCACTGATGCCAGGCTAACCGGTCTATAATTCCCTGTTTTCTCTCTCCCTCCTTTTTTAAAAAGTGGTGTTACATTAGCTACCCTCCAGTCCATAGGAACTGATCCGGAGTCAATAGAATGTTGGAAAATGATCACCAATGCATCCGCTATTTCTAGGGCCACTTCCTTATGCTGCATCCCAGAGTACTTATCAGGCCCTGGGGATTTATCGGCCTTCAATCCCATCAATTTCCCTAACACAATTTTGTGATTAATAAGGATTTCCTTCAGTTCCTTCTTTTTGCTAGACCTCGAACCCCTAGTATTTCCGGAAGGTTAATTGTGTCTTCCTTAATGAAGACAGATCCAAAGTATTTGTTCAATTAGTCTGCCATTTCTTTGTTCCCCATTATAAATTCACCTGATTCTGACTGCAAAGGACCTACGTTGGTTTTCACTAATCTTTTTCTCTTCACATATCTATAGAAGTTTTTGCAGTCAGCTTTTGTGTTCCCTGCAAGCTTTCTCTCATACTCTATTTTCCCCCTCCTAATTAAACCCTTTGTCCTCCTCTGTTGAATTCTAAATTTCTCCCAGTCCTCAGGTTTGCTGCTTTTTCTACCAATTTATATGCCTCTTCCTTGGATTTAACACTATCCCTAATTTCCCTTGTTAGCCACTGATACGTCCTTACTATACAGTATAAATGCACACGAGACCCATGCTTGAGAGAAGGTCAGTCTGTGACCTGTCCTTTATTCCTTAGCACTCAAGTGATGAAGGTGGGTGGAGCTTCCCCTTTTATACCTGAAGGTCCAGGTTAGGAGTGTCTCCCACCTAGTGGTCAGTGTTCTCACGGTGTACAACTTAGGTCAGTTTATACATGGCTTGGCGGGCCATGGCCAGGGGCTAAGGGGGGCTTCCCTGGGTGCATTGCCCAGCTGGGCACACGTGTTGCACCTGCGAACACAAAGTTCCAGATCTGCGTCTATCCCTGGCCACCAAACGTGTGACCTGGCAATTGCCTTCATCGTGACAATGCCCAGGTGCCCATTGTGGAGTTCTCTGATGAACACCTCTCTGCCCATCTGGGGCATGACTACGCGGTTTCCCCACAGTAGGCAATCGGCCTGAATCGAGAGTTCATCCTTGCGCCTGTGAAATGGTTTAAATTTCTCAGGGCATGCCCTGTACGTGGCTGCCCAGTCCCCATTCAGGACACATTTCTTGACGAGAGACAATAGCGGGTCTCTATTTGTCCAGACTTTAATCTGACGGGCTGTCACGGGTGAGCCTTCGCTTCCGAAAGCTTCAACAGCCATGACCATCTCAGCAGCATGCTCGGTAGGCCCCTCAGTGGTGGCTAGTGGGAGCCTGCTGAGTGCATCGGCGCAGTTTTCGGTGCCCGGTCTGTGCCGAATTGTGTAGTCATAGGCGGCTAACGTGAGTGCCCACCTCTGTATGCAGGCCGATGCGTTTGCATTTATGGCCTTGTTGTTGGCCAAAAGGGACGTTAGGGGTTTGTGATCTGTCTCCAGCTCAAATTTCCTGCCAAACAGGTACTGGTGCATTTTCTTTACCGCAAATACACATGCGAGCGCCTCCTTTTCTACCATCCCGTAGCCCCTTTCTGCCTGGGACAGACTTCTGGAGGCATAAGCTACCGGCTGTAACTGACCCTTGGCATTGACATGCTGCAACACACACCCGACACCATAGGACGATGCATCGCACGTTAACACAAGTTTCTTACATGGGTCATATAGCGTTAACAGATTGTTGGAACATAACAAATTGCGTGCTCTATTAAAAGCCCTTTCCTGGCTGTCCCCCCAGACCCATTCGCGACCTTTGCGTAGGAGCACGTGTAGCGGCTCTAGCAGCGTGCTCAATTTTGGAAGAAAGTTACCAAAATAGTTCAGGAGCCCCAGGAACGAACGCAGCTCCGTCGTGTTACGGGGTCTGGGTGCTCTCTGGATCGCTTCCGTCTTGGACGCAGTAGGGCTGATCCCATCTGCTGCTACCCTCATCCCCAGGAATTCTACCTCTGGAGCTAGGAAGACGCACTTCGCCTTTTTCAGTCGCAGACCTACCAGGTCCAGTCTGCGTAGCACCTCCTCCAGGTTGTGGAGGTGTTCTTCAGTATCGTAACCTGTAATGAGGATGTCGTCCTGAAAAACCACCGTCCCTGGAATCGACTTGAGGAGGCTTTCCATATTTCGTTGGAAGATCGCGGCGGCCGAGCAAATCCCGAATGGACATCTGTTGTACTCAAACAACCCCTTGTGTGTCGTGATGGTGGTCAGCTTCTTCGACTCACTTGCCAGCTCCTGGGTCATGTAAGCTGAGGTCAGGTCCAATTTTGAAAAAAGTTTGCCACCGGATAGCGTCGCAAAGAGGTCCTCCGCTCCCGATTGATGGTGGCCTTGTAATCGCCACATATCCTGACCGACCCATCCGCCTTGAGCACCGGCACAATCGGGCTCGCCCAGTCACTGAATTCGACTGGCGAGATGATGCCTTCCCTCAGCAGGCGGTCCAATTCGCCTTCTATCTTTTCCCGCATCACGTACGGCACCGCTCTGGCCTTGTGGTGTACTGGCCTGGCGTCCGGGTTTATGTGAATCACTACCTTGGCCCCCATGAAAGTGCCAATGCCGGGTTGAAATAATGAGTCAAATTTGTCCAGGATCTGTGAGCAAAATACTCGCTCCACAGAGGAAATTGCATTGACATCGCTCCATTTCCAGTTCATGACAGCAAGCCAACTCCTCCCCAGTAGTGCGGGACCGTCCCCTGGGACAATCCAGAGTGGCAGTCTGTTCTCCGAATCTTTGTGGGTCACGACTACCGTGGCGCTGCCAAGCACCGGAATGATCTGCTTTGTGTAATTCCATAGCTGTGTGTCAATCGGCGATAATTTTGGCCTCCTGGCCTTGGATGCCCACTGTTTGATACCCATCAGGGACTGGCTGGCACCCGTATCTAACTCCATTGATACTGGGATGCCATTGAGGAGCACTTTCATCATTATCGGTGGCGTCCTGGTGTATGAACTCGTGCTCCACACGAACTCGCTGAACTTCAGCTTCCAGCGATTTCCCCCAGTGTCAATTTCTGCAGGTATTTTGCTCATCTCTGCAAACTCCGGCTAAGTGTGTGCCTCCACGCCTCCAGCATGAGTTGCGGTTTGAAACAAAAGGTCCCTTGCCAGTCAATCGTCCCTGACTGCCCCTGTTATTGTCCTTGAGTGCACCATTAACAGCTGTTGATGGCCCCATTACTGGCCGCATTGTCCCTTGCAATGGCGTGAATCGCTGTTCAGCTTGCCATTGTCTCTGTCGAACTCCCCCTCTGGGTTCGACTATATGTTGGGGCATGCCCGACTGCCCTTGTCTGCCTGGAGAACTGTGTGCTGCTTTAACAATGTTGAATCTCTGTCCCAACCATTCCTTAACAAGGTACCTCTCGTCTGTTCTGCTAGTGGCCATGCTCGCGTGGTTTAAATCCCAGTTTCTTGTCGCCATTGATACGTCCTTACTATACAGTATAAATGCACACGAGGCCCATGCTTGAGAGAAGGTCAGTCTGTGACCTGTCCTTTATTCCTTAGCACTCAAGTGATGAAGCTGGGTGGAGCTTCCCCTTTTATACCTGACGGTCCAGGTTAGGAGTGTCTCCCACCTAGTGGTCAGTGTTCTCACGGTGTACAACTTAGGTCAGTTTATACATGGGTTACAATGCTGGTTGAATACATGACAGCCACGGTTAAGCCACCTTCCCCATTTTATTTTTACTCCAGACAGGGATGTACAATTGTTGAAGTTCATCCTTGTAATTTATAAATGTCTGCCATTGCCTATCCACTGTCAACCCTTTAAGTATCATTTGCCAGTCTATCCTAGGAAATTCGCATCTCATACCATCGAAGTTACCTCTCCTTACGTTCAGGACCCTAGTTTCCGAATTAACTTTCAGAATGAATGGATTCAATGGGACACAAGGTCTTCATTGTTCTATGATTTCTTATAACAGAATGTTCTGGAAAGTTGTGACAAAGAATCTCCTCCTACAGAGTTTCAGGAAAAACCTCTAATCAATTTCATTGATGCCTTGAGATTTACCCCTTTGGGCTGGATTTTCCACTCCTGGCTGCCTCTGTTTCCACCCCGGAGGGGCGTCAATGGTTCTTCTGGGCAGAGAGTCAGCTTCCAGCGCCCCATCCGGATTTTCAGGGCCAGTTTCGGCGGGGTACAGAGCATTACTGCCCAGAAGAGGTGAGCCGGTGTGCAACGGCCCTGGTTGCGACACCGGATTGATTTCTGCCTCCCGCCCGACCCGTAGCGCTGTGTAGAGCAATGTGCTGGGACCGCCTATGAAAACGGGCGGCTCGACCCGTAGCAGCTGCAGTTAGGTAAGTAATGTCGACCTCAGGTAAGTGTGGTTGTTTTTTTTTCACGATTTGTGTAGGGGTGGCATGAGATATTTTTTAGAAATGTTTTTGATGGGTTTATTTCATTTTTTTTTTTCTCCTCAGGCCTCCCTTAGAGCGCTCTGAGGCCGGCTCTTTAGCTTGGGATTTTCACCTCCCTTAGCGCTCCACCCCACACTTGGGGCCCAGCTGCCCAATTTTACTGACTGAAGCACAAACTTTTTCCAGGCTCTGCCACCATTAACTCCCCGAAATCTTAAAAGCCAAAAATCCTACCCCATGAATATTGGCATGCAAACCCTTAAATGGTTAGCATAAAATAGTGGACAAAATAACCTCATAGGAATGCATCAGCATTTATACACCAACATTTAAAGAGCTTAACTTTAAGGTATGAGTTCAGTTACAATGCATCCCTCCAATTCATAGTATGACGCAGCACAGAATGAGGCCATTCGGCCCATCATTCCTGTGCCAGCTCTTTGGTAGAGCTCTCCAATTAGTCTCACTCTCGTGCTCTTTTCCCATAGCCCTGTAAATATTTTCCCTTCAAGTATTTACCTTTTGAATGTTACTATTGAATCTGCTTCCACCACCTTTCGGGCAGTGCATTTCAGATCATAATAACTCGCTGTGTAAAAAATGTTTCATCATTTCACCTCTGGTTCTTTTGCCAATCATCTTAAATCTGTGTCCTCTGGTTACTGACCCTTCTGCCACTAGAAACAGTTTCTCCTTATTTACTCTATCAAAATTGGTCCTGATTTTGAACACCTCTAACAAATCTCCTCGTAACCTTCTCTGCTCTAAGGAGACCAACCCCATCTTCTCCAGTCTCTCCCTCATCTCTGGTACCATTCCAGTAAATCTCCTCTGCACCCTCTGCAAGGCCATCCTTTCCAAAGTGTGATGCCCAGAATTGAACTTAATACTCCAGCTGAGGCCTAATCAGTGTTTTATAAAGGTTTAGCATAATTTCCTGGCTTTTGTACTCATTAATAAAGCCAAGGATACCATATTCTTTATTAAAAGCTTTCTCAACTTGTTCTGCCACCTTCAAAGATTTGTGTACACACACCCCCAGGTCTGTCTGTCCTTGCACCCCCTTTAAAATTGTACCATTTAATTTATATTGCCCCTTCTCAGTCCTGCTACCAAAATATACCATGTCACACTTCTCTGTGTTACATTTCATCTGCTATGTGTCTGTCTATTTCACCACTCGGTCTATGCCCTTCTGAAGTCTGTTACTATCCTCTACATTGCTTGCTACATTTCTGAGTTTCAGGTCATCTGCAAACAAATTATTTGAATTTTTAAAATTAAAGACATTTCCGATTCATATTTTGTGAAAACCGTACACCTCCTCATACTTATTAATTGTGACTAAAATACTTGCGAGATCAAAAGGGACATTTAAGTAAACTTTGCTATTGAGAATGGTTTGTCATGTTATCTGGTCAGATGCATCATTCTAAATGTTTTCTTGAAATTCTTCATCCTAAGATATTTAACCAAACACAAATATTACTTCTGTATGATAATATTGGCATCTTGTGTACTCACATTATGGATGCTTGAAGGTCACTTTATTGCACAGAGATAATTCAGTCTTTCATAGAATCATATACCGGGAATTTTCTCATGTTCTCCCAACGAGCTGCAGTATTTCAGTGGAAGATCAGCATAAATCACACGTACACCATGTAGATGAGCTTTCCGTGATTCTCTGCTGAAGTTAAAGCAACTGATTGGGAAAACCCGGGAGAAAATTCCCGGAGACAGAATCTTACAAGTTATAGGAGGCCATTCAGCCCATTGTGCCAGTGGTGTTACCTCTGTCCACTCTAATCCCATTTTCTGGTCCCTTTCCTTTATCCTTTTATATTATTCCTTTTTGAAATTAATTCCTTTAGAAATAATGTTCTTCAATAGTCATTTTGGTAAAGCATTCTTTGTTCTAATAATCCTCTGGGTGAAATTCTTTTCTAACGTTCCTTTAATTTTTCTACTAATCTCAAATTTGAGCATCCTTGATACTGATTCATCAATAGTGGAAAAAATAATTCACTATTTATCCTCCCAAAACATTTCATAATCTCTAATTAGTAATGTTTGAATTGAAAGAAATTGCAGATCTCTGGTTCAAAATGGAGTGAGATTATAGAGGGATGGTAAACAGGACCATTTTAAATCAGATTTTTGTTGCATTAATTATTAACTGGATATACAAAAACACTGATGCACTCATTTTAAATGTGAATGCATCTTGTTCAACTATATGCAACATACACCTCCATCACAAGCCATCTACCAACCAATACTCGTCACTTAACTTGCTTCAATACCAATCGACCCGTCACTGACCTTACTCGAATACCAACTGACCCATCACTGACCTTACTCTAATACCAACTGACCCATCACTGACCTTACTCTAATACCAACCGACCCATCACTGACCTTACTCTAATACCAACCGACCCATCACAGGCCTCCCTCTAATACCAACTGACTCATCACTGACCTCACTCTAATACCAACCGACCCATCACTGACCTTACTCTAATACCAACCGACCCATCACAGGTCTCCCTCTAATACCAACTGACTCATCACTGACCTTACTCTAATTCTTGGTCCTTAGAGGCTGAGGCAGGAGAAATTATTATGGGGAATAAGGAAATGGCAGAAATGTGAAACAAATATTTTGTATCTGTCTTCACAGTGGAAGACGCAAAAAGTGTACCTGAAATGGTGGGGAACCAAGAGTCTAATGAGGGTGAGAAACTTAATCTAATTAATATCAGTAGAGAAAAAGTATTCGAGAAACTAATGGGACTAAAAGCTGACAAATCCCCTGAACCTGACGGCCTACATCCTAGGGTTCTAAAAGAGGTGGCTGCAGAGATAGTGGATGCATTGGGTTTGATCTTCCAAAATTCCCTAGATTCTAGAATGGTCGCAGCGGATTGGAAGGCAGCAAATGTAACACTGCTGTTCAATAAAGGGGGGAGAAAGCAAACAGGGAACTACAGGCCAGTTAGCCTGACATCAGTCATCGGGAAAATGCTGGAATCCATTGTTAAGGAAGTGGTATCAAGGCACTTAGAAAATCATAACATGATTAGGCAGAGTCAATATGGTTTTATGAAAGGGAAATCATGTTTGACAAATTCGTTAGAGTTTTTTGAGGATGTAACTAGCAGGATAGATGAAGGGGAACCAGTGGATGTAGTATATTTGGATTTCCAAAAGGCATTTAATAAGGTGCCACATAAAAGGTTATTACACAAGATAAGGGCTCATGGGATTAGAGATAATGAGATAATGTATTAGCATGGATAGATGATTGTTTTTTGTCCGCTAACCAGAGAGTAGGGATAAACGGGTCTTTTTCAGGTTGGCAGGCTGTAACTAGTGGGGTGCCACAAGGATCAGTGCTGGGGCCTCAGCTGTTTACAATCTATATTAATGACCTAGATAAAGGGACCGAGTATAATGTATTCAAGTTTGCTGATGATACAAAGCTAGGTGGGACAGTAAGCTGTGAGGAGAATACAAAGGGATATAGATAGACAAAGTGAGTGGGCAGTAAGGTGGCAGATGGAGTATAATGCAGGGAGATGTGAGGTTATTCACTTTGGTAGGAAGAATAGAAAAACCGAATATTTTTTAAATGGTGAGAAACTTTTAAATGTTGCTGTTCAGAGAGATTTGGGTGTCCTTGTGCAAGAAACACATAAAGCTAGCATGCAGGTAAAGCAAGCAATAAGGAAAGCAAATGGCATGTTGTCCTTTATTGCAAGGGGTTTGGAGTGTAAGAGTAATAAAGTCTTGCTACAGTTGTACAGGGCCTTGGTGAGACCACACCTGGAGTACTGTGCACAGTTTTGATCTCCTTATCTAAGGATATACTTGCCTTGGTGCAATGGAGGTTCACTAGATTGATTCCTGAAATGAGAGGGCTGTCTTATGATGAGAGATTGTGGCGAATGGGCCTTTACGCTGGTGTTGAGAAGAATGAGAGGTTATCTCATTGAAACATACAAGCCTCTGAAGGGGATTAATAGGGTAGATGCTGAGAGATTGTTTCCCCTGGCTGGAGTGTCTCGAACTAGGGGTCACGGTCTCAGGATAAGACAGAGATGAGGAATTTCTTCACTCAGAGGATTGTGAATCTTTGGAATTCTCTGCCCCAGTGGGTTGTGGATGCTGAGTCTCTGAATATATTTAAGGCTGAGATAGATAGATTTTTGGAGTCTAGGGGAATCAAGGGATATGGAGATTGGGCGGGAGGGTGGAGTTGAGGTAGATGATCAGCCATGACCTTACTGAAAGGAGGAGCAGGCTCGAGGGGCCTTATGGCCTACTCCTGCTCCTATTTCTTATATTCCTATGTTCTTATACCAACTGACCCATCAAAGAACTCACTCTCCAATCGGCACCCATCACAGGCCTCACTCTAATACCAACTGACCTCACTCTAATATAAACTAATACATCCCATAATTTGTGAAAATAATGAGCACTGTTAAAATTTAATGGTAATCTTGAGACAGAGTTTATATTTTTTGGTAATGTATCATAAGAGAATTAAATTAGTAATTGGAGTAGAATATTTATGGTTGCAGTTAGAGAATTAGATTTTTACAACAGGAAAAAACTGCATCAATTTATTTAGTACTCTGCTATAGTGCTCACAGTCTGTTGCTAATAATTTAATTGAACAGTTGGAATTTATATTTATAGTTATGTTTTTTAAGAGTTTTTTATTCTGTGTTGCCTGAGTTATATGATGATGTAAAAGTGAATGTTCACCAGAAAAGCTCAGTACAATCATTCTGCTTTAAGAGGCCAGCACTGGGCCAAGGACATTCCAGCTGGATGCTTCTTTAAAGTCCCATTATACAATGCACCAATTCAGTGTCTAATGTCTGTATTGATTGTACTCTAATAGTGGTGCTTACCAAACCCCTGACCGCACGGCTTATATAAACACTTTCAAAACAACTCTAGGTGTTGTTTGAATTGAAAGTGCTCAAATAGTGAGTCAGTCAGGTTTAAGGTGCAGACAGTGCAGACATTTCTATCTAGAAGTGAGATTGGAAGGTGCCTGTATCTATTTTCATCATTCTAAGGGGCTAAATGAATCACAACAGCAATGGTTCAATTGCAGAAACTAACATTATTAACATAATAACAACAGCAAATTAAACTTCATGGACAAGAAATGGATAACCTACGATAAGGGAAGAGCTTTACGAGATGACTGAAAATTATGGTCAAGATAATGGGCTTTTGAAGTTGGGGAGAAAAGTGGCAAGGTGAGGGAGTTTAGGGAACGGGTCTGAGTGTGGAAATAAAATGGTAAAACCTCTACCAGTGAAGTTGCAGCAGTGGTGGGAGAGGGGGATGCATAGGAAGCCAGATTTGGAAGACTAGAAAGCAGGAGCTGGACTGGAGGAGGTTGCAGAGGCAAGAAATGAGATGAGAATTTTGAAGTCAGTGTGTTGGAGGACAGGGAGAGAGCATGCAGTGGAGATCAGTGAAGCCAAGGTGAACCAGACATAGGCCGCGATTTCACCTACTCGCAGGCTAGGTGCGGCCGAGGTAGGTGGCGGACTACGACCCCGCTCCCGGTTCCATCGCACTCTGTTGAAGTGATTTTGTCTTGATTGGGCTTAATCATCCTGCCCTGCGAAGTTCGCGGCTAATTAAAAGGCAGAGGGTCTGATGATGTCATTTGATGAGGCATCATCAGCCGGTTTCCTTAAAGGGACCATGTCCACATTCATTTTGACAGTTATGATGTCAGTGTTCTACAACATTGAGCTGCTGCAAACACTACACAAATATGCTTATGGAGGGAGTCACAGCACGCAGGGAAGTTCTCTTCCCTTCCAAAGGGTGGAAGAGACCTCCCCAGGAGACCAACGCAGCCTGGTTGCAGATTGCACAGGAGGACAGAAGTGAGGATGTGGTCAGGAGGACCTGGCTGCAGTGGCGCAAACCTTTCAATTATCTCAGATCATGAAACGTTACTGCAAAGCCACACTCAACCTCATCCTGCTGTGCCACTCATAACATCCCCATCACTCTGCCTTCCCTACCCTACTCCTGCACATCCTTACTCACACTAACTTAACTTACACCTCCACCCATCCCTCTCTATCTACATTATCACATCCCTCTCTCAGTAGCCACCCCTTACACTCACCCTCATCCTTGTCCAATCATACCAACTAACAACACACAAGGGTAGGCACTTGGGTCTTTTAGCCAATGTTCACGTAGAGTTTCTGCTAATGTGGTGTCAAACATTGAAATCTTTATTTTGAACATTTCGCCTTCTTGGACAGATATGTGTGCATGTTTGGAAGTGGTTAGTGAGTTGTAGTGAATGGTGAGACATAAGGGCACCCCCTGTGCCCTGTGCAGCATTAGATGATTGCGGAGAAGGTTGGTGTTGTTGGTGCTGCTGGTATTCCTGGTGATGATGGTGTGCCTGGTGATGTTGGTGTTGCGGTCGATCGTGGTGGGATTCTGAGGACCAAGGCATGATTTTTTTCAAGGGTACCTGTTATGTCTTGCATAAAGAATCTGACCAGATATTGTGAGCTCAAAGTAACATGTGACCGTAGTCCTTTATTCAGGTCTCCAGAATGCCTCTCCAGCCTGTGAGGCCTCCTTATGTACAGGTGCTCCCAAGGGATTGTGGGATCTCTTGGGACTCCAGGGGATGAGCCCTCTGGTGGTTAAACAAGGTAGTTACAGGTTTACATATATAATAACACTTCCCCCCCCCCCCACCCCCGCCTCCCCAAAGTCAATAGTGTAACTATTTACAATGTGAGTCAATCTGGGGCCTTCCTTTCCCTGGTTGATCGTCTCGGTGCAAATGACGGTTTTGGTGAGTCGTTTGTTGGGTTCTCGCTGGGCTGCTGTGCAGCTGGCCTTGCAGAGCTGCTGGGGGTGGTGAGTCCTGCTGGGCTGCTGCAGGTGATGGGTTCTGCTTCATGGTCAACCGCTGGGTCGGTTGCCACTTGTGTGTGTGTTGGGGGGTCGAAAAAGGTAAGAGTCTGTTGTGGGTTAGTTTGTGAATCTTAGTTTGGTTTGGTCCAAGTGTTTCCTGCAGGTGAGTCCATTTGAA